>NC_136069.1:1599520885-1600120885 GCF_964261635.1 Lissotriton helveticus | reverse complement strand
CCCGTGGAGCCGCGCCCCCTCCCAGTGCCCCGCCCCCTTTCAACGCACAGCCTTCAAAACCAGGACTACTAACGCGCATCGCGGGACGCGCGCGGGGCGAAGCCCGGGCCAAGGGCGGGCCCGTTGTTGCCCGTTAGTGCCCGGTAGAGACCGGACCGGGCCACCCCTCGTTCATCTTTGAACCCGCATTCAGGTATTTACCATGCCACCAAAAACAAGGAGTTCCACTAAGCCCAAATCCAAACACGCACAAGAAGTAGCTCAAGTAACAGGCCCCATCGATTTATTCATCTCACGGGTCAACGAGACAATAAATCAGAGTATAGCCCTGATGGAAAAGAGAGTATCACTTGATCTCATGAGTGCTAACGCGAAGCGCTCCTCTCTAGGCGCTATTGCAAATGCCACCACCCCGATTCATCTAAACACACAAAATTGCTCTCTCCCGATGTCTCTGTCAGTACCAGACACAAACTCAGTTCCGTCGGTAGTAAACCTTTCTGTTACACAGTCCGAATCAGATCTCTCCATCATGTTTGATGACTTGGAAACAACCCCTGACCTAGCTATCTGTCATACACAAGGGGATGCCCAACCACCCGATAACCAGTTTCAACAAGGGGAAAGGGAAGGAGAAATTCTTCACATTCATTCAGCAACCTTCGAAGAAGTTCCAACTAATGCTCCTCGTCTAGAACAGGCGTTAACTCTCGTTAACCCTACAGCGTCTCCCACCTTACCATTTTCCTTAGTAACTAATCAACCCCACAAGGCAATTTCCAATGACCACTTAGAAAACCAATGCAAAACCTGTAGAGCTACCTCACAAGTCCTCACTACAATAAAAGATCTGTTATTCCAACACCTAAAGCCCATTCAATTGAGTATTAGGAATCTCGAAGCTCAGCTAACTATCATATCGGCTACTATCCTAGACTCAAACACCCGCATAGAAACAAAGGGTCAGCATAATATGTCACACCCACCTAAAAAACAGTCACAAGCACACACACAGAAAACAGTCAATCACACAAACCCTCCGACATTAGCACAGAAAAAATATCAACAAAACACTCCATTACTTACATCCGTTACCAAAACGCATCAACCCCAGAAAGAGAAACCTCCGGCTATAGTAATTAAGCAAACAGTAAACACAGACTCAGATATGATAGATACCCCAGGTCCAGCGACAAATACTGATAGCAATAGAGCCAGCTCAGGAAAAAGGCCCGAAGTCCTCCCACTTAAATCACTGCCCCCTCAAACGACCCCGAAAAACATACCTAAAAAACCTACTGCAGCCAGACGCCCTGCCCACTTGCCTCCGGAAGCCACCCCTTACACAATAGTTCTCACAGGTGTACCAGAGCTAACTGATGACACACCCGAAACTGCATGGTCTCTTAAAAACAAAGCCATGCAGTGGTTAAGCATCAATAGGCCTCTCGAATCACATTTATCTGGAGGGATCACAACAGCCCGTAGGGTAGTCTGGATTGGTAAAACAACAAGGACAACCCGCGGAGACTGCATCATCGTAACATGCAGAGACCCCTCAACAGTGGATTACATCTGTGCCTGGCCTCAGCTTGATAAAAAAGGGGGGATTGACGTTCGTCATCTCTCCTTCTTTTATCCGCCAGCAAAACACCAACGTAACCCCACACCCTGGTTATGGCACGAGATGCCCAAAGAACCATGGAACCAGGAGCAATGGTACCAAGTGCCATGGAGACAGTCGGAACACTCATATGACTATGTAGGTAGGGGTGGACCGAGAGAAAGGCCCAGAGAACGTCAGAGGCCCCACTGGCAAGAAAGACCCTTCCAAACATATGAAGGATGGCAGGGCTTCCCAACACAAAACCGTTTCGATTGCCTGGAAATGGTCGATTGACCATTCAAGGACACAGCTAGACATCCTAAAACCGTTGTCACACTTCATTTACCGAACTTTAATCACCATTTAACATTCCCAGAGTCACCGCTAGGGAGTTATGAAATCACATCGCAGGAACATCACAATATTTCCCTTACCAAAACCGGAATACCCCCACATATCAGTCAGGGATTACCTAATGTCCCACACGAGGCTCTAACTACCATCTGCTTAACAGAACCTGTCATTTAAACGGGATTGTGCCCACAGCAACTGGTAGCATTTAATAAGAACCCGAAAAAATCTTCACACACCGATACGGAACCCTCAACCCTGACTTTGGCCATTGCTTATTGGAATGTCGCAGGCCTAATTACAAAAATAACTTCATCTACGTGGCTTGACACAGCAAAAAGCCACCAAATTCTGTGCCTACAAGAGACCTGGTGCACAACTCCCCTGCATATAGCGGGCTATAAAACCTTTTTCACTCAAGCAGTACCTAGTAGTATGGGCAGACCAAAAGGCGGGCTTACGACCTTTATTTCAAATACCCTACCACTTACAGTGAAATTGTTAAAGGAAACACCTTTCTTTCAAATTTTACAAATCATTCAGTTAACAACAACGAAAGGTGACCTATACATATACATAAACTACTACAACAATTCAGGTAATGTGGAATGCTGCTCACACCTAGATGAACTAGCTGCATACTTACTCTCATTTCAAAAAACACATAATAAATTAACAATTTATTTCATCTGGGGTGGAGACTTTAATCTCACGCTGTGTCCAAAGCATAAAAATGGGAACTGTGGGCTTCATAATGAACATGGAAACCCCATCCCTCACTTTGAGCACACGCCAGGGGGCAATAAATTAAATGAAATCCTCTATACCCTTGACCTTGACTTTGTCAATGAACTAGTCAACCCGGAGCAGGCCTTCGCACCCACCTTTCATGGGCGAGGCTCCATGTCAACCATCGACTATATCCTAGCTTCAAACTCTTATAAAGGGCAAATAAGTGATTATAAAATTGGGTCCAACCCAATCAGCGACCACTATCCACTTAGTATGGAAATCAACATGAAGCAAGCTGGGATACCCTCTTCAAAGGCTAGTTCCCTAGACCAACAATCGCTTGCCATGAAGAAGCTGAATGGGTATGCAATTAAATGGACAAAGATCGATCCGGAGGAGATGACACAGAGGCTCCTTGAAAAAACCCAACCCTGGCTAACCAACTGTCTGTCCCCCGAGGCATCCCCAGAATTAATAGTCACCTCTTTCCAAAACATCCAGGAAGTAATAAGAGATGAGCTATTCATTAACTCAAAAAACAAGCGAAAACTCCCTACCTCGAGATGGTTCGACACCACATGCCGGAAGGCACTTACATCTCTCAAAGAAACCTTACGACAGCAACCGAGAGACCCTCAAAAAATTTCCAAGTTAAGGAAAATTTACAACACTGCCCGGAAAAACCGTAAAAAGCAGATAAAGCACGATCTATGGCTTCGACTACATGATAGCGCACTAAGGAAAGACAGTATTGTTTTTTGGCAGACCATAAGATCACCTCTCCTGGCCAACATCAGTGACCCTGACCATCTTGATGTGGCAATAACCGAGGATCCCTGGGTCTCCCATTTTTCTAAAATCTTCGGTATATCATCGGATGTCACACCAACAATCCAAGCACAAGAACTTGAACGGGAAATGACCAACATCTATCCAATCAACCTACGCTTCACCTTAAATGAGGTAAGAAAGGCGATCAAGGCTTCGAAACCAGGAAAGGCCCCTGGCCCAGACGGGGTTCCTATGGATCTGTTCCTACATGATGTCGACTATTGGTCGAAAATAATCACATGTGTCATGGCTGCAGTCGTTTCAATCGGTCTCTTCCCTTCGTGGTCAACATCGACACTATTGCCCATTTTCAAAAAAGGGGACCGAAATGACCCAGCGTGCTACAGGCCGATCTCCCTTCTGGACTCCATGGGCAAGATTGCAGGCCGAATACTCCTGGACCGATTACAATCTTGGGCCCGGGAGAAAAATGTCATCACAGACCTGCAATATGGCTTCCAGAAGGGGCTCGGAACGGTCGAACAGGCCCTAAATCTTGTCCTTCTGGCAGGAAAGTACGCACGCGCTAAAGGAGGTAACATCTTCCTGGTCTATGTAGACCTAAGCGCGGCGTTCGACTGCGTACAGCACCCAAAGCTATGGCAGATTCTAGAACTTCTTGGAGTGGACCCACCCATATTAGCCTTTTTAAGAGAGTTATATACTAACGCAGAAGGCCGAGTCCGATTTGGCACTGGCGGTGAACTATCACGACCCTTTAAAATCTCAAGAGGTGTAAGACAGGGATGTGTACTGGCTCCCTTCCTGTTCAACCTTTACACAAATGGGCTTGAGCAGGCCATGCTGGAAGGGAGCCAGGACCTCCCACAGATAGAACATCGCCCGATACCCATTCTCTTGTATGCCGACGACTCGGTCATTCTGGCACGGACTCCAAACCAACTCCAACGGCAACTTAACAAATATGTGACTTTCATGGATTCTCTAGGCCTTAAAGTCAACATTAAGAAAACCTTTACAATGAACATCGGTCCAAGGCAAAGAGTCTCCAAGCCCATACTTATTAACAACAGTGTACTTGAAAAAACATCGGTGTATCCGTATCTGGGCATTCTAGTGGATGACACAATGACTTGGCGCAAGGCAGTGGAAGCCAGAAACCTTAATTTCCGCCGTGCTACATCAGCACTAATTACTTTCTCAAGGAAATTGGGCAAACCGGCTCCTGCGGAATTGTTAACCATATACCACGCGAAATGCCATAGCGTGGCTACATATGGAGCAGGTATCTGGGGCTATGGATGTATTGACCAACTCCAGGTCACTGAAAATGCTTTTATTAAATACATCCTAGCCCTTCCTCAAAGCTCCCCGACCTTAGCTTCACACCGGGAGCTTGGTATGGAGTACATTATTGACACCATACGATGCCAGCCTATCCTACTTTGGCAGCGCATATGGTGTAACCCTGAAAGTCATATTACCCGGTCCCTCATCACAGACTGTCTTGGCCTAGCGTACTGGCGGAAAATTCCGTGGCTCGTCTACATTCATAAATTCTTCGTAGACATGGACTGTGAGCACTATTTTCTTGAACCACCTTCTATCGAAGACATCTCGAAGAGACAGCTGAAGCAGATATGTATGAGCCATCTAAGGGAACTTCGCAATCAAGCAGAGATTACCAAAACACAAAACGAAAAAATTCGTATTCTCCAGTCAGGGAAACTCATTCAGCCCTATCTGACATACTTTTTATCGAACCATGAAAAATTCTTAATCACAAGATTCCGGTTTGACCTTTTTTATCGTTTGGTCTCATTTCCGGAAACGAACAACTGGTCCCGGAATTTAATGAGGTGTCCTTGTGAGGGAGTTTCTGAACAATCCACGATCCATGTCGTTCTTTTTTGCAAATACTACAGTTCAGCAAGAAAAACATGGATTCTTCCTATTTTACGATCCAGCGGAATAAGACATTCACACCTAGCACTTTCCCACTTACAATCTCCGAAATCCCCACACGAAGCGAAACTGATAGCTATTTTTCTTAAAACAGTAATATCAATCCGTCGAAAATCCTTTACTTAAACCTGTATATTTTCATTTTTCACTGAAACAGCATTACTATTATTCTGAAACTCCTTTTCTCACAGTGATTCAAGTTTTGAGATTCTATGTATGACGCTTATAATGATTTTAATTTCATGTTTAAAAATTTCCTTTTCTTTTTTTTAAAAAAAAATGTACTTTTCATGATTATATATATCTATAATCGAATAAAAGTTGATGAAATGAAAAATGACTCACATACAGATAAGTAGGAAGTGGTGCAATATACAAATGGAGAAGAATAATGCAAATATTTTGCACCTATCGTGGCCAGTTCCCTGTTCTGAAGAAGGCTTGTGCAATTGTAGATTGGGCGGTAGCGTGCCAACCAGAAATAAATATACTAGCAAATAAAGGTCTAGAAATTAGCCTCCCTTGATAAGAAATCATTTAAAGAGCCATTAAAAGTATTCATCTCAGAATAAAATATTATTGAGCCTAAATATTGGAACTTGCTGACTATTTATTTTATTTTATACCTGTTTTCATTAGACTGAGAAAACAAACATTACAGACATTACAATATCACTCTGGTGTATAGTTTCAATATTTGTATTGCAGTCTACATTCACACACTGGTAAACTCACTGTAACTCATTTAAAAAAATGACAGATTACTCCACAGCTATGTTAAATAGTCGGCATTAAAACTACATTTAAACATTTATGAGTATACCTTCAATTGCCTAATTTATCAGTGCAAAAAGAACAATTGTCGGACAGAATGCTGGACAATTTATTTTGTTTATTTTATTTTGAAAGTTTTATATAGCGCGAACAAGATCCTTGCAGATATCAGAGCGCTTTACACATACATGGGATCAGAAAAACAAGAGAGTGATTAGCAAATGTTTTATGCAAAGAGGAGCAGAAGATTATCAGTGGAGAGCAAAGTAAGCTAAGATAACAAGGTACATAGTAGATCAGTCCAGACATGTAGTAAAAGGATAGATGGAGAGTCTCGAGAGTACCAAAATCCATCGTTTTTTTATCCCCATGCCATTCCAGTGTAAACCTAGCCATATGCAAATCAGTCTTGACCTCATTTTGTGATTTTTAAAATTTGATACTAAGTCCGCATTGCCTCACAACCTCACCGCATCATTCATTGGTCTTAGGGCATTCTCCTTTTCGTCACTGAAGCGCTAGTAACCGCCTCCCACCTCCCGTTCCTGCAAGGGGGTGGCAGGCTTTGACACCACTTCCGGTCCCACTAGGAGCGGTTAGCGCTCTAGTGGTTGAACGCAGGGCTATTTAGGCGGAGCACTGAAGGAGTTCGCTGCGGGTGGAGACGGTGGCAGGGTCTCCATACCGCTTGCTGGCTAAGACTTGCTCGTAGCAGTTTAAATGCGAAGACATAGCGAGAAGCGACATTTTTAAATGTTTATAAAACTTGACTGTGATTTACATTTTGTGATTTTTAAAATTTGATACTAAGTCCGCATTGCCTCACAACCTCACCGCATCATTCATTGGTCTTAGGGCATTCTCCTTTTCGTCACTGAAGCGCTAGTAACCGCCTCCCACCTCCCGTTCCTGCAAGGGGGTGGCAGGCTTTGACACCACTTCCGGTCCCACTAGGAGCGGTTAGCGCTCTAGTGGTTGAACGCAGGGCTATTTAGCCCTCGCACTTCCCTGAGCGCGCAGCGATCGCATGCAGCCCCACCGAAGACCCGCCAAAGAGCTGCCCGTCTGCGCCCGTCCGCGACAGGACGGGGCCAGGGGCCCACCACTCTGCCTCTCACATCATGGACAGGCCTATGACTGCCCCCAACAGAAGGTATTCAGCACATGCCCTCCTCGCTCTACAACCCCAGGACACACACAGATGTACCAATAGACTGTTAGTCTGCCCTGAAGGGCCTTTTTCATGTTTAAAATGTGGTTTTCAAGCTACTCACTGTAACATTATAGTTGGGAGCCCTAACAATGATAAAGTCTCTCCAAAAGGCTGGAAAAGTTTTTTACTTAATGTAAGGTCTCTCCCAAAGCATCATATGCAACTTTGGGACACTATACATAGTACTATGCCTGAGATCTGTTTCATAACTGAAACATGGCTTAAACCCCACACTATTCCGACTATCACCCTGGGAATAGCTATGGGGCACAAAATTCTCCGCCAAGATCGACTGGAGAAAATAGGAGGCGGGATCGCTATTGTTTATAAAGATAGCCTGAATATTAGGGTCTTAGAACAGATAATGCTACCCACTATGGAAATAATTATTTTTCATCTAAAAGTTAGCCCTAAGGTACACTGGAAAGGAGCACTTGTGTATCGCCCGCCCGGACCGAATGCTGGGTTTTCCCTAGCTCTGACTGAACTTCTAGCTCCCCATATGAAAACGAATGAAAATTTCATCTTACTTGGAGATTTTAATTTTCATACTGATGTTGCAGACCACCCTGATACTATTGCACTCTTATCAGATCTTGCCCTGCTGGGCCTTCATCTTCGTAATAATGGCCCCACTCATACTGGTGGCCACACTCTGGACTTAATTTTTACCACCCTTCCTAATGTCTACTGCCATCCCCCTAAATACATCTACTGGTCAGACCATAAAATGTTAGATTTTTCTTTTCTTCACTTACCTGAACCTACCAATCACTCCATCATGCAAGCCATTAAACGCAGACCATGGCACAAAGTTACTCCTGATAGGTTCACTCAAGTCTGGAAACAGCCAGTCCTTACAAGCTCGGATGACATTGAGATAGCTCTTTTAAAATTTGACTCCTCACTGATGGAAGCCATTAACACTCTGGCTCCTCAGAAAATAGTCAAGCAATCTACCATAGCTAAAAGGGAAGCATGGTACACTGAGGCCCTAAAAACAGAAAAACAGGGGTGTAGGAAATTGGAGAAACTATGGAGACGGTCACATAAGGGGGAAGATAAAGATCGCTATTTAACAGCTATGGCCACCTACTATAAAAATATAAAAAGAGCAAGGAAAGTCAGTCTTACCTCCCAAATAACAGAGGCAGGTAATTCCACCCGAGAGCTATTTAAAATCATACAGACTTTTACCAACCCTGTAATATGTGAGAGCCCGGATGTTTTTACTCAAGATCTCTGTAACAACATCTCCCAGTTCTTTGAAGAAAAAAATTGAGGGAATATATAGAAAAATTACGAAAGTCACAGGTCCTTTAGAGACTATGGCCCCTGAGACTCTCCCCATAATGACCCCTGATAAAATGCTTCATGTAATCCCAGAAGTTACCTTAAAAGACCTGACCACCCTTATTGGTAATATGAAGACTGGCTCCCCCACTGATCTGATCCCTGCAAAAATGATTTCCCCTTTGGTGGAATCATTAGGCCCCACTATTCAGAAGCTTATGAATCTTTCCTTTGCCGAGGGACAACTTCCACAACCCTGGAAAGAAGCGGTAGTGAACCCCATACGGAAAAACACCACTCTTCCCTGGTCAGAACTCTCCAACCTCCGCCCTATTTCCCTTCTCCCTTTTATTAGCAAATTGGCTGAGAAACACGTTAATACCATCCTTTCCAAATTTATCGAGGCGACAGGGGGCCTGGACCAATCACAATCTGGGTTCAGGCCCAACCACAGCACTGAATCGGCCCTCCTCTCTGTGACTGATAAGATCAAAATGTCACAGGATAGAGGAGGTTCCATGATATTAGTGCTGCTGGACCTGTCTGCGGCCTTTGATACCGTGTCCCATAACATCCTTCTCAGCCGCTTGCAGGGAGTAGGGATCGGAGGCTCAGTACTATCTTGGCTGGAGAGTTTTCTTTCCGGGAGATCGCAATCTGTCAGCCTGGGCGCCTATCGTTCCACCTCGAAGGCGCTCACAAAGGGGGTGCCACAAGGCTCATGTCTCAGCCCTACATTGTTTAATGTATATGTGGCCCCCCTTGCTGAGATTGTGCGGAAGTATGGGTTCATACCGGTTTCCTACGCTGACGACACCCAGCTCCTCTACCCTTTCAGCTCCCTTGGCCCTACAGTCAAGGAAAATTTTGCTGAGGGTATGAGGGCAGTGTCACATTGGATGGCCGCAAATTGCCTCCAATGTAACGTTGCAAAAACAGAGGTTATGCTCTTCGGCAGGGCGAGCCTTCTCTGGTCTCCTGAATGGTGGCCGCTGGACTTGGGCCCAGTTCCTACATCTAAGCCTCATGTAAAAAATCTAGGGGTTAAGATTGACCAAAAACTGACCCTTAAGGAGCATATCAATCACATTGCAGGACTTTGCTTTTACACCATTGGCCTCCTAAGACGAGTATTTCCATATCTCCCTGATACTTACAGGAAGACACTCGTGCAGGCCTTGGTCACTAGCCGCCTGGACTACTGCAACGGCCTGCTGACGCTAGCAAACGCTGATGCTGTAGGTCGTTTGCAGGTAGTCCAGAACACGGCGGCCAGGTTGGTTATGGGTGCACCGGCCAGGACTCCCTCTAAGCCTTTGTTGGTAGAGCTCCACTGGCTCCCTATACGGCAGTGTATCAGCTTCAAAATATGCTGCACGGTCCACAAATGCTTATATGGGGACAGTCCTAAATATCTCTCTCAAACTCTTGAACTGTACCAACCCAGCCGGTCACTTCGTTCGAGTAACCAAGCACTCTTAAAACCCCCTGCAACAAAAAGAGCTAGGCAGGGAGACCGAGCATTCTCATCGGTTGGTCCTGGCCTATGGAACAAACTTCCCATAGAAATAAGGATGAATACCAACCATCTATCCTTTAGAAAAACCCTGAAAACTCTCCTCTTCCAGGAAGCATTTCAGGCCCTCTGATGCATTTAAAGACTACGATAACTTTTTGGCTGGCAAAGCGCGGAGATACCCTTATGGGATTGATTCCAGCGCGATACAAGAAATTAAAATAAAAAATAAATAAATTAAAATAAATACCCAGGGGAACAGCCCAGCCTGAACTGCCAGGCCAAGTCCTCCCTGGACTGGAAACAAGAATCTTGGGACCGGTTTCGGGGGTTCACCCCTCATCAGCTAGGATAGCTTGACTCCAGTGGCTTGGAGAGCACGGGACCCATATCAGGGCATACCCGTCCCACTCGGGGTGACAAATGCAAAAAAAACAATTGATAGACAGAATGTTGAACAATGTCAAACATTTAACCACAGTACAGCGATCGGTGTCAATCAGGGTGAAACCGGTCCTGGTTTGCTTGTACTCTGGTTCATGGAGGATCTGGCCGAGCAGTTCGGGCTGGACTGTTCCTAATGGAGCAGGGTCAAGGCTGTTTTGCAAATGGCTGGATCCAATCTGAGGTGGCATGGTGTGCAAAAGAACGATTAACTGGAGTGCTACTCTTTGTGATTGCCAGTGGTTAGACAAATTGCAAGCTTCCTCCCATTACCTTTTATGTTTGATATGACCCCACATTAGGCACCATTAACTCTTGATACATTATTACCAAAAGAAAGACAGCAGGTGCAGGCTTTATTCAAAACAAATGTCCCAAATATGAACTCTACAGGCCATCTTTAATAGCTGCCCTTATTGCAAATCAACACTGCTAGTCCTGGGTGCGTGTGGCGTTACAGGACAAACCCCCTCATGCATCAGATTGCAGCACGCTGCTATCTGCAGGCTCAGCCATACTTCCCAAACTGCATAACCATTTGCCTTAAGATACTATCTAATTGTAATAAACTGGATTGGCTCTTGAAAGCCAGGCATATTGCCATTGCCAATGCTTGCTTACGTAGTTACTAGTGATTGGATTTTTGTGAAAATGTAAACTGCTACATATTTCAAAAAGCCTTCAAAACAGTCCCTTAAGCAAGTCCTGAATATCAATAGCCTCAAGAAGAGAGGTCAAAAATGATCAATGCACCACAATACCAGGGATAGTGGAAGTGATATTGTGTGGCCTTTGAACCCTTATGACATCACACGGTTGAACCCTTTCCTCATTCTCTGCCTCTTCTTTGGTGCTGAGCCCGTGGTAAAGGGGCACAGTGATGCTACATAAACAGAACACGATTATCACAGCCTTGTTGTTTGTTTTCTGTTCCTGCCGCTGCCTCCAGGGTCACCATCACCAAATGCAGTGATAAGTGCAAAGCAAAGGTTAAACTAGGTGTAGCATGTGCTGTCCTTGGCTACACTTCATTTACAACCATGCACACTTTCCTACCTGAGAGGGATCCATGCAGACCACTGCACAAACCAAAGGAAGGATCACAGTCCAAGACCCCATGTTTGGCATCATTTCCTGCAACAGAGACAATATTAGAGTGAAGTTGGACATAACATATATGATTATTAGCATGAACATGAAAAGTCAAGTGAATGAAAAGAGATCTTCGAATACATTTTGCATTTGCAAACACGAGTTAGAAAAAAATATTTTGCAAAAGCAGCATCCCAATATGCGATTTACAAAATAGGCAATGGAATTTGCAACTGACAACACAAATATCTATACATTCATTACAAACCCATGCAAGTCACAAAGAAAAGTGAGCTGCAAGAACACCCCCCTTAGCTGCTTGCAAGGAAATGATGGGAATGTTTGCGACAGCTCATATGGTCACAAAGCAGTTAATGCCACTTTGGAGAGGGCAGGCGTTCTTAAAGTGTCAGTTATCGACAGCAGACAGGTTCCACTGTCTTCATTAATTGAAGTTGAAGATGGACGCCAGGTATTAGCAGACATCTGTCTTCCTAGGAAAAGTACTGAAGTACTGAGCACTTCTGGTCTATGGTCAGGAGGTTTGCAATAGGGTAATTTTTTACTCCCATGCAATTGGGCTGGTGTACTGCAGCTGATGTGGAGATGTTGCACTGATTGATTCCATCTTCACCTTTGTTACCTTTTCACATACATTTTAGACCTACTACACCAGAGGATGGCATGATTCAGTGAAGTATGAATTATGTTAGGTGCATTGCATGGGGTAAAGTTCTTTGATGGATAACTGGGTAGAATGGAGTACTGAGCAGAAATAATTGAGCACTTTAATCAGTAAGAGATGTTGGGGAAGAGTAAGGAGGCTTGCTGGTTCACTTACTGGTGACCTATCCACCATAACACCAACATGGTTTTGGCGCATGATAGTTATAGTTAGAGGCCAGAGACAATGGTCTCCTCACCACAGTTCACCAGAAGCCAACGGACAAAAATTAATTACTGCATTATGAATCATTCCATCCGCGGGCATTGAGGGACAATTTGCCTGTGGGGCAATTTATGAGATACCGCAGGAATTGCTCCACATTACAAACATTCTTACAGCAGACAGAGGATTTGTCAGAAAAACTGGTCGCCAGGGCCTACCCGCAGAAAATTGTAAAACAAGCTAAGAAGCGGGCCCTCAATACTCCCAGAGAAGCCCTCTTGGATCGTAGACCAAAAAAACAGAACAACTGTATTCCAGTTGTTACCACCTTTGGTCCCCATTCTACCCAAATTCGCCAAATAATTCGTAAACATTGGCATTTACTCAGCACTAGCTCGATGCGAATGCCTCAGCCACACTTTGCGTTTAAGCGTTCCTCAAGTTTGAGAGACCGGCTGGTCCACTCACGTGCGCAATCTACACCATCTGAATCCACAGTTCCATCTGGCCACTACCCGTGTGGGAATTGCAATGTATGTGCTCTCACAAAGAAAACGGGTATGATAATCAGGACCAATGGTAAAACTTGGTATTTAAATAAATTCAGTAATTGTAATACTGACAATGTCATTTACAGACTGACTTGCCCATGTGACCTCCACTATATTGGCTTGACCTCTAGAAAAGTAAAGACTAGAATACAAGAACATCTTAGCACTATCAAGACAGCCAAATTGACAACCAAGCTGGTGCAACACTTTTCTGACATGAAACATCAACCCAGAGATGTACGCTGGGTGGTAATAGAAAGCGTCAAGGGGGACCATCACAATATGGGGATCAGACTACATAGGAAAGAGGCGCGTTGGATCTATGAAGAGGGCACTGACCAGCGGGGCCTGAATGAAGTGATCGAATGGAACCGTATGGCACGATCATAGAGAGTCACTGCATTGGCCAGGGGAGTGACAATATAGACCACGATGAAATGAGGATTTGTTTTCACAGAGGGCCAGTAGGAAATGCTGTGTTTCACATTAATGAACAAATGTGAGTGCCTCCTGTCTTGAGTTAAGCCCTGTTATATATGACTGGATATAACTGCTCCAGGTGTAATAATAAAAATAAAAATAAAAAACGGAAAGGTATTGTAAATAGGCGTTCGACATATGCCTAAGAACGCCACTGGTAAAGGGCGTAATGTGTGCTGTTAACCTAGAACAAACAAGAAGCAGTGAGTAATTATTAGATATAACACATAGACAGCACTAGCCTAAAATGGCGGCCACAATTACAGAGAAATACGATACGTCTTGCACGCAGGTCACGCAGCGGAACTAACACGTGATCATACTTGGGTTTACAAATCCCCTCACCGGACGCGGCACAATGTACGGAGGGTGAGCGGAAGCCACACGACTCAAGAACACCGGTAAGGAGTGAATGTTGCCTGAATGAGATCTCGGGAACGGCCCGATTTTGAGACTAGAGACCGGGTGTATGATAGACGGTACATGCGATCCCCGCATTGTGAGTATGTAACTTTGGACGCAAAGCGCATCGGGGAGAGTCATTACGAAATCGAGTGAACACAGTGGGGTCCACTAGTTCCCAAGCACGGATTGACAGAACGGAGATAAGAATGTAGAACCATAGAGACACTTGACTAGTTATACTTTTTTTTTTTTAAACAAAGTGAATGTTAGAAAACGCGAGTTGTATATACATGACTGTCACGTTTTCCTCTCTGCAGATACTGACCGTGAGGCGGTATAAGGGACCCGCTAAACAAGCGAGGGGAACTCCCCATAATATAAATTCTTCGACGGGGGCCGGTAGGCCACACAACAGGGGCCACCTGGTAAAGTATTAAGTTAGCCTTCATGATACATGAGTGACACCATGGGCTCCTGAGTGGTGTACGGTTTAAATGTCCTGGCTAGACAGTGTGACACAGTCAAAAGATTCTATGTGTGTTTGTGTCCTGTTGTCTCTACCCCATGCAGGTACAATATATGGAGAATTTTAGAAGGTGCTAAATACCCGCTGACCCGAACAAGACCCTGAAGAAATCACCAGCTAAGTAAGAATGGTGATGAAACATGTTGGTTGTTTGTTTTATTAGAGTGAGCGAACAGCAAAGAATAAAGTTATAGATGCTAGTTCAGCGCAGCTCTTTTTAAGTTTTCAAGGGTCAACCAAAACGTTATTACACATTTTGGGTTTGTTTTTGTTGCACACTGTTTGTATTCCCATTTCTGTTTGGGTCGACAGGCGCTGATGATGAGAAGCGGGGACACAGGCGAGTACCAGTCTGTAATATTCCCCCCCCGGGTGTTGCTCCCGTGAGGCCCTGTCGACCCCCCCTTCCCCTTTTTTCACAGTTGGAGGGCGGAGTAGCTTGGTGTAGCCAGCTGGGGTATTGTTTTACAAACACACACATAATTTTTTATATATACGCATGATAGAACATTGAATGTAACTCTGAGTAGCGCAGCAGGCTCCAAGGGAATAAGTGACCCGGGCTGCCTAGCAAAAATAATGAAAATAGTCGTCTAGGGATATACATTCCTCAGAACTAGAGGAAAGGCCACTGGTGTTGACAGCATGATAGTTACATCCTTTAATCATTGCCTTCTGTTGGCTAGCTATGGTCTTGGGAAAAGCAATCCAGTCTTAAAAAGTCACAGGAGAACAAATGTGGAAGTGATATTTAAATTTTATGGCAATTTCATGAAAGTAGTAGAAATTTGGGGAGCCCAAAACTGGTGCATTGCCTTGTTGAGAGGGTGAAAGGAATGCAGTTGTAGCATGTATTTGTTTAATAACATGGACATATAAAGATGTATGGCCATGGGATCAAGGATGCATACTGTGAATTCTATCCTGCCTCCACTAAAAGGGACCATTACACAATCTCAAGAGTGTGTCTTCTTGTTTTTAGTTTGGTCACCAACAACTTTTTTGCTTGAACTATCATGACACTTTTCATAATGTCAAGGGAGCGCCTTCGATAGTTGGTAAAGAGGTGGCAAGCCAATTTATGTTTGCCTAGTCAACTAGGATGTCTGAAGGTTCTGAGGTCGGTAGATGTACTGTGGGGAGTTATTCATGCCATTGTCTTTGTTATATGTCAGTGGGGGAAAATGCTTCAGTGTAGTATGCATTATAGTAATAGGACAAGCCTTGCCACTCAAAAGAGCAGAGGAGAGGAACAGGGAGGTCCTTACTGTGGCCACCAGGAGTATTAAGTTGGCATTTTAATGCTGCAGGTTACTTTGACAAGTATGGTGCAAGCTGAGGGTACTTCTTGATAAAACCACCAGAGAATCAAATTAAGTAGTTGGGAGAAAAAGTTGCTCTGTGGATTGCTCATTTGAAGGTACTGATGCAGTGAATTGTTGTGTAACATGAAGAGTTTGGAGTGGTGGAGGCTGTGCCTCCAAGTACATGTAAAAACCTTAAATTGAAGAATTGAAGATGTGACGATGATGAGAATGTGGGACACTAGGGGCATGTCATGGCATTGTTGGATATGACCACCTAACACTGGGGTCCCAAGTCCACTTTGCGACGTGAGCTTTGCAGCCTCATATGAAACATTTTCCCCTTTGAAGGATGAGGCTGAGGAAGTTGCTGTAGGTGGGGGGAACAGAGCTGAGCACATTTCTGCTGAGAAACCGGGTACTTTTATCCTGAATTGGGTTTCAGTGCTCTGTCCTGAGGTACCTCCCAGTCATGGTGGTAATTTACAGTTTTTGAGTTACCCATGCTCTTCTCAACAGAAAAGTATTTTTATAATGCCACCACTGCTCCTGTGATCTAGGGGTCGAATAATTCCCCTTTAACTAATCAATCTCTGTCTGTTTTGATTTCTTGATCTGCCTTTTTGATGCCGCTGCTATTTTGATCTTGTCGTGCAATGCATCTCACTCATTACCGGCCTGATTTTTTTCAATGGTTGTTCTGCCCTGAAGAATGATTTCCTTTCAACTTGGAAAGAGATTTGCCTTATGATACTATTTAATTGTAATAAACTGGATTGGCTCTTGAAAGCCAGGCATATTGCCATTGCCAATGCTTGCTTACGTAGTTACTAGTGATTAGATTTTTGTGAAAATGTAAACTGCTAAACATTTCAATAAGCCTTCATAACAGTCCCTCCAGCAAGTCCTGAATATCAATAGCCTCAAGAAGAGAGTAAAAAACGATCAATCCACCAAAATGCCAGGGATAGTGGAAGTGATATTGTGTGGCCTTTGAAACCTTATGACATCACACGTTTAAACCCTTTCCTCATTCTCTGCCTCTTCTTAGGTGCTGAGCTGTGGTATGGGGCACAGGGATGCTGCATAACAATTGTTTTTCTTCTAATATTAAAGGTGTTTTTCCTCATCCTTGAGTGAGAATACCATTTGTAACAGAAGGAGCTCTATTTGATTTGATATCTCTTGTTTGTCCTTGTTGCTACTTATATACTTGTGATCCATTTAGTTCTGTCAATTCTTTTATTTCATTGTCTTCACCATAGCCTTTCTGGCATTCGTACTGCTCCGGTAGGGGAAAAGTAAAAAAACCCATAAATAAATCTTCCTTATCCTCTCATGGGCTTATTGATCCGGTGGCTTTTTCAGGTGATTCTGCAACAATTGAAGATAATCTTCATTTAAGCATGACAACTTGCCTTCTGCAACTCCCTAACTAGAGGAATCTTTGAATCCTAGTTCAGCAAACAAAAGACAGAAACAACATCTTCCATCTCCAGGTAAATCTACCTCTTCAATGGAATCGACGTAGGTACTCTTGGAGGAAATTAGGACATGTAGAAGAAACCAATAAAAGACTCCGGGCATTTGATGAGAAATGGTTGTTCATTGATAGAAGGGTCTCACAAGTATAACAGAGTAAGTCGTACACAAGATATGACTAATAAAATTCATTCTTTGCAGGAGGAAATAAACTCTCTTTAAAGGCAAACAGAAGACTTGGTAAATAGGAACAGATGTAACAAGTTAAGGATCTAGGGCTTGCCGGAAGGGGTTAAAGGAAGTGATCTAATCTAATTGTTTACTTCCTTTCTTCCTAAAGTATTAGACATTCCAGAGTCTACAATATTAGGTCAGAGAAGAGCTTAGGTCAGAGAAGCAGCTCAGCCTCATCTTCCTCCAAACCCAGGGGGGTAATTACCCCATTTCCTGTATATACTGACCTAGTGAATGTGATCTTTGCAGCAAATATGCAAGCCAATAGGTATGACTGTTTTTGTAACTGATAGCAGACATGTCTGCGTCACATATGCCAACATCACCCTTTCTACTTCACACCCACATGCTCACATAGCACTGCCAAACACAAAATGGTCTTAAATACAATAACACAAGAATGTAGTAGAGGTGATAGTGCTGGTAATGCCGATGTTATTTGTGATGATGGTAGTACTGATAAAGGAAGTAGTAGTGGCAATATGGTGGTTTTGCTAGCAATGGTGACAATATTAGTACTCTGTTGGTTTAACAGAGTTAGTAGTAGTAGAGGTGATGATGGTAGTAATGGTGATAATGGTGAAGATGGTAGCTGCGGTGATGATGGTGAGACTAGTGATAGTGTTGATGGTGGCCATAATTGTTGTGATAGTGGTATTGATATGAAGGTGATAGTGGGAGAGTTGTCTTATTAGTAGTGATGGTGATAGTGATGTTGGGTAAGGTCGTCGTAATGATATTGCTGTGTATGGTGGTAGTGATGATAGTGCTGGAGTTGGGGACAATGGTGGTAATGGTGGCTAGGTATTGATAATAATGGTGGTAATGGTTTCACTAGTGGTAAGGGTGGTGAGGTTGATGGTAGTAATATTGGTAGCAAAATTTGGAATGGTGGTGGTAATGGGATGTGTTCATTTTGGCAGTGGTGGTGAAAGTAATGGTAGTGTTGGTTATGGTGATAGTACTAATGATGATGGTAGTGATTCTGGTAATGGTGGTTATGGGGATAATGGCAGTGGTAGGTGTCGTAATGCTACCATGAGTACCAATGAGTTGGGTAACAATAATCTCTTAAATAGCAACAAGATGGCACATTTGCTCTTCAAATGCACAAGTTATGTTATATTTTGTTATAGTGGTGGTGATGTTTGTTTTGTTGGTGACTATGGTACTGATGATAGTGATCATACCGATACTGGTGAGGCTGGTGATGCAACATGTTGGTAGTAGTAATGGTGAAGTTGGAGATGGCAGTGGTAGAACTGATTGTGGTAACAGTGGTGCTAATGTGGTGGTGATGGTGATAGTTGTGGTGGTAGGGTAACATTATTGGTAATCACGCCTAGATCTATATGCCTCAAGTTATAAAAAGAGTAATAGCCTTAATTGCATTTTTCTTCACCAGTGGCAGGAAGAGTTTTTAAAAATCCCGTGCATTTTACTGCAAGCACCTTGAGGAAAGGGCAGTTTGATGTATGTCCCAACTTCAATTATTCCATCTCTGTCTTACATATTTACTGAAGAGCCCTTATTAGTTATTTAACTCTATCTCTTCAATAGCTATTCACATTGAGTGGTATAACCCCTGACTCAGATATATTCATTTTACTTCATAATTTCTATTGCATACCTTAGGGAAAACTGAGAGATAAGTATGGGTCCTGTGTAATTGCTCTGTAAATTAAGAGTTCACTGTAGTGACAAAGGCAGAATAGTTTTGATGGTTAAGACGACTTGTATAAATTGAATCTTTTTATTTTTTGGTTCCTATTTAAGGGACAATTTATAATGGCTTCAAATGTTATTTTGTACAACAGGCTGTGAGTAATACTTACATCGATTATATTATACTCCGGTGAAGAAATATAGGTTCAAGTTGGCTGAAACGGATAGATGTGACTGGTGCAGACAGCCAGAGGCAGGGTTCATTCATCTAGCTTGGGAATATCCGGTAATATGAGAATTTGGGAGCAAGCGCTTGTGGCGATCCGTTCCTTACACTGCTAGGTTACACAGCGCAGATACCTACTACATACTGGAACTTTCTGACCCTTTCGCTGCTGCTGGCTAAACGGAGGGTGTCTTGTAGGTGGGGAAGGGGTTGCGCCCCGAAATTCAAGAAATGGTTGGCAGATCTAATGTATTGCTAGGAGCAGAATACCACCTATGCTGAATTATTACCTCATGCCTCCAAACCCAAGGAAATATGGGGACCTATACAGGGATATTTACTTTCACAAAGCAATGAAGAGCCACGTACCACATCACTAGAAGGCACCTGAATCTTTATTCCTAGAGGCGCATTAGTTGCTTGCTGCGGTCTCTGAATGTATTGTAGCCCTTAGGACAGACCAAACATGCTACAGCAAACCTCACTGTGATTACCCTATGTTAGAGTTTTGTAAATAAATTGTATGATTCCATCTGATGTGTTGTAATTCCACATTTGCTGTAGGGGGGCTGCTGAAACTATGTATTGATTCACTGTGGAATTTATGGACATGTCTTGTTGTGACGTATCAAAAATCAGAAAAATAAAGTTTTTTAAAAACCCCACAAAAAAAAAAAAAAAAAAACATTTTATTTAGTACAAGATTGCAACAAATTCCTTGTCTATGCAAGATTTGACACGCACGACTGGTAGGCAGCCTAAGAGCTTGTTTTTCCTTTTGCTACATGTGACTGTGAAAATCCTTTCAGCTAGTGAAAGTCTGAATTTAATGAAGCATATTGAGTCAGTGCTGAGCATGTAGATAATATCAAGAAAAACGACATGGTCTAATGTTTGAGACACTTTATGTCCTCCACCTTCGTATGATGAAGCTCACTTTGTAGTGCATTTTATTTTGCAAAACATTTATGAATGCGTCACAAAAGGTAACCCTAAGTTTCCAAATCAATAAATAGATTGCCCGATTTGTGTTAAACAAATAGGGCCTCATTTATGAGAACTATTGCATTGCTGCATGAAAGCAGCAATGCAACACTTCCCAGTGAGCCCTCCTTGCAACAAGAACGATGCGTCATATTTACTGTATGACGCATCATGTCGCAAGGAATGACAGATATGTCCCAACTCCAGCAATGTTACTTTCACATGGGGCAAGCCCGATGTTAAAGGGCCTGCGTCATGCTTACGCCTGCCATGAGGTAGGTGTAAGGTTTTGACGCATTGGTGTCCTAGAAGTGGTACAGTGAAATATCATAGATTTCACTGCGCCACTCCTATGGCCCTTACTTGCAGGGGAACGCCCACCTTCCATACATGATACCTGATGCTGGTATAATGTAGCGCGGGTGTTTACATAGCGATGCATTTGCCTAGATGCGTCACTTCGTAAACATGGTGCAACATGGCGCATTATTTACGCAACCTCAACGGCGATGCAAAAGTGACGCAGGCCTTCATAAATATGTCCTATCGTCTGTACAAGCGTAAAGAGAAACTTTTTTTGATACAAAAGAAGCAAACAAATTTGAGGCTCATCAGTGCTTTTCTTCGGCTGCACACATCAGAGAATGGGTAAATACCAGCAGGGATGTCAGGGACAACACATTTAGAATTTGAGGTAAGTTCTCCTCAAGTTGTAAAGTGACTATTAAAGAATTGTGAAACCGCCCTCCTCCCACCCAACCCGTTGAGTGAGGGGGGTCAGGCTGCTACCATGCCTTCAAAGTAGTGAGGAAAGCAACTGGGAGGAGCTTGTCAGTGTGACAGACAGCCCCAGCCCTCTTGTTCTGCTGTCTCATCTTTATGGGGTTTGTAGTACATTGGACTCTTAAGTGCGGTCTGCCAGGTTCGAACTACACGCCCAGTGGACCCCAAAAGGTTACTTCATCTCCTGCGAGCGTCAGTGACATGGAGTTCCGCGCAGTCAGACCCATTCCCAACACCCATCACCAGTATAACACCTGCATCCTCTTCCGACAGAAGCGGCTTCTAACAGGAGAGCGAGCATACAGCTGCCGTTCTCTCCAAACCGCCCTTTCATGAGACATTTTCTTTGTCCAAACTATTGTTAACTAAAACCAGTTTATTCTTGTTATGGCAACTGTACAGGAGCAAGAAAGGAAGCAACAGAGATGGAAAGACACAGAGGGAGGAAACAAATGAAACAAGTGAAAGGGAATGAGAGACATTAGAAGAAGTAAGTGGGAGAGAAAAGATTCATGGGCAGGAAAGTCAGAAGGGCAAAAGTGAGGGAGAGACAAATGGAATAGAGAGAGAGATGAGACATGCCATGATAGAAACAAAGGGCCTGATTCACAGAACTAACGTAAGACAAAATCCTAAACTTACCACCATTTTGGTATTCACAGAATGCACTTACTCACTTTGGTATTCACAGAAGGCACTTACTCATTGATGAGTAAGTGCCTTCTGTGAATACCAAAATGAGTAACTTACTCATTTTGAGTAACTTACTCATTTTGGTTTTCACATAAGGCACTTACTCATTGATGAGTAAGTGCCTTCTGTGAATACCAAAATGAGTAAATCACTCATTTTAAGTAAGTTACTCATTTTTGTATTCACAGAAGGCACTTACTCATTAATGAGTAAGTGCCTTCTGTGAATTCCAAAATGAGTAAGTGCCTTCCGTGAATACCAAAATGAGTAAGTGACTTCTGTGAATACCAAAATGGTAGTAAGTTTAGGATTTTGTCTTAAGTTAGTTCTGTGAATTGGGCCCAAAGAGAATGTGTGTAACTGGAGGAGAAAGAAAAGACAAGGATCTAGGAGAAGAGAGAGGGTAAGTAGGAAAATAGACAAACAAAGTAAGAAGACAAGAGAGGTGAGGACAGAAGAAGAGAATGGCACGAAGAGGGGGCTACTGGAGAAGAGACATACAAAAGGAAAAGCGAGACACAGGAAAGAGGAAAGGGGAGAAAAAGGGTCAGAATATAGCAAGTAAAGGATGGAAGATGGAAGAGAATAGAGGAAAGCTAGAGATTGGAGAAAAGGATAGATCTTATAGAGAAACAAAGGCTTGCTCGTTCAGAGCCACTCGGGATATAGGTCCAAGTGAAGGGTATTTATTTTTTCTGGCTACTCCTCTGAAAGTTGCAACATCTGATCAAATTAAAACAGAGTTTAATGCAAATAGAAACAGGTCCATTTTGCACTGAAATGTAATTTTCCTACCATGGTGACCACTGCAAAAGCTGAAAGTAATTAAGAGTGAAAGCTTACTTCCCTACCGCTGTTCAATTGCCAAAATTCCTGCAGCAGCTTTCAGTTTGCTCCATTGTAAAATTCTAAATCTGCTTTTCAGGAAAGCTGGTGGACCAGAGAAGGGCATTGAAATTGGTAGACAAAGCAGTGTGAGGGAGGGGAGCAGAGGAAGTGCCTGGATGGTGACAGGCTCTCGCATCGGTGAAAAAAGTAGAAAAAATATATAAAAGCGGAAAATATTCTTATCAAAAGGAAGGGACCTGTTGGCTTACTAGCCCAGGCCCTGAAGGGAGTTATTTTTAAGTTAAGTTGTTATTTTTAAGTATCTGCACACAAACTACAGTCACTCAGAGTCAAGAGGGCCAATGGCTGTAGTGGGCTGAGCCACAGCCCCATGCTGTATGCTGTGGTGGGAGGAAACAAAATGTGAATGACAATTTAACAGGGTGATGGATGAACACTACTGAAAAAAGCCCTTCTATGCATGTATATCATGTTTGATATTTTTTTTTAAACACAATATCCACAATATTCTAGTAAGTAAAGCGGTCTCAAAGGCCACACCTGAAAAGTGACTGTCATGTTTGGAAAATAAACTGTTCTTCACTTGTTTCTAAAGAAACAGCGAATCAAATGAAGGGATTTTTAGAACTCCGAATGACACTCCGGGCTTTGAATGCACAATTTGGATTAATCCATCCTTCTTAATTCAAAGTGACTCACAAAGATAAAATAATTACATATGATGATCCTGCAAAACATAATAAAATATATATATATGACAATAGAGGAGTGGTCATGTAAACCTATTGATCTGCCTCTTCCTATACTTCATATGTGTTATTTGCTTAATTTTGTTTGTAGTTTGAGACATTACTGCTTTTTTCTGTTTCAGGTTCCATCATTTTGTCTTGTCTGCTGTGTCACTATATAATGATGTTTTTCATCATTTCACCATCCGACCCATTTGCCCCTCGGATGTGTCATATTCATCATATACGTTCTCTCACTTCCAATCCTTACGTTCCCATAAAGGTGAATTCTGCAGTGGCCATTGGCATGTACGGTCTGCTTTTCTTCTTTAAGCTTCTCTTTCTGTAGTTCACTTTATCTGCCCTCTTCTTCTTCCTTATTTCCAACTGTTCCTCATTCCTTTCCTTTCTTTTTCATTATAATTGATTCCCTTGCCTCCTACCATATCTTTTCTATTTGGTAATTGGAGACCTGCTTTATAAATTTTTCAATGAGTATAATTACGAATTGTCTCTTGATAAGTTAAGGATTTGAGTAATCCAGTTAAAAGACAAAGGGGCATATTCACAAGGAGCTATCACCGAATTAACAGCACTTTATCGCAGCCAAAGTTGTGATACATTTACCTCCCCATCCAGAAGCTGGTGCTAACAGCCCACAGCACCAGTATTCCCGCGATAGCAGCCGCAAAAAATATCACCACAGAGGACCCCCGCAACTATCGCTAATGAGATGCAGAGTAGGCGTTCCCGTGCCAAAAGCAGCAAAAACACCACACCTCAACATTCACAACCACCAGACAGAACCGCAAAAAAAATCACAAAACACGCGATAAGCCGCGCTAGCAGCAGGAAATGTACACCTGCTCTGAGCTGGTGGAAAGTCAGACCACAGTCTGCACCACAAAAGGGAGCCGAGACCACAGCCACACCTCAAGACAAACAGATGCCATGGAGCAACTGAACATGCAGCACGGTCACCCAAGAGGGCCACAACACCCACCGACACGACACCCAGGCCCACAACACCCACCCCTCTGGGCCCACCCCCAAACACGTACCAAGAAACTGCACGCCAACACCACGAATCACAGTACAAATGTGTTGCCTGAGGTCGCACATGTAGGAAAATCAACATACATGAGTGCCCAGAAAATGGAGAACCAGTGCTACAGCAATGCAATCACCAACACAAAACAGCATACAAACAAAAGACAAAAGCACCATTTGGATGAGTCCTTGCGCGTCCACACTGGACAATCCGTAGGACACTGCCTGGAAGACGAAATCCAACAGAAGAAGGTGTGTCATGCGCCCAACAAAGGGAAGAGAGGGAGAGAGCGAGGGAGAGGGATGGAGTGAGATTACACAAGCAGCGCAAGGCCTTGCAGGGCACCTGGCACCACATGCCAACTTGTGTGCATGTATCGCCATCCGTACACCATGAGCCCGAGGCCGTGTCCCAATCTCAGCCCGAAGCCACATCACATTCCGAAATCACATGTAGTAGTCAGACAAACATCAGGGACGAAAGCTACATTGTTCCAGTGCAGAAGGCGGGAGGACACCTGCACCTCTGACCTTGAGAGAGATGCCATGGCAGATGCGGATGACTCCCACACCACGCATTGCACAAAATAACTATCCGACTGATCCACACCCCACACACAGAAACCCCTGCCTGAGGTACCCCCGCATGGGATGGCCTTGACTTTCATGGAAACAGCAACCCATTCAGCCCAACATTGCACACACATTCGAATCAGTGCTTAGAGCTGTGGCATATCTCCACACAACTGCCGGAGTCCAGAAGAGTGCTGGTTCCACGAGACGCACCAAGGTAATGGCAGGCCATACCGGGCACATGCACAACCCCCGTTAAGTATACCTTTTTAAGTATAGGGGGGCGATATTTTTGTTATCGATATTTCTACATCTATATTTTTTTCATCAATATTTTTGATATCGATATTTTAACATGGATCCGTGTGTGCACACACCTGTCAAGGTGAGGCAGGTCCATGGTCGGAGCAACACAGCTTTGTTTGGCAACGTTGCCAATTTGGACACACAGCTGGGGGATAGCACACGCACAGCACTGTGGCACGACATGTGAACCTGTCGGACGCTTTCACCTGAGCACTGTCAGCAGAGCAGACAATCGGCGCACTCCAGTGGCAGGGCACTATGCAGATCCCATTGGCAGTGTATTGTAATGATGAATGATGCGTAAGTCGTGCCCTCTCACACGGGGCAATGGGCCAATGGGACGCCAAACAATACCTGACTCATCCAGCAAGGCAAAGTGGTCTGGGAGTGTATCCATCCATGATGATTTGCGTCCATTTTTGCTACAACAATGTCTGAACCTCGACATGTACCCATGCTGTGTGCAAGTGTCTTAAGCATGCCCCTGCCTGTTGTGCCCGTTGCCTTGTCCGTACTGACACGCACATGCCAATAAAGTCTATGTCACCCCACTCGTGTCTAACTGTGGGGTGTGTTGATTTGATTGTCCACTCGTGTGCCACAATGAGCATCGTCCCTACACAGGGAGGGACTGACTGACGCATGTGCAATGGTGGTGTGTCCCTTTTGCAAGTTACAACCTCTGTGAGCTAGACATTGTTTTGGGATAGGTGCTGGCTGACATGTGCACTTACATGACTTTAGCAATGTGAGTATTGTGTGCAACCTCTGACCATGTGGAGCAATGTCATACATCATAACAGAATGTGTCCACACAGATGTGTGTAAGTGGGTATGCGACGTGCAGTTCTGTTGCTACATGTGATGTAGGCCACCACTCCTGGCCTGTTACCGATTTGGTCAGTCCTAACCACAGCCCTATTCAACACATGGACCTGTGCTTAGTTTGGGGGGTTGTGAGATTATTTTTGATGTACAATGGGGACACAGCTAGTACTCACCTTCACAGTCATCCAATTGGCAATGTGCCTCAGGGATGCACATGTGCATCGATGTCAGTTACCATGGTGTCCCTTCATGTGCAATCATTGTCCTTACATCCACCCATACTTCCATACGTGATTGAACATAGTAATGACACATCTGACTGAGTTAGAATGTTTTATTCACATTCAGGTGAGTGATGGAGCTGGTGCTGTACATGGCCATCCAAGCCAACATCACATGGAAGGCCAGTGGTGGGCCAAACACAGTCTTTTTGGGGACTGTGAAGTGAGTAGGAAGTGGGAGAGTGAAGTCCGCAGCAGGATTGCTGTGTAATTGGACAGCAGTGATGAAATGGCAGTCCGTGTCGGGGTCCGGGTGTATGTCGCAGAGTGTTCCGGGGGTCAGTTTGAGGTGTTTCCCAGGGCATGATGCATAGGTCATAACCAGGCAGGGACCGTGGATATGAGGGTGATAGATGCTACTGCCTCCTTCCTCACAAAGGAATTCCCATCCCCTTCTTACTCCCCTCATATGGGTTCTGTCTCTGATGTGTACGGTGTGTGTGGCGGGGTGATGGCTGCATCACTGTGTGCCACCGACACAAAACACTGTAAAGGTGATGGTGTAGCATCACTGTGCGCCACGGACACATCAGGGGTCAGAGCTGTGTGTGTCGAGGTTCCCGCTGCAGTCATCTGGGACCGGCTCAGTGGCAGCAATGGCAAGATGAAGTACTGCAGGGCATTGAGGTTCCCGGTTACTACTTACTGGTGTCCAGCAGTGGCAGACAGACTTCCAGCCTGCATCTGCTACATGATCTCCATTGACCTCTGCATCTGTGCCAACTCTGTGCTCTGATCGCTGGTGCCTTTCTGACCACAAAGTTCCTGTATTAGATTCATTGCCCCAGTGAGTTCAGCCAAGGTCTGTGGTGGAGCATGGTGCGTACAGGGGGTGTCCGATAGGGACCTGATGTGGTCCCTGATGGGACTCAGACACCCGCCTATGGCATTGAGTTTGGCAATCACGTGTTTGAAGCCGACCCGCAGCTGGTCAGCCAACTCAACCTGGCAACCCCACATACGTTGTTAGAACTCCATGAATTGATTGGAGGTGCCGGGAAACAGCCATGGTGATGTGTGTTTCCTGCTGTGTGGTCTGTGCATGTGGTGGGCTCACCTCGGGGCAGCTGGCCTGCCCTGCTTCTGGGGATGGGGTGTGGAGGCTATCTACGATCCTTTGCAGGGTGTCGGTGCAGATGACCAGGGGGTCCTCTTCATTGTCACTGAAGATATGTCTGGTCTACTCTGCAAGAGGTGTTGTTTGTCCCTCTGCAATGAGAAAGGGGAGATGCAGGGTAACAGAGTTGTACATGAATGTTGCAGATTTGCAGATGTGTACGTTCAGACTGCATGCTAATGTACATTGTGACTGTTTTGGTGTAGCTGGCTATTTGATGGCAGTCAGTGTGTTTTTTTTCCGACTACATGACGGATGTGTGCATTATCATCACACAGTGTCAGGCACTGGCAGATATGACTGGACAGTTACTACGCTCGTACGGGACCTGTTATGAGTCGTGTCCTGTGGTGCTTATGTTGTACTTTGTACCTCATTGCGGTCATTGCTGATGTTCTGTGATTGCTATGTGTGTGCTGCATTGTGATATTGGTGATCTGGAGGGGGCCCCTTTGTGCACATTGTGGACGGGGGCCTACTTGGCATTTCTATGTTTGCTGCTTCTGTGCCAAGGCTCTCAGTGACATGTTCCACAATCACTGTGGGTGTGCAGTGTGCTACACATAATTGTGCATGTGTGCCATTGTGCCCATCTCCCGCCTCCCCCCGTCCCTGGTCGTTACTCACCCTGTTGGGTTAGGTCATATTGTGCTTTGTCCCGGCCCCCAATTCCTGCCCCCGTCTCCACACTGCTGACAATGGCCACCATTTGCTCCAGCTCATCAATCACCTTCTATGTCGCAGGACTCCCACCTCTAGTCGCCCTTACTGCCTTCCTGTTGGCGGAGCGCTTCTCCTTGGTTTGGCTGTGCACTTCATGCCAGCGCCTCGTGACCTCCTCCAGCGACCTCCTCGCCACTCTGACTGCATTGAAGTTGTTGACAATGGCCTACCATATTTCCGTTTGGATTTCCAGTGCCGCAGTGGAGGTGACGGACAGTTGTTGGTAGTGTCCTATGACCTCCGTGACGATTATCCGGTCTTCCTGGGGACTGAACCCCTTCTTCCTCTTCCTCTTGTCCTTGCCCTTCCCCAAACACGGGGTTCCATGCTGTCCTCCATGGGGCTTGTGGGTTTTGGCTTGTCCTCTGCACTCGGTCCAGGTGCATCCATGGTGCTACGCAGTTTGAATTGTTTTTTTTCTTCTTTCTTTTATAGTGCATTATCCCACCAGATGCTTGGAATTTTCTGATTTTTTTTACCGCGATTGGCCTTATCGCATTTTTTTGCGTTCACGTTTCACATTTTTGCGGCGTGGTGTTGATTTTCACGCTGATTTTTGACGAGTTATTTGATGACTATCGCATGCTTCCGCATTGTTGTGAATTCCATGTTGACAATCTGTTATTTTTAAGTATGGGCCGAAAATTCGTTCCGCTCGCGGAATTTGTGGGTTTTCCGCAATTTTGCGATCCGCGAATCTCGCGAAATTGCAGCAAAATCCACAAATCCGCGAGCGGGACGAATTGTGTTCAGGAAGCACTTACAGGGTTACAGCAGGTGCCCAAGTTTAAGCTAATTTCTTTGTAACCATTTACAAAAGGGTTACAAAGAAATTAACTTCAACTTGGGGACCTGCTGTAACCCTGTAAGTGCTTCCTGAGCGGTGCCTCGTTGCCTACTTGCAACTATTCTCTAACCCTCGAAGCAGGGTCAGAGAATAGTTACAATTGGGCAACGAGGCTCCAGTCACAAAAAATTAAACCTCAGCAGGAAGCACTTACAGATATAAATAAAGCAGGTGCCCAAGTTGAAGCCCAAATTCAGTAACGCATTTATAATCAGCCCAAGAATCTAGTGAGCACGGTCGATGCTAGGCAGATGTGTTTTCTCCCCAAATCTACCGACTACAAATAGCTGTAATCCGTGATGGAGGTCTAGGCATCCACGAGTTTCTCGAGCGCAATCCCCCTGTACATCCAGTGACCAGGAGGCTGCTTTCTCCTCATCTGCTGCGCTGATCGGTCTCTGACCTTTATAAACAAGAGGCATGAGAACTCGTACAGAAGCCGGGCCCCACACACACTAGGCTATGCAACCTCTTCCCGCCCTTTCCCCCACTGTGATGGACAGCTCACTTGAGGGACCTCGGCACCTATGGGCGGGGTGGCAAAGTTACAGACACACGGGGTCACTGGAGACAACACTTCTGAGCCTTTACGCAACTGTAGTGTAGGAAAAGCACGATACATTTACCCAATGAGGTAGCACTTACTGATAAGCCAGTAAAAAGTACTCCAGTTGAGTATAGTGCAATTGCCAAAAAATCCACGATTTCGCTGGGAAATCCGCGAATTCGCGGATTTTTTTGCGAATTCGCGAACAGCGAATTCACAAAATTCGCCCATAACTTAGTTATTTTCCCGCGATGGGCTGTGATGTTAAAAGCCGCATTACGCTACTCTGGCGGTAGTTATCACACATTCTTGTGAATATACTCCAAAGAGTACTTTCTCGCCTTGTGAAAGTTAAACCTCATTATGCTTTGTTACAAGAAACTCATTCATCAGAGAAAGAAGCACTTAATCTTCAAAGATGTTGGGTAGGTAAAGGTTTTGTTTTCCCTACTTCAAATAAGAAACATTTTACAGTCATGTTATGCAATATGAGTGTAGATACTAAAGTAAGTCACACAAAGCATACATTGAAGTTATACAGATTATCACTAAATTAATTATTAAAAAAATATAGATTAGTGTCTATATTGTATATAATTTTGCACAAATTGATTATAACTTTTGGTATGTTGCTGCTAAGAAATCACTAGAATTTGATTATCAATATTTTCCTTTGGAACATGACTACAATCAACTATGGATCCTTACACCTACAGGAACTTAAACATTAAATTTGTTCTAACAAGTTGTAAAACCTATTTGGCCCTGCAATTATCAAAAAGCTTTCGTAGACTTTTAAAGACTTTGTAACTCGTCTTCACAACAATATACCATTTTCCTCATGTTCCCATCATTCACAATCTAGGTTGGATAATATAATCCTTAGCAAGCAACTAACCGAACATTTGCTAAATCCCTGAAATTGGATCCATTTTGATTTCTGGTTATTCTGCAGTTTTTACTGATATTAATGTGATCTCTGCTCATAAACAGTCTAAAAAATGTGGTTTATGAACCCACCGTTACATTATTCACAATTTTTCTCATTATAAATATTTGCTTTTTGGGATGTCTTCAAGGCAACTGCCCCTGCTATTATATTTCATTTTGTAACCAAAACGTAAAATACATTGGATGAAGAATTTAAAGCATTTATCAATTCTGTGATAGAAACAGTAATTTGCCTTATACCTAAAGACAGTGAAGGCCCTAAATTATGTTAAAATTACAGAATAATTTTTTCACTACTAAACATTGATTACAATGCTTTTGCACTAATCCTGGCTTTACATCTGGATCCTTTATTTATTTAAAGGCTTATATAGCGCAGGACTCAATCCCCGAAGGGGTACCTCCTCGCTTGGTTCACCCTATGTGCTAAGGACCGCGCTCTCATGGGTACGCAAAGAATCATGCTGTCTGAAACAAAAACGTCTTTAGAGCATTCCTGAAGGCAAGATAGCTAGTGTTTTGTCTCAGATTAAGAGGAAGTTTGTTCCAGAGACTGGGGCCCAAGAACGAAAGTGCTCGGCCTCCCAGTTGTGCCTTTCTGATTGGCGGAACCTGTAGCAGAGATTGATTACTGGAACGGAGGATACGTCCAGGTATATAAGGGGTGAACTTTTCAGCCAGGTACTGAGGGCCTGAGCCAAAAATGCTTTTATGGATGACACAGCAGGTTTTAAACTTCACCCGTTGCCGAACGGGCAACCAATGAAGTTTTTCCAAGAGGGGGGCGGGAATAAGGATGGAGTTCTGGGCGGGGCATTAAGAACCAACCTTGCCGCGGTGTTTTGAGCCACTTGTAGCCTACTCAGTAGATTGTCATTAGCAGATAAAAGAAGACTGTTACAATAATCCAAACGGCTAACTACAAGGGCTTGGACAAGGGTCTTTCTGAAGATGGACCCAGTCACCTGATTCACGTGTTCCTTAAACGATAGCCCTTGGTCCAGCCGCATGCCTAGGTTTTTCACTGTCTGTTTGGGACTGGGGACAGGCCCCATGTCCAGTGGCCACCAATCTGGCGACCACAGAAGAGGAGCCTCCCCAAATGGCATGACCTCGGTTTTCCCTACATTACATTGCAGGAAGTTGGAGGCCATCCAGCAGGACACCGCTCTCATACCTTCAGCGAAAGAGTGTTTAATTGCAGAAGTGAGGGTCTGGAAGGGAAATAAAAGCTGAGTGTCGTCAGCATACGACACCGGAGTAAATCCCTGCGCTCTCACAAGGTCAGCTAGGGGGGCCACATACACATTGAACAGTGTAGGGCTTAGGCACGAGCCTTGTGAGACCCCCTTAGTGAGCTCCATAGATGTAGAACGAAAGGAGCCCAGGCTGACACTTTGTGAGTGGCCTGAAAGAAAGCTCTCTAGCCAGGACAGAGCCAAACCTCCTACCCCCACCTCCTGCAGATGACTGAGAAGTATATCATGTGATATCGTGTCGAAGGCTGCGGACAAATCCAACAGCACCAGAATCATAGAGCCCCCTTTAACCTGTGACATCCTGATGGTATCAGTCACAGAAAGGAGCGCTGATTCTGTGCTGTAGTTGGATCTGAATCGCGATTGGGAATGATCTAAACCTCCCGACGCCTCGATAAAATTAGACAAATGGGTGTTAACATGCTTCTCAGTCATCTTGCTCAAATACGGCAGAAGGGAAATGGGGCGGAGGTTGGACAGGTCTGGCAGAGCAGAGTTCTTACGAATAGGATTTACTAAAGCTTTCTTCCATTCTTGTGGAACCCAGCCCTCCCCAAGAGAAAGGTTCATCAGCGTCTTAATCATAGGGCAAAGTAAGTTGCCTAAAGAGGCACCCATTTTAGCAGGCAAAATATCCAGAGGGGACCCTGTTTTAATTTGACCCATCAATGAATAGATGTCACTCTGACTGACCGCCGGAAAGGCGGTAAATGTGCCAGTAACATGTATGGGAGAGGAAGGAGGGGTGATGAAAGAACTACCCTTAGGGTTTGTAACCTTTACAATTTTGTCATAAATCAACTCTATTTTGTTTTTAAAGAAAATAGAAATGTCATCGCACAAGGATTGAGAGGAATCATCGGGACTTTCACAGGCCATAGGTTTAATAAAAGTCTGCAAGATCCGATATAGTGCCTTGGAGGAGTTGCCGGCTTCCGCCAATTGAGAAGTAAGGTAGTTCTTCCTGGCCAGCCTAATATTTTTGTGATATAGAGACAGGGCGTCAGAGTGATTTTTCCTACTTTCCTTGGAGTGTATTTTCCTCCAGGTTTTTTCCAGTTTCCTGCAGCCCTGCTTCTCCAATCTAAGTTGTTCAGTATACCATGCCTCCTGACGAGATACAGGACGCTGTTTGAACAGTTTCATGGGGGCTAATAAGTCAACCCCAGCTAAAAAAGCAGAATTGAACTTAGCTAGAGCGGACTCCACATTGTCAGATGCTAAGATGAGGGGTTCTACCAATACTTTCTGGAGTTCATCCAATGTCACTTTGTGCCACTGTCTGCGCCAAAAAGAAGGAAGGGAAAGCCGTTTGTTAGGTTTATCCAAACCAAGAAGTAAAAATTCAATTGTGAAGTGGTCTGACCGGTTTACTCGAGTCGAGGGTCGGCATAGTACCTTAGAGCAGTTAGAGAAGATCATATCCAAAGTATGGCCTGCCACATGTGTAGGGCCATTGCTTTGTTTTACAAGCCCTAATAAGGAAAGGTCTGAAAACAAAGATAAGGTCTCGAGATGATTAGGAAGATCCCATGTATATTGAAATCCCCCAAAAGGAGGAAATCCTCTTTGGCTTTAAAGTGAGGGGCCAGTAGTTCAGTAAGTAAAGCCGGCACTTGGCACTGGCGGACGATAGACCAGTGCCCCCTTCCAGTGGGTTTTGGATGCAGAACTGATCCTGAAGATCATACCTTCCAATAAGGGGCTACTCCTTTGTTCCACTATAGAAACCTTCAGTCCTTCATTATAAACAATGGCAATACCGCCCCCAGTTTTAACCGGTCGGTCAAGCCTTAATATTTTATATCCTGCAGGGATGCCCAAAGTAATAGCGGGGACCGTATGCGGTTTTAACCAAGTTTCGCTCAAAAAGCAAATTTCGGGTTTAGCAGTTGAGATAAGGTCCCATAGTTCAATGTGGTGTTTGGGTAAAGAGCGAATGTTAAGAAGAAGACTCTCCAAACCAGTCGACGCCGGTAGTTCCCCACTATTGCACCCAATAGAAAAAGTAGTATGAGATGCCTGAAATTGACAATAAATACACGCAAAAGGGCCTTCCAGGCATGGCCAGGAGTCTCGAGCACAGCCCACTAAAGGCACTGATTGAAGAGCTAATAAAGCCTGAGTTGTATACCTAATACGGAGTTCCACAGTAGGATCTATACCGACTTGAGCGGAGTCCATAGCCCCTGGCCCCGTCCAGTCGCGGACGGGCGCAGACAGGCTACTCTTTGGCTACTCTTCGGCGTGTCTTCGGCTCCCCTGCGCGCGATCGCTGCGCGCTCGAGGTCAGGCGAGGGCTAAATAGTCCTGGGAATGCTACTACTAGAGCGCTAACCGCTCCAGTGATAGACCGGAAGTGCCTGGCTCTCCCTGACCCGCCCTCCGCGCAACGGTACTAGCTACCGCGTTGGACCAGGGCGGGTAGGAGTGGTGATCGAGCCCAGGCTTCCGAAATTACACTGTAAGTGCCAAGCCCCCCTTGCAATTCAGATTAAAGTTTAAGTGGCACAAATAGTGCATCCTGACTGCAGGCTAGCACAGATAAATTTCAATATTTCAATATTCAAGTTTTAAAATAAGCGAGTGGTTTTTAAAATAGCAGCATAAGCATAAAATCACAATTCTTTCACCTGAGGCGAACAAGCGGGTCGGGGAAAACACTGCCACCGTCTTCCCTACCGCAGCTCGCCGACGGTCAGACTCCGCCTAAATAGTCCTGGGAATGCTACTACTAGAGCGCTAACCGCTCCAGTGATAGACCGGAAGTGCCTGGCTCTCCCTGACCCACCCTCCGCGCAACGGTACTAGCTACCGCGTCGGACCAGGGTGGGCAGGAGTGGTGATCGAGCCCAGGCTTCCGAAATTACACTGTAAGTACCAAGCCCCCCTTGCAATTCAGATTAAAGTTTAAGTGGCACAAATAGCGTATCCTGACTGCAGGCTAGCACAGATAAATTTCAATATTTCAATATTCCAGTTTTAAAATAAGCGAGTGGTTTTTAAAATAGCAGCATAAGCATAAATGCACAATTCTTTCACCTGAGGCGAACAAGCGGGTCGGGGAAGACACTGCCACCGTCTTCCCTACCCAAATTTGAACAGTAAGGATATATAAAAGGATGCTGGACTTAGGACAATACAAGATTGATTTTTAATGTAGCAAGCAAATCCTTTAGCCACAAATATCTTTAGGCTGCTATCTCTATTGAAGCAGAGAATGCCTTTGGAAGACTAGCATAGAATCCTACATTTTAACTCTCTACATTGGAATGACTATGCTCCTATAATTATTAACTTTATTTAATTACTTTATATAGGTCTTCTAAAGCGTCTGTTCTTATTAATGGCTTACCAAGAGCAAAGGAACTATTGTTTATATCCTAATAGAGGTGTGCAACTAGGATGCCCTTTATTTTCACTCTTATCCATTTTGCCTTTTGTGCATTTGCTACCTAAATTTAGATGAAACCTGGCAATTTCTCTTTTTGATATGGAAATAATCTATTAAAGAGATCGGTGTATGTAGATGGCATTCTTTTTTGTCTCTAATCCAAATACATCCCTACCAGCTATCTTTAGTAGGATTATAGATTGTTCTGAAGTATCATGATATGGGGTTACCTCTGATAAAACCAAAGTTCTTTGTTTAAACAAATAGTGCAGTAAACAAATATTTAACTCCTGTGGTTTTTCATACAGGACCTCAAAAATAAAATATTTAGGTGTTTGCTCCACTAATACAATCAGAGAAACAGTTAACATTGTTCGATTTGTAGATGAAATCTTTATAACTCTCTTGTGGAAATATTTGACTCCATTAAGGTGATGTTGTCTCCTATTGTTCTTTATTCTACTCCGTTGATACCAGTAAGCAGTGCATATTTTTTTTTTTATAATGAGTCTATTTTTATTAAACTCTTGGAGAACACAATAAATCAAGATTATCTCTATTTAAACTTAAAGTCAAATGAGTTACATGATTTCTAATTATATCACAAAGCCTTTTATTTGAAGAAAACAATATGTCTATAAAAAAAGTTAATTAATTTTAAGTTGACATAGAAAAATCTTTCATACACCATTTTTCCTTTGATAAATGTATTATTTTTTCATGGAGCTTCCTAAACTCTCACTTCTAATTCTCAAATATACTTGTAAACGTTTGGAATCTTGTTTACTAATTGAACATTTTTAATGGGAGATTGTTCTCCACCCACCAGTCTGATATAAAAAACATATTAAAATCAACTGAAGAGCTAGCTTCTAAGAAACATGGATACATAAAGGAATAATCTGGGTCTAGCATTTTTTAATGATTTAACCCCTTTGTATTTCTCTGATTTTCAAACGAAATTTGTTTTTCCAAATTCTTTTAAGAATAAATGTAGCTTCATTGTAAAAGGAATCTCAGATTTCTATTTGAAATGACCTAGTGAACACTCAATCACTTCTAACAAGAATGTTCTTCTTTGTATTTTAATATCCAGTCCTTGGGCATCCATTTTATATAAGTGCTTAATTATTAGACCAAAATCTAAAATAGAACTTCTTTATGAATAAGACTAAATATTTGTTGATATATCCCATAGAGAATACATTATAGTTAATAATACACAAGACTCAAGTGCTGCGAACACCATTCAAATACTTTTCATATATAACAGGTCACTTGTAATGCCAGCCTAAATTTAAAACATTCCTAAACTAATGATAGTAAATGTTGATCTTGTAAACATGAGATCAGTAATGATTTAATGCATACGTTGTTTTTGTGCCCAAATGCCTTTGTTTTCTGGCAACAAATGTGGAAATAAATGTATGGAATTTTTTGGGTTAAAATTCCTTTCAAATTCATATATCTGTTTATTGGCAACTGAGCTGCAAATTAGAAAAAATCTTTAACCATTTCTTTTAAGGAATCATGGTATGCAGTCTGTTATAATCATAAATTAGAGAACCATTAATGTTGCAGAGTACCCTATTTCTTAATAATACCAGTCTAAATTCTACAAACAAGAAAAGATTACTGGAGGCAAACGTTAAGCCCTCCAAGTAAATTATTCCTCTCAACTGCCATCTTATAATTGTGTAAGGTATTTATTCTACATTTTTTTCAAGATCATATTTGTCAATACGTTATATTCCTATGTTGTAAAGAAGTCAATATTCCACCTTTTCCTCCTTCTTCCTTTTCTTTTCTTCCCATCCCATTCTTGTATTACTAAGGATGTATTGCTCTACATAATACTTCAGTGTATTATCAATACTTACATACTTAAATATTTTAGATTTTTTCATTGTTGTGTGTATTTTATTATATTTTACTCTTCTGTGATTATAACTAACGTATCTTTTATTAGCATGTTTATTAAGTGTTTCAATGATTTCAAATAATTCAATAAGGCTTTGATTTTTTTTATGTGGGATTCTGTAGCATGGAGGGGTGGACACTCAGCACAAAAGCCTTCCCTTGTGATGGGCATATTGGGGAGAGGGACTAGGCTGACAGTAGCTGTGCCAAGGCTGACATGAGTGGCTAGGTTTGGATTAGACACAATAGAGCCACGGAAAATTATTGCTACCCCACCACCTGCTTGGTGTTGCTGATCATGCTGTGTACGTGTTGGCAACGGGCATGGCTATAACCATTCTGTCTAGCTTATGCTGATGCCTTGACTTTTTTATTTTGATGTATGAGGTTTTATTAGGCACGGAGCTGAACTCAGGGGCATCAGATGATGTATGTACAGTGAATCAAAACATGGCAAATGTCACTAACTTCAACACAGTTACTGCAGTAGCCATGGTACATCAAAAGATTCAAGGTATATTTACAGAGTTTAAAATATTAGGGGTATCATGTCAGAGATAGTGCAAGGAAGAGCTATATGATGAGTCATTGCTTCCTCAAGGCTCATCTTTGTCCTCCATCCTATTCAATATCTGTTTCACCCTTTGATCAAAATGATTCACTCTTCTGGAGTAAAGAGTATTTCTTATGATGATGACACGCAGTTGCTTATTTGATTTGGCCACCCTCTAAAGGACATTCTGCATACTCTGAACCAATCTTTGACCCTGCTTCATTTTGGATGGGTAAAAAGATGCTGAAATCAAATTCACAGAGAATTGAGATTCCAAATGTGACATTACTCCTCATGTGGCCAGTATGCTGAGGCCGCCACCTGTCCCGCCTGAGGTGGTTAGAAACATGAGTTTTAAGTTTAACAAGGGACTTGCCCTAGAAGCCCAGTTCAACTCAGTAGTGTCTTCCTGCTCCTTTCAACTAAAATTACTCAGATTTTTTTATTTAATAATCCATTTAAAGCATCATCCAAAGGTGGCAGCATTGGCTGTTCTGTCACGGACCGACGGCGCCAAAATCTGGTACTTGTAATGGTCAGCTGCTTTGCTGTCACATTTGCAAATGATTCAGAATTTGGCCATAAGGGTTGCCATTGGCAAATGTAAATTTGACTTTATTAATTAAACCAAATATAAGCTTCACTGGCTTCAAGTAACCAAACGAATATTCTTCAAAACGCTCTGTCTGACCCACAAAACCATTTAGGTCAGGAATAAATCTATTCTAAACTACTTGATGGGAAGATACTAACCTAACCATATCTTAACGCCCCACCTCCAGAATTTGGTCTTCAAATGCAGATCCTTTCCAGTCCTGGGGGCAAATGCCTCGGGCAATCTAAAAGACTTCTTGCAACGGACTGCTGACGTTAGCATCGCCTAATAAAAATGTAAAACTCGCCTGTATGTTTAGGCCCTCTGTCTTTTTATTTACTTTCTTATTGCTTTTCTGGCTTACATTTTTTTAAGCCAAAGGGCCGATTCACAGAACTAACTTAAGACAAAATCCTAAACTTACTACCATTTTGGAATTCACAGAAGGCACTTACTAATTTTGGTATTCCCAGAAGGCACTTACTCATTTCAGTATTCACAGAAGTTAGGACTCCTAACTTTAGGACTCCTAAATACCTCCTGTGAATACCGAAAGTCTCAAAGTTAGGATTTTTCTCAATTTAGGAGTAGTAAAGTTAGGACTCCTAACTTTAAGACTCCTAAACTGAGAAAAATCGTAACTTTAATACTTTCGGTATTCACAGAAGGCATTTAGGAGTCCTAAAGTTAGGAGTCCTAACTTTACTACTCCTAAACTGAGGAAAATCCTAACTTTAGGACTTTTGGTATTCACAGAAGGAATTTAGAGTACCAAAGTTAGGAGTCTTAACTTTACTACTCCTAAACTGAGAAAAATCCTAACTTTAAAACTTTTGGTATTCACAAAAGGTATTTAGGTGTCCTAAAGTTAGGATTCCTAACTTTACTACTCCTAAACTGAGAAAAAATGCTAACTTTAAGACTTTCGGTATTCACAGAAGGCATTTAGAAGTCCTAAAGTTAGGACTCCTAACTTCTGTGAATACCGAAATGAGTAAGTGCCTTCTGTGAATACCAAAATGAGTAAGCGCCTTCTGTGAATACCAAAATGGTAGTAAGTTTAGGATTTTGTCTTAAGTTAGTTCTGTGAATCGGGCCCAAAGTACCTTTTTTTCCGGCGTGCATTCCACTTTGAAAATACTATTTTCTGCAATTTCAAGTTCTCCTTGATGGTAAGGCAGAAGGTGTTTTGGAGGAGAATATGGGTAGCTAAGTTTCTTATTCTGGAGGAATAACCCTAACAGAACTGTACAGCGGTTACTTGAAGACTGTAAAATCGACATGTTGAACATCTGCTGCTGATTCTGGGAGTTGGACAATGCAGCCACATCACCCCTCTCCTTTTCTCAGAAAACTGTTTATCTCTGGAAGCAAGAATAATATTCAAAATTGTTTGTATCCCTTTCTTGCAAGATGCTCAACATTGCCTCAAACCCCCCATTGAGGGGGCCATGTGTGCTTCCATATACACATCCCAGCCTAGGTAATTTTGGACTCTGCACTCTCAAGAAAATTACAGTCCAAAATCCAGGCATTTTCTAGTTCCAGTTTTGCTCCCAGGTTTTGTAACTTAATTCTAGACTTTATACATCTTTTTAAATCCCTCCTCACCTTCCGGTTAACCGTGAAGAGGCAAGCTTCAAAACCCACATGGCGCTGTACTATTGATATATTTCTATATCTGCCTCGTGAAATGACTCACTTTTGTAATATGTTCTACGGTTCTGATTACCGCTGTAATACCCCAGGGCTAACGTTCACGCTTTAGCAGGGCACGAGTCCTAAAAAGAGAAGTGGGGGGGCGCTGTCACCAGAAGTGACATCACAACAGGAAGTGACGTCACAAAAGGTGCGCTCCGATCTCGTCCCAGAGAGGCCAAAGAGTGAAGTCCAGCTGTTTGGCAGGGGGGACGGTGTCCACCCGGTAAAATAAGTGGGTGGACGCCGTCCACCCGCGTTGTACCCCGACACGAGCCCTGCGCTTTAGAAAGAACCAGATGTAAACATGAGGCAAACACCACAGCAGCATTGTTGATTGACAATCGGATAGAGCCACTTTTGGAAAGTCACCACAAGAACATGCATTGCACAAAATATTGCCTTGGAGTACAACTGAGTCTTCTGGGTGGAAGAAATGAAGCATGGTCTACAACAATTCTGAGGAAAAAGTTGTGCAAAACTGCACTTTCACCTCATATTTCAGTCAATATACACTTGTTGCTCAAGTGCAGGAAGCACACATTCACAATAGGTTGTAACCAGAATGCACAACGACGTGCACAAGTTCCCTTGAAGGTTGATTCAACCCCTCAAAAGGCTCGGTTTTTGCAAGCCTGTTAGTCCTTATTTCACCCTGTTGCATCATGCCCTGCACCGATGAAGCGTCATTCCAAGCACTTCCCTGTCAATCAAGAGCTCCAAGGAACACTTCATACTTATCACATTTTAACAAGCTCAAGGACACAACAGTGCATGGTTGCTTTCTGATGCCATCTAATCACACTGATTTTCACTCTTTCTGCCTAGACTGCACCATTTAATGACCACTGAGTGGCTCACTGAAGCTATGAAAATCATCGTACACTATTTAAAGCCCCCAATTCACCGAGATAAATTAAACTAGCCTTGCTTCGTGTTCCATCACTGTACCATCGGTGTTGCATTTAGAAAAAAAAGAAAAGTTTTTTTAATAATAACCATGTTGTCTATGCTGTCACTTAGAACTTCCTCATTGAAGAAGATCCCTTTTGTTGACAAGGATTTAAAAATGCAATCCAGTGAGCAGCTGCAGCGCAGGAGTCAAGTTTGTAAGGAGCGTGCTTTATTGATTAACCATTTAAATGTATCTACATTTCTTTGTGAATTATTATAAGGCACCTACTTTTGTGTTTTTTTTAATATTGCAATTAGGAAATGCTCAACATAATTAGTTCTTTCTTTGTTTTTAGTTCTCTATGTGAGTCCCTGAGTAAGGCATTCTCTCCCTTTTATAAATTGTAATTTGAGTGCATGATGTAACTAAATAGCAGAGAACGTAGTACGTGCTGTTTGGGACAACAATTATTCCTCAAAAGATAATAAGTACAATTTGCAGAAAAAAACCCATAAACCAACAGATAAAAGCGAAATGAAAGGAAATAACTGGGGCTAACTCCTTGACATTTCATATTTCTTGAGAACATATTTTTTGTCTGTCAGAGAGCCCCCTCAACCAGGAAAGTGTAAGTGAAGACAGCAGAAATAATAATATTCCGGAATACAGGGGGGGCGGGTGATTACTCTCTCCCCTCCTGCTAGAAAGGCGCGAGTGTCAGTCTCTCAGGTGACCCCTCGATGTCGCTTGGTTTCTGAGTGCGCAGCGCCTGTTGTAAACAGTAAACACTGCACGTAGAGTGACGTAAAACTTACCTTTCTTTTCCCAGTTGACGCCTCGCTTCAGGTCAGTCCTCCCAGGCTCCTTTCCTTGTCCCGCGCCCCGTCCCCGGCCCAGCAGCTGAGCATTAATGAGCCAGCGCCTTTAAATAGCTCCTCCGACGTCCAGCCAGCGCTGGCATGTGTCCACTCTCCCCGGCTGTGTATGAGCGCGCCCTGCACACACACCGTAGGAACACCGCTCACGTTATGAACTTAGGGGCATATTATCAAGGGGGTTTATCTCCGCTTTTTTGGCTTTAAAAGCCAAGAAAGCGGAGATAAAATTATCTCCCTATTACCTAGCTGTCGCTAACACCAGTTAGCGACAGCTAGTAGGAGATAGCGACCATCTTGGGCCCCACTTTGCATGTCAGTGATATTTATCACTAATGACATGCAAAGTGGGCGTGCCAAGATGTTAGCGACTGGAAACAGTCGCTAACATCGCTATCTCCTATTACCAACTTTTGGAGATATTCGCGCTAAGCGCGAATATCTCCAAAAACAAACACCTGCCCTGAGCAGTTCTTAGCCATGTTATCCAATGGGAGGTGGATAACATGGCTAAGAGCATTAGCTCGGTAATGCATGAATATCGCTGACTTTTCAGCGATATTCATGCATTGCGGCCGTTTTTTATCGCATTTGCGATAAACCTTGATAATAGCAAGGTTTATCTGCGATAATTTCTGACGATGCTTAGCGTTAAAAAATTCGTTGCTAAGCATCGTTAGCGATAAATATCGCTTAACGTTGGTAATATGCCCCTTAATTTGTGGTTTTAGAGTTTGTTGCCTTTTCGGTAGATAAGGGCAAAGGGAAAGTACCGTTCAGTAACAGAGTCAGTCGTGAGGGCATCTACGTCGCCATCGGATGTACATTCACTAGAACTCTGGAACAGCAATGCTGTGTTTGATGGCGTTTGGTGCTGTAAACATTTGACAATGTGATGTTTGTGTTGTGATGGTTGGTGAAGACAGTTTTCGTGATGTGATTTTTGCGAAGCATGGTGATGTTTCGTGATGTGACGTTTAGGGATCTTTGATCATGTTTGCTGAGGTGATGGTTAGAGGTGTGATGTTTGGTGACGTCATTTTGGCAATGTTATGTTATTATGAAGGTCTGATGTGTTATGGCATGACAGGGTATGGTAAGGTACCTTATGGTGAGTTATGGTATGTCGTCGTATGGGATGGTATGTCATGGCGTGATACATTGGGACATGTTATATTTTGTTACTGTAGTAAATGTGTCTGACACACCACGGTTTGCAGAGGCCACATTCCATATCTCAGCTGTAGCTGAACTCCCACACGGTCAGAAGTGAAGGATTCATAAAGGTAACCAGGTGCAGTATGGGTAACCTTGGCTCACCTTTGGCAGGAGGCAATAGAAGCTGGCAGGGAAGTGATAGTCAGCAACGTCCTCCAATCAGGAGCAAGAGCTGACCAATAGCCCACTCAATGTATATGGGGCCGATTCACACAACTAACTTAAGACAAAATCCTAAACTTACTACTTTTGGTATTCACAGAAAGCATTTAGTAGTAGTAAAGTTAGGATTTTGTCTTAAGTCTGTCCTAAGTTTCTCTTGAGTTTGTCTCAAGTCTGTCTTAAGTCAAACTTAAGACAAAATTCTAACTTTACTACTACTAAATGCCTTCTGTGAATACCAAAAGTAGTACATTTAGGATTTTGTCTTAAGTTAGTTCTGTGAATCAGGCCCCTTGTGTCTGCAGGTCCGGCTTCTGGCCTGGGTCAGCTGGGCCCAGCCCTGGGCCGCCAGTCTTCAGAGGGGGGTAAGCAACTTCTGCCGATTCCCTGCTCCAATGCTGCAAGCGCTGTTTTTACCACCCCATAAGCCCCCGTTCTTGCCCTTCCATCTCCCTCTCACCCCCTGCTGCCACACACTATTAACCCCCACTCCTCCAACAAACAACTAGTCACCAGCATGAGGAGCTACTTTGTGAGTGAGGCAGGTGAATGAGGGAAGTGCTGAAATGTTGGCATTCAGAGGCCTGTCACAACTCTGATGTAGACAGCCAGGGACTCACCGCTGAAAACAAAAGGGCTCATTTTATTCACAAGCAGCAAAGGTGCCAACTTTCTTTCTCCCCGAGGGTACCATCCTGACAAAGGCTGACTGTGTATGTATTCAAAATAATAGTTCTGGCCAATAAACAGCAATAGTTGTCTGTAGCCAGGACCTAAAAACTTCAGGTTATAAGGTAAGTAGCTGAAACGCTTCTCCACAGCGAGGTTGCGGGCTGCATTTGCTGCCAAACACGCAACTGCGCATGCCTAAATAACGCATGCCTTAACCACGAGGTCTTTACAATGACTGCGTCTTTACTGCGCATGTCGTTACCACGCATGCCTATACAAAAAATGTCATTGTAAAGGCATGTTTGGTAACGGTATATGCGTGGTAAATATGCCACCCCTGCCCTGAGCCCTAAAAACCGGCCCTCCTGCATTCTAATCTACCCACCCCAGCCCTAATAACTACCTCTAATAAGGAGAACAAGGGTACCCCAATATGTGAACCTGTGGTGGTAAGCTGTTTTGGGAAACAATGGTTCTGGTGTGGCCTAAAGGTCCAAGTTGAAGTGACCCTGTGGGGGGCATAATGAATGAGAGTAGGAAGGTAATTCCTAAAAGGGAGCGGTAAGTATTATAAGGAGGGACATGTAGGTCAGTATATGACAGATGTTTATCCCAAAACAATAGTATTCAGGTGCTCACACAATAAGCGTGACGTGAAAAGTGAGGGTGATATTAAAATAAAGACATTGCATTGACAACAGTAATAGAAGCCCCTTTAGAAGATTTCTACAGAGTAAAAGGAGTTCATGTTGTAGGGGGTCGACGGCGTTTCGACCTCAATTATTTGAGTTCATCTTCAGGACATACATAGGTGAGCAAGCTGAATTGGGCTGGAATGCTGTTAATTAACATCCGGGGTTGCAAACGCCTGTGCAAGGCTGTGCTCCTCTGTAGTTGAGCGTGGGAGACTATAGTGCAGAATCAATACTGGAAGAGCAGCTGGCCGTGGAATGGCATCGTTCAGTGGCGAATATTTATTTTGGCCACTTAATGACAACCTGGAGAGGAAAAACGGAACTTGTCCTGCTTCTGCTGTAGTCTGCCCTGAGTGCAGACTACAGCAGAAGCAGGACATACTATTTACTACCAGGACCTCCTTCCCTGAGCCCTAAAATCCGGCCCTCAGGCCAAAAAAACTACCCTGACCACAGCCCTCCCGGCCTGAGCCCAAAAACCGGCCCCCATCCCTAAAACCTACCCCACCGGCCCCAGCCTACCTTACCACACTGCATCCAGTTCCTTCCTGCAGCGATCCTTCTGGTTCCTCTCCCCGCCCACTCAGACAGCTAGAACACGACTGTCTTAACCACGCATATGCGTGGTTAAGGGAAGCGCTGTTCAGCTTGCGGGGAAACAGCACGCGTACTAAAGTCCTCGTTGTTAAGGCCATTTCCTGCTAAACACTCACCTCAGTCAGACTGCTTCCTGGCTGGGATCACAGTGGTTTAAAAGTCTCCTCCTCATGCCTCTATAACATGTTTACAAACTCTTTTGATTGGCAGCTTGGTGGCACCTCCCTCTGGGTGCCTGAGGCAACTCTGTTTCTGGTTTGACTTCACTGGAGGGGAAAAGTGTGTGTTGCAGGGGGAATTGTATAAGGCAGTGAACATGTCTTTCTCACATCAGTGGTTCACATTGGCCTTAGCACTTGTGAACAGTAAATGTTTATGTCATGCTCCTCTCTCACAGATAATGCTAAAATAATCTTAACATTTTAACTTGATTGTTCCAAGTAATATAGAGACTGTACACATGATGCACTGGTTGGTTTACTGGTTTCAGGACTGTTTTACTTTATCATCATTGCTTGGGCTTGGCCATCCCACAGGACAGAGAAACAGAACCGGGCTGTATGGCGAACATTGAAATGTACATGCCGTAGACAAAATGGCTGGAACCTCCATACAAGATTAAAGGTACCCTCATCACTCCATGAGATAATGTGCACAGTGCATCAGTCAAGAGAGTATCATATATGCCAACCCGTGACAACTCCTATAAAAAGCAGCCCTACTTAATTTACCCAGATTGTTACTGATGACCAACCCCATTCCATCAACCATAAAAAGAAATTAACCACATCCTATCTTTTTTTCTCCTTGTCACCTCCCGCAAACCCTTCGCACCCACAGTACATTTCCCCCATGACTGTAAATCAGTCTTGTAAATGGGGAGAAAAAAATCCTAAATCAACTGCAACACTTTTACTCTCCTACATCTTAAATATCTTTCAGCATCTCCAACTTCACATTAAATGCTCCCAGTGCCATGCATACAATCTCTACCAGTGCAAACAAGACAATGTATCTGCAACATTGTTATACATTTCCAGTATGTGTCTTGCCTTCAATATGATGTTTTGTCTTAAATACCACAGGACAAAAATATGTAAGAGGTTAAATACCTTTTCATCTTTTGTTCATTGTCTGTTCACCAATCACACAACTGCCTCATTGTCTACATTGAAGGTACCACTCCTATTTGTGAGTCCTTTGCACCATAGCCACTATAAGGGTCTAAGTCCAAAAAGACAATTTTCTTGCCTTCTACCGAGCACCAACAGTCTTTTTGCTCACTGTTCTCCATAACCTCTGCCCTGCCAAAAGAGATTAAGACTTGTACCAACATCAGAATAAGCTCCATCTCCTCACCCAATGAGATTTTAGTCATCCTGTTAAACCTCCTCCAATATGCTGACCAGACTAATAAATTGGCCCTCATGCCCACCTTAAGCCTAATGCGATGGTGTGGCAAAACAGCTCCATACATTGCAAAGCCAATGCTCTTCCAAAAGCTCTTCCTGACTGTAACAAATACCTCCTGGGAGATACTAAGAGCCTCACAGTGTGTCTGGTAGAGGCCAGACAGCAAGGTCCAGTCTATGTTCAATGGAAAAAAATCAAGGTTCAACCCTCCTATTCTGTTGAAGAATACCCAGATGTGGGGGTTAGTCAAGAGTTTGGACCTTCTATACCTTTCTCCAGCCAAGTAAGTGAAAGAAGATTGAGCATGTTGTAGTGTAGTTCCTATATTCCCAATAGGCTCTGCGCATTGGAATAATATAAACAGCAGTGTAGACGTAGGACTGAGGTCGACTAGGTCTCTACTGACTATATTAGACTTAATTAGTTTTTCCAGCTAGCTCAGAGGTCACTAGAAACTTTCTCGAATGTTCAGGAAAGAGTTAACTCTCCGGATTTAGACAAGAAGGGATTAGCTTCTGACAACCGCATAAACATGACATCTTTGCTCCCTCAGAATAAAGAGTGTATCTCTAGAGTCGTGTGAAAACAATAGACGGTTATTTCACTCAGTCAATCATGCATACTTAGTTTCACCAGAGTGCAGAGAAATAGAGAGACGGGCGTTTTCAATAAAAGGTATTATTTATTGAGCAGTCTTCTTTCTCATGCAAGAGAAATGAATTGCCACAATTGCAATACTTATCATGAAATAAAGTGCATACAGTAAAAGTAGTATTATGAAATAATACTGTAAAAGCATTGATATGGTTTCTTAGCCATATGATACTTTAAAATTGATAAAATATATACATACATAAAAACATTGACTAACGTACTCAACTGGTGCTTCTAATATACGCCTACCCTGGTGTACCTGACCTAAGCCTAATACGTGGGAAGAAGTAAGTAAGTTGCAGTTTAAGTTAAGTTGGTTTTTGCCAAGGAATCTGAATCAAGAATTCTCTCAAGGGTTTAGTCAGCTCCGTACCTTGGTTCTAGAATGTAGGAGGTCTTGTATCTCTCTCTCGGGACTCGATCTCCCAGCAACCCGCAAGGGTGACTGGAAACACCAGAGCTGGATTTTCTCGGCTGGAGAAAAAGACAGCGTCTTTCTCAGTGCGTCAAAAGGGAGGGGCGGCTTCCTTCGGCTCTCGCATCATCTGGCTTCGGGCAAGTATATAGCCGCTCTGCTCCAAACCACTGTGTGTTTGCTTAAAGCAACGTTGGTATATTTATACCTGAAAGGTGCCGATTTTGACGTAAGGTTGAACATAAGACATCACTAAGAACTAACAGTTCTTTCTGAACTCTAGGAGTTCTTGTGCAAATCAAAACAAGAGCAGGGGGATTTCCCGGGCTGCTGGAGGCTTGGTTTGTTTAAAGAACGCGTTGTACTTTCTAGGAGTCTAGGGGAGTAGCCTTGCCGTATTTGGACTGCATGGGCTATTACTAAATATGGATATGATTCTTATGCCTTTATAAGGATACTATTTATTATAACCATATAAGGACATACATCGGGAATATCGAATTAGGGTCCTAGATAGAAACACAGCACCCACTCCACATATTAATGTCCATCATTAATAAAAACTAAGCCATATTAAACATATAACGATGCATGTGTGTTTTCCAACCCACCCCAAAATACATAATTCGCATTTGAAATGGTATATGGTAAATACACGAAAATTAGTATTGGTACTGTACGCTTTTTAAGCAGTGTTATCATTCAGTAAAAATGCATATATATATCAGCTGAATGAATTGCGAAAATTACACATGAAATGGCTCTGAATACAGAAAAGAAGGTCGAGACCATTTCATCACATATTTATACAAATGCTGTACATGTGCTAGAGGCTGAGGTAAAATATTGTCTCTAGAGTTCCTAAAATAGAAGCTCTGTTCTCTAAGAATAGTTCTACTTTAAGCAGAGTACCATGTGCCAGAAAAAGGTAAATATTTTGGAAATCGAAAAAATAATTTCGCTTTCAGGGGAAAAATAGTTCCAAATGCTTTCAGTAGCTGTGTTTATCAAAAAACTGATGGCCGAATTCAGAGTTCAGGGAACGCTGTGTGCTCATTGTTTTTAAAAAGTTATTCTCGTTGTTCAGGGGAGAACAACAAATCAGACAGACTTGCAAAGAATTGGTCTACAACATCAGGTGAAAGTTCGACCAAGTTCGAAAATGCTGAAATTGTGCATATGTGAGATTGATTGCTATCATTGATGTCAGGATCAGTAATGCTCACAGAAGGTTGTACCTGTTTGGTGCTGCTTTCCTCTTGTACTTCACCGCCACCTACTCGTAGTGGTGAAGTCTCAACGAATGCTGTCATCAGAATAGGTAGCCGCTGGGGACAACACGATGCATGAGTCGTTACCGGACCTAGCAAGGTATATATATACATTGGTATTGCTGATGGTAGTGTAAGATTCTTCTCCGCATAGCAGACATCGAAGCACAGGTAAAATGCAATCTTGCCAGATTGGTCTGAATGAAAGAAACCAGGTTGCACTAAGATCTCTTAGCCGGGCTAACCCGAGGACTTTAGTGATGCGGTCCCAGTAGCGTATAGCTAGGATCGTTTCTCCCAGCGTTGCTGGAGTTTTGTCTGTGGCTACGCTTGCCATATCGGAGCAGAAGGATCAAACATAAAATTCCTGCTACGAGCCCCAATAGTAGAGGCAGGACGCCGAATACAGAATGGACAAAATTCAGAAAAATGCCCAGAACTGTTTCAAAGGGTGTTAACAGTCCCGAAAAAAGTGTCTTAAATACATGTGCGATGCCACTGGTATCTTAAGATTTTACCTAACATTTCTACGAAATGCACGGGGCAATTTGTTGATAATAGGGAATGTGTCTCTGCCGCTGTCCTTGCAACTTGCAGATCATACGTCTCTTTGGACGAGGTTAAAGGCACAGTTGTCTGTAAAAGAATAGACTTCATTCTGCTTAAAGTATCAATTCGAATAGAAGAGATATTCAAAGAAGGCCATAACGCAGCCTCCATGTCTGGATTGCTGTGTTGATAAAAAACTTGCATACAGCAAATAACCCTGGAACTGACGGTTACGAGATAGGGTTTTCCTGGCACCATGCCACAACAGCTGTGGTCACTTATTAGAACATTACAAGCCAATGGTAACAGTTGAAAGCGAGCACACAGCAAGTTCAGGTCAAAAAGTTCTGTGATTGTTCGTATGGTGGTGCCAGGAAGAGCGGGGATGGTTACCACACCTCCAAAAGTAAACCACTTAGCGGTTTAATAAACATTACATTTGTCTTCCAAGCACTCAAAAATGGTAATCAGTCTTGGATATGTATTTCTTCCAATTTTATTTTCCAAAGTAACACGTGTTTCGTCCAGTCAAATCAGACACATGACTTCTTCAGGGATGCAACCCAAATAACATAATAAATAACATTTCTCACTTTATCAAATGAATACAAAATTATCCCAAAATCATTCCATTACATATTGGAAACTCAAAAAGTAAAAAACACGAAGGGGACACCACCATATTCGTGCCCGAGTCACCACATAAGACCTATAGTAATCCACATGTGTGTAAGTACCAAACGTCCCAATTATGAAGAAAATAAGATAACTTATATGTTGATGAGTCAGTCAACATTTCTCAAAGTATCAGGATGTGGTTATAGGCAACATTACTACAACAACTTCATTACAGCAATCCATTTCCCAAAACGTGTTTAAAGGTTAATGATAGTCACTCACCAAACAATCTTCCTAATAGTATCACAACTTGCATAGTTCTCGTCAACCCTAATATACAGAGTAAACACCATCCCATCGTTACTTTAAGCCATAATAATAGCGTCAGAACCACTCTATTAAACTGCTCATATTAAATACGAGCCCTCACCTTAGACAGGCTCCGTGAATAGAATCAAGTTATCTCTTCTTATGTCAGTCAGTCTCAAGTAGAAATAGAGACGGGTAGCGACCTACAGTGAAATAAATATATAATTTTTTGACAGTACCTTACTACAAGTACTCTCATGTTTTCACTGTTCCATACATGTTATCAAAGTACCTTACGACTAGTATTCTCCTGTTTTCATTATTCCATACATATTTTCACAGGTAAAAATAAAGTTTATTTATTTAATTCTAATTGCTCATAAATTCATAATTCGTAATGTCAATACAACCATGTAATGTCGATACCCAAGTTAAGGAAATAAGTTTCCATTACTCCACTAGTAAACCTTCAATATAACATAGGTCTAAATTATCCCTCACCTCACGTGTTCATCTGTAATAGATCGTCCCGTCTTTTCCAAAAGTTTCCAAATATATTCTCCCGAGTACGAGATCTAAAATCCATATTTGCATTGCCGCATAAGTAAAACGGTACATTTGTACAACAACGATCTACCTACGAGGTCCCATTCTGCCTCATGCTTACCTTAAACATGTATCAGTTCCGTGTAAGTGGATGGCGTTCATCATCGTCGCATCTTGAAATGGCAATTTATACCGATATTTGTCGGCGCCATGTTATAGTGGATAATAAATACACCCAACATATAATCATAAAGTACATGTAATGTAATTCGTAATAATGTTCATAATCCTAATAGTAAGTGTCTGTATATTCCGAATATTCGAAAACAGTCAAGATTACAAGTACGATTAACGGGCGCCATTTTGGGTCGGTAACACCACATATACGAACTCATGAAGAGTCTGTCCCTCTACTAGTTTATAGTACGAATTCAATATCAAAATTACCTATAATTGACGCCTCAGTATCGTAAATTATAATCTAAAGAGATTATAATTAGTGTAAGCAGTTAGCTAATGTCAACAAGTAAATTCTAAACGAATTAACAACAATCTGTTGGTGTCTCAATGTTACCCACATTACCACACCTGAAAAAAAATAATAGATTGAAAAAAAGAACAAGGAAAAGGGAGGTTGCGGTCAGGAAATTCAGGAATATTATAACATCCGACATCACAATAAAAAGTCACATAAATAAAATCATCTTAGAATATAGCCACACATCATAATCATGGGTATTGTTTACACCACCAATACAGTTACAGTTCACAAGAAATTCATATGGTTCTCATATCTTCATTGAAATTAGATGAATAATACCATTTCAATAAGACAAAAACAACTCTAATATCTAGGCTGAAGTATATATACAATCATAACCATAATAATCGTCACTCTTCACCTAGAAAAAATTCATATTCATTGTCAATATTTAGTCCACATTCCACAGCTCTCAATTTAATCAACCATAATACTTCTCTCCTCCTCAGGGTCAACAGTCTGTTCCCCCCTCTGGGGTCCAATCTGATATGATCTATCCCATGATAAGAGAATTGATGTTGTTCTCTCTTATCAAAGTTCTGTACTATATGGGACGCAATGTGATATCGGGTATCTCCAGTTTTAAGAGCTCTAAAGTGCTCGACCATCCTGTCCCTAAGTCTCCTCACTGTGCTCCCAACATATATTTTGCCACATAAGCAGACAGTCACATATACCACATGCGTGGTATCACAGTTTATGAACATGTTAATGGTGTTTTCACCTGAATTGTTGTAGTTAAATTGTTGTACTTTAGGTATAGCCCACCGGCACGAGCTACACCTCCCACATTTATAAAATCCCTTGAATTTAGACAGCCAATCTGTCTTGTCTGGTTTCTTCGGGTAGCTCGGGCTTACCATGTTGCCCAAGGTCAAACCCTTCCTGAAAGTTAAACTAGGTTGGTCCATAAGATAGGGTCTCAGGTCTTGATCCATAAGGAGAAGATGCCAATGTTTCTTTAAGATGTTAAAAAGTTTGGAACTACCCATACCATAGTTTGTGATCAGTCTAATCTTATCCTCTTCAACTCTCTTTGTCTCATTCTTGTTATGTCTCATCAGAGTATTCTTTTGTTGAATTTTCTTAGCTCTAGATGCTGCTGACTTTATTATATCTGGACGATATCCACGATTCTGGAACCTACTTGACATATCTTTAAGGTTCTCCTCGAAATCAGAATCCTTCGCACAATTACGTCGCGCCCTCGGCATCTCTCCATACGGTATTGAATTAATCTGACTGCTGGGGTGGCAACTCCCAGCATGCAAAATTGCATTGCAGCTTGTAGGTTTCCTATACATTCTGCTCAACACTTTATCTCCCTCAACAAACAGTTCAATATCCAAGAATGTGATGCATTTGCTATCATAGTGTGTAGTGAACTGGAGATTCAGATTATTATCGTTAAGATAATCAAAAAAAACTTTCAGTTCCTCTACTGTTCCAGTCCATATAAGTAGGCAATCGTCACTGTTCCTGCCCCAATAGTGTATATGTTGCACCCAGTCCCTTCCTTCTGGTCCCCAGATTCGCTCCGCCTCGAACCACCCCATAAAGAGGTTCGCAAACGACGGAGCGAACCTGGAACCCATCGCAGACCCAAGACACTGCCTAAACCATTGCCCGTCAAATAAAAACACATTATTTTTCAAGACCAACTCGGTCATCTGGAGAATCATCTGAGTATGATCGTACAGTTCTGCTGCTCTCCGGCTGAGAAAGTAATCAAGTGCTTGTATACCAAGATCATGATCTATAACTGTATACAGCGATACAACATCTAATGTGACAAGTATCATTCCATCTTCCCAAACTATGTCATTTAAAAGATTAGGTACATGTTTCGTATCTTCTATAAAAGATGGTAACTTATACACATACTGTCTGAGAAAAAAGTCTATAAATTGAGATAAGTGTTCCGTAGGTCCACCTATGCCGGAGACAATAGGCCTGCCTGGCGGTTTGTCCCGGCATTTGTGGACTTTGGGTAATGTATACATGCAAGGAGCCCTGGGTGACACAAGTAAAAGAAATAAATACTCATCATGATCTATTAACGATTGATCGTACCATTCTTTGACTTTACAGTTGATATGGGAGGTTAGTTCATCCATTGGGTTAGTGGAAAGTCTCTCATAATAAAGTGTATTATAAAGTTGTGAAAAAACTTCGTCCTTATAGTCACATGTATTTAATACCACTATATTGCCCCCCTTATCGGCTTTACGGATAGTAATAGTATTATTGTCAGTCAGTTCTTTAAGGGCTTTCCTCTCACCAATGGTTAAGTTGTCCTCTCTCATATTCAAAAACCTTCCTTGATAACTGTCAATTTCCTTATCAATTTCAAGATTAACCGCTTTAAAAAATATGTCAATAGTATTACCAGTCACAAGCTGTGGCGTCCACTTGGATTTAACTCTAATCCACTCGCTTCACTGTGAAATCGTTCAACCTCTAATTCTTCAAGTAATTGGGAAATTTTCACAGGGTCATCCTCCTTCTCAGTCAGTGACATAAGTAACTGTGTATCTTTCAATCCTTGAATAGTAAGGTTGCTCAATGTTTTATTTGCAGATTGTTTCGCTTTTACAGTCAGCAGGGTGCTCCAAATCCCTTTGACTGTTTAAGATGGCTCCCGTGGGCCGTGAGCTGACGAGCTCTGTGAGCACCTGCGCGCTGAGAGTGGCACAAACCCTGAGGAAACTGCGGCAGCACGTCCAGCGACCTATGAACGTTTTCCCCACTGATGAAAGAGGAATCTAGAAACATGTGTCTGGGGACACACTTGAAAAGAATACTGGTACTGGCACTGGCCAACAAACTGTGAGACTGTGTGTGAAGCGAGCAACATTGAACCACATCGACCATGATGCATGAGGTAATTCACCTGTGACGTGTCAGCAGGGTGCTCCAAATCCCTTTGACTGTTTAAGATGGCTCCTGTGGGCCGTGAGCTGACGAGCTCTGTGAGCACCTGCGCGCTGAGAGTGGCACAAACCCTGACGAAACTGCGGCAGCACGTCCAGCGGCCTATGAACATTTTCCCCACTGATGAAAGAGGAATCTAGAAACACGTGTCTGGGGATACACTTGAAAAGAATACTGGTACTGGCACTGGCCAACAAACTGTGAGAACTGTGTGTGAAGCGAGCAACATTGAACCACATCGACCATGATGCATGAGGTAATTCAGCTGTGACGTGTCAGCAGGGTGCTCCAAATCCCTTTGATTGTTTTCATTCCTGTCTTATTTAACAATTTAAAATAAAACGTTTCTGGATCACTGTTGTTAAACCCTGAGAAGTATTGGAATTTCTCATAAAATGTTTTCGAGCTGCCTTTTGGCGGAGTTGGACAATGTTCCCATTGGTTATAAGTTAAAACATTTCTAGGTTGAGCAGATTTATGCAAATAGTGATCGCCAAAATGATTATAACAATATAACTCTTCATAATTTGATGAACCCTGCAAATAATCATGTTCTGTAAATTTTGCTGACATTACTAAATCTGACATCATATTATTAATATTTTCATGGTCCCAATCATCAGAGAAAGTACTTGGTGTCACAAAATCACTTAAGGAAACCTTAAACTGGTGCAGATATTTCAAGAGCTCAATCGGGCCATAGATGTCATAATCCGTTTTGTCCCATGCTACCCCACCGGGTATTGGATTGGCTATGATGTTCACTGATGACAGTTCTCTCTTCTCGATGTGAGAGGATGTGTGAGGCTTTAGGACCAAGTTGATGTTCTGACTTGCTGTGTCCATTGTACTATATTTTCCATCAATGATTCTACCCAAACATAAAATCATGATGAGCCAAAGCAGGAGGAAAAGTACACCTAACACAATCCAAAATTCAATCCATGGTGAAATCAGATATGTTTCTTTTAGTTGGTGAAAAAGTTCAGTCACTTTGTCTTTGAAAGTTTTTGTTGCTGGCGTTTCTTCATGCTCACTTGGATCTTCAGAAAAGTCATCGAAATTGATGAAGTAGCCAGATGCAGTTCTGTCAATTGTTGGAATTGCTTCCGGATTTTCATTTGCCTTTGGATTTTTCTGTGTTTCATTAGCGTAGTCTGAGGCTACATCGTTGTAGACTGGTGTTTCTTGACGAACTGTTGCGATTTGGGTTTCAAGAGGCACAAGTTCCATGGCTTTGTTGCATAGTCCTTTTTTATTCACTGCAGGTTTATCAAATGTGATTAGTCTTTCAGTTTGAACCTCTTGGATTGTAGCAAGATTTGGTCTTCTGCTATTTCTTGGGAGTCCACTGGGCCTACTACTTATTATTGGCCACATGATTGTGGTTTTACCAGGTCGATGGATGCAACTCGGTTCTCCTTTTTACCAGCAAGGGGCGGTTGTACTACTGACCTTGTTACGCTGACAGGTAGGACAGGTACTGCTTTTCTGTAAGAAGGTCCAAATTCCTTCTTCACCGCGATCTTTTCTCTGACCAGATCCCCAATCTTTGGAATCCAGACAGGTCTCGCTGGGGCAGGTGGTTTCTCTTCAGTGGCTGTTGGCTTTAACTTTATATTACTCAGACTTCTTCTTGTTTCATTTAAGTCCTGTAAAACGGCCAAACGGTCTTTGATATCAAAGGCTTTTTCTTCTACCACTGAAGTGTGACAATCTAGATCCTGAATGTGCATTCTAGTGCCGAACAATAGTTCGTAGGGAGTGAGACCTTTTAGAGAATTTCTAGGCAGATTGTTAAGACTACGTTGGACACTTGTTAAATGTTTGACCCACCCATCACCCGAACCTAATACCCTCGCCGTTATAGATTGCTTTATGTCCCGGTTTTTTCTTTCCACTACCGCATTTCCTTCAGGACGGAAGGGAGAAGAGTACCGCAATGCAATGCCAATGCTGGTCATGGCCTCCTTGTAAGCTCGAGAGCTAAACGCAGGACCCTAGTCAGAATGTAGCATGCTAATTGCATATGTGCCGATAAAGACTCGCAAATCTTTTATAACAGATCTGGCGTCAGCCAAGCGCTGGGGCCTGGATTTTAAGTGAATCTTGTCTTAATAATTATGGGAACGCATTTCTCCGGCTGGATTTTTGCGTATAGATAGCCTTATGCTTTCTAATAGAGGTGTCCTGGCAGTAGTCTGGTCCGGTTCACTACTGCGACCTCGGTTGCAGTCTGGACAATCCTTTGAAAATTTGTAATGTTGCAGGCTCATCCCCGGCCACCAGTATTCTGATTGTAATTCTTTTAGAGAATTCACGATCTCTTGGTGCCTCAGACCCTCTCCCATGTGTGCGTCTGCTATCAATAAGACTCTACGGTTCGTGTTTGGAATTACTCTATCCCCCACTCCAGGGACTTGAGCAAAAGGAACGGAGTTTACATCAATTATGTATGTATAACTGAGTGGATAGCCGAGAGGTAATGCTACATAGTCGCCTTTTAACGGGGCTTTTACCGCTAGCATTGTTTCTCCGTCTATGTGTTTTTTTTAACACTTTTTTGTGGCTACGGAAGCCGGTAGAACCGCTTCCACTGTGGCTCTGAGAGCAAATGAATTCCCTGCAACGTGAACGCCATCACGTTGATGACTCAGTGTATGTATCACGGGAGTCTTTCGTAGTTCTTTCTGCAAAACAACTACCTGTTCCCAAAGCTTTTTATGCTTTATTGTGGCACCTGTGTCATCTTTGTAATCATTTTGAACCCAGTTCTGCAAGTCATTATTGTAAGACCTGACGCAGAAATGCGAATCGCACACTATTAGAGTCGGGAATTCACGATCGGCATTTTCAAGCGCCATTTTTAAAGATCTTATTTCAGCTTGCTGAGCTGAACAGTTTCTGAGTGATTCAGTTTTGGTGATTATTGGTCTGAATTTACCAAAGCGCCAGCGACCTTTAACAATCGCGCACGCTGCGTTGTAGGATTTTTTCTCTACATCGTAGTGTTGTGCAAATCTGTCCATGTAGATTACACATGTGTACTGTTCGAGAGGCAGAATTTAGATTGGCAGAGGATATTCTTCTTCATATTCTAGATCCTCTAGTTTTTTCATTTTTGGGTCAAAATAGTGCTGCACGTCTTCTGCAGCAAGAGAACTTTCCCATTGTATCCATTTTGGATCTAATGCCACTGCATTCAGATTGCGTGGGCTTGTTAATGCCTCAAGGGCTGATTCTGCTGTTAAAACAGCTATCTTCCTGCCTTGGGCTTGGGCTCTTTCTTTTGCTACAGCAGTTTGAACCGCTATTAGGATCTTTTCAGTAGAACTGAATTTCATTTCAGCTTGTGTGTACAAATGTGATTTGTAAGCTATTGGTACCGTTTCTCCCTCATTAGAGGTCAGGTACGTGAATCCGCATCTTCCTGGGATGACTCGGATTACAAGGTTGCGTACGTTTTTGCGAGTTTGCAATTTTGTTTTAGCTAACATGTCTGTTTGAAATGATCTTAACATTTCTGTGTGTTTCTGAGTCCAATTGATTGGTTTGAAATCAGGTTTTATTAATTCATAGAGAGGTTTAACCCTCTCTGCATAATTTAGAATGTATGTTCTTCCGAAATTCAGGAAACCTAGTATTGATTGTAAATTCTTCAGCGTTTTTGGAGCTTGGAGTATAGCACATTTCTCTAAGAAATTGTCTGCTAGGCTTTTGCCTTCACTTGATAATTCATATCCTAAAAACAGGACAGTTAGATGGGCAATTCGTGACTTTTTAAAGTTGAATTTGTAACCCTCAGCTGCGAACCCAAGTATTATGGTGTTCACTCTTTTTAAGTGAGTCTCCAGGTCATCGTCTGTGAGATAGATGTCATCGACATAAGATAATGTCTCATCATCATATATTTGTAGTAACTCTGTTACTCTTGCTGAGAATAATCCTGGGCTATTCTTGAATCCCTGTGGGAGTCGACAGAATTGTTTTTTGTGACCCCATTGTTGAGAAAGTGGTCAAATACCTGCTTTCAGGTGCAATGTTTTGACAAAAGAATCCATTAGAGATATCTAATGTCGTTTTATATTTTTTGAGCACGATGTTATTCATTAGTGCTGCACTGTGTGAGTTTTGCACTGCAAATGTTTTGCAACAGGAGTTTATTTGTCTGTAGTCCAAAACTAGACGATATGAATCGTCTGGCTTGGAGACAGGAAACAAAGGATTGTTCATTTGTGAGGTGCATGTTTCAATCACCCCCTGGTATTCAAGTTGATCTAAGATCTCCTTGACTTGCTTTTTAGCTTCTTGTTTAACTGGGTACTGCCTTTGTGCAGTAGGTTGATTTTTTTAACTGGATTTTGTGAGGAGGAGAATCCTCATCCCATCCCACATGATTTTTATATAATGCAGGAGCTTGGGCCACTGCCCATTTTCTTGCAAATGTGTATTTTTTATGAATTGGAATATGATTTCAGAAGGCAGACATAATCATTTCTTCGCCATGAGGGCACTCCCTGACAAACTCTGGTGGCCAGTCTTTCTCAGCTAACAGGATGTCATAGCCTTTTGAAAGGTTATCCCAAAAGAGACCCCTTACTTTCCTAGTCTTGTCCCCCTCTATACGTAATGTTATTTCGTATAATTTATGGGGTTTGCTAACTCTGGTGTCTGCAGTTTCCACTTGAATGTATTAATTCGTGTCCACTGTCTCCAGAAGATTCATCAAGATCTTGCGAACTATTGTCACTTCTGCTGTGCTGTCTAGCATTGTCTGGGAAAAATTGTGACAGTGTCCCAAGAAGACAGAATGACAGTGGAGAAGAAATCCCTTTGGGTTTGGGTTCTTCCTATACGAGTTCGATTACTGGACGCAACCACTAAGTATCACAACCAATGCTGTAGTCAGGTAGATATTAAGAACACCATGCAATAATGCTAGTATCTATGGCAAAGATAAATTACAAAGTTTTTGTGACAGGAAAAGGAATACAAAAGTTGTTTTTAAAAAGGTAAACACAAATTTATTACACATATTCAAGATGCTGAAAACACAAACTTTAAACAAATTAAAAGTACATTGTAATACACCAAAGTTTCATAAAATGTTAAAAATGTTCTTGAGAACACAGGTCGACGCGGCGTTTCGGTTTAAAAAACCTTCCTCAGGACAGTGTCTACAAGGAAACATAATATTACTACAACATAATAAAAATTGTGTACATCCAAAAAACGTGTCTAGCTGTCACATAATTAACAAAACTAATTTATTTTCTCTTCAAGGTTAGGACAGTGTTCTAGCATTGGACAATTACAAAGATTTGACATTTAATTAACAAACTAAACATATTATACTTGTGGTTGTGCCATTGAACTCGTGGAATTGGGTGTGCCATTGAACTCGTGGAATTGGGTGTGTGGTCATATCACTAAAAGTCCCTGATGTAAGGGGACCAGGTCACTTATTTAAGGTGAGTTTTTATATTACCCAACCAGTGATGTGGAGGTGTCTTACCTCAGGATATTCGTTGCGATATACCTCTTAGTTTATGATTCTGAGGTCTGATGTCTGATAGACAGTAGTATGTGTGTCCTGTTTTTGGTCCACATCCACAAGTGCTGTGGTCCCAGTTATTCGGGAGATGATTTAATGTGCCTTAATCTATAAAAGCAAGATTGAGAATAGTGTATAGTTTGAATCCCACTATAGGTTGTTCTGTAAGTGAACAAGAAGGCATTGATTGGGTTCCTACCGTAAATGTAAGGCCAGAAAATTTTTCACTGTATCGGAGGGGCCACCAGTAAGGATAAGTGCATCAATAAATTCGCGTGCACTGAAAAGGAAATAACGGGTTGTTCCGGTGAATATTTCAAGGTATTATTCTAGCTACCAGAGATTTACCCACTGAAGGATAAAACTTACCAATAGTGTTGCTTTTCTAATTTCTGCAACCGCGTGCTGAATATGCTCCAACGGCCAGCTTTTGGTCATTTCAATTGCAAAAGCATCTGAAAGTCAATGGAAACCAGGTCTATGTTCGGTTACGTTGATAAAGATCTACATGGAATATTTACAAGGTATTCACCTATTGCGTCTTATTTAATATACTCCGCTGTCTATGTTTAATTCATAAACTTCACTGTCTAAGTTTCATGTAGAGGCTTCACACAAGATTGCCTGTTTGTACCATAACGTATATCGTTATCTACAACTGCCTATATACATTACATTCACTGACCTAGTGTCTTTGCAATTATAAACATCATATGGCATCGCAATCACGAGTGGCTTATGCTTTTATCTTTAATTATAAATGTTTAGTATCTATAGGCCAAAGATATCCTCTCTGTCTTTTGTTGAACGGGCACTAGCTGGGTGCATGCCATACAGTAATTATGGGGCCGGAGTCGGGCTTTGACTATTTTCGTCAGACCCGTTTTTAGATTGACCGACCGGGATTGTGGATATGACAAAGTATATATCCCTTTGTTTAAAAGTACAGCGTGTACAACAAAAGACAGAGAGGATATCTTTGGCCTATAGATACTAAACATTTATAATTAAAGATATATAGGCAGTTGTAGATAATGATAATGTTGAAATGACCAAAAGCTGGCCGTTGGAGCATATTCAGCACGCGGTTGCAGAAATTAGAAAAGCAACACTATTGGTAAGTTTTATCCTTCAGTGGGTAAATCTCTGGTAGCTAGAATAATACCTTGAAATATTCACCGGAACAACCCGTTATTTCCTTTTCAGTGCACGCGAATTTATTGATGCACTTATCCTTACTGGTGGCCCCTCCGATACAGTGAAAAATTTTCTGGCCTTACATTTACGGTAGGAACCCAATCAATGCCTTCTTGTTCACTTACAGAACAACCTATAGTGGGATTCAAACTATACACTATTCTCAATCTTGCTTTTATAGATTAAGGCACATTAAATCATCTCCCGAATAACTGGGACCACAGCACTTGTGGATGTGGACCAAAAACAGGACACACATACTACTGTCTATCAGACATCAGACCTCAGAATCATAAACTAAGAGGTATATCGCAACGAATATCCTGAGGTAAGACACCTCCACATCACTGGTTGGGTAATATAAAAACTCACCTTAAATAAGTGACCTGGTCCCCTTACATCAGGGACTTTTAGTGATATGACCACACACCCAATTCCACGAGTTCAATGGCACACCCAATTCCACGAGTTCAATGGCACAACCACAAGTATAATATGTTTAGTTTGTTAATTAAATGTCAAATCTTTGTAATTGTCCAATGCTAGAACACTGTCCTAACCTTGAAGAGAAAATAAATTAGTTTTGTTAATTATGTGACAGCTAGACACGTTTTTTGGATGTACACAATTTTTATTATGTTGTAGTAATATTATGTTTCCTTGTAGACACTGTCCTGAGGAAGGTTTTTTAAACCGAAACGCCGCGTCGACCTGTGTTCTCAAGAACATTTTTAACATTTTATGAAACTTTGGTGTATTACAATGTACTTTTAATTTGTTTAAAGTTTGTGTTTTCAGCATCTTGAATATGTGTAATAAATTTGTGTTTACCTTTTTAAAAACAACTTTTGTATTCCTTTTCCTGTCACAAAAACTTTGTAATTTATCTTTGCCATAGATACTAGCATTATTGCATGGTGTTCTTAATATCTACCTGACTACAGCATTGGTTGTGATACTTAGTGGTTGCGTCCAGTAATCGAACTCGTATAGGAAGAACCCAAACCCAAAGGGATTTCTTCTCCACTGTCATTCTGTCTTCTTGGGACACTGTCACAATTTTTTCCTTTTACTCCCCTTGGTCCCAGATCACACCTTAGGGGGCCCCCTATACCTTTTTTGATAGCATTGTCTGGGCCCACTCTCCGTTTTTCAGTTGCATCCTCAGAATCCTCGGCATGTTTTATTTTAATACTGGCTAGCTTCTTTCTTGGAAATTGTAATTTTTTACTTTGATGAGCAGGTTCCTTGTCTTTGGAATTGATGTGCTCTTCTTTGTGTTCTGACCGTCCTCTTCTTTCTGATTTCTGGAGTCAGTAAGTTGCAGTTTAAGTTAAGTTGGTTTTTGCCAAGGAATCTGAATCAAAAATTCTCTCAAGGGTTTAGTCAGCTCCGTACCTTGGTTCTAGAATGTAGGAGGTCTTGTATCTCTCTCTCTCAGGACTCGATCTCCCAGCAACCCGCAAGGGTGACTGTAAACACCGGAGCTGGATTTTCTTGGCTGGAGAAAAAGACCGCGTCTTTCTCAGTGCATCAAAAGGGAGGGGCGGCTTCCTTCGGCTCTCGCATCAGCTGGGCTTCAGGCAAGTAGATAGCCGCTATTCTCCAAACCACTGTGTGTTTGCTTAAGGCAACAATGGTGTATTTATACCTGAAAGGTGCCGGGTTTGACGTAAGGTTGGACATGAGACATCACTAAAAACTAACAGTTCTTTCTGGACTCGAGGAGTTCTTGTGCAAATCAAAACAAGAGCAGGGGGATTTCCCAGGCCGCTGGAGGCTTGGTTTGTTTAAAGAACGCGTTGTACTTTCTAGGAGTCTAGGGGAGTAGCCTTGCAGTATTTGGACTGCATGGGCTATTACTAAATATGGATATGATTCTTATGCCTTTATAAGGATACTATTTATTATAAAGAAAAACCAAAGGTGATGATGGACGGAGCGTTGACAATACAAACACTCACCCCCAGTCAACTTATCTGGGTTTAATCCATCACCGTTCTTTAGCTCACGCCGCCACCCCAGTTCAGACATGGCTATATGCAAATCAGTCTGACCCTGTGCCTCATGGGAACAGTCCAGCCCGAACTGCCAAGCCATGTCTCCCTGGACCGGAATCAAGCTTCCCAGGACCGGTTTCTGGCATTACAGCCATCTTCAGCCGGGTTTGCTTGACTCCAGTGGCAAAGTGAGCAAGGGACTCACGTCTGAGCATACCCTGCCAACTTAGGGCGAACAAAGAAAAACCAAAGGTGATGATGGACGGAGCGTTGACAATACAAACACTCACCCCCAGTCCACTGATCTGGGTTTAATCCATCACCGTTCTTTAACTCACTCCGCCACCCCAGTTCAGACATGGCTATATGCAAATCAGTCTGACCCTGTGCCTAATGGGAACAGTCCAGCCCGAACTGCCAAGCCATGTCTTCCCTGGACCGGAATCAAGCTTCCCAGGACCGGTTTCTGGAATTACAGCCATCTTCAGCCGGCTTGCTTGACTCCAGTGGCAAAGTGAGCAAGGGACTCACGTCTCAGCATACCCTGCCAACTTAGGGCGAACAAAGAAAATCCAAAGGTGATGATGGACGGAGCGTTGACAATACAAACACTCACCCCCAGTCAACTGATCTGGGTTTAATCCATCACCGTTCTTTAGCTCACTCCGCCACCCCAGTTCAGACATGGCTATATGCAAATCAGTCTGACCCTGTGCCTCATGGGAACAGTCCAGCCCGAACTGCCAAGCCATGTCTTCCCTGGACCGGAATCAAGCTTCCCAGGACCGGTTTCTCGCATTACAGCCATCTTCAGCCGGGCTTGCTTGACTCCAGTGGCAAAGTGAGCAAGGGACTCACGTCTGAGCATACCCTGCCAACTTAGGGCGAACAAAGAAAAACCAAAGGTGATGATGGATGGAGCGTTGACAATACAAACACTCACCCCCAATCAACTTATCTGGGTTTAATCCATCACCGTTCTTTAGCTACCGCCGCCACCCCAGTTCAGACATGGCTATATGCAAATCAGTCTGACCCTGTGCCTCATGGGAACAGTCCAGCCCGAACTGCCAAGCCATGTCTCCCTGGACCGGAATCAAGCTTCCCAGGACCGGTTTCTGTCATTACAGCCATCTTCAGCCGGGTTTGCTTGACTCCAGTGGCAAAGTGAGCAAGGGACTCACGTCTGAGCATACCCTACCAACTTAGGGCGAACAAAGAAAAACCAAAGGTGATGATGGACGGAGCGTTGACAATACAAACACTCACCCCCAGTCAACTGATCTGGGTTTAATCCATCACCGTTCTTTAGCTCACTCCGCCACCCCAGTTCAGACATGGCTATATGCAAATCAGTCTGACCCTGTGCCTCATGGGAACAGTCCAGCCCGAACTGCCAAGCCATGTCTTCCCTGGACCGGAATCAAGCTTCCCAGGACCAGTTTCTGGCATTACAGCCATCTTCAGCCGGGCTTGCTTGACTCCAGTGGCAAAGTGAGCAAGGGACTCACGTCTGAGCATACCCTGCCAACTTGGGCAAACAAAGAAAAACCAAAGGTGATGATGGACGGAGCGTTGACAATGCAAACACTCACCCCTAGTCAACTGATCTGGGTTTAATCCATCACCGTTCTTTAGCTCACTCCGCCACCCCAGTTCAGACATGGCTATATGCAAATCAGTCTGACCATGTGCCTCATGGGAACAGTCCAGCCCGAACTGCCAAGCCATGTCTTCCCTGGACCGGAATCAAGCTTCCCAGGACCGGTTTCTGGCATTACAGCCATCTTCAGCCGGGCCTGCTTGAGTCCAGTGGCAAAGTGAGCAAGGGACTCACGTCTGAGCATACCCTGCCAACTTAGGGCGAACACAGAAAAACCAAAGGTGATGATGGACGGAGCGTTGACAATACAAACACTCACCCCCAGTCAACTGATCTGGGTTTAATCCATCACCGTTCTTTAGCTCACTCCGCCACCCCAGTTCAGACAAGGCTATATTCAAATCAGTCTGACCCTGTGCCTCATGGTAACAGTCCAGCCCGAACTGCCAAGCCATGTCTTCCCTGGACCGGAATCAAGCTTCCCAGGACCGGTTTCTGGCACTACAGCCATCTTCAGCCGGGCTTGCTTGACTCCAGTGGCAAAGTGAGCAAGGGACTCACGTATCAGCATACCCTGCCAACTTAGGGCGAACAAAGAAAAACCAAAGGTGATTATGGACGGAGCATTGACAATACAAACACTCACCCCCAGTCAACTGATCTGGGTTTAATCCATCACCGGTCTTTAGCTCACGCCGCCACCCCAGTTCAGACATGGCTATATGCAAATCAGTCTGACCCTGTGCCTCATGGGAACAGTCCAGCCCGAACTGCCAAGCCATGTCTCCCTGGACCGGAATCAAGCTTCCTAGGACCGGCTTCTGGCATTACAGCCATCTTCAGCCGGGCTTGCTTGACTCCAGTGGCAAAGTGAGCAAAGGACTCACGTCTGAGCATACCCTGCCAACTTAGGGCGAACAAAGAAAAACCAAAGGTGATGATGGACGGAGCGTTGACAATACAAACACTCACCCCCAGTCAACTGATCTGGGTTTAATCCATCACCGTTCTTTAGCTCACTTTGCCACTCCAGTTCAGACGTGGCTATATGCAAATCAGTCTGACCCTGTGCCTCATGGGAACAGTCCAGCCCGAACTGCCAAGCCATGTCTTCCCTGGACCGGAATCAAGCTTCCCAGGACCGGTTTCTGGCATTACAGCCATCTTCAGCCGGGCTTGCTTGACTCCAGTGGCAAAGTGAGCAAGGGACTCACGTCTGAGCATAACCTACCAACTTAGGGCGAACAAAGAAAAACCAAAGGTGATGATGGACGGAGCGTTGACAATACAAACACTCACCCCCAGTAAACTGATCTGGGTTTAATCCATCACCGTTCTTTAGCTCACTCCGCCACCCCAGTTCAGACATGCATGGCTATATGCAAATCAGTCTGACCCTGTGCCTCATGGGAACAGTCCAGCCCGAACTGCCAAGCCATGTCTTCCCTGGACCGGAATCAAGCTTCCCAGGACCGGTTTCTGGCATTACAGCCATCTTCAGCCGGGCTTGCTTGACTCCAGTGGCAAAGTGAGCAAGGGACTCACGTCTGAGCATACCCTGCCAACTTAGGGCGAACAAAGGAAAACCAAAGGTGTTGATGGACGGAGCGTTGACAATACAAACACTCACCCTCAGTCAACTGATCTGGGTTTAATCCATTACCGTTCTTTAGCTCACTCCGCCACCCCAGTTCAGACATGGCTATATGCAAATCAGTCTGACCCTGTGCCTCATGGGAACAGTCCAGCCCGAACTGCCAAGCCATGTCTTCCCTGGACCGGAATCAAGCTTCCCAGGACCGGTTTCTGGCATTACAGCCATCTTCAGCCGGGCTTGCTTGACTCCAGTGGCAAAGTGAGCAAGGGACTCACGTCTGAGCATACCCTACCAACTTAGGGCGAACAAAGAAAAACCGAAGGTGATGATGGACGGAGCGTTGACAATACAAACACTCACCCCCAGTAAACTGATCTGGGTTTAATCCATCACCGTTCTTTAGATCACTCCGCCACCCCAGTTCAGATATGGCTATATGCAAATCAGTCTGGCCCTGTGCCTCATGGGAACAGTCAAGCCGGAACTGCCAAGCCATGTCTTCCCTGGACCGGAAGCAAGCTTCCCAGGACCGATTTATGGCATTACAGCCATCTTCAGCCGGGCTTGCTTGACTCCAGTGGCAAGGTGAGCAAGGGACTCACGTCTGAGCATACCCTGCCAATTTAGGGCGTACAAAGAAAAACCAAAGGTGATGATGGACGGAGCGTTGACAATACAAACACTCATCCCCAGTCAACTGATCTGGGTTTAATCCATCACCGTTCTTTAGCTCACTCCGACACCCAAGTTCAGACATGGCTATATGCAAATCAGTCTGACCCTGTGCCTCATGGGAACAGTCCAGCCCAAACTGCAAAGCCATGTCTTCCCTGGACCGGAATCAAGCTTCCCAGGACCGGTTTCTGGCATTAAAACCATCTTCAGCCGGGCTTGCTTGACTCCAGTGGCAAAGTGAGCAAGGGACTCACGTCTGAGCATACCCTGCCAACTTAGGGCGAACAAAGAAAAACCAAAGGTGATGATGGACGGAGCGTTGACAATACAAACACTCACCCCCAGTAAACTGATCTGGGTTTAATCCATCACCTTTCTTTAGCTCTCTCCGCCACCCTAGTTCAGACATGGCTATATGCAAATCAGTCTGACCCTGTGCCTCATGGGAACAGTCCAGCCCGAACTGCCAAGCCATGTCTTCCCTGGACCGGAATCAAGCTTCCCAGAACCGGTTTCTGGCCTTACAGCCATCTTCAGCCGGGCTTGCTTGACTCCAGTGGCAAAGTGAGCAAGGGACTCACGTCTGAGCATAACCTACCAACTTAGGGCGAACAAAGAAAAACCAAAGGTGATGATGGACGGAGCATTGACAATACAAACACTCACCCCCAGTAAACTGATCTGGGTTTAATCCATCACCGTTCTTTAGCTCACTCCGCCACCCCAGTTCAGACATGCATGGCTATATGCAAATCAGTCTGACCCTGTGCCTCATGGGAACAGTCCAGCCCGAACTGCCAAGCCATGTCTTCCCTGGACCGGAATCAAGCTTCCCAGGACCGGTTTCTGGCATTACAGCCATCTTCAGCCGGGCTTGCTTGACTCCAGTGGCAAAGTGAGCAAGGGACTCACGTCTGAGCATACCCTGCCAACTTAGGGCGAACAAAGAAAAACCAAAGGTGATGATGGACGGAGCGTTGACAATACAAACACTCACCCCCAGTCAACTGATCTGGGTTTAATCCATCACCGTTCTTTAGCTCACTCCGCCACCCCAGTTCAGACATGGCTATATGCAAATCAGTCTGACCCTGTGCCTCATGGGAACAGTCCAGCCGGAACTGCCAAGCCATGTCTTCCCTGGACCGGAAGCAAGCTTCCCAGGACCGATTTATGGCATTACAGCCATCTTCAGCCGGGCTTGCTTGACTCCAGTGGCAAGGTGAGCAAGGGACTCACGTCTGAGCATACCCTGCCAATTTAGGGCGTACAAAGAAAAACCAAAGGTGATGATGGACGGAGCGTTGACAATACAAACACTCATCCCCAGTCAACTGATCTGGGTTTAATCCATCACCGTTCTTTAGCTCACTCCGACACCCAAGTTCAGACATGGCTATATGCAAATCAGTCTGACCCTGTGCCTCATGGGAACAGTCCAGCCCAAACTGCAAAGCCATGTCTTCCCTGGACCGGAATCAAGCTTCCCAGGACCGGTTTCTGGCATTAAAACCATCTTCAGCCGGGCTTGCTTGACTCCAGTGGCAAAGTGAGCAAGGGACTCACGTCTGAGCATACCCTGCCAACTTAGGGCGAACAAAGAAAAACCAAAGGTGATGATGGACGGAGCGTTGACAATACAAACACTCACCCCCAGTAAACTGATCTGGGTTTAATCCATCACCTTTCTTTAGCTCTCTCCGCCACCCTAGTTCAGACATGGCTATATGCAAATCAGTCTGACCCTGTGCCTCATGGGAACAGTCCAGCCCGAACTGCCAAGCCATGTCTTCCCTGGACCGGAATCAAGCTTCCCAGAACCGGTTTCTGGCCTTACAGCCATCTTCAGCCGGGCTTGCTTGACTCCAGTGGCAAAGTGAGCAAGGGACTCACGTCTGAGCATAACCTACCAACTTAGGGCGAACAAAGAAAAACCAAAGGTGATGATGGACGGAGCATTGACAATACAAACACTCACCCCCAGTAAACTGATCTGGGTTTAATCCATCACCGTTCTTTAGCTCACTCCGCCACCCCAGTTCAGACATGCATGGCTATATGCAAATCAGTCTGACCCTGTGCCTCATGGGAACAGTCCAGCCCGAACTGCCAAGCCATGTCTTCCCTGGACCGGAATCAAGCTTCCCAGGACCGGTTTCTGGCATTACAGCCATCTTCAGCCGGGCTTGCTTGACTCCAGTGGCAAAGTGAGCAAGGGACTCACGTCTGAGCATACCCTGCCAACTTAGGGCGAACAAAGAAAAACCAAAGGTGATGATGGACGGAGCGTTGACAATACAAACACTCACCCCCAGTCAACTGATCTGGGTTTAATCCATCACCGTTCTTTAGCTCACTCCGCCACCCCAGTTCAGACATGGCTATATGCAAATCAGTCTGACCCTGTGCCTCATGGGAACAGTCCAGCCCGAACTGCCAAGCCATGTCTTCCCTGGACCGGAATCAAGCTTCCCAGGACCGGTTTCTGGCATTACAGCCATCTTCAGCCGGGCTTGCTTGACTCCAGTGGCAAAGTGAGCAAGGGACTCACGTCTGAGCATACCCTACCAACTTAGGGCGAACAAAGAAAAACCAAAGGTGATGATGGACGGAGCGTTGACAATACAAACACTCACCCCCAGTAAACTGATCTGGGTTTAATCCATCACCTTTCTTTAGCTCACTCCGCCACCCCAGTTCAGACATGGCTATATGCAAATCAGTCTGGCCCTGTGCCTCATGGGAACAGTCCAGCCCGAACTGCCAAGCCATGTCTTCCCTGGACCGGAATCAAGCTTCCCAGGACAGATTTATGGCATTACAGCCATCTTCTGCCGGGCTTGCTTGACTCCAGTGGCAAGGTGAGCAAGGGACTCACGTCTGAGCATACCCTGCCAATTTAGGGCGTACAAAGAAAAACCAAAGGTGATGATGGACGGAGCGTTGACAATACAAACACTCACCCCCAGTCAACTGATCTGGGTTTAATCCATCACTGTTCTTTAGCTCACTCCGCCACCCCAGTTTAGACATGGCTATATGCAAATCAGTCTGACCCTGTGCCTCATGGGAACAGTCCAGCCCGAACTCTCAAGCCATGTCTTCCCTGGACCGGAATCAAGCTTCCCAGTAGCGGTTTCTGGCATTACAGCCATCTTCAACCGGGCTTGCTTGACTCCAGTGGCAAAGTGAGCATGGGACTCACGTCTGAGCATACCCTGCCAACTTAGGGCGAACAAAGAAAAACCAAAGGTGATGATGGACGGAGCGTTGACAATACAAACACTCATCCCCAGTCAACTGATCTGGGTTTAATCCATCACCGTTCTTTAGCTCACTCCGCCACCCAAGTTCAGACATGGCTATATGCAAATCAGTCTGACCCTGTGCCTCATGGGAACAGTCCAGCCCGAACTGCAAAGCCATGTCTTCCCTGGACCGGAATCAAGCTTCCCAGGACAGGTTTCTGGCATTAAAACCATCTTCAGCCGGGCTTGCTTGACTCCAGTGGCAAAGTCAGCAAGGGACTCACGTCTGAGCATACCCTGCCAACTTAGGGCGAACAAAGAAAAACCAAAGGTGATGATGGACGGAGCGTTGACAATACAAACACTCACCCCCAGTAAACTGATCTGGGTTTAATCCATCACCGTTCTTTAGCTCACTCCGCCACCCCAGTTCAGTCATGCATGGCTATATGCAAATCAGTCTGACCCTGTGCCTCATGGGAACAGTCCAGCCCGAACTGCCAAGCCATGTCTTCCCTGGACCGGAATCAAGCTTCCCAGGACCGGTTTCTGGCATTACAGCCATCTTCAGCCGGGCTTGCTTGACTCCAGTGGCAAAGTGAGCAAGGGACTCACGTCTGAGCATACCCTGCCAACTTAGGGCGAACAAAGAAAAACAAAAGGTGATGATGGACGGAGCGTTGACAATACAAACACTCACCCCCAGTGAACTGATCTGGGTTTAATCCATCACCGTTCTTTAGCTCACTCCGCCACCCCAGTTCAGACATGGCTATATGCAAATCAGTCTGACCCTGTGCCTCATGGGAACAGTCCAGCCCGAACTGCCAAGCCATGTCTTCCCTGGACCGGAATCAAGCTTCCCAGGACCGGTTTCTGGCATTACAGCCATCTTCAGCCGGGCTTGCTTGACTCCAGTGGCAAAGTCAGCAAGGGACTCACGTCTGAGCATACCCTACCAACTTAGGGCGAACAAAGAAAAACCAAAGGTGATGATGGACGGAGCGTTGACAATACAAACACTCACCCCCAGTAAACTGATCTGGGTTTAATCCATCACCGTTCTTTAGCTCACTCCGCCACCCCAGTTCAGACATGGCTATATGCAAATCAGTGTGGCCCTGTGCCTCATGGGAACAGTCCAGCCCGAACTGCCAAGCCATGTCTTCCCTGTGTGGAAAAGTAAATTTTGCCATGTTCTGTGTCCCTACGCCTCATCCATCATATGTTATGTGTGCATGACCAATATGCATATGTTATTCCCCATGTCCGATTAATGACGCAATTACAGTTGTGTCCACCTCTGATATGTCAGTTTCCAGTCCTCGTGAATACTACGAATATCAGGACTAGGTAAAGTAATGTTGCCACGTTTCCCAGTGTGCACGTTATTCCATTATAAAGTCCCCGTTTCTAGGCCTCAAAAGGGCCCGGACATCAGATTCAGCTCCTGTCTCCTGAAAGCCTCGCTGAGGAGCGATACAGCCCCCACCTGTATCCTCGACCCTTCACTTACTTCCTGCCTCGCAGTGCCCGGTGCAGCTTGGCTCTGCCTCTGAGTCTGCCAAGAGTATGTTATGATTCCAGCTATCAGTTCAGTCCTTCTTCTCTGCATTCCTAAGCTACTGAACTGCATCAATAGTTTCCGTCATTGTCTAGCCTTCTCGTCTCCATGTTAGAGAAATACTGTATTAATGGTCATTTAATATTCTTCATCACGCACTACATGTAGAATAATGCATGGTCCAGTCTTGGTTTCAAGTTAGCTTTTCCCCTCATGACTTCTAGTTTATATCAACATGTTCCCTAAACATCAGATACCAGATAGGGTTTAGGTACATGTCGCTCCGACCCTCCAGACTCTAGTCTCTGCTCCTAGCACAGAGTTCGTAGCCCCCAGCTTCTCCTAGTAACACGTCATTGCCAGTTTACGCGCACCATTAGGTTAGAGGTCCCGGCTCCTTAGGTAGCCCCCTCCTATGTTTCCGCCCATTCATGACATATTCTGTTACGTTTTCATCACATGCCTAAGTATACTCCCAGTTACACCTCTTTTTACTGTTATCTTTCGCGACTGCTACGCGTCACGCCTTCTGCTCCACCCACTGCTACGCCTACTGCAATGTAATGCTATGTGTTTGCGCTATGTATATAAGTCAATGTATTGTTATTAAAAGTTAGCGCGCTCATTCCTGACCAAGCCCCGGCAGCTGCTGGGCCCCAGTTGTCCTGCTGGGCCCTGTCACCTCTGTTCCTATGCAGGTTGTCCTGATCCTGTCCTTATGCTGTAATAAACCTGCAGAAACTCCTACTACCTCGAATCTTGACTCTTATTTTATTGAGCTATCTGTTATTCATTCATACATTCAAAAATAGATCCGGTATTATTTATTTATATACCACATAATGGCGCCCGAACAGGGACTTGCCCTTTCCCCACGCGTCGGTGAAGCCACGCCGACCCCCTGACCCTCTGCAGTCGTGACGGAACCATACCGTGCACTGGCAGATATTTCTGCTCCAAGTATCCCTCAGGCCCACGGAGGAGACGGAGGAGGCGGTCCAGCATCCGAACGAGACGGTGGAGGAACGCGGCGAGTCCCGACCAGAGCCCAAGCCGAGAGTCCAAGGTCCGAGGTATCCGGAGGCCCACCTGTAACTGAAGTCCGAAGTTCGTCGTCCGTCGTCCAGTCCAGTCCGAGGCCTTCCGTTCCGTGCTGCCCGGTGAGTACCATTGCTGGGGTAGTATCTAGACAGGACCAATCTAAATTGACTCCTGGTCCGTGGGTTGGTGGTACCCAGACTCACAAACGAAGTGTTCACCTAGGTGGATACGGGTCTTGATGCGTCCCTTTATGGGACCGGTATGTTCCGTACTGTTACAGCAGTGCATCCAGTAACTCTAGTCTGTTCCGTTCTCAAGAAATCCTGTTCTGTTTCTGTTCTCAGTATTTCAGGTAATATTCTGTTCGAACTGTTATTTATAATGTTCTTTATGTATTTTAATGTTGTGGTATGAGTGTGACGTGATTTCGTGTTTTCATTGTGTATTGTATTGTGTCCAGATTACAGTTCAGTCATGCCGCTCTTTTCCAAGTTACGTCAGATAAAAACTAGAAAGGGTCTGTTAGAAGAAGCAGTTCCTGTCCCGCCTAGGGACAGTCCAGGTCATTTTATGTATCAGAAACATGGCATAAGCGCCATATTGTATCTAGATTTATGGGTAGAGTATACCAAACAGTTAGAAGGAAAGTATAGATGGCCCGTATCGGGTACATGGGATGCCGAATGTATCATGCGAGTAGAAGAAGCATTATGGAAAAAGAAAGCCAGACAGTCACAGAAAGATGCCATCGAGTTATGGCGTAAAGAAGCGCATAGAAGAACGGAAAAGGAAGTCAGAAAGTCAGAGTTAAGTAGAGAATCCCACGAACGAGCCCAAGAAAGAGAATTAATCGAGATAGGTGAACAAGTCAAAGCCGAACAGTCAGACAGACAGAGGCATGCCCTTATTAAGGGTATGTATCCTCTTCTTGCCGAAGGTTTGCCAAAAGCGACCCCAGAGGCATCCAGTAATTTCCCGCCACCATTAGTTCCGACCAAGCTACGTCATAAACCGACCGCAGCTGATATTTTTATTTCGTCCTATTTGGACGACACAGTCCCAGAATATGCAAATCCTGTTCGCGCTCCGCCAGTCCCTGTAAATCAGGCACTTCCCGCTCTTCCAGACACCGGAGTACCTGCTACGGTACCCCCGGTCCAGCCAGCATTTCAACTTCCCGCTCCGCCACGAAGAATGTCAGTCGACGATTCTAGTCTAGGGGCCGCAGGAGGAGGTCTTCCTCAAACCCCGCCGCCACACAAGCGTTCAACATTACTCGAATTACATGCTCAAGCGTTACAGCGCACGCCCAAACATCAGTCTGTTACAGAAATCAGGCAAACCCTTAACGAATGTGTCTATGATCCAGTTCCAGGCGAATATAATATGGTTTTATATTCCTTACGTGTAAGGAGAGTGACCGAGTATCTAGTCACCTTGCCGAATATGAAAGAATATCTAGACAGAATATATCGTTTCATCCGTACAGGAGATGATCCAGAGAGTATTGGCGAGATTATGTCTCAAAGGAAAGCCGAGATTCAGCTCATGATATTAAAGTTCCTGATCAATTGTCTAATAAGAGAACAAGATTATCCGTCTAAAGATTCCGCCGAAATGAGAATCCTGACAAGGTGGAGTGATAATATAGCCGAGGGTAAGCACAAGACCGTTAGTGCTATGGAGAGTATGTACAAGAAAATCCGTAAAGAAATAATAAGGTTACACGAACAGCGTAAAGCAGCACAAGTAAGCGAGAAAGAAAGTATCTCTGATCCTGAAGAGGAAGACGAGAATCCCGCTAGAATAGCGTATGTAGGAAAATCTAGATTTCCAGATCGCCATTTACGTCTAGAACACAAGTCTATTTTTCATCATCCAGCACCAGAACAAGGTTCTCTAGAACAAGTATTTCAAGCTACCGATCACATTTTGAAATCACGAGTCGGTTATAGTGAGTTAAGTACCATGCATGAACAAGAACTAGCCCGATCAGCAGTCCGATGGATTACTGATTCTACCACTTTTCCAGACGAAATAGTGGCACAAATGTTTCTGAAACTGCCCCCAGCCGAGCAACGACTGGTGGGTATGTATATGATCCAGCACCTCATCACTCTGTATGAGGGTCAACATTCTGATCCAGGTCCGTTGCATGATGTCCTGAACGAGTTACTCCAGTATAGATGGAGAGGTCTAGGTACCGATTTAATTAGTGTCATTCTAGAACAGCGCCACAAATATAGAACGTTTCTGAACCCGCATTTTGTTCATGTCTCACCCCCAGAAAGTAAATCATTCTACATAGACAGACAGAATCCGTTACGAGAAGTCCACCCAGTCCAAGGGGCGGGTGGCGTAATGCAACGAGTGTTTGTATACACTCCGATTTCAAAGATGGAACTTCTTGAAATGAAGAAATTAATTCCCTGTCATGACAAAGATCCAGCAGGGTTCCATAGAGAATTAAAAGACATGCTCCGTATGGGAGAATACACTTACCCAGACATCATTAAAATGTTAAAGGTCCTGTTACCCGCAGGGGTATATGAAAAGTTAAAAGAAAAAGAATGGGAGGTGGGAGAGAAAAAGATCGATTGGGCAGCTCTAGAAGCTGAAGACAAGGCACGAGTACCAGGTACCGGTCTTGGAGATAAATGTAAAGATTTACCAGAATTATTGATTCAAGTTTTACCTAGATTATTGACAACGAGAAAAGAAGACTGGGATGCAATCTCAGCCTTTAAACAGAAACAAGATGAAGATATTAGTGATTTTTATTCTAGATTTGAGAAATGTTTCAGTATCAATAGTGGTCTCAAGACAAGTAGTGAGTCATACCCTCATCTTTTCGTTACCAAATTAGTCGAGAATTCGAGTCCACAAATTAAAAATCGAGTTTTGAAAGTCGAAAGCACCTGGCAAGCAAATACTCCGTCCCAGATGCTCCAGATGCTCCAGTACCACCAGAATAGAATTAGGGAAGAGCAAGAACACGAGAGAAAACGTATGAAAGATACGAAAATGAAAGTGCTAGTTGCACAATCTGTTCCTCAAGACAGTCAGAAGAGGGGTCCGAATCAAGCCAGTCATCCTGCAGCTCCCGTTAAAGGGAACTGCAATTATTGTAAACAACCAGGTCATTTTATAAATGAGTGTGCAGTTCTGAAACATAACATAGCTACTGGTAAGACTAAAGAAAGACCACGTCCGCCTAGACAAGAACAAGTTTCACAGATTCCTCAGTCACAGAATGCACAACAGACAGTTACAGCACCGCAGCCTATAGCTGCAACACAGTATGTCACATCGCAGATGTACCAGTATGCACAGTCCGAGTATCCAGAGTATCAGCCATATTCATGAAACAGCCTAGAGAGGGAGGTAGGCTTGCCTCTCATCGAGATACCTGTAGATCAAGAAGGTCCCTATGTTCACAGTCAAGTATTAGGGAAAGACAGAAAGTTTTTGATCGATACAGGGGCAAGTAGGACCACAATTAGTCACGTCGAAGTTCCAGGGGCTCCGCTCTCAGGCTCAAGAAATGTTTCCCTTGGATTTTCAGGAAAGCCAATAGTTAATGAGATATCTAAGCCAGTTACTCTAGAAGTAGGTCCATTGTCCCGTACTACTGATCTGTTACTTACTAAGTCATGTCCAGAAAACCTATTAGGCATTAAAACACTGAAAGAGTTAGGTGCAGTCATATGCTGTTCCCCAGAGGGAATACGTCTGTTCGTACGTGACTTTAAGGGTCACTATGTATTACGAGATTTTGATTCAAGATTGTCTAAAGTTCCACAGCATTTATGGGCGCAAGGTCCAACTGATGTAGGTTACATGCAAATCACACCCCATCGTGTGACTCTCAAACCAGGTGTAGTGTTACCCCGAATCAGACAGTACAGATTGCCACCTGAGGCTGTAGCAGCCTTATCCAAAATTATTGACGAGCTCATGGCTCAAGGAGTAGTTGTAGAAACTGACTCCAATGTATGCAATTCTCCGATCATTCCAGTCATGAAACGTACTGATCCGAATGCACCCCCAGTATATCGATTAGTGATTGATTTACGAGAGCTTAATAAATGTATTATTCCGCAGTACCCAGTTGTCCCAGACATCTCTTCCCTGTTAACAGCCATTGATTCCGAAGCCACGTTCTTCACTGTCATAGACCTCAAGAATGCATTTTTCAGTGTTCCGATTCATCCAGACAGCCAGTTTCTTTTCGGATTTTGTTTAAATGGAAGGAGCTATATGTTTACACGCGCTCCTCAAGGTTTCACAGAAAGTCCTAGTATTTACAGTCAAGCACTCAAGAGACAACTAGACAACATTCACATGCCAACTGACACTGCCCTGCTCCAGTATGTCGATGATCTACTGATCACAGCCCGTTCTGAACGTGACTGCGAGCGAGCATCCCTTACAGTCTTGTATTTTCTAGCCGAGATGGGGCACAAGGTGTCACCTTCGAAGCTTCAATTCTGTGTCCAGCAAGTGGTATACTTAGGACACTTACTGTCCAAGAGGGGTAGGCAGTTGACACCCGACCGTATCCAGTTAATAGCGAGTCTTCCCCAGCCCAGAACCCAGAAGGAGGTACGTGCCTTTATCGGCCTTACTTCTTATTGTAGGCAATGGATTCCCCAGTATGCATTTCTAGCCAAGCCACTGATACAGTTAACGACACAGGAGGCAGCCGTATCGACTGTCCTCCCTTGGACATCTGACCATACACTTAGTTTCAACGAGTTAAAGAAAGCTTTATGTCAAGCTCCAGTTCTAGCTACACCGAACTACAGTAAGCCTTTTACACTTTTCGTTACTGAACGTGAAGGTACAGCATTATCTGTTCTCACACAAGATCAAGCAGGACAATACAAGCCCTGTGCTTATTTTTCGAGCACACTAGATCCAGTCGCCCAGGCGTTGCCTGCGTGCCTCAAATCAGTTGCAGCCACAGCACTAGCTATCAGACAAAGTGATTCCATAGTTTTAGGACACTCCCTGACAGTACAAGTCCCACATTCCGTGGAAGTTCTTTTAAACCGAACACAAACACAGCACTTGACAATTGCACGTTTAACAGGTTATGAATTGACACTGTTCCAGCCACACATAGAAATTAGACGCTGCAACGTCCTGAATCCTGCTACACTGTTACCATCAGTTAATTCAAATCCAGACCCACATGATTGTGTGGAAGTAGTTAATATTACGACAAAACCAAGACAAGACCTGACAGACATTCCGTTACCAGACCCTGACCTGACACTTTATGTGGATGGTTCATGTATGAGAACTAGTACAGGAGAACTAGTCGCCGCGTATGCAGTGACTACTGACACCGAAGTTATTGAAACACACCGTATTGATACCCTGTCCGCTCAAGCAGCAGAGCTAGTCGCTCTGACACAAGCCTGTATACACGCCAAGAACCTGAAAGTTAATGTTTACACAGACTCACGTTACGCATTCGGAGTTGTACACGACTTCGGAGTGCTCTGGCAGGAGAGAGGTTTCATGACTTCTCATGGAACCAAGATTCAGCATGGTCTCCTTATTCAAGCCCTGTTAGATGCCATACATTTACCGACATCCATTGCTATCATGAAATGCAAAGCACATACGAAAGTTACTGACATTATTTCCCAAGGAAATGATCTAGCAGACCGCACAGCCAAGCTTACAGCACAGACTCCAGACAGTCCAGTTAACCAGACACATACTCCAGATCCGATTACATGCATGACAGTTAAGGACCCTACACAAGATGTCATAGATATCCAGTTACATGCTACTCCTGAAGAAATCAAGAAATGGTCCGAACAAGGAGGGGTCCAGACAGATCAAGGATGGTTAACGAAGGGTAGAGCCACATGGTTTCTCCCCGACTCTATGGTTCAAGTCATTATCAATACCGCACATAGTCCAGCACATTTAGGAGAAAAAGCTATGTTAGACAGTATCCAGAACATTTGGTTCAATAAGCATTTACGAGCTGCAGCCAAGCAGAAAGTCCGTACCTGTATGATATGTTGTCAGTTTAATCCAGGTAAAAGTGTCCCGGTGGAACAAGGTGGTTTCCAGCCCCCTGACCACCCTTTTGAGGTCCTCCAGATGGATTATATTCAGATGGAGCGATGTCGAGGTTTCAAGTATGTCCTTGTAGTAGTATGCGCTTTGTCCAGGTGGACAGAAGCATATCCAGTCCCAGATTACACAGCCGCGACCACTGCCAAGCAGTTGGTTCGTGAGTTTTTCCCTAGATACGGACTCCCTAGAGTCGTATATTCTGATAACGGTCAGCCATTCTCCTCAGAGTTAATGAAGCATGTTTCCCTGTTGTTAGGGTACCAGTGGAAGTTTCATTGTGTACGCCATCCTGAAGCAGCCGGTCTCGTAGAGAGACATAATCAGACCCTGAAAATCCGTATTGCCAAAGTTTGTAAAGAAAAAGGTGTGGACTGGCTAGTAGCTCTGCCAGTCGCTTTATTTTATATGCGTATGGTCGCACATTCCAGATCAGGTCTGTCCCCGTATGAGGTCGTATTCGGCCGCCCCCCTAACATGTGGGGTACTCCTAGACCCCGAAGTATTACCGATGTTTCATGTAATATGCTGACAGATTACCTAGCTTCCTTGATGTCTGCCCTCAACTCATGTCGTTCACAGGTTGCTGCCGCCTTTCCAGACAATACCGAGGTGGCACCGCACGAGATCGTTCCAGGCTCCTTGGTGATGATCAGAAATTTTGACAGATCAAGTCCGCTGGAACCACGTTGGAAGGAGCCACGTCAGGTCCTCTTGACCACCCGTACTGCCGTCAAGTTGGAAGGCAGAAAAGGATGGATCCACCTTTCTCATATTAAACTTTTTAAAGGATTGAAATCCGTTTCTAAAAACATTTCCCAGGATTCGAAAGATTGCCAGAACATTGTTTTAAAGGACTGTCCCGCAAAAGACATTATTACAACCCCTCCCTTGTTAGAGAAAACTCCGCAGCAGGAGTATAAGTTAAAGCTCAGGTCTAGTAAAATAAGTCAGTCAGTTTGATTGTATAAGTCCTCCCCTAGGTGAAACGGTTAGACTGTTTCTGACATGTATAAAATAGACCCCCATAGTGAGAGAGTCAGTCGAAGTTCAATTCAATGTATCGTTTTTCTGAGTTTCGTATTATTCATCAGCATAATGATTTCCTGCACCAGCTATGCATTCTATCTGTATTTTCCAGTTCCTCATGTAAATATGTCTGCTAATGCTACAGTAGAGCACACGTTTAGTGATCTACCTCCTCACGAATATTCTTACCGCCTCGCTATGCGCAACAACACATTTATCCGTATGTTACATTACTCACACCAGACCAGCAATGCCACTAATTGTTGGGTGTGTGGTCGACTCCCCCCTTTCCAGACACCGAAGGGAGTTCTGCCACTCTTTCCTTATCCATTCTCACACAATGGTTCGTGTGGAGCATGGTCCACGTTAACGTCATCCGCAACAGATATGTCTTTTCTTAACAGTACATGTTTTTCAGACAAGCAAAGTTTCCCCCACAGAACAGGTTTAGATCTAGAAAATGAAGTATATAATTTAGGTAATTATTCGTCGAATTTCATGGTCCTGAATGTTCAGTCTGATACTACTCCAGACTTACCTGCTATTTCAGTACTACCTGTCAAAGGCGAATTATGTGTCCGTAGTTATGGTTCCATACATGTAGGTCATAGTGAATGTACTACTGTTATCCAGTATAGTGACAGTGGGAAATCTGTTTTCAAAGCTTCACGTCACTCTTATTTTATTTGTGGTCAGACCGCATATGTCCGTCTGCCCCTCGATTGGGAGGGAACCTGTTACATTGCCTTCCTACTGCCACCTGTTTTCCTAGCCCCATCTGATTATCACAGAAACACACATCTAGTACACATTAGACATAGAAGGGAGTCCCCAATTGTCGAATATACTGAAACTACTCTAGAACAATATACAGATTTCAATAAAGGTTTCTTCTTCTTCGTAGGACCTGTCCAGAATAGTAAACTGATCCGTAGGTTAACAAGAACCCTTGAAGCTGTAGTAAATGAGACTGCCTCTGCTCTAGGTAACCTAACCGAAGAACAATCTGCTATGAGATTTGTCGTTTTGCAAAATCGTCTCGTCCTTGACGTCATACTGGCCGATAGGGGCGGGGCCTGTAGAGTCATCGGATCTAGTTGCTGCATTTTTATTCCAAATAACGCACCGTCTGTTTATTCAGCTATAACCAGACTCCATAAAATTGCCCATCTGTTACACCAAGATCCAGGCACCTGGACATGGTCCGGTTGGTTCTGGAATATAATTTCCGCCTGGGGATGGAAAGTCCTGTCCTTTCTAGGTATTGCAGTAGCGATCATATTCAGCTGCTGCCTCTGTATACAATGTGGCCCTGCGATTTGCAGCATGTGTGCTACCTCTTGTATTCCTAGTCCCAAGCCCCGTTCTAAATCCCGTTCCAAGACAATTCGAGACGAGCAAATGGTACTGTATGAAATGATAGATGGTATCATGAAAATTGATGTTTCCTGATGGAAACGTAGTGACAAGGAGGGAATGTGGAAAAGTAAATTTTGCCATGTTCTGTGTCCCTACGCCTCATCCATCATATGTTATGTGTGCATGACCAATATGCATATGTTATTCCCCATGTCCGATTAATGACGCAATTACAGTTGTGTCCACCTCTGATATGTCAGTTTCCAGTCCTCGTGAATACTACGAATATCAGGACTAGGTAAAGTAATGTTGCCACGTTTCCCAGTGTGCACGTTATTCCATTATAAAGTCCCCGTTTCTAGGCCTCAAAAGGGCCCGGACATCAGATTCAGCTCCTGTCTCCTGAAAGCCTCGCTGAGGAGCGATACAGCCCCCACCTGTATCCTCGACCCTTCACTTACTTCCTGCCTCGCAGTGCCCGGTGCAGCTTGGCTCTGCCTCTGAGTCTGCCAAGAGTATGTTATGATTCCAGCTATCAGTTCAGTCCTTCTTCTCTGCATTCCTAAGCTACTGAACTGCATCAATAGTTTCCGTCATTGTCTAGCCTTCTCGTCTCCATGTTAGAGAAATACTGTATTAATGGTCATTTAATATTCTTCATCACGCACTACATGTAGAATAATGCATGGTCCAGTCTTGGAATCAAGTTAGCTTTTCCCCTCATGACTTCTAGTTTATATCAACATGTTCCCTAAACATCAGATACCAGATAGGGTTTAGGTACATGTCGCTCCGACCCTCCAGACTCTAGTCTCTGCTCCTAGCACAGAGTTCGTAGCCCCCAGCTTCTCCTAGTAACACGTCATTGCCAGTTTACGCGCACCATTAGGTTAGAGGTCCCGGCTCCTTAGGTAGCCCCCTCCTATGTTTCCGCCCATTCATGACATATTCTGTTACGTTTTCATCACATGCCTAAGTATACTCCCAGTTACACCTCTTTTTACTGTTATCTTTCGCGACTGCTACGCGTCACGCCTTCTGCTCCACCCACTGCTACGCCTACTGCAATGTAATGCTATGTGTTTGCGCTATGTATATAAGTCAATGTATTGTTATTAAAAGTTAGCGCGCTCATTCCTGACCAAGCCCCGGCAACTGCTGGGCCCCAGTTGTCCTGCTGGGCCCTGTCACCTCTGTTCCTATGCAGGTTGTCCTGATCCTGTCCTTATGCTGTAATAAACCTGCAGAAACTCCTACTACCTCGAATCTTGACTCTTATTTTATTGAGCTATCTGTTATTCATTCATACATTCAAAAATAGATCCGGTATTATTTATTTATATACCACACCTGGACCGGAATCAAGCTTCCCAGGACCGATTTATGGCATTACAGCCATTTTCAGCCGGGCTTGCTTGACTCCAGTGGCAAGGTGAGAAAGGGACTCACGTCTGAGCATACCCTGCCAATTTAGGGCGTACAAAGAAAAACCAAAGGTGATGATGGACGGAGCGTTGACAATACAAACACTCACCCCCAGTCAACTGATCTGGGTTTAATCCATCACTGTTCTTTAGCTCACTCCGCCACCCCAGTTCAGACATGGCTATATGCAAATCAGTCTGACCCTGTGCCTCATGGGAACAGTCCAGCCCGAACTGCCAAGCCATGTCTTCCCTGGACCGGAATCAAGCTTCCCAGGACCGGTTTCTGGCATTACAGCCATCTTCAGCCGTGCTTGCTTGACTCCAGTGGCAAAGTGAGCAAGGGACTCACGTCTGAGCATACCCTGCCAACTTAGGGCGAACAAAGAAAAACCAAAGGTGATGATGGACGGAGCGTTGACAATACAAACACTCACCCCCAGTCAACTGATCTGGGTTTAATCCATCACCGTTCTTTAGCTCACTCCGCCACCCCAGTTCAGACATGGCTATATGCAAATCAGTCTGACCCTGTGCCTCATGGGAACAGTCCAGCCCGAACTCTCAAGCCATGTCTTCCCTGGACCGGAATCAAGCTTCCCAGGAGCGGTTTCTGGCATTACAGCCATCTTCAACCGGGCTTGCTTGACTCCAGTGGCAAAGTGAGCATGGGACTCACGTCTGAGCATACCCTGCCAACTTAGGGCGAACAAAGAAAAACCAAAGGTGATGATGGACGGAGCGTTGACAATACAAACACTCATCCCCAGTCAACTGATCTGGGTTTAATCCATCACCGTTCTTTAGCTCACTCCGCCACCCAAGTTCAGACATGGCTATATGCAAATCAGTCTGACCCTGTGCCTCATGGGAACAGTCCAGCCCGAACTGCAAAGCCATGTCTTCCCTGGACCGGAATCAAGCTTCCCAGGACTGGTTTCTGGCATTAAAACCATCTTCAGCCGGGCTTGCTTGACTCCAGTGGCAAAGTGAGCAAGGGACTCACGTCTGAGCATACCCTGCCAACTTAGGGCGAACAAAGAAAAACCAAAGGTGATGATGGACGGAGCGTTGACAATACAAACACTCACCCCCAGTCAACTGATCTGGGTTTAATCCATCACCTTTCTTTAGCTCTCTCCGCCACCCCAGTTCAGACATGGCTATATGCAAATCAGTCTGACCCTGTGCCTCATGGGAACAGTCCAGCCCGAACTGCCAAGCCATGTCTTCCCTGGACCGGAATCAAGCTTCCCAGGACCGGTTTCTGGCATTACAGCCATCTTCAGCCGGGCTTGCTTGACTCCAGTGGCAAAGTGAGCAAGGGACTCATGTCTGAGCATACCCTGCCAACTTAGGGCGAACAAAGAAAAACCAAAGGTGATGATGGACGGAGCGTTGACAATACAAACACTCACCCCCAGTCAACTGATCTGGGTTTAATCCATCACCGTTCTGTAGCTCACTCAGCCACCCCAGTTCAGACATGGCTATTGAACCCAGATCAGTTGACTGGGGTGAGTGCTTGTATTGTCAACGCTCCGTCCATCATTTCCTTTGGTTTTACTATTTATTATAACCATATAAGGGCATAAATCGGGAATATCGAATTAGGGTCCCAGATAGAAACACAACAGTGTCTTTCCATTGAACTGAAGAAAAACACAAATTAGTTGATGTCTGGCTTTTATTCTTTCGCCTTTCCTTAAAAATTATATTCTTCATTGTGGGCTTTGCATCATATAGCTTTAGAGAAAAGTCCCATTCCATTAGGCATTTTATAGAAACATCACAGCGACTGATTGTTAGACCTGGCACCATTGGCATGGGTCTCCCTTCCATTTTTGCTGTTGCCTCATGTATTTTTGCTGGTGTTAGATTCTTTGGGCACTGTGCCACTGTTGTCCGGTTCCACAGTGCGAGTGCTCCCTGTTGTAAATTGATGTATGGATTAGTGATGCCATGATTGGATGTTTGGTTTACTTGTCAGACCCTAGTACAGTGCACTGAGTGTGCCCAGGGCGTGTAATCCAAATGCTGCTGGTGGGTCTGCAGCACTGGTTGTGCCACCCACAGAAGCAGCCTTGTAAAATGTGTCTAAGGTCTGCCATTGCAGAGCCTGCGTGCAGTCTGGTACTGTCATGCTGACTGGGCAAGTGCACTCACTCGCCAGTCCCTAAATCTTCCATTTTCTTCATATCAGTCACTCCTATGGTAGGCCCAAGGGCAGGGTGCATTGTAACTATAAGGTAAGACAAGCCCTGATGTGTGTGGCATGTCCTAATAGTGAATTATAGCCATTTTCGTTTTCCACTATTGCAAGGCTACCTGTTCTCCATAGGCCAGAATGTGCTGTTAGATTATTACATGTTTATAATCCTAACTGACTCAGAGAACATGGTAGAAATTCGAGTTTAGTATGCCTGAACTCAGAATGATAAAATACATCTTTTAGTGAAGTTGGTTTTAACATTCTGTGTTTGAAAATACCAATTTTAGAAAGTAGGTATTTTCTTGCCTAACCTTTCAAGCCTTCCTCTGCTAGGTTGTGTATTCCTTTGTCTGGGATTTGTGAGTGACAGGGCTGGGGCTTCCAAGAAACAGGATGAGTCAGCTCAGTGGAGAATAGAGAGATCTGCATCTAGATGGGAGGGAGGAGTTGCACCTGAACCTTGAATAGGGCTGTGCCTGCCTTGCACAATGCTGGCTCCACCTCCTGGGGCGCAGTGGATGTCTCTGCCCTGCACACTGAGAGAAGAGAAGGAATCCTGTCAACAAAGTGCTCGAGGGCTTTGCTTGCCTTCCATAATGCTGGCTCCACCTCCTGTGGGGCTTCCGATGTTTCTGCCCTGCACTGTGAAAGGAAAGAAGGAGTCTTGTAAACAGAGTGCTCCAGAACTGGTTTGGACTAGGCAAAGGCCCCTCTCCCCTCAGAGAACAAAGGATGTTGGAGTATAAATATTGGGACCCTGATCCCAAGAAAGTAGATCACTTTTGGACTACAAGATGAAACCTTTACTGAGGAAAGGAACCTGAAGAAACTGAGGAGAGACTATTCCCAAGCTGAAGTGCTGCTTGGGGGATTGGCCTGCAGTGGTTGCCTTACTACCAAAGGAAGGAGAAAGGAACTTGGTGTACTTTGCTTTCAACTTGTGAAGGATCTCCAAGGGCTTGGAAAAGAGCTTGCCTCCTGCTGAAGTCTAAGGGACAACAGACTTTAACCTCAGCTCCCCAGAGTCCTTTTGGAAGTGCCTGCTGTTAGGGCCTTCTGAGGGACTGCTTGTTGCAAGAAACTGGAAGTGTGACTCATCGAAGAAGAAGCGTGCCACCGTTGCTGTGCCTGCCGTCGCATCTCCGAAGGAGGGTGTCGCCGCTGGAACTGTTGCACTGCACCGCATCGAGAGAAGCGTGCCGCAATGAAGAGGAAGCGTGTCACCGTCGCTGCTGCTGCCGTCACAACTCCGAAGGAGGGTGTCGCCGCTGTAGCTGTTGCATTGCACCTCATCAAGAGAAGAATCTCGCAACGAGGTCGGAGCGTGTGGCCGTCGCTGTGCCTGCCGTCGCATACCCAAAGGAGGGTGTCGCCACTGGAACTGTCGCACTGCACCGCATCGAAGAAGAGCACCTCGCATCCCTGAGAAGCACTCCGCCATCGGAGCTGCTGCTGTCGCATCGTGGATGTCGCCGCTGTAGTTGTCACATCGTGCGGAAGCTTCATGCATCATGGGAGAAGAGTGTCACCACTGGAGCTGCTGCTGTTGCATCACAGAACAAGGGTGTCGCCGCTGCAGTCCACGCATCGAACCGAGAACTTCTCGCATCCCCGGAGAAGCCTGCCCCATCTGGAAGATCTTCACGTCTTTATTTCTTTGCACCTGAACTTTGCCGCATTTCCCTCGCTGCGACATTGCTTGTCGTGGAAGCGCAACGCAACCTAAGGTACATTGACGCAAAGTGTCACATCTAAGAACTGAACTGAACTAAGCTTAAATCTACCATCTTAAAGTAACAGTATTGTTTATTTTTATCGAATATGGTTGTAATACGGAGTCCCCACTAATCGGGAACTCCAACATGGATCCCAGCGTTTCTTCCCAGGAGCCGGCGGTTAGCAGTCCAGTGGAGAAGAGGCGCCCGCCTATGACGTCAGACGCCATAGTGAAAGGCGGGGAGGGTCCGGGACAGAGAAGAACGACGGAGGAAGAACCAGCAGACGGGGAATCCACTACGGAGCCAGGAGAAGAGAAGGAGGACGTGGAACTGGTTGAGGAGAAACGCGGGAGAGACGAGGACGCCCGAGTGACCGGAGGAGACCCTGGAGAAGCCGCCCATCAGGCCCGGAGAGACGCTAAAGTATCCGGTCATCCTTAGGAGGGAGAGGACGCCCGATACCACTCCGCAGTCCCAGGCAAGTGCACTGGCTAGCAGTATTAAAGAAGCTGACAGGGCGGGGAGGAGGGAGAACCCAAATCAAAGAAAAGGAGGGGGGGGGAAGGAACACTAAGGTCTGAATGTGCCCTCACTTCCCTTTCCCTCTCTGTGGTGACATTCTATAAATTGGTGATGGTGGCAATATCATAAAGAAACAACAAGGTTTCAAACCAACTCAGTATTTTTTTTGTTTGTTTTGTTTTATTTGCTGCTGTCTTTCCTCTCCATGGTGGAATGACAGAGTTTTTCACCATGTCCAAAGAATCCTAAAGAAAGAAGAGGAACTAAAACCAGGACTGTTTCTCCGGAACAAGAGACACTAGAGACTTTTCTCCTTTTATTTTTTTATATGTTTATGGGCTCCTATGAAGATAGATTCTTCTTATTTTTTTTTTGGTTACATGGTCCTTAGAGTCTGCTAAAAACAAATATAAAATAAACAGAACACTGAGTTTAAGATACCTGGCACACGAGCAAATTGGCTCTCCTTTGTTTTCTATGACCCTCTGGGTAACAGTTACAGGAAAAAACCCACCCTGTTTTGACCCCAAATACAACAAAGTGGTGTCAGAAGTGGGATTCTGTCCATCTAAAATCAAACATGACCCAACCCATAACCCTACAGGATATGATGAGCCAACTGGCTGAAGGACAGAGACATTTACAGCTAGTCATCGAACAGCATAATCAAAACGTCCTAAAAGAGCAGGCAATACTCCTGACAACTAACCAAAAAGTGCAGGACACAGCGATACTACGCCTTACTGATGCTATCTCCAGTGCCAGGGTTCATCCCACTGTTCCAGGGAGTGTATTGAAGAAATTTCAGGAGGGTGATGACCCTGATTATTTTTTTACAAATTTTGAACGGGTAGCTACTACTGCCACCTGGCCCCAAGAGAGATGAAGTCAATATATCGCTCCTTTACTTTCAGGTGAATTACAAGCAGCACATCAAGCCGCTAACCCGGCTGGGGTTACAGCATATCCAGAAATTAAAAAAGGCTATCCTAGAGAGACTAGGCTATGACCGAGACTATTATAGGGCTTGTTTTCGCAAAGAAAAGTGGACCACAGGAGATAACCCCAGAGCTCTCTTTTATAGAATCCGAGATCTAGGAACACGGTGGTTACAGCCACTAACCTCTTCCCTGGAAGAGGTTACAGAAATAGTTTTTTAGAGCAATATTTAGAAACCCTACCTCCAAATACAAGAGCCTGGCTGAGGCAATATCCGAATCTAACAACACAGACTGCGGTAGAATTAGCCTGTGCCTACCATCGTGCTCCTAAGTTTAAAGCTCAAACAGGAAAAGGACCTGTTAATCTTCCTAAACCTCCTTCTCGTATGTCTAATGACAGGGGCGACAGATGCACCCCTTTACTGAGTCGACCTGTGAACAAGCCCCTCTCTAAGAACCCCCAAGTACCCATAGGACCACAATGCTTTAAATGTGCAGAATGGGGCCATATAGCCCGCAATTGTCCCTTACAATCAGACACCACAGAGCCCATGGAGGTAGGTCTATCCCAGGGAAGAGTTTGTAGCACAGGGGAAGGGAGAAACCGGTACAAGAAATGCATACGGGTGAACGGACGGCCCCTAGAAGACTTACTTGGGACAGGTTGTCACCACACTGTAATCTCACAAGACCTGGTTCCCCTTTCAAAAGCAGAAGGAGATGAAAAAGTAATAGTTTCCTGCGTCCACGGAGATATCAAGGCTTACCCTTTAGTGGAGGTTCTATTAGACATAGACGGTTATCCTCAAGTTCGGAAAGTAGGAGTAGTTCCCCAACTTCCTGAAAGAGCGCTTTTAGGTACTGATTTGCCAGGTTTCAATGATTATTTAGCAATAGCCACTAAATCGTCCATCGAGAAAGAGTGGTTGCAAGAAGCCCCATTCTTTAAAGAGTCATTACAAGAAGCCCAACCCCGAGAAAGAAAAACTAAAACCCAGAAAAGAAGAGAGAAAGAAAAATATAACCAGGCAAAGCTGCTTTACTCCTCCTGTATGCTTTCTTCCCCAGATAATGTGAACATTCCATCCTGGAGTTTTTGAGAAGCCCAGAAGGAAGACAGCACACTGGAGAATGCCTGGAATCAAGTGCAAGAAGTGTATCCCCATAAGGTAGGCCCATATTTTTGTTGTCAAAAAGGGCCTAGTATATAGAACGGCGGGAGGTGGTAGGATACCTACTGAACAACTACTGATCCCTCTAGCATTTTAGAGAACAAGCTCTACAGTTAGCACACCAACACGCAGGAGGAGGCCATTATGGACAGGAACTCACTTTGAAATATTTAATAGAACGGTTTTATTGGCCAGGGATTTACAAGGATACAGCTAGATTTTGTGCTACCTGCCCTAAATGTCAGTTGATCAATCCTCCAAAAGATAAGAAAGCACCTCTACAACCCTTGCCACTAATAGACACACCCTTTTGTAGAGTAGGTATGGACTTGGTTGGTCCTTTGATTCCCTCTGCCAGAGGACATCGCTACATATTAGTTCTTGTGGATTATGCTACCCGCTATCCCGAAGCCATACCACTTACAAGTATGACTACTCTCACAGTGGCTCAGTCTATGATATCCTTCTTCTCCCGAGTGGGCTTCCCACAAGAAATATTGACAGACCAGGGAACACCTTTCATGGCAAAATTTATGAAGGATATCTGTAAACTATTAGGGGTACATCATATCCGAACGACTGTATATCACCCTCAAACAGATGGACTAGTAGAGAGGTACAATCAAACTATAAAAACCATACTCCGAAAACTAATTAGTGAGACAGGGAGAGATTGGGACCGGAAACTTCCTCTTGTTCTCTTTGCCATCCGGTCACATGAGCAAAAGTCAACTGGGTTTAGCCCTTTTGAACTTCTGTTTGGTAGAAAACCCAGGACATTACTCGAGATGGCAGCAGAACAATGGACCGATGAGGAAGATAATAGTCAACCTCTTTTAGGATACATAAAAACTCTGAAAGAAACTTTAGCCTCTTTATGGGACACTGTTCATCAGAACATGGACAAAGCGCAAACAACACAAAAAGGGCAATACGACAGACACAGTAAGATGAGGACCTTAGCCGTAGGGGATAAAGTGTTAATCTTACTGCCCTCCTCTGATAAGAAGTTATTGGCAACATGGCAAAGGCCTTATGTAGTTACAGGAAAAGTAACTCCTGTTTCTTACAGGGTTGCGGTGCCCCATACAGGAAGAGAGGGACAAACATACCATATAAATCTGCTAAAGAAATGGGAAGACTCTGATGACTCTTCCCTAAGAGATTCTGTTGCCTCTATACAACAAATAACTCTCTCTAAACCACTTGACATATATACAGGGAATAAAACAGAAATAACAAGTGAAATCCCTAATATGGGACTTGATTCCTCCCCCAAACAGGAGGAGCAACTGCACCAGTTACTCAACAGGTTCCCCGGGCTCAGCTCGAGTAAACCAGGACAAACCCCTTTAGTGGAACATGATATCATAACACCAGAAGGAAAGGTAGTCAATTTAAAACCCTACCGTATTCCGGAAGCAAGACAAAAAGCGGTAGAACAAGAAGTGGAAGCAATGCTTAAGGCAGACATCATTGAGCCGCCCCAAAGTGCCAGGCGCTCTTCTATTGTTCTAGTACCTAAACCGGATGGTAGTATCCATTTTTGTATAGATTTTCGCCAACTAAACGCCCACTCAAAATTCGACAACTATCCTATGCCCAGAGTGGACGAATTAATAGAAAAGTTAGGGGAAGCTAGAGTCATGTCCACGATTGACCTAACTAAAGGATATTGGCAAATTCTCCTAACCAAAGGAGCAAAAGAAAAGACCGCCTTCTCTACCCCATCTGGGCTATATCACTTCAAAGTAATGCCCTTCGGGTTGCATGGAGCTCCTGTGACCTTTCAGAGGTTAATGGATGTGATACTCAAAGCGCATCAGTCATATGCTATGGCATACTTGGATGATATTGTTGTCTATAGCCCAGATTGGGAGACCCACTTACAACATCTCCAAAATGTGTTTAATACCCTCACACAGGCAGGACCGACACTAAACCCAAAGAAAACCACACTTGGTACATCCCAGACAGAATATTTAGGATACAGTATCAGCAAAGGAGAAATCAAACCCCAACATAACAAACTAGAAGCTATACAAAAGATACCAACCCCCACTAATCGAAAGGAAGTCAGGGCCTTCCTTGGATTGGTTGGATATTATCAAAGATTTATACCCCAATTTTCAGAAGTATCCAGTCCTCTCACTGATCTACTTAGACACCCCAATGCCTGACATAAGATGGAGTGGGGAGTGGCTAAGGAAGATAGCTTTAATACCCTAAAACACTTGATATGCAATGCTCCTATCCTTACGTGCCCTGATTTCCAAAAACCCTTCGTTCTACAAACAGATGCCTCAGACCCCGGTCTCGGAGCAGTTTTATCACAACCTGATTCCCAAGGCTACCTACGTCCAGTACTATATCTTAGTAGGACACTATTTCCAAGAGAGAGACGTTATGCTACCATGGAAAAAGAGTGCCTTGCTGTCAAATGGGCCAAGGAATCGCTACAATATTATATCTTAGGTCGTTCCTTTTTTCTTTTGACTGATCATGCACCCCTGACTTGGCTTGCCAACAACAAAGATACTAATGCAAAGGTATTACGTTGGTTCTTAGCACTACAGCCCTTTTCGTTTCAGACTTTACATCACCCTGGAAAACTACAAGGGAATGTGGACTATCTCTCTCTCGTTTTCCTGCGGCCACATGGCCCGAACGTCCATGGCGGGAGGAGAGGTAGTCGGGAACTCCAGCATGGATCCCAGTGTTTCTTCCCAGGAGCCGGCGGTTAGCGGTACAGTGGAGGAGAGGCGCCAGTCTATGACGTCAGATGCCATAGTGAAAGGCGTGGATGGTCCGGGACAGAGGAGAACGACGGAGGAAGAAACAGCAGACGGGGAATCCACTACGGAGCCAGGAGAAGAGAAGGAGGACGCGGAACACAGTGAGGAGAAGCGCGGGGGAGAGGAGAACGCCCGAGTGACCGGAGGAGACCCTGGAGAAGCCGTCCATCAGAACTGGAGAGACACTAAAGTCCCAGGCAAGTGCACTGGCTAGCAGCATTAAAAAAGCTGACAGGGCGGGGAGGACGGAGAACCCAAATCAAAGAAAAGGAGGGGGGGAAGGAGCACTAAGATCTGAATGTGCCCTCACTTCCCTTTCCCTCATGGTGGTGACATCCTATAGATCGGTGATGGTGGCACTATCATAAAGAGACAACAAGGTTTCAAACCAACTCAGTATTTTTTTGTTTGATTTGTTTTATTTGCTGCTGTCTTTCCTCTCCATGGTGGAACGACAGAGTTTTTCGCCATGTCCAAAGAATACTAAAGAAAGAAGAGGAACTAAAAACCAGGACTGTTTCTCCGGGACAAGAGACACTAGAGACTTTTCTCCTTTTATTTTTTTATATGTTTATGGGCTCCTATGAAGATAGTTTATTTTTTTTATTTTTTTTGGTTACATGGTCCTTGGTGTCTGCTAAAAACAAATATAAAATAAACAGAACACCGAGTTTAAGATACCTGGCACACAAGCAAATTGGATCTCCTTTGTTTTCTTTGACCCTCTGGGTAACAGTTACAGGAAAAAACCCACCATGTTTTGACCCCAAATACAACAAATGTCTTGTTATAACTCTATATAAAGTATACTTATTTTTTATATAAAAACCTTGTGTGGTGTCAATCTGTAGTGCTGTCACTGAGTTACTGTATGTGGTCACAAATGCTTAACACGCTGCCTCTGAGATAAGCCTGTCTGCTCGTGTCAAGCTACCAAGGGGGTGAGCAGGGGTTATTTTAGGAGTGTAATCCCCTTATTCTGACTAGAGGCAAGGGTCCCTATTTGTCACAAGTACCTACCCGTGCCAACAAGAGACCCCGAATCTAACATTGGTGGTCAGCGGTGAGGATTCTGGACTTGCATTTGTGACTCATGTACAGTGATTGGTGAACACTATTTAGTGCAGACCATAACGCAAGCGCATACTTATTGGTAGATTCCTTTTATTTTTGAATTGCCTATGTTTGAAAAATGCCTAATTCAGTGAAGAGAGCAGAATCCACAGCCTCTATTGATTGTGAATGGGAAGAAGAGAGGCTGGAAAGCTACAAAGTAACATAGCTGAAGTACTTCTGCAAAAAGTTCAATGTTTCCACTTCTGGATTTAAAGTGAAGGAAGAGTTCTACAAGGCGCTGAGGGCCTGGGTAGAAGCAAGGAAAACCCCTGAAATTGAGGAAGGGGGTGACAATGCAGATGTGCAACAGGAAAAGCCATTGGGCTCAAGAGGAGGGAAGGCACCTTCCCCCGCATGTAGCATTGGCTATAACAAAAGTCTGTCTCCAGAGGAGTTGGAGGACAGAGAGAGAAATAGAAGGCATGAAATGGAGATGACCATGTTCAAGCGAATTGGCAACTGGAGAAAGAAAATAGGAGATTAATATAGAGGAAAATAAATTACAGTTTGAGCATGAAAAGGTTTTGAGGGAGTTGGAGTTTAAAACCAAAAGTTTGGAGGTTACTCCCTCTGGTGGCAGCTTACCGTCAGTCCATGCAGAAAGTAGAGTGTATATTCCCAAGGGTGTGGTGAAGGAGTTTTATAAAAATTATGATATTGGTCAGTGGTTCAGAGCCTATGAGGTAGCCATGTCTTCCCACCGGTTCCCTGAGAGAGTATGGGGAGCGGGGTTGTGCGGAAGGTTCCTTAGTGAGGGACGGGACACACTGTTAGACTTGCCTTCTGAAGTCCACAATTCATACAGCCACATGAAAGATACCTTGATGTCTAGATATGGTCTGACCCCTGAACACTATAGACAGAGGTTCAGGAAATGCAAAAACTTAGAAAACAGTACTTGGGTTGAATATGTCACTTTCTTTTGCAGAGCATTGGATGGTTGGGTAAAGGGCAGCAAGGTTAATGATTTTAAAGGTCTCTGTGATTTGATTGCATGGGAGCACTTGTCTGATAATTGTTTTCCAGAGCTGCGCCAGCATCTGATAGATAGCAAGCTGACTAACCCCAGGAAGCTTGCTGAGGAGGCGGAACGCTGGGTGAGCACACGGGTTCACAGGGGTCACATGGGAGACTCAGCCAAAGGTGGGCAGGGTCCCCAGCAGAAGAGTGGGTGGACAAGGGTAAACAGAAGAAGCAAAGGGCCCCAAAGTAGTCCCCAAGGGATTCAAGGGAAAGGTTCCCAGCCTCCCCTTGAGAGAAAGCAAGGGGTCCCGACAGGTAGTCCTGTTCTACAGGGACCCCTGAAATGTTACAAGTGTGGCAACCTGGGTTATAAGGCGAATGATACCAAGTGCCGCCTGTTTGGTAAATCAGCACCCACTGATGCTCCACCCCGGCAGATGGCTAGTGTAGCCTTGGGGGAGGAGATTGATGTCCAAGGTGGGTGCGGTCCCGCACAGATGACCCTTGTCGCTTTAGGAGACTGTGAGATGGTCTCAGAAACTCAGCTTCCCAGGAACACTAAGAAATATGGGCAGTGGGTGACCGTCAATGCCCAAAACGTGGAGGCTCTTAGAGACACCGGAGCCAGTGTGACAGTCGCCAGGTGTCACCTGATATCGCAAGAGCAAATTATCCCGCATGCATTCTGCCGAGTTATTGCCGCCGACAACACAGAGAGTCATTGTCCAATGGCTCAGGTTCCCTTTGAGTGGGAGGGGGTCTCTGGTACTCGTCAGGTAGCTGTGAGGCCAGCCATGCCTGTTGACTTTGTTGGGAAATGATTTGGAGAGCTCACCTTGGGAGAAGGTGGAGAAGAGTACTCACCTGTAAGGCCACGTCCCCCGACGCTACCCTTCCTTGCCCTATAAACAATGTGCATTTTTCGGAGGCGCAGCGGACGAGCGCAGCGGGCACGCCGACAGCGCGCCGAAGGCGCACCAAAGGCAAGCCCGTCTGCGCCCGTCCGCGCCAGGTCGGGCCCCAGGGCACGCCACGCCGACCATCATATTTCCTACTCCTCTCAATCCCTCAGAGACCTGCTACATCTCGCCACCCCCCTACCCCCAACGGCTCTCCACCGTATACGCACGGCCGGCCTTATGCACCCTGACCGACATCACCCAGGCGGTAACATCCCTTCAGTTATGCCGACCAGGAATGTCACGACCATCAGGGTGTTATATTTAAACACTCGCTCCTTAGTTAAACACTGAGGACATTTTTATCCTGTTATCTAACACCAATCCTGACATGCTCCTGCTCACAGTAACCTGGCTAACATCAGAGTCCCTCCCAGATATCCTGGCTGCCCTCCCCCCTGACTATTACATTCTTCACGCCGACCGCCACGGTGACCGGCCAGGGGGTGGGGTGGCAGTCATCATATCCAAACGCCTGAATGCCGTCTCCTCCTACTCCCTCCCCCTCCCTAAGGTGGACAGCTTACTTATCAATGTGCAAACAGATACCGGCACCCTCGCCTTTCTTCTCTTATACCGGCCTCCTTATCCTATGCCATGTTTTCCCATCATTTTGAGTGAACAGCTGTCTAATCTTCTTACGCTGCACTCCAGCTTCGCCCTCTTTGGCGACCTAAACTACTGGTTTAACGATACCAATGCCGGCCCCCATGCCACAGAGCTCTTCGAGACTCTCAATAGTCTGAATCTCACTCAACAGGTTAGCCATCCTACCCACAATAAGGGCCATATCCTGGACCAGATTTGGACCTGTAATCTGGCCTCATCTCCACCAGTCGTTTCCCCTTGTGTCTGGTCTGACCACAATCTAGTGGACACTACCATCACGGTCGCCGGTCAGATTCCTGCTCCCCTGATGGCTGGCAGCTTATCACGTAAATGGAGTACTTACGACTCTCAGGGCTTTCTTACGGCCCTGGCCGACACCCGTCCTGCTCTCCTCCCTTTAAATGACATCGACGGCATAGAACACGTTCTCGGTTCCTGGCTAGAATCAGCCAGCGACCTCTTTGCTCCCCTGGTCAAATTCCCTAGCACCAGGCACCGCAACTCCCATAGGTGGTTCTCTGGTGATCTTAAGCTTCTGAAACTAAAAACACGTCAGTCAGAACGCACCTGGAGACGCGACTATTCCGACCTAGCCCGACAGTCCTACCTGGCTGTGCGTAAAGAATACAAAGCTGCCATCAGCCTAGCGAAAATGGAACACTTCTCCAGCAGGATTTCGTCTGCAGCCGACAAATCCAAGGAGGTGTTCAGAGTCATGGATGAACTCACTACAGACGACAGAACTCTCCCAGCCCAGACCCCTACTCAAGAGGCCTGTGATACCCTCAACTCCTTCTTCTTAGATAAAATCACAAAAATTAAAAATTCTATTCCCCCCTCTCCCCAGTCACTCCCATCGGCTTCCTCCACTAACAATCCCTTGACTCTCTCCTCCTTCCCGTTCCTAGACCCCACCTCCCTAGCGGAACTGGCAATCCGGGTAAAATCTGGTTCCCCGAACGATTGCTGCCCGCCATCTGTCCTGCGGAGTATATGTCTGAACCTGCCAGATTGTATTCTACCTTTACTTAACGGGGCACTTAGCAGCGGCATCGTTCTGACCTCTTTCAAAGAGGCTATTTTAGTGCCCCTTCTCAAAAAACCTGGCGCCGACCCCGCAGAGCCTTCGAACTACCGCCCCATCTTTCTCCTGCCGTACTTTTCAAAATTGATGGAGGCCCACATCACCCGGTGCCTGTCAAATTTTATTGAATCATCCGACCATCTTGAGCCTAATCAAGCCGGTTTCAGACCTGCCCACTCTACTGAGCATGTCATCTTGGCAGTTCTGGACACACTCAGGAACAATGTGGATGCTGGGTCCCCCCAAGCCCTCGTCCTCCTGGATCTGTCAGCCGCGTTCGACACGGTGGACCATAACATTCTGCTCCACCGTGTCGGGCAGGCTGGCATCCAGGGCACCGCTTTGGACTGGGTCAAGTCCTTCTTTACTGGAAGAACACAGGCGGTCTGCCTGGGGTCCTACACTGCCACTAAAACCCCCACGTATTGCGGAGTCCCCCAGGGCTCCTCCCTATCACCACTTCTATTCAATCTATACCTCCGGCCTCTGATCCAATCTCTTCAAAAATGGGACATCGTCGTCTACAATTATGCCGACGACTTACAGATCATCCTTCCGCTCAATTCACCTCATGCCATCAATACGTTTCACGCAGTCATGATCCACATCCAATGTTGGATGAACCAGAACCAATTGAAACTTAACCCCGGGAAAACTAAGCTCCTCCTCCCGGGACTCAGTCATGCTCACTGGGGGCCGGAGTTCTGGGTTCCTGAGCTAGGCTCCCCCCCAATCCCGGTGAAAGCAGTAAAGAGTCTGGGAGTGATCATCGACGCTGAACTTTCTCTCAGAGCTCAGGTGGGAGCGGTAATATCTTCCTGCATGTACCAGCTCCGGAAGATCCGCAAAGTCCGCCACCTACATGCCCCTGCCGCACTTACCCAAGTTGTCATTTCACTCGTGCTCTCCCATGTGGACTTCTCTAACTCCATCTACCACGGACTTCCATCTACCCTGACACACCGCCTCCAAGTTGTCCAGAATCAAGCGGCCCGCTTAATTCACAACACTCCCAGATGCCAGTCAGCCAAACCCCTACTCCACAGTCTTCATTGGATCCCAATAGACCAAAGGGCAGCCTTTAAGGTGGCATGTCTCACCTTACAAAACCCTCCACTGCTCCGGCCCCCGCGTTTGTAAAATCTCTTATCCGCCCCTACTGTCCACAGCGTGACCTCCAATCTGCCCACCGTCACCTGCTAGCCACCCCCAAAATCAGAACCAAGAAACTCGGCGGCCGCCGTTTCTCCTATCTAGCCCCGGGACTTTGGAACCCCTCTCCCTCTCTCCATTAAATCCTCCTCCTCTCTTCTAATCTTCAGAAAACTACTTAAAACTCACCTCTTTCCTCCCCCTAGCTAGAATCCCGCTACTCTTGTTTCCCCCTCACTCATTCTGTCTCTCAGCGCCAGGAAGCCTCGGCGTCAGTGCGCTCTACAAATCTCACCTAAGATAAGATAAGAAAATGGTGGTGTTGTATAGCTCCTATATATCCTTATATCGTGTTAAGTTAGCATAGGTACATTTGAGATTTAAACGCCATTTTTCCTTTCTTGCAACTTCTGCACACGACCCTTAATTGTTGACTTAGCTTTCAACCTAGTGGTTTGCCGTGGTGTATGTGAGAATAATATGTTATTGCTCTGATATCAGTTTTGTTTAATAAACCATGTCTGCACGGAGAGTGCTGAAGTTTCAGGAGCAACACGATATGGAATTGTTATGAGGTCTGATCTCCACGCCTTCATAGTCATAACACAAGTGCAGCCTTTGCCAACTTGGGCTTGAGGCGGGATTGATATTGCTTTGCACGAGAATTGTTAACACACTTGATGCGGTGCACATGCAGAGAGAGCTGGTGTATGCTGATGTGATTCCTTCATGCTAGGACACTAAGGTATGGGCCCGCCCTAAAACAACCCAAAGAGACCTTCTTAGCTAATAATATAATATATGTGTTAGGGAGGGTGTGATATAAGTGTTGTTAACTCTTATTCATTACAGCATGTTAACATGCTGTCACCATTCGCTTTTTATGTCTTAGTAACTATGCTGATAATTTTGCTACTGATAATAAGTATACTTGTATTATCTAAGATACTGCGCCTGAGAAGACGGCATTAGTAAATAAACATTTCAAATGCACATGTGTCTTCTTTACTCCATGTTCTGGTTTGTAATGATAATATAACGAAAGAGTGTTCATGAGTCCCACGTACCCTGAGGTACTGTAAGTTCATGTTCTGGTTTGTCTAAACATTGGGTGTTCGATATGTCCAATGAGACACTGTAGCTAGCTCGGTAAGGGGTGAGTTGGTTGCTAAGGTAAGTTTTGGGACACCCTAATTTGCCGAGGTTCCACTCCTCTGTGCACAGTTCTGTGTGAGTACAGAAACCCTGCAACATGGCGCCCAACGGTTTCGGTGGTCTTATATCATGACACTCGAGTAGTTTATCGTTCATGCCTTAACCCCTTCACGTCCGTTTCCGGAAAACGGGGTGTTGGTGAAACCTACCTATTTTTTGAAATAGGTCTTTATTCAAGCTTGATTCTTACCTAAACGGTTTCTTTGAATTACTACCCAGTTGTGCTACAAAGTATTCTTTGTGTTTTCTTGTTTCCAATTCTGTGATGGCGGCAGCGGTGGCTATTGCACAGCATAGTCGCGTAGCGGTACGCAACCATCTTCAGACGTACCAGGTCCCAGTAGATGGGATGGCTGTGATTTTCGTGGTAAGTGCAGATCCGGCGTTTCCTTACGAGTTGTTTTACTCTTGGGTTACGTTTCCGGCTGTGGACGCTAATTCTGGTTTGTTCCACTCCTACACCGCCTCGGATGTCCCGGCTGAATATACGCCGTACAGGGCATTGGAAATACCTATTGATCATTGGCAGCATCGAGTTTGGTTTGATGGCGCCCTCCCCCACTCTTTGTCCCGTGCGAGGTTAGGTCCACTCTCAATTCCAGGTACTAATTGGCCTGCGTTGGGTGGCTTTACCCCGCACCCGAATCACGGGGCTTGTACCCTGGCAGAAATTCGCAGGCTACATGTAGTTTCCATTTCCGTGATTCGTGCTTTAGTGCAATACATCGGTCGACATCTTCCTGGTGGTCCCCAGGGGGGTGCGGCCGCTCCCATGGAACGAGGCGGAATGCGTCTCAATCCAGTGATGGTAAATTCGGTTTTTGGTGCGCGTCCTGTTGACAACGATGACTTCCCATTCTGGCTAGCAGAGAAGTTTGATCAACTGGAGGCGGTTTTTCCGAATTCTACTCCTGCTGATAAACATAGAATGTTGACGATTACTCTACCGAAGGATATTACTCCTGAACTTGCTGACTGTGACAGCTGGGGAAAAACGTTTGCGGCAGTTTATACAAGGTGCTTCGGCACCCCGTCTATGACTGCCCTGCCTGAAATCGTTAGACGTGTTCAGAATGATCACGGTCCAGAGGCAGCGGTTGAATTGGGTATGCGCCTGTGTGGTTCTTTTGAGATTGTAAGTGATCTCATTCTCTCCAATGTTAAAGGAGATGCAGTTAACTTTCAGGTGTCGAATGCTTTGGCTGCTCTGCCCGATGCCGACAAACCCCGCCAGTTAGCAAAGATTGTGGTGGCCGCTTATAAAACGATTGGCCGCACAAGTAGAGGTCTGAAATATTTTCCAGTGAAGGAGAAAAAACAACCACAGGGACAATCTGCAGTGACAGATGCCCAGCCCAAGTCCAAGAAACAAAATTGGCCTAAAAAACAGACACAGGGGAAGCAGACAACGCAGACTCAGGGGACTTTTCCTGCAATACAAGCTCCTGCGCCACCCGAAAAAGTTTATGATTTGCGCGACCGCGCGATGATTAAATCGCCTGATCGTTTTCAGGGTTCTGATCAACGCTCTCCTCGTTCCTTTCAGGACACATCGGCCCAGAAGACCGGTGGAGGAGGAGGGGGTGGACGTGGACGTGGTGGCCAACAAGGACGTGGCCAGTCCCGCCAGACGGACGGCGCAGTGAAGCAGGAGGATTCTACGCCTAGGCGTCCGCAGTTTGCGAAAAGAAAGTCGCAGCCTTAACAGCGCATCGATATGCCACAGATAGTGAGAACGCGGCTTCGGAATCTGACGTGGGCTCTGACCTTGCTGGACAGCGCGGCGGAGATAACCATAGTCAGAGAGGCGCTGCGTCCACTACTGAGGGTGACAGCGACTGATGTCTACGTTGTGATAGAAACAGCGGATACGAGACTTGCTCCCCCTGAAAGACTATATGAAATTGTCCTGTTAATTGAAGGTGACATACAGCGTACCGTTAAAGGTGTATTTTGGGAGAATCTGTCTTCTACATATGATATTTTACTTTCGGAGGCTGACTGGCCCCCACCTTTTGTGCTCGCGGCGCCGCGAGGGGAGGAGGTGATCCTACCCAGTTTCGCGAACACTGTCTCGAAAGAGCATGCGCAGCATTTTGCAGAAAAGTGGGCTCGGGCTCTCGCGCCGGCTCTGTACCGTAACCAATGTGGTTGGGATAGATTGTCGCCTTGCCACGAAATTCCGTTGCGGTCTCAGCCGCAGCCTCAACCGCAATATCCCATTCGGCGTGAAGCAAAATCTTCCGTCGCGGAAATCCTTGAACAATTGGAATATCAGGGAGTTATTGAAACGTGTGTGTCACCGATGAATAATCCCCTTTTTACTGTGAACAAACCTGACGGATCATATCGTTTGGTTTTGGATTACCGGCATTTAAACTCGCATTGCCGTAACTGTGCTGTACAGAATACCCACGGCTCTGCCCTAGTGGATAGTCTCGTGCGTAAGCGTTTCAAGACAACGCTTGACATATCCAATGGTTTTTATGCCCACAGATTGGACAGCTTTAGCTCCCAATGGACCAGTTTTACGAGCGCTGGAGTCCAAAAGCAATTCCGGCGTCTTCCAATGGGCTACAAGAATAGTCCTGGTATATTTACCGCTCGAATTGTCTCTATTCTGGAGGCACTCGACCCTGATGCTTTTTCGTATGTGGATGACATATATCTCACAGACGATGATATTTGGGAGCATCTGTGTCGTGTAAATTCTGTTGTTTGCAACTTCGCAGACATGGGTTACAAATTTAACTTTGCAAAATCGCACATTGCTGAACACACAGTGTTGTTTTTGGGCTATGAGCTCAACAATGAAGGTAGAGGTTTGGCTCCTCACTTCTTAGAGAAGTGCGCACAATTGCGCGCACCAACGACACTGAAAAAATTACAGTCTTTACTGGGCTTTTTGAATTTCGGCAGGACTTACATTCCGGAATATGCCCAGCGTATCAAGCCTTTGTATGCTTTGATACAACCAACTTTCTCTAAATCATGCTGGCTGCCTGAGCATTCAGCCATTTTGCAATCCTTGCAGGCTGATCTGCTCGCTTCTAAATATTTACTGACTCGTGATAACCACACCAACCTGGTCATAAGAATAATTCCTGGGACGGTGGGTTTCACGTACCTCACTTTTAATGAAGGTGACACAGTACCTATCGCTTACAAGTCACACTTGTACACTTCGGCTGAGATGCGGTTTCCCACAGTGGAAAAAGTTTTAACTGCTGTACAGATGGCAATTCTAAAAGAACGAGCTCTGTCACAGGGGAAACGCATGCTAGTGGTAACACCCTGTCCTCATTTAGAGGCAGTCACGAAAGCCAGTGTACCAAATTCAAAGGCTTTGCACCCTCGGTGGATTCAGTGGGCATTGCACCCATCCGCGGATGTCATGTTTATTTTTGACGCTTCCTTACGGTCGCAGGAGTACTTGCAGTATGAATTCGTTCATCCTGCTCCTCTGGCGATGCGACCTTTGGAGGACTTCCATTGCATCATTTACACTGATGGGTCGGCGCAGGTTGCGCATGGCTCTAAACATGCCTACGTTTCCGCATGCGCCATTGTGGTCGGTGCTATGTTGAATGATGAGTTCATTTCCAGGGAGGTACACACGTTGCCCCTGGGCGATTGCACCGCACAATTGGCAGAGCTTCGTGTACTAGCTTTGGAGTACGCAGATCCAAGTGTTACTACTCTAATTGTAAGTGATTCTTACTACTGTGTCCAGTCTTACAATGAAAACTTGTTCTTTTGGATTCAAAATGATTTTCATGATTCAAAGGGTAGCACAATAAAACATAAAATGATCTGGGTTCGAGTGGCAGAGCTTAAGGCTATGTTGCCACTCGTTTATGTGATTCATACTCTCGGTCATCAGCGCGTGGGAGTTCACGCTGTTGGCAACTCGCTTGCTGATGAAGCGGCGAAATCAGCAGTATCTACATACTTAGTTGCAGCAGTTACTAGGTCTAAAACCAAGATTGATAGCGACATCTTGGCAGCGATTGCTGCCTCTGAGAAGGGAAGTAAACATCCTGCGGGATTCCCTTCAAAGTATAAATACCACTTAAGTCCCGAAAAGATTCCTTTTGTGACAATTCCTGATGTTGGGGAACGGCTGATTCCCAACTCGGATCGCAGAGCAGACTTGATTACAGCGGCTCATGAAGGTGTGGCGTCTGCGCATGCGGGCGTCTCGGCCACTGTAACTCAATTACAATTACGTTTCTGGTGGCGGGGACTGTACAAACAGACGCGTGATTATGTCCTTCTTTGTGACATATGCCAGCAGATTAAACCTTCAACTGCTACGCGTCCGCCTCAGACTCAGTTGTACATTTCTAATAAACCGCTAGGCTGTGTTTATTTAGATCACTGCGGTCCATTTTCATCTGATACTGCGTATAAATACATCTTAGTAGCAGTTGACTCATGCACACGCTTTGTGTGGGTATGGCCACATCGCAGCGCTGATTCACGGACTGTCATTAGAGATTTGCGTATCTTTATAGGGATTTTTGCCTGTGGTACCTTCCATTCGGATCAGGGTCCGGCTTTCGCCTCTAAGGCGTATAAGGATGCCATGACTTCGATGGGGGTCCAAGTCAAGTTTTCGTCACCCTACAGACCTGAGGGTAATAGTGTAGTTGAACGAATGAACCGTGATTTAAAGCAATCTTTGACAGCCCGAGTTATAGGCACTGGCAGAAACTGGCTGGCTCACCTCTATGGCGTGCAGCGTGCTCTTAATAATCTCCCTAGAAGGTCTCTGGGTGGGCGGACCCCATACGAAATGCTCTTTGGCATCAAGATGCACGTCCCTGACCTTGACGGTCTAGACTCTGTGGTTCGCGCCACTTCCTTTGACGCAGATGAACATTGCAATGTTTTACAGAATCTACAAAAGACCAGAGACAGTCTTGCAAAGGAACATTTGCCCTCCACGTCGGATGATGCGTTGCAGATCCCGGTAGTTGGCTGGCTACCCCAAGTTGGAGAACTGGTTCGAGAGAAGATCGACAACAAGAAAGAGTTTGGTCCCTCCTATCGAGCTCCAGTCCCAGTGCTTGGAGTGAAGGGCACAAGAACAGTCATTTTACCACCACTTCCAGGTCGTAAGGAAAACAGGTTTATTTCTATTGACAATGTCAAGATACACAGAGTGGCCGATTCTTCTTAGCATGACACCGGCTGTTTCCTGTCCTTCCATTGTGAAACATTCAATTATGCCCACTGCCTCTAATATTGAACCTGATGTGGCCATCGAATTACCTGCTGTTTCCAGTCCATTAATAAATAATTCGCCCGGAACTAACATGGATGAGACAGACTATACATACCCCACTGATTTGTCCATGCCTGACCTGCGAGCTCGTTTAGCCACGGAATCCAGATTTTCTTTTGACTCTGCCTCCCTTGCCTCGAAAAAACCCTCTCAAATTGCGGTATATGCTAGCCTGTTTAAAAAAAATTTTTTGATTCCTCCTTGGATATACATTTGGCTGGTCCTTTTTTCGGTTTACCTTTTTATGTCAATCGGTTTTGTGTTTTATTTTTTTCGGATTATGAATGGACACTATGTCGAGGAGAGAACTTGCATTACTCATTTAAATGGAACATTGGCCCCACTTTCCTCTTCACATTCTACACACAGATTAAAAAGAGACTTGACTTTGGTTAACATCACAGCATGGCCCGTTCTGGATGGAATCGCGTGGGATGCAGTTCGTTTTCAGATTCATGGCCCAACGGAAGTCGTTAATGTTCCTAATGTACTAAGAGTTAATATGGGGGATGTGGTGAAACAAAACATTCGTTCTGATGATTGGGATGTTAATGCTGTGGAAAGTTTGTTTTCTGATTTGAAATACTATGCTGCTTTTGATGCTGAGGATTTATATTTAGAATCTGCTAATTATGGTGAATTGTTCTGTTACCAACATTATGGCAATCACTTCTTACACAAAACATCTTCCCGAAGGGAGTCTGTTAATTTTACTCAGTGGGAGCATTGCCCAGCTCCTGCACAAGGGAGTTCAGAAACGTTTCTTAAAAAGTATACTTATTTCACTGACTTTAACCAGTCCAATCCCGAGTCCTTTTATTTTAAATTTCACAAACAGCCACTGTCCAAGGTTAGACTTACCGATACAAAATTGTTGTACTCGAAGGCCTTCCTAGATCAATTAGTTACTGGGGGCTATGAGTTATGGAAGGAAACCATTGACCTTAAATCAGTTTGGGGTTCAAGGGCCTGGCAGGTACGAGGCACTGAAGCTTTGCACCGTGCATGTCTCATCCCAAATCATATGTTGTTTTTAAATGAAACCATTTCCCAGACCACATGCTTTGGATTGGCTACATCTAAAAGGTTAAACACCCCGTCTTTCCCGGAGTTGGAGGAATATGAGAATTGGAGTAATTTTACAAAATTGTCCATTAGAGATATACAGGCTCTGCTTCTGAATTCCTCCTTTAACATTACCAGTATGAATCCCAAGGGTTGGCTGCTTTGGCACCGTAGTGCTGATTCTTGCCAAAAAAGATTTTTAAATATAACTGACGGTTTTAAGACTGTTAGATCTGATCCCCGTTTTGATTTGAGTCATACTGTCACCTCTTACTCTGTGGGCAAGTTGTGTCAAGCTTGGCTGAAACATTCAACTTTACCTGCGGTTAAGTATCACCTTTCCAAACTGAATGCAGACGTGGATTTGAATGATTTCATTAAGGGCCCAGCTAGTGGCAGGTCGAAACGGTGGTTATATGGGGTTTACAATGAAATTTGGAAACTCTCACAGATTGAGGCTGCTTCACGCCTTAGGGCTATTGATCAGGCGAATCTTGAGAAAGTGCTTGCAGTTGTTGACAATAGCATTAACGTGCTTTCCTCTAGAATTTACACATTAGATAATATTGTGTCGTCTGTTGTTGATATTGTGCATGATGAAGTATCTGTATTATACCATGGTCAAAATCAATTACGTTCGATCATGCAGTTTGCATGGACCCTTCAGACTCTGAAAATGGGTAAAGTTCCCTGGGGATACATGAACGTTTCTTCTTTATTTGCACCGTTTAATTTGACAGACAAACAACGCTTGCTTTCAATGCGTGATGCTTCCTTTTCTATGCTACATATTGAAAGGTTGGAATCTTTACCTTTTTCTGTGGCAGAAGCCACTGCTGCTACGTGGCTTATCCACGGTTTAATAACGCTGCCTTTTGCATTATATAAGTTTTCAAATTGTATGAAATATGTGCCAATAGGTCGTTTTGAACCCTTAGGTAGCGGTTTTCTTCATGAGGTCTGGTCACTCCCATACACATACAGATGTTTCAAGGATGAACAAGAAGTTTATCTAACAGGGGATGAGTGTACTGAGACGCCAGATCATTCTTTAATGTGTAGACACATACAGTTACACGGTTCATGTAACAAGGACAGACCGAATATGGCTTGCGTTTTACAGGGCACGCCAGTTCCTGCTATCATCCCCACGTTTAAATTGTTAGAGAATGGTAGTTATTTAATGCTCAATAATGAAAACTGTTGTGGTTTAATTAAAGGTATAGCTTTCATAGTAACAGTTAGTGAGCGAGTTATTTGCTGCAGAAATGTTCTTTATCCTCCCACACGTGAACATAGGGAGTCTTCCATTTGGCCACAGATACCGACCTTGGGAGCAGAATTCAGCGGCATGGCTAGAATAAGAGCTCTATTGTCCCAGAAAGAGGTGGCCTTGAGCTCGGCCCGTGAAACTTTCGTGCTTCACATTGCTAACACCCGTACGGAGGTTCAGGCGCTTTTAAACACTGATTTGCCTTTGCATTTCGGAGCCAGGGTCCGTTCTATCTTTAACGCATCCTCCACAACGGGCCTAGCACATTTTTTTAAAGTTGTTAGCGGTGGTCTCGTGACTTCCTTTGAGAAGATTTTTGGAGTCATCCCTGCCTTCTTCCATTCTATTTTTTCATCCTTATTTGGAGGGTTCCCGTTTTTACTTGCATTAGCGGCTGGCGCATTGGTGGTTTTCTGCCTTTTTAAATATGGATGCCCTTCCTGTGCAAGACCACGCTCGGCTGCTACTGACGCGGTTTCGCAACCGCATGCTTGATTATTATGGCACACTGCCGTTGGCGACTCTAAGCACGGCGTTTGGATTATCTTTTCGGTTCTCCTATTTCACCTGTGTCCAGCCTGTATTTCACTGCCTGACCTGTGATTTCCTTTGGGCCATTGATTTGTGTCTCTGCGGACCAATATCTTCTGACGTCGATTTTGATCAACTGATGAGTCCTATCATTGCTCACGAGTTGGTTTGTTCTGACGAAAGGATTATGGCCTTGGCGGTGGCACATGGACTAATGGGTCCCTGGGATGTGTTGTCGGCAGCGCGAAATTTCTTGGAACGAAGTTTTCTCGAAAACCCACCGAGCTGTCCTCTGATGGTTATAGAGGATCCGGTGCTGGAAGATCACGTATGTTCCTTTCATCTTTTAAATTGGATGGCTGAACTGTTTTCGGATGAGGACAGTGACTTCCTCCTGGAGGCTGTTGCAGCTTACTTTTCATATACAGTCTTATCATAGACACTGCCTCAAATTGACATGCTGATTGATAGCATTTCCTTGATTTTATTGACTTTTGGTCAAGACATTTTATTTTTTGCTTGCCTATTGGCTTGAGCCACATTATACTTGTGGGCTATTTTTTAGCATTAGTTTTTATAAATTGAATTTTTATTCATGCTCGTTTATAATTGGATTCTGCTCTCATGTGATGGCACTTCTGTTATCTTATTTAGTCCGTTCTCGGATCATGGGGGGGTGTTGTATAGCTCCTATATATCCTTATATCGTGTTAAGTTAGCATAGGTACATTTGAGATTTAAACGCCATTTTTCCTTTCTTGCAACTTCTGCACACGACCCTTAATTGTTGACTTAGCTTTCAACCTAGTGGTTTGCCGTGGTGTATGTGAGAATAATATGTTATTGCTCTGATATCAGTTTTGTTTAATAAACCATGTCTGCACGGAGAGTGCTGAAGTTTCAGGAGCAACACGATATGGAATTGTTATGAGGTCTGATCTCCACGCCTTCATAGTCATAACACAAGTGCAGCCTTTGCCAACTTGGGCTTGAGGCGGGATTGATATTGCTTTGCACGAGAATTGTTAACACACTTGATGCGGTGCACATGCAGAGAGAGCTGGTGTATGCTGATGTGATTCCTTCATGCTAGGACACTAAGGTATGGGCCCGCCCTAAAACAACCCAAAGAGACCTTCTTAGCTAATAATATAATATATGTGTTAGGGAGGGTGTGATATAAGTGTTGTTAACTCTTATTCATTACAGCATGTTAACATGCTGTCACCATTCGCTTTTTATGTCTTAGTAACTATGCTGATAATTTTGCTACTGATAATAAGTATACTTGTATTATCTAAGATACTGCGCCTGAGAAGACGGCATTAGTAAATAAACATTTCAAATGCACATGTGTCTTCTTTACTCCATGTTCTGGTTTGTAATGATAATATAACGAAAGAGTGTTCATGAGTCCCACGTACCCTGAGGTACTGTAAGTTCATGTTCTGGTTTGTCTAAACATTGGGTGTTCGATATGTCCAATGAGACACTGTAGCTAGCTCGGTAAGGGGTGAGTTGGTTGCTAAGGTAAGTTTTGGGACACCCTAATTTGCCGAGGTTCCACTCCTCTGTGCACAGTTCTGTGTGAGTACAGAAACCCTGCAACAGTGGGACTGCCTGACTGGGCGTGCGTGACCACCCGGTCAATGGCAGCCAGTAGGGTTGCTCAAGAGGACCTGGAGCCTGAGAGGGAGGCCCAGGAACCTGCCTTGGAGAGAAGTGGCAGGGGGCGTGGGAAACCGGCCTCTAGAAGTTCTAATGGGCCGGAGGAGGTAGACCCTGAGGGGGATGCCCTGGAGCCTACCGGGGAGCAAGTAGCTGAACTGGGGGACCTGCCTGAGCTGACCCATTGGCAGCAAGGAGGCCCCTCCAGGGAAGAATTCTGCAGGGAGAAGAAAGAATGCCCTTCTCTTGAGGGCTTGCGGCAACAGGCTGTAAGCCAGGCAGCAGGTGATCAGTCAGGATCACATTGGATCTACTGGGAGAATGGTCTCCTGTATAGTGAGCCTAATGTTGCTGAACCTGGGTCAGCCTGTGTGCTGGTCATACCCCAGAAGTTCATAGCCTTCCTACTGGGGCTGGCTCATGATGTGCCATTGGCAGGACATTTGGGGCAGAACAAGACCTTTGAAAGGCTTGTCACCCACTTTCATTGGCCCCAAATGTGCAGGAGTTCACACACTCATTGCAGGGCCCGTCAGACTTGCCAGGCAAGTGGAAAGAGTGGGAGGAAGCACAAGGCTCCTCTCCAGCCATTACCTGTGGTCATTACCCCCTTTGAGCGGGTGGGGATTGACATTTTGGGGCCACTGGACCCCAAGACAGCCATGGGCAACAGGTTCATCCTGGTCTTGGTGGACCATGCCACCCGGTACCCGGAAGCCATACCTCTGAGGACAGTGACTGCCCCTGTGGTGGGACAAGCACTGATGGGAATTTTCTCCCAAGTGGGATTCCCTCCCAAGGTAGTGTCTGACCGGGGAACCAACTTCATTTCTAAGTATATGAAGTCCCTGTGGCAGGAGTGTGGTGTAACTTACAAGTTCACCACTCCTTACCTCCCCATAGGAAATGGGTTGGTTGAAAGGTTCAACCTAACCCTGAAGGGTATGATTATGGGTCTTGAGGAACCCATGAGGCGTAAGTGGGACGTCCTCTTTCCATGCCTGTTATTTGCATACCGGGCGATGCCACAGAAATCTCTAGGGTTCAGTCCCTTTGAGCTTCTCTATGGACACCTGGTCAGAGGACCTCAGAGTTTGGTTAAAGAAGACTGGGAGCAATCTCCCAGGAAACCACCCCAGGATGCATATAGCTAAATGCTGGCCTTCAGGAACCAGACTAGGCGTTCAGGCAACTTGCTGAGGCGAATCTGGAAGCCAGCCAGGAGGAGATGAAGCGCTGGTATGACCAGAATGCCACTCTGGTAGAGCTTCAACCTGGCCACAAAGTGTGGGTCATGGCCCCAATGGAGCCTTGCGCGCTCCAAGATAAGTGGACCGGACCGTTTGAGGTTGTGCAGTGCAAGAGTCCAGTTACCTACTTAGTGAACTTGCGGTCTCCTAGGAACCCCTTGAGGGTCCTACATGTCAACCGCCTTAAGCTCCACTTAGAGAGGTCTGAAGTGGGCATGCTCTTAGCAACAGATGCTGGGATGGAGGAGGAGACTGAGCCTCTTCCTGACCTCCTGTCTGCCACTGAGCAAGATGGGTCAGTGGATGGTGTTAACCTCTCTTCCACACTGACCCCTGAGCAACAGAATGACTGCCGCCAGTTGCTGGGACAGTTTTCTGATCTTTTCTCCCTGGTTCCTAGCATCACAGATTGGTGCGTCCATGATGTGGATACAGGAGACAGCTTACCTATGAAGCACAAGTCTTACAGGGTAACTGACAGGGTGAGGGCTTGCATCAAAGAGGAGGTCTCAAAGATGCTTGCACAAGGGGTGATTGAGTCCTCTAGCAGTCCTTGGGCCAGCCCAGTGATCTTGGTCCCAAAGGCTGCAGCGCCGGGTGCCGCACCCGAACTCCGGTTCTGTGTGGTCTACAGAGGGCTCAATTTGGTCACGAAGACTGATGCGCACTCCATTCCTAGAGCTGATGAGCTCAATGATCGGCTAGGGGCTGCACGGTACCTCAGCACGTTTGAATTAACGTCTTGGTACTGGCAGATCCCCTTGAATGATGGGGCAAAGGAGAGGGCAGCATTCTCCACACCAGATGGCATTTTCAGTTCCATGTTATACCCTTTGGGATGAAGAATGCCCCTGCCACCTTTCAGAGATTGGTCAACCAGGTGTTGGTTGGACTGGAGGAATTCAGTGCCGCCTACCTGGATGACATCACAGTGTTCGGTGTCCGTTGGGAGGAACATCTTTGCCACCTCTGGGAAGTGTTGTTAGCTCTGTGGAGGGCAGGCCTCATGATCAAGGCGAGTAAGTGCCAGATCGGGCAGGGTTCTGTTGTGTACTTGGGACACTAAGTTGGGAGTGGCCAGGTGGTTCCCCTACAGCCCAAGATTGAAACCATCTGGCTTGGGAACCGCCCAAAACCCAGACAGAGGTGAGGGCCTTTTTAGGACTCACAGGGTATTACAGGAGGTTTGTCAAGGGGTATGGCAACCTTGACAGAGCTGACATCCAGGAAGCAGCCCAAGAAAGTGATTTTGACTGACACCTGTCAGAAACCTTTTGAGGCCCTGAAAGCTGCCATATGCACGGCGCCCGTGCTCCTGGCACCCAACTTCTCCAAAGAGTTTATCGTTCAGACAGACGCTTCAGAGCATGGTGTGGGGGCTGTTTTGGCACAGATGAATGAGGAGTGCCTAGATCAACCTGTAGCCTTTATCAGTAGAAGGTTACTTCCACGGGAACAAAGGTGGAGTGCTATTGAGCGTGAAGCATTTGCTGTGGTCTGGGCTCTGAAGAAGCTGAGACCATACCTGTTTGGGACTCACTTCCGGGTTCAGACAGACCACAGATCCTTCAGATGGTTGATGCAGGTGAGGTGTGAGAATCCAAAGCTGTTGAGATAGTCCATTTCCCTACAGGGTATGGACTTTACGGTGGAACACCGCCCTGGTACAGAACACACCAACGCTGATGGTCTGCCCAGATTTTTCCACCTTGTTGAAGAGAATTCCCAGGAGTTAGGGTAGTTCTCCCCAAATTTCAGCTGGAAGGGACACGTGTTAGACCTGGCACCATTGGCATGGGTCTCCCTTCCATTTTTGCTGTTGTCTCATGTATTTTTGCTGGTGTTAGATGCTTTGGGAACTGTGCCACTGAGTGCTCCCTGTTGTAAATTGATGTATGGATCAGCGATTCCATGATTGGATGTTTGGTTTACTTGTCAGACCCTAGTACAGTGCACTGAGTGTTCCCAGGGCGTGTAATCCAAATGCTGCTGGTGGGCCTGCAGCACTGGTTGTGCCAGCCACAGAAGCAGCCTTATAAAATGTGTCTAAGGTCTGCCATTGCAGAGCCTGCGTGCCAGTCCCTAAACCTTCCCTTTTCTTCATATCAGTCACCCCTATGGTAGGCCCAAGGGCAGGGTTCATTGTAAGTATAAGGCAAGACAATCCCTGATGTGTGTGGCATGTCCTAATAGTGAATTACAGCCATTTTCATTTTTCACTATTGCAAGGCTACCTGTTCTCCATAGGCCAGAATGGGCTGTTAGATAAAATTGTAAATTGATACTTGTATAGCGCACTACTCACCCGCAAGGGTATCAAGGCGCTTGTACGAATACCGCTGTGGAACCCATCCTAGCTTTCCCTGTGAGGTGTCCACTCCTGGGCACCCCCAAGGTGGAGGCCAGGCATCCTTAGCGTTGTGGGGGCCGTTGTGGAGATTAAGCAAGCTATTGCCCAGAGTTGCAGAGTGGGACTCCATGATTGGAATAGGCACTGAGGCGAGAATTATCAGGTCCGTGGAATTTTGAAGCCCAAGACCCACGAGGTGGGAAATTGAACCCTGGTCCCGGGCTAGACCTCTGCATCAGGGTCTGCCGCTCTAACAATTGAGCCACACTTCTCCACAATTACATGTTTATAATCCTAACTGACTTAGAGAACATGGTAGAAATCCGAGTTTAGTATGCCTGAACTCAGAATGATAAAATACATCTTTTAGTGAAGTTGGTTTTAACATTCTGTGTTTGAAAATACCACTTTTAGAAAGTAGGTATTTTCTTGCCTAACCTTTCAAGCCTGCCTCTGCTAGGTTGTGTATTCCTTGGTCTGGGATTTGTGAGCGACAGGGATGGGACTCCAAGAGACAGGATGAGTCAGCTCAGTGGTGAATAGAGAGATCTGCATCTAGATGGGAGGGAGGAGTTGCACCTGAACCTTGAATAGGGCTGTGCCTGCCTTGCACAATGCTGGCTCCACCTCCTGGGGTGTGGCTCATGTCTCTGCCCTGCACACTGAAAGAAGAGAAAGAATCCTGTCAACAAATTGCTCCAGGGCTGTGCTCGCCTTCCACAATGATGGCTCCACCTCCTGTTTGGCGTCTGATGTTTCTGCCCTGCACTGTGAAAGGAAAGAAGGAGTCTTGCAAACAGAGTGCTCCAGAACTGGTTTGGACTTGGCAAAGACCCCTCTCCCCTCAGAGAACAAAGGATTTTGGGGTATAAATATTGGGACTCTGATCCTAAGAAATTAGATCACTTTTGGACTACAAGAAGAAACCTTTACAGAGGAGAGGAACCTGAAGAAACTGAGGAGAGACTATTCTCAAGCTGAAGTGCTGCTTGGGGGATTGGCCTGCAGTGGTTGCCTTATTGACAAAGGGAGGAGAAAGGAACTTTGTGTACTTTGCTTTCAACTTGTGAAGGATCTCCAAGGGCTTGGAAAAAGAGCTTGCCTCCTGCTGAAGTCTCAGGGAAAACAGACTTGAACCCCCAGCTCCCCAGAGTCCTTTTGGAAGTGCCTGTTTCTGTTTTGGGCCTTCTGAGGGACTGCGTGTCACAAGGAACTGGAAGTGCGACTCATCGAAGAAGAAGCGTGTCGCCGTCGCTGTGCCTACAGTCGCAACTCCGAAGGAGGGTGTCGCCGCTGGAACTGTTGCACTGCACCGGATCGAGAGAAGCGTGCCGCAACGAAGAGGAAGCATGTCACCGTTGCTGTCCCTCCTGTCGCAACTCCGAAGGAGGGTATCCCCGCTGGACCTTTCGCACTGCACCACATCGAAGAAGAGCACATCGCAACCCTGAGAAGCGCACCGCCGTTGGAGCTGCTGCCGTCGCATCGTGGATGTCGCTGCTGTAGTTGTAGCATTGTGCGGAAGCTTCATGCATCGTGGGAGAAGAGTGTCGTCGCTGGAGCTGCTGCCGTCGTATCACGGAACAAGGGTGTCGCCGCTGCAGTCCACGCATTGAACTGAGAACTTCTCGCATCCTCGTAGAAGCGTGCCACATCTGAAAGATCTTCACGTTTTTGCACCTGAACTTTGCCGCATTTCCCTCGCTGCGACATTGCTTGTCGTGGAAGCGCAACGCAACCTAAGGTACATGGACGCAAAGTGTTGCATACCCAGAAAGGGACCATCTCACAGGGAAAACCAGGACGGGTTCCCCAGCGATCTTCAGCGCCAGGATACTCCATGGAGTCGCAGTGCGCTTTACAAGTACACCCACATTTACATTTACTAAGAACTGAACTGAACTAAGCTTAAATCTACCATCTTAAAGTAACAGTATTGTGTATTTTGATCGTTTATGGTCTTGTGATAACTCTATATAAAGTATACTTATTTTTTATATAAAAACCTTCTGTTTCTATCTGTAGTGTTGTCACTGAGTTACTGTATGTGGTCACAAATGCTTAACACACTGCCTCTGAGACAAGCCTGTCTGCTCATGCCATGCTAGCAAGGGGGTGAACAGGCGTTATTTTAGGAGTGTAATCCCCTTACCCTGTGTTGAAAATTAGTACGTTTCGGTGAACATTATCTGCGCCATCTTGCCTCTCCCCCTGATGCCACACTTTTGTCGTGCGCGCCCGCCATTTTGTTAGATGCCCCGATCAGAACGAACCCTTTTGCATGCCGCTGGCCCCTGACATAGCCTTTCGCCTTCACTAAGCCTGCACGCTGACCACCCCCTGCTTGCACCTGCCTTGAGTCATAAACCCCTCTTCGGCGCTGCTCTGCCCCAGGCCCTCATCCTGTTCCCAGCGCGACACCTCCCTGCTTCCCTTTCATGATCTCCGGCCCTTAGATGCAAACCCCCTTTTTCCCCGTGTGCCCGTTTTGTCTTCCCCGTTCCCAGGCCGACACCCAGCTCTGCCGATACCACCCCTTGCCCCTCCCCGTACAATAGAAAGCTTCCCCCATCAAAGGATCCCCGGGTTGATCAAAGCCCCCACTCCATGAGATCCGATCAAACCCCCACATTCCGTGAATCGGCGGAATATCCAGCTGCGTGATACTCATCACCTGTTGTGACTAGGGCGGGGACTTCCACTGTAATCTTGCGTGGGAACGGGCTGGGAAGGGGGGGATTCTAAGGATGTCTTTCCGTACATCAAAGTATCGACGAAAATGTGTTACATGCAATAAACAGATAAACGTGTGTATAAGAGGCCAGGCCTCAGGGATGCAGTTAGAGCACCTCAGAACGATACCTTCTGTCCGTTTCGTTGTGTTCTCCTCCGGAGAGAATAAAAACCTTGTTTCCTGCCTTCCAGTCTCCAGCGCCTGCCTCTTCAATAGTTTAACTTCTTTGTGGGTTCAAGAGGCGACACCGCCGGGCAATACTTAAGGATCTTATATTCTGGTTGGTAGTGCCCCCCATTAGTTTCTACAATTGGCGTCCCAAGCGTGGGGCCCATCAGCGACCCATGGATCCAGTGGGAGAGGTCCTGACGACAAAGTGAACGACTGCAACGATCGGGAACGCGTCTGTCCGATAGACCCTCGTCTGACAGCCGATCATCCGAACTTCACTGGTTCCGAACAGACCTCTCTCGAGCGATCTACGGTCCTGACTGGGAACCATCAGGAGTGCCGCGAGGATAACGAAGAAGAGAGGACGATCGGGCGCTGGATTCGGAAGACAGGAAACTGTCCATGCGGTCCGGGTAAGGTCGTGTAACCACGACAAGTCGCGAAATATTTGCTTGATTGCTTGTTTGTTTAAAAATACTAGTATTGCTCTTTTTATTTATTTGGAGATTCACTGTCTGCAAACGGAGAAACAACGGGCTCTCTCTTTGCAAGCAGTGGAGGATAGGTAGGGCAGCAGCCGTGCTTATTTTTTCTCCCCCACTCAATAATCACTTGAAACTGAACTGTTGTTCGCAAACTATTGTTTCCTGGAGATTCCCTGTCTGCAAACAGGGAAGAGACCACCCTTTTTGCAGATAGTGAAAAGGGTAGGTAACGCAGATCTTTGCGGACCTACTCATTCTCCCCATTGTTATTTATTGGTCTTTTGTTATTTTGATCCATGAGGTATTCACTGCCTGCAAACAACGTAGAATAGAAATATTCTGTCCAGTCTTTGCACCTAGTGATAAGATAGGCAGTGCTGACTTTTTAGTCCCTCGTTACGAGCCGTCATGCCTGTCTTCTCCCCACTGATTAATAGCCTGTTTAGCCCGGACCGTGTATTAGAGGTGGACCATATAGCTCCACTAGAAGGCACCCCTAATAAGGACATGTTCATAAACTATGGATTAGTCACCATAGCCTATAATAAATTGTGGCACAGGTATACCGAAGATAGTCAAGACAAACAGTGGCCACTGGCAGGATCCTTTGACCTTGATAAAATAGAAACGTTAGAAATAGCCCTTCGAAATAATAAAACAACGCCGATTATGCTCGACAGTCTCGGTATGTGGCGCAGAGAGGCTATGCAACGACAGAGAAAAGACGAGGACAAACCAAGTAGAGAAATATACCGACAGGACAACCCCAGGACACCGCTACCCACAACTTATCCCCCGACACTATGCAAAAGACGACCAGACTTAGGGCAAAACCAATGCGCTTTTTGTAGGTATGTCGGACACTGGAAAGCCCAATGCCCGACTCTACTGAGCGTGAGTAAAGGCAAAGGGCCGACAGGAACGACAGACCGGCAGTACGAGAAAAAGCGCGAGACAAAGAAGAACCCGACTTACATAGACAGACCAGACAGAACCACCACGTTTGATTATGCCCGATGGCACAGATTTCGCCAGGACAATTTCAGCGGCATGCTCGAGTTCTCCTAGGTCGGGCAACGTCAAGACGGGAACCCAGCCTCGTTTCAAATTCACAGACGGAAAGAGATAATTATGACCAATAACTGTTTTATATTCGTCTTGGGTCTTTGTATGTCGTACTTGTACTGTCCCCCCGTCTGAGTTTGTGTGTATGTAATGTACAAATCTGCGTCATCCCTCTACACGTGTTTCCGTGTTACTCAACCTCTGTTAGCAGAAACTTAGCATAAAAACAACCTGAAAAGAAAGAAATGGTAAAACAAAATCCGTAGACCATTAATGAACTTGAACTTTTAATTTAACACAACAAACAAGGAATAATAACGGTAAACTGTAGAAAATGAAAGTCAAACAGAACATTCGCCCCCCCCCCCCTCATTCTGGAACCTTCCAAAGTAGGGCAGGGTTACGGCTACGCCCAACCAACGGCAACCCATATAAGGCGGGCCCGGCCGCCAACTCTTGGTCAGGAGATCTTAACGTATGGGAGAGCCGGAGGAGAGGCAGGAGCCAGCAGCCTGGGCAGTTGTAGGTAGTTCCGCCACATGTCTCCTCGGCCAGCCGCAACGGGCCTGGATAGACTTAAGCAGTCCCGCCACATGTCCAGAGAAAAACGAGGCACCTCTTCCTTTTCTCTTCCGTCACAGCCGCAGCAGCCCTGGACGGCGGGATGTCCTGCACGTACCTCCACAACAATTTGTCCAAGTTGGGCTGGGAGGGAGAGGCGACGCGGACGAGCCTCTCCCACCTCCACCGATAGGAGGTTTCCCAGCCCCCGGCCCGACGCCGAACACCCCCAGTCAGGCGATGGTGCCAATACTTCCACAGCACCGAACACACCATGGTGGCACCCCAGTACTTGCGCAGCACCGAACGTGCAATGGTGGCCATACTCCCACAGCACCGAGCACAGGTCTTGGGGAACACCGGATGTGGAGAAACCTTCATGCGGGGCGATGAAAAGGAGCGGCCTGGAGTGCACCGGGAGAAGGAGACGATGCGAACCAGTCTCCCTCGCCCCCCAGGTGGGGGCATCACAGCTGCACCCCAGCCGAACGTCCCGCTTTCACAAAACAGGGACCTCTTCCTTTCACTCCGAAGGATCTCTCCCACTCTTGCAAACTCGACGAGAGTGGCCCCTGTAGGGCCTCAAAATGGCGTCTGGGTCCGCTGGAAGGCGGGCCCCGGCCACTAGAGTAACTTTGACCAGCAACATAACTCGAACATTTGCCCCCTGGAGCACGAGCCCCCATCTCCGACAGCATCTCCACAGCCTTGAAGATCCTACAAAGGTCCCCGGCGGAACCTTCGGCCTTTGCAGGCTTCCGGTAAGGGACGGCTGCCTTGATCGCCAACGAAACAAACATGACATTGCCACTCCTTCTGTTAGCATGAATTCTAGAACTGCCGAAAAGGACTCTGGTCCAAACTGCCAGTAATGGGAAACATTTCCCCCTGATGCTGCTTCCGGACTGAGCCGGCCCCGCCCAAAATGGCGCTGGTATCAATCGGAACTTACGAACACCTCGTGGTGTTCCTTCGCACTGATATAAACTTGATGTTCTGAGATTTTATATGATCCTTTGTACACTTGGCTAGAAAAGACAAGGAGAACTCACTCGACGAACAGTATGAAAGGATCCCCGTTACAAATGTTGATTACAAATGTACAAATGTATTATATTTTTTTATAACTGATGTAAACCTCATTTACGACGTACACGTACGGTATGCATATAGGAAATCTGATTACAACCATTATGATTATGCTTCTAAATTATGAAAATAAATGCCCCCGAACCCCCAGCCAATTAATAGACGTTTTAGTTTCTTACAAATGAATGAGTCAAACTTTCCGATGTTTTTATTGCCGCAAACGACACCCCCCACTGTACGCACTTTAGCCATTGCCACGACCGGCCAAATACGACCGCACCCTCATAATCCACATGCTGAAATGATTTTGCAAAATAAAGTTTTTGAAACTATGGACGGGTATTGCATGCTTTATTTTAAAAATATGGGATCGGTGGGAAAGTTCTTTTCTGTGCACCCTACTCTGCTCTCTCTTTAAGGTTAAAAGAAGATGGTTGCCCAGCCCTGGAGGACGGATCGGATCGACAACACGACACTCCGCCTTCAAAGTACGCGACTGACCCATGAACTTTCGCGTAGGGGAAGACCTTGACTTCCAAGGATGGGTAAAACGAACGGTGTAAATGAAGGAATGTAAAGGGAGGGTGAAATGAAATAATGTAAATGTTATAAAGTACAACGTTCCAAAGTACCAGGGAACGGAGCTGACCCAAGAACCGAAGAACCTTAGAACGCCACAGCGTTGAAAGAGGTTTAAGGATCCCGATAGTGAGATACATCCTTTGACTAGATACCTCGCACTAAGCACCTCTGGTTTCCTTTTTTACGTTTCCCCGCCCACGACCTATATGGACACACTACCCCCCCCCCGACTCCAGAAACCATATCCCCGGGGACCCTGCCCCGAGGAGGAAAGACGAGTAAGAGGTAAGTAAAGGACTTATGAATCCATGTATTTGAATGTGCGCGAACGCTGTCTCCCCCACCCCCTTTTTTCCTCCCTCTGCAGGTTACATCAGAAATTACAGCCGAGGTGTGGCGAAGATCCGAAGCCTTGCCATGTCTAATACACGAAGCGGACTAGCGCCGCAAGGTGGTGTCTAAGCACGCCTGCAAACTACTCACGTATCGAACAAACCCGAAAAATTAGCACAACCTGATAAAAAGTGATCACCCTTAAACCAGACTGGACGAATGAACCCATGTCACGTATGATGCGAAACTTTGAGGGAATGTGTGTGTGTGGCTGAGGCGTCGACCCAACTGGTCGAAGGACCGAGAATGCGAGAAGTGCGACAACATGGTACCTCCTTTCTTCTTTCCTTTTTCTCAAAGCACGTCCCCTCTACCCTGTCTAATGCTCAAACTGCATGATTACAAGATCCTAACGCAGACCCGTGAATGCCCTTTACTGCGTAATGCACTAAATAGCCTTTCTTGAATACACTGCCACCCTCTCTGTTGCACGTGTACTATTTAGCCTGCCGTTACGCTCTCTCTCTCTCTCTCTCTCTCTCTCTCTCTCTCTTTCTCTCTCTCTCTCTCTCCCTCTATTTTTTTACTCCCACTCTTCCGAGTGATTAGCCCCGAAATTGGCAGACTGCCACCCCTAGCACACCACCTAATTGGCTTCAAATACCGTCAGTATTTGCACAAAAACTTGTCTTTAATACAATCACCCTGAGACCGCGTCATTACCTCTCCTTTCCCGCTAGAAGCCAATGAACCGAGGTTGGGCCGTAAGGGAAAGGACAGGTAAGGCGACAGAGGTTCCCTAATCTGGCCCGAAATAAGGGAACTACAGGTCAACGGCTCCTATGGTATAAAACAAGGACCTCAGAATACGCGACCCTCCCCTCCCCGAAATGTCGCAATACCCAAAACCGGAAAAATGATCACCCCTGTTACCTCCCCTGTATCAGCCGCCCAAAAACTGGAATTATGAAACTACCCCTCATTTCCGGTTGTGAGAGATGGGTCGATTTATGCCCTTACCACAAGTTTCCTATGTCCCTGGTTGTTCCCCATAAAACCCCTGTCCTTCCTAATTAAGTAATCGGGCTGTAAAAGGTTACGTAGGATCCAGAATGATGTTTTACAAGGTTAACAGACTAGTCCAAGGTAAAGAAATCATCAAAATGAACCCCGTAGTAGTTGAAAAGCAGGATGCATCAATAGAAAGGAAATGTTTAGCCATGTTCGTCTCCCGGCAAAATACCTGCGTAGTAAATAATTGTAAAGGAAAGTCATAGTAAATCCAACAAGCCCGTCTCCGGTCATTCATATGCCAGTTGTGAACACCAATATAACGGGCATTTTCATTCTTTGCCTGGAGCTGGGAGAGAAATAGACTTTTTGATTATCTTCATCTGCAAATTCTCTAAAGACTGTCTTTTCAAACTTGTTTAAGGGTACTGCTGTTGGAGGAGAGAAGGACCGGATGTGGGAGCACGAGGCCTGACTGCAGACTAAGGAACACCTGCGACATTAGCCAAGACGAGACCACGACAGAAAAGAGCTGCAGGACGAGGCACTGTTTTCGACAACATGAGAAGAAAGGGTCGACCTGATGCCCCTGCTCGATGTCCAGTGTCTGTCGACAAGTCCCCGCTCTCTGAATTCGGTCACACGCTCGCCTATTGGAAGTCTCTCGTTCCCCTAGTTTGTTCCTAATTTGGCCTTGCTCCATCCCCCTTTTCCTCTGACCTACCCTATGGACTGTTTTGAACGCTCTTCTTCCATCTGAACTTTCTGACAATCACCTCAAAGGACACAGGGCGAAAGGGACCTTTCCGACCAGGAACGCGAGGAAAGGGTCGTGCCCTGCAACGCAGAACTTAGAACCGAGCTGGACTCGTAGCTCCACCGCCGGTGCTCAACAGCGCCAACGAAAGGCAGCAAAGAACTTTTGACATCCCCAATCGCCGTTTCTGCTAGACCTCATTTCTCTCCCAGCCGCCCTTGTATTGATCATGCTCCAATCCGAACCTGATATATATGTAATCACCTGCCAGTATGAAAGGTACTTGCTGCTCACGCTACAGAATCGTTTTTGTATTGCATTTCTATGACTTTCCTGCTAGACAAATTGATCAAAGTTTATCAAATAGGCCCACCTCCTAAAAACTAGAAATGTTAAAATGTATTGTTTAAGACTCTCTTCATCTAGGGTTCCTACCGTTTTCTTTCTCATGCCCACCACAATAGAACCGAGTAGAAAATGAACCAGCAAGATGTCTTGAATATGTTAAAGGGAGGACTGTTGAAAATTAGTACGTTTCGGTGAACATTATCTGCGCCATCTTGCCTCTCCCCCTGATGCCACACTTTTGTCGTGCGCGCCCGCCATTTTGTTAGATGCCCCGATCAGAACGAACCCTTTTGCATGCCGCTGGCCCCTGACATAGCCTTTCGCCTTCACTAAGCCTGCACGCTGACCACCCCCTGCTTGCACCTGCCTTGAGTCATAAACCCCTCTTCGGCGCTGCTCTGCCCCAGGCCCTCATCCTGTTCCCAGCGCGACACCTCCCTGCTTCCCTTTCATGATCTCCGGCCCTTAGATGCAAACCCCCTTTTTCCCCGTGTGCCCGTTTTGTCTTCCCCGTTCCCAGGCCGACACCCAGCTCTGCCGATACCACCCCTTGCCCCTCCCCGTACAATAGAAAGCTTCCCCCATCAAAGGATCCCCGGGTTGATCAAAGCCCCCACTCCATGAGATCCGATCAAACCCCCACATTCCGTGAATCGGCGGAATATCCAGCTGCGTGATACTCATCACCTGTTGTGACTAGGGCGGGGACTTCCACTGTAATCTTGCGTGGGAACGGGCTGGGAAGGGGGGGATTCTAAGGATGTCTTTCCGTACATCAAAGTATCGACGAAAATGTGTTACATGCAATAAACAGATAAACGTGTGTATAAGAGGCCAGGCCTCAGGGATGCAGTTAGAGCACCTCAGAACGATACCTTCTGTCCGTTTCGTTGTGTTCTCCTCCGGAGAGAATAAAAACCTTGTTTCCTGCCTTCCAGTCTCCAGCGCCTGCCTCTTCAATAGTTTAACTTCTTTGTGGGTTCAAGAGGCGACACCGCCGGGCAATACTTAAGGATCTTATATTCTGGTTGGTAGTGCCCCCCATTAGTTTCTACACCTGACTAGAGGCAAGGGTCTCTATTTGTCACAAGTACCTACCCGTGCCAACTAGAGCCCCCAAATCTAACACTGATGTACTGTAAGGAGGGATTAAAACCGTGACGGAGAACTTTGTCAGGATTTTGAGAGGACTTGCATATTTCCTTTGCTTGAATTCTACAGAACAAACTAACATAGGATCTAACCAGTGTTTTAGGAGCCTGAAAAAGCCCCTGGCAGTAAAGACATCCAGGGGGCGAAATACATAGTCTGTTTTCGATTTACCAACAATGTGAAAATACATAATGGAATGGGACTTTTCGCTATATGATGCAAATCACACAATGAAGTGTATGATCACTAATGAAAAATGAAAGCATAGAACCAAGACAATGACTAATATGTTTTCTCTTAAAATCAATGGGCAAACACACTCCATCTTCATTCGTCAGTCTAGGCAGCAGCTGCTGGTGCAGGCATGAGCTGTGGGGCGGGGCGGAGGGGATGTCGACAGACAACGGAATAGGGCAAATTAAGTAAATAAATAACTCCTATTCCGTTGTCTATCGACATCCCCCCCCGCAGTGCCCCACCCCACCGCGCTTACCTGCACTGGCTGCTGCTGAGTCTAGATCCAGTTGTTACTAACGTAGCTGGGCAGTTGCTGGAAGGCCTCTTGTTGTATCCCTGTAGCTTGAACAGGAGGTCAGCCTTATGATCTTGGAGCCCACATCTTTGTCCTGGGTACAAGTGAGAGCAGGTCCAGTCCCTCAGGGCTCTTCTCAGGTTGCAGACAGCAGGTCAAGCCCTCTTATGATCCTCATCAGACCCAGGAGTGTCCTGAAGTGGGTGCCTGTTGGTACCAACTTTATGCCTGGCATGGGCTAGTGGGTAAAATGTCTCCTGAGCATAGCCTAACCAATGGGGTAACATTTCCCGGGGCCAACCGTCCCCTTTGGGCATTTTCAAGACAGTGGAAGCCTTTGGCCATAATAAAAACTGGGCTCTCAGGGTTGGGTGTGTGTTTGGAGAGTGTACTATTCTAATACTATTGTCCTCCCACACCAAACACTTAAATCCACTTTGGGGCAGTCACTGTACCCACAATACACGCTTAGACAGACTCAGTAGAACAAAAGTAGGGGTTTGACATTCAAGCAGGAATTGACACTTTAATGTCAAAAAGAGGCCCACTGTGATTAGAGCCTGCCTGGCTGAGGGGAGAAAGGAAGGGCTCTGCTCAGGTGCTAGCTAACATATCCCTGTGACATAGTAGGCCGTTGTGAAATGAATCCAGCTCCTTGGCCCAACCTCATTGGTTACCTTATCAAGGAAACAAAAACACCTCCCCATAATCAGGCATTTGTTCTGTTCTCTGGGAGCAGTTTCACACCTCTTCAAATGCAAATTCTGGTCTCCCAAAAGTGGGATAGGAAATGCAAATTTAGCTTCATGGAACTTCAGGGAAGGGAAGGAAAACCTTCTAAACATTACTTTCCCTTAATATTTATTAGAAAGTTACCTTCACAATTGAATTGGATTTTTCCATTTCAGCAAACTTTATTTCAGTCATAAAAGGCCATAAAAAGTAGAAATTCATATACATGTATAGCATAAATAAAAACATTTTGACAATTCATTGATTGTATATTACATAATATATCCCCAAAGAACATTTTGGTTTGTCTAATGACCTTATACCAAAAAACAAGAATGATTAAAACTGAATAAATACTGTTAAAATTTTGAGGCCAAAAATGTCAAAGGTGCGAAAAAGTTTTTTTTTTTACAGTTGCTGAAATTGGATTTTTAATAACTATTACAAATAGTTGCTTAAATATTTTTCTTGCTCATCCCATTCCTTTTTTTTTTTTTTTTTAAGTTTTGCCACAGAAAAACCAAAGTACAAAGTTAACATCACTTTTGACCAAAGCCCCCGCCCCCACCCTCCTGGGCACCACAAAAAAAAAAAAACCTTCCATCTTTTTTGTTTCTGGGCATATAACAACGGGACGATAAACGAAGCCAAAAAAGAATAAAGAAAAAAATCCCAGAGCATTTATGCAATACATAAAATTAGTCCTAAAAGAGAATGAAGCAAGGAAACAAGGAGAGTCAAAAGAAGCAAGCGAGAGCGAAGATTTAGAGAAGAAAAGGAAAAGGAAACCGAAATTCAAAATACGGAGTAGAGAAACAATCACGGATAACACAGCGAAAGATCAATTACATACTACAGGATCATAATTACATCACTAGCAGGAAGCCTAGACAGCGCCGGAATGCTAGCAGCTCCCCCCAATTGTGGCCCGGGCCAGCGTAAGATGGAGATTTTTAGTCTTGTGCCCGTTAATCCATTTGCCCATGAGCTCCCAGACCACCAGCCCAGTTTTTTTACCTCGTTTACCCTTTTTAGAATAGATCGCCATTTCTAATTTACATGTCGCCAGTAATCTTGCCTGCCACTGTGAGAATGACGGAGGGTTCGGATCTTTCCAATGTGCTGCAATACATATCCTGTAGATGGTCATAGCAACAAAAATCAGAGTTCCCCCGACCCGGTAATAAAATTTGTGACAAGGTTAGTTGTATATTCTGTCCCAGTACCACTCCCATAAAAATCTGTATTTGTTGTAACAGTGGTGCAAGATTTGGGCATGTGGCGAACATATGGGCCTGGTCTGCAGAAAATTCACGGCATCCCATTCCCAAGGTACAGTATTAGGAATTTTAATCTGTACTCTGCTACAGTGAAAAATAGCTTTAGCGGGTGTTCGTCACTGTAAGGACTCATTAAATGTCTACATATTACTATATTGTTAGATACTTTGCACTCTTCTTAATGTACTGCAATGCCTATATAGGGGTGGCGTTAATATTTAAAAGGGAGGTTTTGACCTGTCAACAGGATTTATTTTGACAGGTTGAAGTGCAGATATTAAACTGACCCATTCTGGCTTCAATGATAGGCCTGAATCAATGTTTGACACTGTCAATGCAGTAGATGGCACTATAGGTACCCTACTCCTCTAGTGACATTTAACTTACTGGCCCTGGGACATTTTGTACCATATTGTAGGGGCTTATGGGAATATGCCAATTAAGAGTCCTCCAATTTCATCATGTATAAAGGACGAGCCCAGGCCCTTTACCACTGGTTAGCAGAGGTGAAGTGCACAGAGTTCTAAAGCCAGCAAAATATGGGGCACAGTAAAAGGTGAAACATCTGGGGTAATCACACACAAAAGGCAGACTTCCTACACTGCCCAAACATCTCAGAAGTAATCTTAAAGGGACCCAGTAAAATCTGAAATGTGCTGAACTCCAAAATGCTCACTGTCACTGCTTTCTCCATCATGCTATGGTAACCTCCAGCCTTGTGTTCATTCGGTTTGCATTTCAAGTCTGCCCCTAGAAATACAAACATTAATCCTTGGCCTATGTGGTGGTTTATTAACTTGGCCCTTTAAGTGCATGCAAGGGCAGCTCATGCCAGGAACTTTGTGATCTCCATGCCAGAGGGTTCCATGGTGGTCAGTTGTAGACTTGAGACTGAGGGGCTGGCAGCATCGTTGGTGGTGTTTCATCATATGCAAATAAAGACATTCTAAAATGACATTGTCTCAGTGTCTTAATACTGTTCACACCTTCATCTGGATTGGAAACCGGCACCACCACTAATTCCCCTGATAGGTTGGATGAGATTGAGGTGGGTGCCAGGATCAGGTCTTATCAGTAAAATTAGAAGCAAAGGTTTGATGAAAAATACCCTGTGAACAGCAGGAAGTGGAATGTTGGGGCTCAGGTCTTGGTAAAGAAACCAAAGTTGCATAACAAGGGGGTGACGGAGTATATGGGCCCTTTCACCATTGTTGCCATGAGAAAAATGTTGTAAGAGAGCACACAGGAAGCAAGGGGAGCATGCCCAGGCTTTCAAGGTTCCCAACCAGCAAACCACCTCCCAGTGGTCTGATTAACAACTCTATGGGTAGAAGTACTATGGGGAGGGGTCATGCCATAAGGCATAGGAGAATTCCTATGCGGTTCAGAGATTTTGTAATTAATTAACTAGAACTGTTTTTATATTGCATTACTGTCCCCTGTTTAATGTTGTTTCTTCTTCTTTCTTTCCTCATCCTTTTCCCATCCTATATTTCATAGCATTAGTATTTGCATTTTTTGGGGGTTTATTTTATAATTGACATTTTAGTGTGCTCTTAACTGTTTTTTCTTTGTTATGTAAGGGGGATGTGTTATGTTTTTTTAATTAACTTGGCCCTTTAAATGCATGCAAGGGCAGCTCATGCCTGGAACGTTGTTGTCTCCATGTCAGAGGGTTCCATGTTGGTCAGTTGTAGGTTGGAGACTGATTGTGTGGCAGCATCGTTGGTGATGTGTCACCTTAAGCTAAAAAAGACATCCTGCAATACCATCAGTCTCTTAACAGCCCTCCAAATTCTCAGGCACTAAAGGCACCGACAAGCCACTAATCAAAATCTGAAACCGTGCAAAGCTGTTTTGCAAGGATTCTCCTTCTGTTCAGACACAAAGATGTAAAACTGTATCCATCAGTGCTGCTGCTGTGAAAACCTACTGCAAACATATGTTAAACACCTCAGACAAAGAGCATTACATGGAGAAGAGCAATGCCTAATCCACAAAAAAATCTGGAAAATGATCAGGGTGCACAGACTGTAACTTAAATGGCAACTTGCTATTACACTTGACCCTTTCTGCCCCTTTTACACACTGCCTTTTCACCATCTCATAATAGCATCATGTACCTTATCATATTGAGCTAAAATATCTTCTTCTGGAATAAAAAAAAAATGATTGTCGGGGGGCGTGGTCAACCAACATGGCCGAGCGGACGTGAATCCGATCGGCTCCTTCCCAGGCCCTGCCGCACGCATAATATAAGGCACCTTACAAGGCAATACTAGCACGGCCCGGTACAGCTGAGGATGTGGTGAAGACCGGGTGCTTTCTTGACGAAACGAGGACCTCCGGCGCGGAGGTGGAGAGGCTCCGATGAGCGGTGAGACGTGCCTGCGGAGGGGGAAAATGGCAGCCACCCAGGCGCCGAGCACAGCGCTGCTAAGAGGCTGAACCCTTGAGCCCCCTTCCTCTGAGTTGTCCTGGGGAATCTGGCGATTCTGCCTGCTGCAGGGTTTCCCTCAACTAAGCAGCTTCCTTTCTGCCCCCTGGGAGGATTCAGATGATGGCGCGGGGCTGTCCTGGTCTGGAATCGGTGACATACAAAATGGCAGACTGCCGACAAGGAGCAGCTGTGACCCTCCGGAGGGAGAGGCCTTGAGTCTCCATATAGAGAGCTGCCCCTCCTGCCTCGGGGGGGGGGGGGGGGGGGGATGAGCGACTCTACCGCTCTCCTGCGGAGCAACAATCTCCGGGAGGTTTGTTATGGTGAAAGCGGAGGAGGCACTAGGGCTAGAGCCCTAAGTGGAATAATGCTGGTTGTTCAAAGCATGACCGTAACATGGCCCGAGCGAACTGGACGTTCTAGGCACTTGGAGGGGAGAGTGGCCCCTGGGATGGCAGAGTGCAGCAGGTGAGTCCCCGCACCCTGGTACTGGGTGTTCACTGGTTCTACATGAGAGGGAGTGGCCGAGTGGTGACCAGGTAGCGAGTACCCCTATGCGACCCAAAAAGACCCCCAACAACAAAGTCTCCAACTATTTTGCGTCTGCTGGAGCAGGGCCCATAAAGGAAGAGGCGAGGTTGTGACCAGCAGCCATGGCGCTGACTAGGGAAGACCTCTTGTCTTCCCTCCAAAAGTTCAAACAGGAGCTACGAACAGATATTAAAGCAGACATGGAGGCCTCCTTTGAATCTTTCCGCACTGAGATGAGAGAGAAACTGGTATCGGCACAGGCGGATGTCGATTCAGTGGGTACCCGTACCCTAGATCTCGAAGCGAAGCAACAGGAGATGACCAATAAGATTAAGTCCCTGGTAGACGAAGCTGCTGAACTGCGTGGGCTGCTGCGGACTACGCTACTCAAGTGCAAGGACTTGGAAAATCGCTCCCGCCGCGACAACATACGGGTCAGAGGTCTGGCTGAGAACTGGGACGGTCCGGATCTGGAGGCATTCATGGTGGGCCTCTTCTCCGCAGCTCTAGGGGAGGACAGTCCAGAGGTCCGGTTGGAGAGAGTTCAGAGTCGGACCGTGACTGCCAGGGAAGAACCGATGCCCACGAGACATCCTGGCGAAGCTCAGCTCATTTAAGATCAAAGAAATGATCCTACAGAAGGCAAAGGCTAACGACATGATCACTTTCCAAAATGTCACATGCACCCTTTATCAAGACATAGCTCAAGCCACCCTCCTGCGATGCCAGCAGTTCCGCCCGATCACCGAGCATTTACAGCCTCATCGGACCCGGACGGAGGGAATCACCCTGATCGGCCCAGTGGCAAAGAGTGGGCAGGAGAAATACGAAAACGCCGGACTGACTCCTTTGACCAGTCAGTCCGAGAGGATCTGTACTTCATCCCAGTGGGCGTGCAATTGATTGGCGGGCCCAGGGACCGGATTGGTCATGAAGCTGATGGGGCTCTGCCCCCCTTCTCCTCCCTAGGGGGCAACACACCGTAGTGATGGATGGATCGGAGGACTTGCACTTTCCGCCCCTGAGAAATGCCCAGTTGTCTAGGCGCTACGTGACACTTTGAACTCAGTGCTTGGAACAAGCACCGTGTGATAACACTATACCTGCTGTGAGAGACCATGGGGACTGATTTATCTCCACTGTGGTAAGGGGGTTCCAGTTGGAGGGTGGTAGTGGCGAAAGACTTGCATTGTCCGGGACGCCCAGGATGACACTGGAGCTATTTGATAAACATAGCTATTATAAGGGTTTCAATCCAAATGCTAATGGGTATTTAGTTGTAAATTTCACGCAACATATACCTTGATTTCTGCTAAAATAAGGGCTGAGGGAACGGAAATGATGAAGATCCTCAAGTGTATCTTGGTACTGGGATTTCCTTCTTGGAGGGGGATTGTACACACTTGTATTAAGTATTTGTTCTGGTTCATTAATTTAGTTCGATGTCATGGTGCCTTTTTCTCTATTGTTTATAGGCTGGGAGGGCTGAGGAGGAGGGGGGGGTCCACAGTGGTTTTTAGGCAGAGCCCCTCGCCGGGGCGGTCAACACTTCTTTCTAGATGACAACGGCGGTTAGAACTATCACTTGGAATGCTCGTTGTTTGAATTCCCCATACAAGCGCCAGCGCTTTTGGTAGCGCCTGCTACATCACAATGTCCAAGTGGCTGCTCTTCAAGAGACACACCTCAGAAAGTCTGAAGAACACCAGCTGCGCCATAAAGCCTATCCCCTCATATTTAGATCGTCACATTCCTCGAAACAAAATGAGTTCCATTTAGGGGTCCCCTTCCAAGCTCAGGGCACAAAAAGACAAAAGCTGGAGGTTCCTCATGGTTCGGGGGACCTTAGAGGCCGCCAATGGACGTTCACAGTCCTTTATGCACCTAAGACGGGGCAACAGGATTTCATTCTCTCCTTTATGACTTTGGAGAATTTTACACGGGGGGACATTCTGCTCTTGGGAGACTTTAAACTAGTCTGGGATCAGGGTATGGACACAACACACACAGAGAGCAACAGGAAGAACTTTTGGCAAGACGCTTGGGTCACATCTTCCGCTCATGGGGTTGGTGGATGTATGGAGGGATGCTAATCCCACGGTACGTGATTACTCGTTCTTCTCTCACTCCTACAGATCTTACTCCTGCATTGACCACATTTTTATGAGCCAATCCCTGCTCCCGTCGGTGCTGCAAACTCAGTTGCACCCAATTTGCCTATCGGATCACACCCCCTAGAGATGACGCTCACTTGGCCGAACCCGCACCCAAAACATGCACAATGGTATTTCCCCAATTTCCTCTGTAGAGATAGACTCCCATGTGGTGACCTCAGGACAACCATTAAGAAAGTCCTCGATGACCAGGATTGGTCCTCCCCGCACTCAAAACTAGTAATGCACTGCTGTAAAGTATGCCTTAAATGTCAAGTTTTGTAATTAATTAATGATTGCCAACTGATCACTTACTCTGCTTTTGTTCAATAAAATATTTTAAAAAAGAAAGTCCTAGAGCACAATGACCCTGAGGCTACTTCCGATGTAATTACCTGGGACACCCTCAAAGCTGTGGTCCGGGGTAAGTGCATTGAGTTGGTCACTACATTAAGATCCCAGCAACGCGAGGAACGTCTACAGTTCGAACAAAACTTAGTGTCTGCAGAGCAGGCCCATAAAGACAGCACCTCTGTTCAGACATTGCGGAAAGTCATGGCCCTGGAGGGGAAACTACAAGCTATTTACACTAATAGAGTGGAAAAAAACATCTTGCGCCTCCAAACCAGGGGATATGAGGGCGGTAACAAAGTGGGGTCCTTGTTGGCCCGTCAACCAAGGGGCAAACAGGAAAGGGAGTATATAAAACTCATTTTAGATGAGGAGGGCGTTTGCCACAAGACACAGGAGGGGAAGGTGCAGGCCTTTGAGACATTTTACAGAACTCTTTATACTTCAGAACTCCCAAGAGTGCAGGACCAAACGGGATATTTGGATTCCCTGGACATCCCTCAAGTGGGGACAAGATCCAACGAAGAATTGGTGAAACCCATGACTGCTGAGGAAGTACAGAAGGCGATTGACTCCCTTAAACTCCAGAAAGCGTCAGGGCCGGATGGCTTCACAGACCATTTCTATCGTACCTTCGCACCGAAGCTCTTGCCCTTCTTAACTACTCGATTTAATGTCATAGCCTCTACGCAACGAGTCACTCTCTCCATGGGTGAAGCAATAGTAGCAGTGATCCCTAAACCTGGTAAGGACCCCACAGCTTGATCTTCTTACCGCCCAATAGCTCTCCTGAACCTCGACGCAAAACTTTACTCTAAAATCCTGACCACTCGTCTCAAATCAGTACTTCCCGGTCTTATAGATCCATACCATTTATTAAGGGATGACAGACCCATGATAATATGCGACGCATCACCTATATCATTGAAAAAGCCTGCAAGAAAAACATTCCAGCAGCGCTTCTCTCGCTAGAAACGGAGAAAGCATTTGATTGCGTGGAATGGCCTTTTTTATTCGGAGTGCTCCAGCACTTCTGCTTCAACGAGACCTTATAGGGATGATTTGCTCTAATTATCACTCTTCCAGCTCTCGGGTCCTTGTAAATGGAGTTGCTTCTTCCCCCTTTGGCCTGGCTCGCGGGACGAGACAGGGATGCCCTTTATCTCCCCTCCTATTCGCCTTGAGCAGAGAACCCCTAGCCCATAGGATTAGAGGGAACCCAGAGATTCTGGGGATACGTTTTTGCACGGACGACCATAAGATTTTGCTATTTGCCTATGACATGCTTCTGCCAGTCTCAGATCTTATTGTCTCTCTACCGGCTATCCACGACGAGCTGGTGAAGTTTGAACAGGTGGCGGGCTTTAAGATTCATTTGGCCAAATTCTTCTTACTGAATCTAACAGTATCAAAAGAAGAGTGGAGTCAGGTAGAAGGGGCGTCACCTTTTCGCTGCACTACTAAGGAGATCACCTATTTAGGTGTTAAGCTCACCCCTCGTATACGAGATCTCTATAAGGCTATCCTCCACCCCCTTCTTCGCCAAATGAAGATTGAACTGGGTAAAAGGAGTGTGGCGTACATCACCTGGCTGGGCATGATTAATGCCATCAAGATGAATGTTCTCCCTCGCTTGCTTTACCTCCCTCAAGGGTTGCCTAATCCAGTAAAGGGTGGTATTTTTAGGGAGCTACGACATATGCTTATCAATTTGCTCACACGACCTCGCAAAGAGGGCTGCTTGGCGTTACCGGACTTTCAGTCCAATTATCGAGCGGCACAACTGCAGGTAATCACAGAATGGTCGATGCGGACTTCGGAGAAGCATTGGCTTCGTATAGACCGGCAGATAAGAGGGCGCACCATCTGGGATCTTTTATGGAAACCAACGCAGGACCTACCACCTAACGCTAACATTAGCACGCCTACATTCACCACCCTAAAGGTTTGGGATATCCTCACTAAGAGACTGCATCTTACGACCTTCCCCTCTCTCTACACGCCTATACATTTTAATGCTGTGTTCCCCCCTGCGCTACAAGAGGGTCCCTTTGAGGCCTGGAGGGAGGCGGTCACATGATCTCTCACCTGTTTGACAGAGGTGAATTCGTCACCTTTCAGCAATGCAAGAAACAATTTGCATTGACTGTCAAGGAAGAATACCATTACTTGCAGTTGAAGCACTGGGTGCAGCAACCCCTGGTGTGGCTGGCCGCTACCAGGATGCTGCTTCCTATCGAGAAGTTTGCTCAATCTGAGTCCACCTCCAAAGGATGTATTTCCTTTTTATATGCCCTTATACAAGTGGTGAGCCTTAGATCGAATTCATGTTTTAAACGCTTTTGGGACAAGCTTTTGGTTACTCTCCCTCCCTTAGAAGATAAGCATTAGGAACATTTAGGAAGGGATATAGTGAAATTCAACCGCTCAATGTACCTCAGGGAGGCTCACTATAAAATGATGTATGATTGGTACCTATACCTCAGAAACTTCATACGATTTTTCGCAATTCGTCGGACAGGTGCTGGAGGGGATGTGGTATGTTAGGCGACTTCCGACATATATGCTGGGACTGGCCCTCCATACAGACTTTCTGGAAGGGTATTTTGTCCCAAATTAAGCTTATCCTAGGCTATCCTATTCCAGCTTTTTGGAACATGTTTTGTTGGGGGTAAGAGACCCACACTTGAAACGCCAAACACAGTGACAAATCTGTTATGTGGCTTTGTCTGAGGGCAGCCAAGATGGCAGTTGCTGCTGCGTGGAAAAAACAAGAGACTCCATCCTTAACCCAATGGCATGCGAGATTGTGGAGAGCTTTGGCATTGGAGCTTTGGCTGATATAGTAGATCACACCAGAAAAGGCTTCGACTTTATTTGGTCTCCGCTGGTGGGCTATTTATCGGAGGGGCTCCCGTTTATGGCCTACGCCCCAGGGCTTCGGGCCCTCAACCTGTTCCATATCTAATCACTCTACAGCTACATGGGCTCCGAGCAGAGTGATGGACACCTGAGCAGAGGCCCCAGTAACCAAATCCACACGATCACCTTTTTTTAATTTGCACCATGACATCACAGTTATGTTCGTTTTTAGGTATGTTTAAGTTTCCTTTCTATGTCACTCTCTTGGGAGGGTAGATTGATGCTCAGAAGCATTGGCCTGAAAGCAACATTGTATGTATTCGCCACGGACCTAGTGGAAAAGTTGTGCCCTTCATTTGCGAACTGTAACTCTGGGCTGAATTTTCTTATGACTAACTTTGCTTATGTAATGCTTTGTGTCTCACTCTCAGAGAAAAATTTCAAGTAACAGATTTTGAAAAAAATAAAATATAAATGATAGAGCAACTGAACCTCACCCGCCTTCTCATGTACTACTTCTAAAGGAGAAAAAAAATCATCTTTCATCTCGTTTGCTTTCAATTTCTTCCTGACACTTTGCTACCTTGGATTTCAAATTCTTCACCCATCACCCCTCCCTAGAACTCCTGTATCCAAATGTGACACCTCTTGAAATCTCTAGCCCAAAACCTCAGCTCCTCTCCCAGCCAGATAACATGCTATTTACCATTCAGTCTTCCACAGTAACAGGCACATCAACCTTTTCCCAAGCCCATTGGAACCATCTGTAGTTTTAATATTGCTATTCTTGGCTGTTTTCTTCCCATTATCACCTACACCACGTGCCACTTCTTCAGACCCTACTCCCCCTTTTCACTGACCCCTGATTTCTACTGAGCCTGCTCCTTCATCTACACCCACAGACCATTCCTACTTTACCTTACCCCCAAATACAGGGCCCCCTGTCCCTCTGCAATGCGACCTGAGGAGCACCTATGGTGCCTCCCGCAACATCCCCACACCGTGTGGCAGGCATCACATAGTGCCTGTCATTCGGTGCAGGGATGTTTGCAAACCTCCATTCCACAATGGAAGCTTGTGCGGTGGGCCCATTCTGCCCGTTGCACAAGCTTGTATTGTAGAATGGATGTTTTGACCTAAGGTCAGGCGGTTCCAGCCCGATACGGTGCCACCTGTCATCATAATTAGGCCTTCAGTTGTGTTTTGCCACCTTCCGTTTTTGCATCACACACCCACATATATCAATTTCCTTCTTTGCTGGTTTCGGTCTCCTCCACACGACCTCCTACGTTTCGCCCACCTCCCCCTTCCTCCACATCCTCCTCTTCCTCCTCAGATACCCCAGTTCTACCAGGCGTCAATCACCAGTAATGTGTTCTTATACCCTTTGCTAGTTCCCAGCAACTCCCTATTGCCTACACCGACATCAGATAGAACCGTATGCCTAGTTATGATTGTAGTTGTCAGGAGGGTCACCAGAGGTTCTCTTCAGGCTGAAGGTATACACCCACTCTGGACTCTACCCAGTAGCAGCTGGCAGGCAATAATGGTCTGGGGTTAGGGTGTGAGTGACGGGGAGCGCGGCACCATATAAAATAGGAAGAAATAAAACACTCTCCTCTTTCGCAGTCTGTGCTTTTCCTCTGCTTCTGTGGGAGTCCTGGATCCAGGAAGCACCCAGGCTTCCCACAGCCAATCACAGCGCTGCATTGCAGAGCTGTTCTTGGCTCGCCTAAGGCAATCACAACGCTGCGATGCAGCGTTGTGATTGGTCTGACCGCCGCAGGTCGGTGCTCCAATGGGAACTGGGAGCCTTTGCATGTTCCCCACCAGGCTGTGTAATGCAGCCTGGTGGGGAACATAAAAAAAGTGCGCATGACTGTTTGGCCAGGCCAAGATGGCTGGCCAAACAGTCCTGCACACTTGGAGTGTGCAACCACTCCTCCCCCTGTGTCTCCAGCCCCGGACTGCCCTATCCCAGACCCAAACCTGAGGAAATGAAACAATAATAAAAATGTTATTTTTCCTGCTCAAAGAGCAGTGGGGCAACGCTCCTCCGCCTTAGCGAGGGCCGCCACAGACTCTACCAGAGCCTGGAATGTTTCACTGACCCCTTCTGCCAGCATTGTAGGCATCCTCACCTTCTGGCCACCTGAACATGTAGGTATATGAATTGCGATCTTTACTGGCTATGTCATGATCTTCCTCCTGTATCCAAACCCCTTTTGCGCACTGATGACTCAGCAAGTGCACCGTCCTGCTTACCCTTAACCCCACACATCCAGCAGTTTGCACTGCCATGCTGTCCTTGGGGGAAAAAATGATGTCTTCCCCATTTATCAACCCTCTGCGACATAGTTCATCATGTGCTCTCCACATTTCCAGTACATTCAACGCCAACTCCATTTTCCCTTTGACAGCTGGTTCTCCTTCTCCTGCCCCCTCCCTCTGGAGCTGCCCTTCTGTGATCTTGCCTTAGATTGCTCTCTGGTGCCACCTACTGGACCTGACGAGTCACTGAGTTAGAAGCTGCTCTGGCCCCCTGGGACCGGTCTACGGCCCATCCTCTGCCAGCGATGGCCATTGACCGCTCCCCATCCCCCATGCTGATCCTGTTCATGATCCTCAACTTACCCTCCACCGGCTTGTGTTTTCACCATGCAATCCTGCCTAAACTCCACTGCAGCCGTGTTCATCACCCCAACCCTCTCAGGGTTGTCAGATGTGGGGCATCTTCTCCACTGCGGTGCCATCTTTTGTCATTACCTCTGCTCCCTGTTCCTTTGCACGAGTCACTGGTACTGACGCTGCCCCAATCTACCTGGTCCCAGCTGGCTTAAATCCCCCATATGTTTTTTGCATGACAGCAGCAGCCATTACTGCCATTAGCATCCCCTTCACTTAACACCTGATAGGCTTAGCCCTATACTCCATCAAAAGCATGAAGAGGTCCTCTCTCCTCACATCATGGAGCACCGAGCACTTTCAATGCTCCCCTAGCCTGCCTCTTAGCTATCGCAGCCAATAGTCACCGCTGAACCTCCTGTTACTACTCCCTGCCACCAATCACTGACCCTCCTTCAGTAACACCATTGTCACTGTTCATGCAAGGTCTGAACATGAACTACTGTACAGCCTCAGGGGGGCCCAGGAAGAAAACCCTAAGGTTCCCCCTCTAACCTGAACCTAAACTATCCTTATCTCCTACTTCAGGCTGGAGGTACCAAGTCTCCCAATCCACCACAAGGCCCCACCTCAGAGACCTTGTCTCCCCCAACCTCGCACCCCTTTCACACAAGCCATCATCGCTGTCAGCCTGCGACGTGCACACTTTAATATCAGTCAGTCAAAGCAATGTTTATTTACACCTTGGTCTTTAAACAGTAATAAAACCAATTGTAATAAAACAATTCCACAACACAACCTTAAAAATTAATACATTTTAAAAATGGAGTAACAATACGGACATTTCTGCACAGGGCGACACAGCTCTTTATAAAAATTATATGCGATTTAAAACACACTTTAAAATACTATGCAATCCTATTTTATAAGAACATTTTGTATATTAACCTGGTTTAAAAACTTACAGCAGTTTAAAAACTCTGAAAGTTACGGCTAATTTGCTTGGAGGAAGCCTCTGATTACCTTCATATAGTTCCCTAGAGAAATCGCGATCTCGATATTAGGCATTTCTGTAATTAATTCTACTGTAATTAATATCTACCTGACCAAGATGGAGGACTCTGTAATGCAAAGTTACTACAGAAAGTTTCCATCATGCAAAGAAATTCCGAAAGAAATGGATGAAACACTTCCAGGTGCACCCGGAAACATATACATAATTACAACTAGCCTCCGGCATACACAAAACACGGCTTCAGCACATTTAATGTTATATCTGGAACCAAATGCAGTGCCGAAAACAGATTGAAACTCACTTGGGGCTCATCAATGGGATGTTAATAAATACATCAGTGTTTTTACCCGCAGAGAGGGAGTGATTCAGTTCTTATAATACAGTGCCAGTAATCCCTCACCCTATTGAATATTTGCAGTCATGCCCCTTTCGATGCAAAAGATGCCCCAAGAGCAGATATCAAATTGCAGTGCTTTATCTGCCCTGTTAAAATAAAAATAATTTCTATATCGTCTTGAATTTGACAGCAAATGTGTATAGCCTGCAGGTCGCTTTCATACCGTGCTTTAACCCGTGTTATAAAGAGACCGAAGGTTCCTACTGAAGAACGTATTCTGATTGGCTGATGACTATGACCTGTCAGAGCAATAAAGCTCACATGAAGGGTCATGTTGAAGTGGACCCTGATATTGTGCTCAGAGTTGCTTTTGATATACGTGCTAAAGGAGTGGCACTATGAACAGAGCTGGAATAAATCATTACTAACACAGGTGGTGTAATTTTCTTAGGACAGATGAGTAGTGATGGTAACCCTACATTGTAATAAGAAAACTAGACATCGGTTTTAATTGGGTATTTCAGGTTTCCCGTCTTTTACTGTAACATTGCTCCTTCCTAGACTCCATCTCCTTTATAATAGGTGCTACATGGGCTAAAAATGAACATCAGCAACAGGGAAGACTGGTGCAACACTATGTAAAACTTGCAAACATTGCTCATCTGCCAGCTTTCTGCAGAGTTCAGGCTGTGCGCCAAAGAGTCTTTCTTCAGTGTCACCAGGAGAGACAGAGGGTTATTGGAGGACTGGGATACCCACTTTGGCATCTCTTTCACTGTTGCATGGAATCTGCTATCATTTCAGAATCCTTAGCTCACAATGCGTGCAGACACTCACGGACATGGCGAATAGATTGAGAGGCGTCTTTATTAATTTCCAAAAGACAAGAAAGATCTGGGAGCAGGAGACATAACAATGCTCAATGGCAAAAAGTTACACGTAGAGCTAAAGCTGGTCTTTGAATGCTTCTATCTAAAGCGAGGGAGCGGTGGCAAGTGGTCTGTGATGACAACGAACAATGAATGGTCAGATGAAGATGTGTATGTTTGAGTGTCAAAGTTGTGCAGCCCAAACCCCTTCAAAAGGTAGAGGGCAGGGTTGAAGGCGGAGATACAATGGGAGAGTAACTATGGTTGATGGGTTCTCATAGGAGAATTAGACTATGTGCTGTGTCTCAATGAGGTGCTCTTTTCCGCCCCGTTTGATATTCCTAGCTGCCTTCTCCTGCTCCGCACCTTGTCATTTGGTCCTGCATTCCACCAAGTGCCGTTATTGTCTTCCTGACCCTATGATGTTTATGACTGATGTGATGTTTTTAATTACGCCTGTACTGTTTGATTACCTTGTAACCTGATGTGCACGATTTTCAATAAAGGTCTTTGAAAAATAAAAAAATAAAGTGCTCTTTAAAGAGGTGGGTGTTCAGTAATTGCAGTATTTTGCAGTTCTGGACTCAGGAAGGTAAAAAGAGAAATTGTTACTTAATTTACTTTACTTGATTTACAAGTTGAGGTTACATATCTTACACTATACAATACTCCATATACCCCCTCCTCTGCCAGCTCACAATCCCTCAGATACGAGTGGGTATCAGCCCCCGGAAAATAATGTGTTTCCAGCTCCTGTGAGGAGGGTGCACCAGCTGATGTCCATCAGAGGGTTTGCAGCCTCTCCAGGATATTAGCATCAACCTCAGAAGCTTATGTTTGTTTTTTGTGGTGGAGATGGGGAATGAATGAAAGGGAATTTATAATGCGCAACTTAGCCTAAGGGCGTCAAGGCGCCAGACAATGCAAATTTCAGTTGACAGGTCTCAGAATCGCCAAGCCCATGGCTTAAGAGTAAGCCTCTCGAAAAAGCCAGGATTTAAGTCCTTGCGAAAAAGTGCCAAAGAAGACTGGAACTCCCTCCCTCCTGACCTGGTGGGACAAAGCTTAGCTACAATGGTGGAAAAAGCTTTGCCTCCCCATCTAGCGTTGGCAAATCTGGGCACTTGAACATTTTTTGGAAGACCGAAGGGCGCTACTGGGGTGATAGGGAACAAGGTGTGACCTGATGCCTTCTGACCCAGCGCCATATATGGCCCGATGAGTGAGGCAAAGAAGCTTAGGAGACCCTAGCCTGAACGGGGAGCCAGTGAAGGTCTTTCCTAGCCCGGGAAGCAGAGGATAACCTGGGAAGATTGAGAACCAACCTGGCTGCAGCGTTTTGGACCATCTGTAGTCGATGGACAGAGCTTTTATTCATGCCCACGTACAGTGCATTACAATAGTCTAGTCTCGATGAGACTAGGGCTACCGCAACCCGCTTCCTCGCATCTGGAGAAAGATACGATCCTATCTTTCTGAGGATCCTGATGATACCACAACAGGTGGACATGGTCCTACTGACCTGCCGGTCAAAGGAAAGGGAGGTATCAAACAGGACCCGCAGGTTCCTAGACGAGTGCGAGGGAAGCGGGCAGTCCCCAAGGGATTACAGCCACCAGTCTTTAGACCAAGTGTTCTGGCCACCCCCAAAGATCAAAACTTCGGTCTTTTCTCCATTGAGCTGTAAGAAGTTTTGGACCATCCAGTGAGACACCGCCTCCATACAAGTTCTAAAATTGAGGGCGGAATCATTCACCGACTGCGTTAGAGAGACCATAATTTGGGTGTCGTCGGCGTAGGACAACACCTCGAACCCATAGGATCTCACTACCCTGGCAAGTGGGGCCACATAGATATTAAAAAGGGTGGGGCTTAAGGTAGACCCCCGAGGGACCCCACATTGCACAGGCGTAGAAGGGGACAGAAAATCACCCAGCTTCACTCTCTGCTCCCTTTGATGGAGAAAGGAAGCTAGGAGTCTGAGGGCAAGGCCGGCCACACCTATCTCCCAAAGCCTGAAAACCAGGATAGCGGGTGACAGGGTGTCGAATGCCACCGTCAGGTCGAGTAGGACTAGCAGAGTGATCTGGCCCCTGTCCACCTTCGAATGAATGTTGTTAACCACCACAGTCAGAGCTGATTCAGTGCTGTGGGCTCTTCGAAAGCCGTGCTGTGAGATGTCTAATAGGTTCGGGTCTTCGAGATAGGTGGTCAGATGGTGATTAAGGTGGATTTCTAGTATTTTAGCGGGGGCCGGAAGCAAAGAAATAGGCCGAAAGTTCTTAAGGTCCGCAGGGTCCAGAGAAGTTTTCTTCAAGAGAGGCTTAACCACCGCCAATTTCCAGGCCAGGGGAAAAACCCCTTCCGTAATGGCTAGGTTAAGCACCTCTAGCAGGGGGGGCAGAATCACCTCCCTGCAGCTCTTCAAAACCTTCAGCGGACAGGGGTCCAAGGGAGAACCATATTTAATGCTGTCAAGGAGGCGCTTCGACTCCTCAAGAGTAGGCAGAGGGAAGGTGAGCAAGCAAGGTATAGATTCAGAGGGGTCAGATGCTGAAAAAGAAACCAATGAGGGAAAGGGAGAGGAATCTAGTTCCCGGTTGAGGAGCTCCAGGGAGCTGTAGATGTCGTAAATTTTTGCGTGAGAGAAGGTAGAGATCTTATTGCAGATCGAGGGAATCAATATTCTTAAAATGATCCCTAGGGGAAATTCAGAGCAGCAGTCAATAATGGCCATTTTATATTCCTTCAGAAGCGGTTTGTGCTTTCGTCTGTTCCCAGCGGAGTCCAGATGAGCACGCCAGAGCCTCTTGCTTTCTACAACCCTGTCTCAAACGTCTAAGTCCGTCAGAGAACCAGGGTGCAGAAGGGCTCTTTCGGGCAGAATAATGCTGCTTCGCGGGGGCTAAGAGGTCTACAGCCTCTGCGATGGTATTAAAAAGATCTGTGGCAGCAGAATTAGTATCCTTATTAACAAGAGGGCAGAGTTTTTTGAGGAAGGGTGAAAGTGCTTCGTTATCAATGTGCCTGAAGCTCCTAAGTCCCCATTTTTTAACCTCAGAGCGAAGGGGAGCATCCTGATGGAATATGAGCTCAAAAGGCACAGCCAGATGGTCTGACCAAGCTAAGGGGATAGGGATACCGATCTTCAATCGGGGGTCATTGGAAAAGACACCATCCAGAGTGTGGCCAGCTGAATGTGTAGGACTATCCAAAAGTTGGATCAGGCCGCAGGCCTGCAGGGATTCAGTCAAGGACAGAGTGTCCTTGGAAGGAAGATTCTCTAAATGAAAATTAAAATCTCCCAGGATTGTAAGATTAGATCTATCAATCAAGAGTTCTAAAAGCCTCATTAGATCTTGGCTAAAGGAAGTTCTCGGGCCTGGGGGTCTTTAAACTAGAATGCCAGAGAAAGAAGCCATGGGAATAACATTAATAGAGAAATACACAGCCTCAAACGAATCTGCAGGGGTAGAAAGATGTTCAATTCGGCAGATAGAGGAGCCTTTATGTAAGATACCCAGCACGCCTCCTCTACGTCCAGATCTATCCATCCTGGTCAGGGCATAGCCCGAGGGGATGGCCTCCACCAGGTTGGGACCGGAGGAATCCGTGATCCATGTTTCAGTAATGAACACCCAAGCAGGCTTCCTCGCTGATACAAACTCCCTAAAGGCGATGCTATTCTTAATCAGGGATCTTGCGTTAACGAGGTAACCTAATTCATTCTCCGAGGGAGTGGATCTCAATACCCAAAGATCTGAGGTTTTTTTCTGGACGCTCCGTTTCCTACCGTGGGCAAGATGACAAATGCCACAGTATAGGTAAGGGAGGGCAACAGGGAATAAAGTATGATCACAAGGCTTCCATAAGGGCTTAAGGGACAGTAGTGTGTGAGTAGAATACAGACTACTTACTGGGGGTATGGCGAACCGAGGACCAGCCTGCCTGGCCCGACGGGCGCAGACGGGCTGGACTTGGGCGCGGAGAAAGCCATAGAGTTTTCAGTAGGGTTGGGCTTCTCTGTCGCGATCCACGTGACCCGCTAAGGCCAATGGGGCAGAGGCAGCAGCTGTTCGCCGGCGCCCTCCACAGCAATCGGGAAGACCCGCGGTGGACCGGGGATTCGGAAGAGAGGCTCACGTCTCAACCTGGCCACCATCAACCCACGCTTGAGAATCCCTCTGTTTGCTGGTGAGAGTAATGCATTCATGAGTCTGCTGCCTCCTCAGACCTCTCCTCATGTACTGATATTTTTTTCAAAGTTGGTAGGTTTGAGTCCCATGAGAAAAATATTTATGTAACAGTTTTCCAAATCCCTTCTGCACCAATTGGGTATTAGCAAGTTTTACATAAAATAAAGTATAAACAGCAATCCAAAACCTAATTCAAGTCATAATGATAGATTAAGAAAAATCATAATTTGGAATCAATTGAAGTGGATGTGAAAAAGATGGGTCTTCCAAGAGAGATCAAGTTGAATTTGCCATCAGACAATGTGCGATTTACAATTGTTGACTTTTTAAGTCTGTTTCCAGGTGTAGTGAATTCTTACTACTGAGTTCTAGTTATCTGCCTAAGGTTGTTAGCGAGTTGGCTAGATATAATGGTTTGCTTGAAACAATAGGTTTGTATGTGATGTAGCAGATTTGGTCTTTGATATTTGGCTGAATGGGAAGCCAATGTAGCGCTCAGTTTTGTTTGTGGAAAATAATGATTTTGCAATGAAGTATATTACTGCTTTGAGTTATCACAGCTTTGAGGTTACCAATGGACATCAACTTCCGGAGGCTGGACCTCAGAGCAAACAAATAACAGTACACCTACACATAACATCAATCAACACATACTGAAAGGCCTCTCACTATCCATAACTTTCACAAACTACATATCACACAAAGGAATCCTTCAATGTGTTTTATTGCATAGAAGTTTGTCATATTTTATTAAAAAAACACACCTACATATGTATCACAAACTTCAATATACACATTGAACAGTAACAAAATGTAAAAAATGAACGTTCATTCAGATTTTAAAAACTTATCAGCCTTTTTCTCAAAAGTAAGCAATCATAAGTACAGCTCATGTGGTCCCTTTGAGGGCTGCAATCATTGCAAAGTTCCTAAAGCATACGAGTCCATAAGTGTTTGTTTTTTAAAATGAGGGAATTCCAAACAATGGGATTACCTTCCTCAAAGTAATAGTACGTGCCAACATGTTTCGACCTTTGCAGTAAGGGATAAGATTTGTAATTGAGATCTTTCTCAGGGTGGTATCCAGCTTTTACACTTGGACACTAAATGAAAACAATGCAGTAATCAATATTGATAATCCATACATTGGATGTGATAAATAGGAATCAGGAGCCAGGACATAACCAGATTAAAGTTGAAAAAATGTAAGAAGGAAATAGTCTAAAGATGTTGAACAATATTCCTTTAACATCACAATGACTAACCATCCTTCAATGGAAAACGGAATTGAAGACCCATCTCTTGGGAGGGTACTACCTCCCCACACAGTAGGAACTCAGATGTAACCTACTTTATGTAAGAAATCAGGAAATGTATGCTCGGGTTGCAACCCGATGTTCATTGATCCATTGCTCTCCAGCTAGTTTCATGCTATATTAGTAGCAAAATATACACACATTGATACATATATAAACAATAACCATTCAGTGCATTTGCAGTGAAGCACTTCAACTCCATACTGACTTTGGAGTTTCAGGATACTTCTGGCTTACTCTGGGTAATTTAAAAAAAAGACCTTGTCCCTGTCGTTTCTTATTCTACAATCGATTGATAGCTTTAGAAAGCAAGGATCACCTGTTTTGTATTCCACCAGGATAACTAGCATTTGGGCAGAAAAAGGCAGACAAAATTAAACATCAAAAACTTATGGTCACTATATATAGTACAATCACTTCAAGAGCTTTATATAAAAACATTTTATTCATAAAAATCAATCTTTAACCTGGGGCCTCCCCAATGGTTACAATCTAATACACAATTAAAAATATTTGAGTACAGTTAATTAAAAAAATCCTTTCGGTCATTTTAAAAACAGTCTGGGTAATGTCAGTGCTAGAGATCTCCAAGTTCGTAAAGTTCTGCACCTCCTTGAAAGGTGAGGTTCCCAGATTACTAAACCACAAATCCATCCAACCATGCTTGGCTCTGGCCCTAGGTGGGCATGGTACCTGGTCTGCCAATGCTGTGTGGCAAAAACAAGACCTTAACCTTCACTCAGACCAACTAGGTGAAGTCTCAAAGTACCACAGTCCCCTACATCAGTTTCAGGCAACAAACAGCATCTACACAACAAGTATGTGAGATGGATTTACACTATGTGGCCACCCATTTCAGATCACCACATCCTGGAAAATGGCACCCAAAAATATTGCAATTGTACCTCCGGGAGGTGAGTAGCATAAGCTGCACCTCATTAGTAGCACCTCCATTCTATTTATGACTCAGTTTTGGTGCATATTTGAAGTATCGTCGCTTATAGCCAATTCCTATGCAGTATTAGTAATTTCTTGTTTAACACCATGTTTGTTCAATTGATAAACCACATGAAACATTAACTAAAGAAAGAATCCTAAAGGATTCAGCTGATTCTCTACTGCTGAGATCAGGTGCATTAGAGACGAAGTGCATGCTGTCTAATTAAAACAAAAGTGCAGTAAATCCACCAGTACAAGTCTCCAGCTTTCTGAACCTTTGCACTAGAGTGAATGCCTCTCTGCCTGGCACAATCCTATGATGCTGTGACTACAACATATGCACGATTTTAGATCTGTTTACATCATTAATGCCCAGCCAATAATCATGGTCCACGCTAAAGAGTCATACTATCTACAAGCAGTCACAGGTTGACAAAGAGCCCCAGAACAGCAGCGCTGATCACAAATTCTTGAAAGGGGCGAACATGTCGGGTGCTGGAGAAAGCTGCAATCCTTGAATCTGTGAATACACAATAACAAACATATGCTGTGAGTAGATGTACAACACAAAGTATGGAACATGCAGTCACATGCACAGCATATCTTTAAAACAGAGCTCTTATTAATTGGTGAAACATATGATAGAAGATTGGCAGCTGTCAACAAGGGGAGTTTGAAGCGTCACAATAGATAACAGGGACAAAGAATGAGTGGAGTATGATGTTATTCAAAATACTCCGGTGCAATTGAACCTCCCGTGTAGACTGCTATCTATCAACAAATGTATGACGTTTATGACTCCCATGCACAGTTATTATCAACAGTTTGATAAATGTCAGGCATCACAATTGTAATGGTGCCAACTTGTATGGGAGAGGGCTAGAAACCCAGAGTCTGCTGACCCAAATAACAGATAATTGTGATGTGTGCCTCCTCAGGGTTCATTCTCCTCTCCCCAACATATACTCAAAATGTCTTAACTCACTCCCTCAGCCTAAGAACAGTACATTGTACAACTATGCAACAGGAAAGACTCAAAGAAAGTCCCAGATAGAGAAGGGGAGGCACTGGTTGTTCTGCTAGATACAGAGAACGAACATATTATAGAGCATGTGTAGCGCAGCCATCAGGAGAGCTATTTAAGGACCACAGAATTCACTTACATCAGGTGCATCACTCAAACAATGTTTAAGTTGTGTTTTACTCGATTTACCCTTGAAGATGGCACCTTGACTCCCCTTCTAAAACCAGAGGCCTCTCTTGCACTCCCTACTGCCAGGCAAGTAAGTATATGAAGCATGATCAGCCTGTGAAACTAGTGACTAACTTTCCACCACTCTTCAACTGTGATATTCTCACCTTGTAAGGCCTCCTGTTTCATACTAAGGACAATGGTTCGCCCATTTAAAACTATAACCACTTGCTGTGTTATCAGGAGCCTACAGGGAAGGGGCTTATTTGACCGGGTACTTCCAACAGTTGGGCTTACTAGGTGTAGAGAAAGGTTATATGCGATTTCACAGAAAAACGATTTCATGGAATACCTTTACTAAGGAACTATTTCATGGAAATTTTCAGAATGAAAGTCAATTACCTTTTGGTAGAAATTAATTCATAGTATGTCTTTGTGGTCAAACTTTTTGAATGTATATTTTATAAAAGGAAATGCAAAGGTTACAGGTCTTACTTTCAGAAACAGTTTTGTAGGTGACATTTATTTCATTGCTTTAGGGACGCTATAAAAGACCAAGTTAACAATAACAATAAATCCATATTTAAGACTTTACAACCCCAGCCGCTACCCATAATACAACTTTAAAAATCATCACCGGCCCTAAACCCCACCCATCTTACTTATGCCTACTACACCTTCTGGGGTACAGGCTATTAACCAGAACTGTCCAGGCATCTGTCCTGGAGCTTTCTTTCAGTCTGACTACAGGTGTAACCCATTTCCTTGCAGTCAGCCTCGAGGCCTTGACTCCAGGTGTTTTGTGGCCTTCCTCTTTTCTTTTTCCTTTCAGGGTTCACGATAAGGACTTTCCTGGGGTAAACCGCGTTTACAACTAATCTTTTACCCCGCAGGGATTCACAGCACTGTTACAATGACTGCGTTGTGATTCCGCATACCATTACTCCGCAAGTCGGAACAACGACTTGCAGAAGAGGGGGGGGTGGGGCAGGGGGGAAGGTGTTGGATTTAAAATCCAACACCTTCCCTAGTGTCCGCACAGACTGGAGTTGGAATAGTAAATTATACTATTCCAACTTCTAGCACCCCCGTCCCAGGCAAGTCGTAACAGCGGCTTGCGAGTAATAGTATGCGGAATCACAACGCAGTCGTTGTAACGAACACGTTGTGATTCCCTGCGGGGTAAAAGAATGCTAGATTTAAAGGTATATTCCTTTCCTGGTTGTGTTTGCTACAGGTTTGCAGAGGGTGTGACATCCTTTACACTCCACCCATTCCTTAAACCTAAAAGCAACTCACACACCTAACACCACACATCCTGACCCATAATAAGCCCTTACCCACCCCTACACTACCACATCTCTCAACCCTAAAAATACCTTTCTATTCCCAAACTCAAGGTATGCCTGACCCCTAGAAGCCCCTCATCACCCTAAACATAACCCATCCCCCATCCCTGAACCCTCCCAAAGTAGTCCTAAACCCCACCTAAGTTTGATGTAATTTTGGATTTCTCTTAAAATGGTCTTGCCTTTAAAATCTTTCCTTTAATTCTCTATTTTTTTGTATTTCCTTAAATTTGGGTTCCAATGTAGTTTCTCAGTTTGTTTTCCATTAATTCACAAACCTCAGTCAAGAATGCCAAAGTGACAGGGTTGTCAGACTAGACTAATCAGCCTACCAGAGACTTGCACTACAGGATGTTTAAGCAACAACTATCACTAGAATGTTCTAATTTCAGACATGCCAAGTCGGCACTCAAATTCTGGATCTGATTCTATCTTTGTGGGCAACCCATTCTAGCCCCACTGAAGGATTGCAAAAATACAGAGACATACACACCACACAGTGTCACACACACACACATAGAGAGGTCCTTACATGCACCATGTTTATTTTGAGTGTTATGAATTATAGAGGTTTTTTTTCCACAATTTTTCTATTTAAAAAAAAAAAGAAGTATGTGCATTTAAGTGTGTACTCTTTAGGTTGTAAGTCACTTTTGTTTCTTTGAAGCGCAGGTTTGTGTAGGGGTTTTCATTGGGACTACTGTGACAGCGCAGCAGTGAGTAACTACATTTTAAAAGTGCATTGCTGAATGACCATGAATAGGGCAACACACTTAACAGAATTAATCCAAAACATAGATTGAAAGTTTATGCATGACAACTACACTGCCTTAACAAATGCAACCTTGTGACAAATAGGTAAATTTGAACGTATATTGGTCACTGTCTTCTTCATTGCATGCAGTATCGAGTGACACCATATCTGCTTCAACATCTCATGTCATGAACTAGAAGTAAACAAAAGTAAAGTCATTCTTACCAGGGCTGTAGATGCAAGTTTGGGATTTTTCCCCTAGAAAGAGAAAGATAGCATGTTTATTTGATAAATATGGTTCTTTTTGTATTTGATTGGCATTTGAATTCTGAAAGAGTGGTTTGAACGTATTGGTATATTCATAGAACTGCAGCTCATTGTTGCTTTCCCTCAGTCTCACTTCGAGCTGGGAAAATATGTTCTGTATTCCACAGTAAAACCCAAAATGGAAAAACAAGCATATTTCATAGCAATACATGAACCACAGGATAACTACCAAGCCTCCTTTGAACTGCCCGTCATGTATGAGTCCATGATGACGTGGAACGCATATATAGGACAATTGGTGAATGGGCTTCCATTAGCCAAGCAGAAAGGTCTAATCACAGACTCCTTTCTCTCAACCCTTCCAACCTGGGCCACGGCATTTGCAGGTGGACTATCATAAGATGGGCCCCTGGTGGCTAAATCTGCCTTTCCTTTTCGTAACATATTCCTGTTTTCCTTATTCCGTTCAGTTTCTTTTCCATCATTGTTCATCCCCCATTCGTAATTTTACCTAATCTGTCTGTCCGCCCCCATTCTTCTCTTTCCCCCCATTTCCCCTCATCTCTCCCTTCCCATGCTCATATCTGTAGATAAGTCCATCTTTGCATCTTTCCACCTTTACCACCTTTCCTATCTCTTTAGCTGGCCCTGACCTTCAAGGGAAAGTAGCCCCCTTCCAATTCCTAGCTCCAACTTCACTCCTTGTCCTTAAACATGATGTCCTTTGTGTAGTGAAAAATAACATTAAAGACAGAATCACTCAGGTTCAGAGCTCCAAAAGTTCTTCTTGGATCATGCTCCTCCGTGTTCGAAGGGAGGGCACAATTCTCCTGCTGGAGGGAGGAATACACTTATCCATCCCCCTCAATGGCTCTCGATCCACATTCAGCTTCTCTGATACCTGAAAACACTCCTCACTTATTTCCTTCAAAGACCACAAAGCGAGTACAAACTCCTTTTCACAGTTAAGAATTTTAGGCCAGATGTACTAAACATTTTAGCGGTGACAAACCCTACAATTCGCTACATTTGTGGGTTTGCGATTGCTAAAATGTTTTTCCATGCATACTAAATCCATTTTAGGAGTCAGTAAAGTTTTACCGGCTCCTAAAATGGGTTTAGAAAAGCTTGACATATTGCTGTTGGGAAAGGGTGTGTTGCGGGTATCCCTTCTAAACATCCAAAAAGACAAAAATCCAACTTGTGAAACTGAAGATATTGAATATCTAAGTTTTTAGGTAAAATAGCCAAGAATCAAAAAGTGCTATTGGGGGATATCTGGTTGCGCTGGACTGGGACAAAGTCACAAATTCAAGCTGACCGTGATGCGACACAGTTAAGTCAGCTGAACAATGTACCTTAAATTCCGGTCGCTGAGCGTTGCGGGAATCCGCGTCCAAGATACATCGCAGAGCAGAGACGATGCAGTGGTTCCGAGATGGGGCGAGGCTGTAGTGCAAGGTTCTGATGTGTCGACGTGGAGGATGCTGATGGGGCTTGCGATGTGAAGTCCTTTGCCAAGGATGCTAAGCACAGCACAGGCAATGCAACGAGCCCGATGAGCGGTGAAGCTGCAATGCGGAATTTCATCATTGCCATCAATGCTGCCATCGATGAGGGATGCGAGTAGCTTGCGCCAGAAAAAGCATGACGCAGTGGCAGTTCCGAAGGCGATGCATCAGTCTCAGATAAGGAAGGTTGTGGCAATGCGAGCATTTTTGGCAATGAGTCTAATCCAGGCAACAGTGGTGATGCATCGGTTCGGCTTTGGGATGTGCCACTCCGCCGAAGAGATGCGTCGGTTCTGCTCAGGGATGCATTGCTAATTAGAGAAGATCCATTGGTTCTGCTGGCAAGCACCTTAGGCCCACTTCCAAGGGTTCAGGACTTGGGTAGCAGCACTTTGCAGGGTAGACTCTCAGATGTCAGAGTCCAGGTGCAGGGATTGGAAGTCTTATTTCCATGAGACTTCAGATCAGGAGGTCAACCGGCTAGCCCTTGGAGTCACTCTGGGTTCTCAGGTCAAGTGATGCAGATCCAGTCCTTCCTACCCAGGCAGAGGGGCAGCAGGGCATCACATCAAAGCCGTAGTCCAGCAGAGTGGTAGTCCTTCAGCCGCACAGCAGTCCTCCTTCCTTGCAGAGTATCTATCGGTCGGGGTCTAAGATTCAGTACTTATACCCAGTAGTGCCTTTGAAGCTGGGAAGACTTCAAGACAGGCCTTTGAAGTGCACTGAGGCACTCTCGTCCTGCCTTAGCTCCAGCCTCACTACAGGGGCTTATGCAGCAATTTCTGTGGGGACAGGACACAGCCTTTTCAGGTGAAAGAGACTGGGTCAGGCTTCTCCCTACCATTCTGCCAGAAAGGTCTATCAAGTCACACCGATGCTCCCACTGTGTGTTGCGGTCTATGGGAAATACACAAAGCCCTTCTGTCCCCCACACCCGACATGTGATTAGAGACAAGCAGCAGGAACACAGGGCCAAATGTACAACACATTTTAACATTTAGTAACAACCTATCTGGCCGCTGTGACAAGTAAATTGTATTATCCCAACCCTATTTTGCAAGTTAGTAACCTATTAACAATTCGCTATTAGGAAGGGGGTGTGTAAAGGGTATCCCTTTCTAATAGCGAGTCGCACTGGTATGAATGAATGTTTCACAACTGACTGCGGTTGCAAAACATTTGCAGATTACCACCAATGTGCCAAGGGACCACTTCCTCTATGTGAATGGGGGCTCCAACATTTTTTCAGAGCAGGCAGTGGTCCCACGGACCACTCCCAACTCTATAAAAATGAACTTTTCATTTTTATTTTTAAAATGCAATCCATTTTCCTTAAGAGAAAACGGGCTGCATTTAATAAAAAAAAGAACTGCTTTATTGAACCCTTTGGGTGCTCATTCCGTCATGAGTACAGGTGCAGAAAATCCCTCCGCTGCAGACAGCAGAGGGATTTCCTTTTTTTGTCCTCTGGAAGTGGGGGATGAGCTTCCCTAACCTCCTGCGGCCGATTTACATGACGAGCTGACATCATTGCATTGAAAATGAAAATGAAACTTCGCTTCAGTTTCATTGTTTTGGTGCTCGTGGGGTATCTCAGCCACCTGAGCACCGAAACACTTGGGAGAGGTATCATTGGAAAGGGAGGGAGGAGCGACCCCTTGGGCAAGGGCCTTTCCTCCCTTATTTAATTTTGCCACAGCTAGTCTTTCTGCCACCCAGGGGGGGACAGAAAGCAACCTAGACACCAGGGATTCTTTTTTTTATAGACCTGGGGTGGGGGCTGCCCTGAATGGGCATAGCAATGCACCCACCCTGCCCTCCCAAAAGATGCAAAATACTTTCTGCCCACTCAGGAGGCCCACTAGGCACCAGGGATTAGTTTTTTTCCAAGGTGGGGGAAGCCAACTACCCTAATCCCCAAAACAAATTGCTACAGCCTTTCTGCCCCACCCCTAGGAGGCAGATGGAGGCATTAGCCCCTGATCTGTCCCCCCGGGGCAGCGAGTCCACTAGGCAACAGGACTTACGATGGCTTTTTTATATGTAGAGGTGGGGGCTGCCCCTACCCCCCCCCCCCAAATATCAGGACAATAGCCGCTGATCGGACCCTCCCCAGGATGGCAAAAAGCCCACTAGGCACTGGCTTTTTTTTCGCAAGGTGCCTAGATGTGGATTTTTGGGCCCTAGCGTAGCCGGCACCTAAGGGGAACCTAGTAAACCAGTACATTTTTTAACTAGACACCAAGCAGAATGCAGGATGTGCCTTGTGTGCCTCTCACCAGGTTGTGTTACCCAGAATACCTCGCAAACCTCAAAGTTTCTGTGATAGAGCGTTCTGGAATCTAAGGGGAGCAATAAACTTCCACCAGCCCAGCATTACTCTAAGCTTCCTGATAAGAATGGTACTTCACTTGTGTGGGTAGGCCTAGTGCCAGTGACAGAAATGGATTAGTTAGTTAACTGTAATCCTAGTTCTCTTCCAGGGGCATCCTCATCAAAGTCATAAGCATTAGAATATTCCCGCCCATGCGCAGGACCCCGAAAACACTATATTATATGTGCCCCACACACACACACACACACACATACACGCATACACACACATATACACACACATACACACACATATACACACACATATACACACACACACACACATAAAAATAAGCAATAGCAGCCTACTAAACATCAGAGCTGAATCATGCCGTAAAGAATTTCCACCATACATGAAAAACATGCATTATAAAACATGAGAAACAATAAAGGTTGTTTTTAGAACTGTTTTAATGCTCAGTAAGCAGTAGAAATTCTTATAAAACGCTGAAAGCATAGGAAGCTCCCAGGCTGCATTGCAAATTCCCAGTCTAAAAAGACTGAACTGCTAACTTGCAGCTGAATGTAATAAACTGACACTGTGCCTTTAAGGCACCCATGACCCCCAGCTTCCCATCATGCCTCAGGGGTGACAGTTAAGTCAGTTCTTTGCGGAGATTGAAAAACCATGAAACGAAGAGGTTAACAATATCTCCAACTTAAAATAGTCCTTTGCCCGGGGAGGCGGGAGGGTTGCTTATGAACTTGATGAGGATACCCCTGGAAGAGAACCAGGATTACAGGTAATTAACTAATCCTGCTCTTCCAGGGGATCCTCATCAATAGTCATAAGCAGAATAGAATAGCGAGCCTCACCGCATCTCCCTGCGGGCAAAGGAACAATGAAAACACTATATCATTGATAAGCTTAGACAAAACCAAGCTTGAACAAGCCGCAGGCTACCCAAATAGATTCCTCAAAGAGGCCTGCCCTACTTTAGTATCGATCCTGGAATCAGATTCTAAACAGTAATGCCTTGTAAAGGTATGAACTGATCTCCAGGTTGCAGCCTTGCAAATCTCTGACATAGGGATATCATGTAGGAAAGACACTGTTGCTTCTTTCCCCCTAGGAGTGTGCCTTAGGAGTCAACAATAAGGGTTTGCCCGCTAGCTGATCAGCCAATTTGATACAGGAGACGACCCATCTGGAGATGGATCGCTTGGCAGCTGGAAAACCTGTTCTCATGGAACCATAATTGACAAAAAGCTGATCCGTCTTCCTAATACTCTTAGTGTTTTCCAAATAAAATGAAAGCACTCTTTTGAGATCCAAAGAATGCAGCGACCGCTCAGCCGGGGTCGTAGGGTTTGGAAAAAAGGATGCAAGAGAAATGGATTGATTAATATGAAAATCAGACACCACCTTTGGTAAGAAAGATGGATATGTCCTCAAAACTACTATGTTGTGGTGGAAAACAGTGTAAGGCTCTTTTGTACACAACGTTTGGATTTCTCTTACTCTGCGCGCTGATGTGATGGCAACTAAGAAAGCGGCTTTCCAAGATAAATGCTGTAACGTTGCTTTGTGGATGGGCTCAAAAGGAGCTCACATCAACTTGGATAAAACCAGATTCAACTCCCAGGGAGGAGAAGGATTTCGAACAGGGGGGTAGACCTTTAACCCCTGGAGGAAGTCCATAACCACTTGCATCTGGAAGAAAGACATTTGGCTCGGCGATTTCCTGTATGCCACAATGGCTGACAAGTGCACTCTAATGGAAGCATACTTTAAACCAGATGTTGCTAAGGAAAGAAGGTATGGAAGAGTAACATCCTCCTGCCCTTTAGTAGGGTCAAGATGATGCTCCCTACACCAAATATGAAATCTCTTCCACTTGAACGCATATGACGCTCGTGGAAGGCCTCAGCTTCCTTTAAAATGCGCATACAATCAGGAGGCAACTTCAGATGTCCATACTGCAGGACTTCAGGAGCCATGCCGTTAAGTTCAGAGAGGGAAGGTTGGGATGAAGAATCCTCCAGCTCATCTTGCTCAACAGGTCTGGCCTGCAAGGAAGACGTCTGTGTGGACACAGACAGATGAAGGTCCGGGTACCACCACTGCCGTGGCCAATCTGGAGCTATTAGGATCATCTCCATGTCCGATCTGAGGAGCTTGGAAACCACCTTCGGAATCAGAGACAGGGGAGGAAATGCGTAGGCAAATGTCCCTGACCAATCCATCAAGAGTGCATTCCCCTGCGTCACTGGGCGGTGGAATCTGGACGCGAAGGTGTGGCATTTTCTGTTTTCGTTGTCTGCAAACAAGTCTATAGTTGGACGACCCAACAATGAAAAAGTTCTGACACTACCTCGTCGTTTAGCACCCAGTCTGGCTGATCTTCGAAGTGCCTGCTGAGTGCGTCTGCCTGGATGTTTAACTCGCCTGGAAGGTGCACTGCTACCAGCGAGAGGTTCCGAGCGAGAAGCCAGTGCCAGATCGCCTGGGACTCCAGTGAGAGGTCTTGATCGTGTGCCGGCTTGTTTGTTCAGGTAGAACATGGTGGTCATATTGTCTGTCTGCACTAAGACAGTCGGCTTGGATTGCAGGGAGAAAGGCTTTGAGAGCGAGCTGCACCGCTCGGAGCTCTAGCATGTTGATGTGGTAGGTCTGTTCTTGAGCTGACCACCGACCTTGTATCTGAAGGCACCCCATGTGTGCACCCCAGCCTTGAAGAGAAAAGCTGCCACCACCGCCATGCATTTGGTGAAGACCCGAGGTGCTGATTGAGCCCGAAGGGTAGCACCTTGTACTGGTAGTGTTTGTTGCCGACCACAAAACTCAGGAACTTGCGATGATGCAGTGCAATTGGAATATGAAAGTATGCATCTTGCAGATCCACCGAACACATCCAATCGCCTTCCTGCAGAAGTGGACATATTTGGTGAAAGGCCAACATGCGGAACTTCTCTTTGACTATGACCTTTAGCAGACGAAGGTCTAGAATGGGACGGAACTTGTTCTCTTGATCCTTTTTGGGGACAAGAAAATATCTCGAGTAGACTCCCTTTCCTCTTTGCGAGGGAGGTACTTCTTCTACAGCTTGTTTTTGAAGAAGAACCTTTACATCCTTCCATAGCAGATCTACCTGGTGAGGATGAGATTTCTTTGGAGGAATGTTCTTTGGGGGCGCACGGAAACGAAGCGTGTATCCATTGCGCAGTATATTCAGCACCCAACGAACTTGTGATGCTGCACCACTGCCAGATGTGAAGCACTTCCTCCCACTGGAGTGTGCAACGGAGCCAGAGGAAGCCACTGCTCATGACTTCCCTCCCCTCGATGTAGAGGATTGTTGTTGATGACCTCTACCTCGGTTGGATTTTCCTCCATGAAACTGGTTCTTGCCCAGATTGTTTTGGAACCACTGAGTGGTTTGAGCCCTCTGTTGAGCCCCTCTGCCCCTGTTGGTTTTAACTGTTTCTTGTTTGGCTTTCATTCTACTCATCTCTTCGTCAGTGTGTTCACCGAAGAGAGAGGAACCAGAAAAAGGAAGGTTTAAGATGCTTTGTTGTGCATCCGGCTGGAGGCCGGTCAGGCGCAACCAAGACGACCTTCTGGCGCATATTCCATGGGCATATGAATGCGCCGCAAGGGCTGCACCGTCCGCAGCCGTGCTAATCTGGTTCGCTACCAGACAGCCTTCTGTCATGGTCTCTTCAAAGTCAGTCTGGTCTTCTTTCGGCAGCTTGGACTTGAAAAGCTCCATGGAGTCCCATAAGGCTCTATCATATCTACCCAACAGTGCAGCCGCACTGGAGACCTTCAGAGTAGAAGAGGCACAGTTACAGACCTTATGACCCCACGGGTCCTGTGATCTGCTGTCCTTATCTGGCAGGAATGAGGAGGTAGCAGTGACAGTGTGTTTTTCGTGCTGCTGCTACGATCACGGAGTCTGCAGGAGGATCAGACTTGACAAAGACCGGGTCAGAGACATCTGGCTTGTACTTTTTTGGATGCGAGCCGGCACCGCTCTATTGGTCGCTGGAGCCAGGAATATATCTTTGACCGGGTCCATAATCCCTGGAACTAATGGCAGCAAAGGACGTGAAGCAGACTTCTGGTGAAGAGTCTCAAAAATCACTGTCGTAGTGACTTGTGGAACAGACAGTTCAATTTTGAGCTCCTCTTTGCAGAACATCATGAAAAGTGTTGATGTCATCAACCGGTGAGACCCTAGAGATAGGGCTATCCGAAAGTGTGGGAGAGTAATCCCTCTTGGAAGATTGGGTAGAGGATGTAGAAGAAGTAGATGGTGTCCTCCTACTCCTGCGATGAGCACTGTGGCTCCTATCGCGTGATCTTCTTGAACGTCCTCCCTTCTGGGAGAACGAGATCTAGCAGGCCTCCTTACAGGTGATCTTTCAGCTTGCCTGGGAGGACTGCGTCTGTCCACTTCATCCACTAGCCTCTGAAGCAGAGACCTGTGTGCAGGACTGACATATTCCTGCATCCGTCTCGCAGCCCCTGAATCCCACCAATGATCCAATGGCAGATTCCATCTAGGGGACAACCTCACATTTGCAGAAGAAGGGTCCCTCAAAGGTGACTTGCCGGTAGGGCTTCTGGACTTTAAAGCGGCTCGCCCAGACGAATGAGAGGATGAGTGACGGGAGGCTGATTCCGTCACTAGAATCACAGATTCTCTCCATGAAGCGGAGTTCCTAGACGTCGACCCAGCCCGCTCTTGATGCCTAGACGTCATCGAATGCCTGGGTGGTGAGCGATGTGAGGATCGGCGATGTCGCGACGTCGAGCGGCGATGTGAAGCAGACGACGGAGCCCTCTATGCCGAACGCCGCTGAGTCGACGGCGGAGCAGTCAAACTCGACGCAGAGTGTCTACGCGACGGCGGAGGGGTATTGGTCACCCTCTACGCCGAATGCCTACGAGACGTCGATGGAGATCTCCTCGACGCCGATCGACGCCTGGTTGTCGACGGCAGAGGATCTCTGGCTCTCTGCGACGACAGAGGTGAGCCTCTCTGACGCCGAACGTCGTGACGACGACGGAGGTCTGGTCCTCGACGCAGATTGTCCCTTGGTTGACGACGGCGGAGGGGTTACACTTCTTTACGCCGATAGTCGCCTGGTTGACGACGGCAGAGGTGTGATGGTCCTCGATGCCGATCGTCGCCGGGTTGACGACAGCAGAGGGGTCTTTGTCCTCGCCGCCGATCGTCACAGAGTTGCTGATGGCGGAGGGTCTGGAATGCTAGACGACGACGTACCCGAATCCCCTCCGACAGGGAGCCCGCCGTCGAAGGTCGATTTTTAGATGAATGACCCACCGGTAGTTCTCTCCTCAGCACCGAGCCCGACGCGGAAGCTGAAGGGTGTGAAGATTTATCCCTTGAAGGTGTTCTAGCCCTCTTGGAGCCCTTCCTTACCGGAGACCTTCCTCTGTATGACCTTTGGGCTAGGCCATAGATGCGAATCCTCTCCCTGTCCTTTAGAGTTCTTCCTGACAGGGTTTTGCAGTGAGGGCAGGCTTTTGGGTCATGATTGTCAGGTAGACAAAGAATACAGACTTCATGGCTGTCTGTCTTGGCCTTCTTGTTGCCACAAGAAGGGCAGTTGTCAAAAAGGGAAGGCATTTCAAAGCAGAAAATACCCAAACTGTCAAAAAGGGACAGGTTCTTACTTGACAGGATGTAAAAAGTCAAAGGAAGTCAAAAAACTGAAAAGTGAAGAAAATTTCTGTCAGAAAATACAGAAATGAGTGGAGCTGTGTTGCCAGGATCCTTCCTGAAGGAGCCGGAAAGAACGGACCTAACTGTCACCCCTGAGGCATAATGGGAAGCTGGGAGTCATGGGTGCCTAAAAGGCACGGTGTCAGTTTATTACATTCAGCTGCAAGTTTGCTGTTCAGTCTTTTTAGACTGGGAATTTGCAATGCAGCCTGGGAGCTTCCTAGGCTTTCAGTGTTTTATAAGAATTTCTACTGTTTATTGAGCATTAAAACAGTTCTAAAAACAATCTTTATTGTTTCTCATGTTTTCTAATGCATGTTTTTCATGTATGGTGGAAATTCTTTACAGCATGATTCAGCTCTGATGTTTAGTAGGCTGCTATTGCTAATTTATATGTATGGTTATATATATGTGGGGGCACATATAGTGTTTCCGGGGTCCCGCGCATGGGCGGGAATACTCTAATGCTTATGATATTGATGAGGATCCCCTGGAAGAGAACGGCCCAAAACGCAACACGGACACATCACATTTTTTCCAGTGAAAGCCGACCCTTTCTTGGCAATGTGCCTAGCTGTGGATTTTGGACTCTAGCGCAGCCGGCAACTAGGGAAACCTAGCACACCTATACATTTTTTAAAACTAAACACCCAGGGGAATTTAGGATATGGTGACTTGTGTGGTTCTCACCAGGTTCCGTTACCCAGAATCCCCTGCAAACCTCAAAAACTTTGTAAAAAGAAAACACATTTTCGTAAAATTTTCTGTGATTAAGTTCTGGAATCTGTGTGGATCCACAAAATTCCACATACCCAGCATTCCCCAAAGTCTCCCGATACTAATGGTACTTCACATGTGTGAGTAGGCCTAGTACCTGAAGCAAGGAAGGGCACAAAACGTATGGTGGAGACATCAAATGATCTATCACAAAATGACATGGCTTCGCAAGGGGGGCACCTGCATTTTTTGCCCCGGGCTTGGCGGCCATCTAGTGAAACCTATCAAACCCACACATTTCTGAAAACTAGGCACCCAGGAGTCCAGGGAGGTATGGCTTGTGTAGATTCCCCAATACTTTCCTACCCAGAATCCCCTGCAAATGTCATTTAGCTGAAAGAAATTACATTTTTCTCCGGTTTCTGTGTGATAAAGTTGTGGGATCACCAGGCCGAGAATGTGAGTCAGTATCACATACTGACTGACTCACGGTGAGTTGTGAATGAGCCACCATTCCCAAACGCAGAGCGGATGTGTCCGTTTGAGACTGATTGTGGGGGATGATGTGAGTCTGTATTGCGCATCGACTGACTCACGGTTAACTAAGAACGAGCCCCCGTCTATGGACAGAGTGGAGGTGCCCAATTAAGATATACTGTATAAAGGAGGATTTGCAGTGCAACGAGGAGTGTTTGAAAGTTGAGAGAAGTTGTATTTACATCACACTATTCTCATTAATGATGAAACGTGATGCGGAAAGAGGGTAGAGGTTACTGCATGATGTTGGTAAAGTTGGAAGGTGAGAGAAATTGAGGCACCATTGTGTTATTGATACTTGCAGGTGACAGGACTTTTGGCAGACACCGAGTGGGCACGCGATCAGCTGACCTTTAAGAGATGGTCGCAGGTATACGTTGTATACGCAACCAACTGGGACAGGAAGTTTTACTTCATTTTTCTGAGTGGATTATGATTATGTTATTGGTTTAAAGAGGTTTTTACAGGTGGCACTTTCTTTTTAATACCATACCATCATAGGTTTGAAGTGGAACCTCCCCTGAAGTTTATTTTGGAACCCCAGTAGCCCTGAAGTTGCTCGAATTGTTTTTGGCAACGAAATATGTTGACTCAAGAAGATTGACTATGGTTTGATTGGAACCATTTTTAACAGTGAGAATTATATGTCTATATTCTCACAGGCGTCCAATGGGCACTTGCTATGACAGTTTGCACAGATCGTTTATGCACATTCAGAATTCTCTATTTTGCTTTCTGATTTGATGGGTTTGAGATTTTACGATAGGTTACTTTCTCTCCAAAGAAAACCAGTGTGTTCTATGATAAGAGGGCTTGCTGGTGAGTACCGCCAGCGGCCCCCTTGGTGTTACGACCGTGAGGTGCTTTCTCTTTTTCCACACTTTTTTTCAGTTCATGGGTGGGTTTATGATGGTAGGTTGATTTCATTATGACACCACAACACTTGGACTAAAAATGCATGAGAGGGAGTCAAAGTTTAAGAAAACCCCCCAGTGTTGGAATTATAGCATTAGGTGTTGTCCCGTTTGGTCAGGCCTTGTTGTGGTTAATAGTGCGATGAGTGGGGGCGGGGGCCTGCCCTTTTTGTCCCCCTGTAGCACCTGTTGTATTGATGGATCACCAGGCTGACATAAATTTCCTACCACCCAGTGTTTCTCCATGTCTCCCGATAAAAATGGTACCTCACTCGTGTTGATGGGCCAAGCACCCACGACAGGCAAGGACCCAGAACGTAATTTCGAGACATCAAAATACCTGTCACAAAACAACCTTTTTTTCAAGGGGGTCACCTGTGTTTTTGGCCCTTGCTCTGCGGCCATCTAGGGAAACCCACCAAACCCACACATTTCCAAAAACTAAACACCCAGGGAAGTCTAGGGGGGTATGGCTTGCATGGATCCCCCAGCATTTTCCAACCCAAAGTGAGGTATAATTTTCCTCGGGAGAAGGGGAACGCTTGGTGCTAGGATATTTGTGCTGGCACGGAGATCCCTCACAAAAGTGTGGAAAAGTAAATTCTTTCAGCTAAATTTGAAGTTTGCAGGGGCTTCTGGGTAGGAAAACGTGGGGGATCCATGCAAGCCATACCTCCATGGACTCCCCTAGGTCTCTAGCTTTCAGAAATGTGTGGGTTTGGTAGGTTTCCCTAGACCTGGTTTTGCAAAGGGGGGCACCTGCGTTTTTGGCCCTGGGCTTGGCGGCTACCTAGGGAAACCTATCAAACCCACACATTTCTGAAAACTAGACATCCAGAGGAGTACAGAGAGGTATGTCTCAAAATCGGCCAAGTCACTGTACTGAAAAAAACTGGTTTGGACACAAAGGATCTGAACAACTTCAGACCCGTCTCCAATCTCCCTTTCCTTGCGAACGTTCTGGAAAGATGTGTTCTACTCCAACTCACTCAACACCTAGACAGCACCAATCTTCTTGATCCTCATCAACCGGGGTTCAGAAAAGGTTACAGTACAAAGTCAGCGATCCTAAATGTAATGGACGACATGCACAAATTTCTGGACAGAGGACAGTGCTGGCAACTCATTCTCCTAGATCTATCGGCAGCCTTCGACAAGGTTGACCACAAACTACTCATCAAAGCACTTCAAGATAGAGTAGGAGCAGAGGGGGTGGTCCTACAGTGGTTCACCTCTTTCCTACAGAACCGCACACAGAGTATAAAAATCAAGAACTTTTTGTCTGACCCACTCCCCGTGGGTAGGGGTGTTCCACAAGGATCAGTACTCTCCCCACAACTTTTTAACATCTATATGGAGCCTCTTACCTCCATACTAAAAAACAACATTCCCTTCCACCTCTATGCAGACAATACACATCTATCTGGAAACCTCCTCCATCAAAGATATCAAGAGATTTAACGACTCTACGAGAAGTCGAGCACTGGCTCTCTCGCAACCATTTAAAGCTAAATCAGGGCAAGGCGGAAATCCTCCTCATCTCCAACAAAGAGGAGAACCCCCAAATCACAGAATGGATAAAAGCCATCAACGCTATCAACCACAACCTCACTAGCTGATTCTGCAAAATCGAAATACTCTGGACCCCAAACTAGATACGAACAAAAACATCAAAAACACTGCAAAGAGCGACTTCAACCTTAAACTATTCAAAAAAATAAAACCATTCATCCCAACGAGTGACCTCAAACAAGCTACACAGCCCCTGGTACTGTCCAGACTGGTCTACGGGATTGCAACCCTCACAGGAGGGGCAAAATCCCATCTTGCTCCACTCAGATCAACACTGAACGCAGCAGCCAGAATGGTCACCGGAGTAAAGAAAAACGATCACATCTCCTGCACTAAGAGCTAAAATTACTTCCTGTTGAATTGCGTGCCAATTTCAGAACCGCCTGCCTCACGCACAAAGTGTTGCACAAAGGGAAACCCGCCTACCTGGCTGCTAAACTTCAGAAAGCCGGCCAGTCAAGAGCCCTAAGGAGCTCAAACACTCTACTCCTTATCCCACCAAAATCTCGTAGACGAAAAACCGCATCTCGATCCTTCGCAGGAAATGAGCCGAAAATATGGAACTCCCTTCCAGTCCATATCAGGATTAACCCCTCCTACTTAAAATTCAAAAGGCAGCTCAAGGACCTCCTCCTCACCCGATCTCGCCCAAACGGATAGCTACAAACCAGTCGCCTAAGAAACCACAGTAGCACATGGACACTATCAATGATCTCTACCTCAACCCCATGACTACCTCCTGCCCCCCCTCACCAGTCGAACCCTTCCATGAGTCACTGGGTCCTCAACGACCACCAAAGTGAGGCGTCATTTGTTCCCGGTACATTCTACTGTGATAACGGTCATATGCTTCCTGTACATTGTACTGAGATTACTTACTTTACGAGTAACATTTTGCACTTCACTCATTATGTGATGCGTCTTGGGACATTATATATACTAATTGGCTTAATGTATCCTACCAGTGATTCATGCTGTAAAGCGCTCGGATACCTTCGGGTCTGGCTAGCGATATATAAGACTCAAAAAAAAAAGTATGGTTTGCGTAGATCCCCAAACGCTTTCCTACCCAGAATCTCCTGCAAACCTCAATTTTAACTGGAACAAATCAAATTTTTCTCCGTTCTGTGTGGGAAAGTTGTGAGATCACCGGGCTCTCACATATTTCCTGAAAACTAGAGACCCGTGGCAGGGAAGGGCCTAAAACGTATTGGAGACATCAAAAATTATCTATCACACAACTAACTGGTTTTGCAATGGGGGCACCTGTGTTTTTGATCCCGGGCTCGACGGTCATCTAGGAAAACATACCAAACCCAAATATTTCTGAAAACTAGACACACAGGGAGTCCAGGGTGGTACTGTTTGTATGGAATCCCCAACATTTTCATACACCGAATCCCCTGCAAACCTCAAATTTTGCTGAAACCCCCCCACATTTTTCTCAGATTTCCGCGTGGGAAACTAGTGGGATCACTGGGCTGGCACAAACTTCCTACCACTCTGTGTTCCCAGGTCTCACAATAAAAATGGTACCTCACTCATGTGGGTGGGCCAAGTACACGCGACAGGCAAGGGCCCAAAACGTATTGTGGAGACTTCAAAATTACCTATCACAAATTGACTTTTTTTGCAAGAGGGTCTCATAGGTTTTTGGCCCCGGGATCATCGGCCATCTAGGAAAACCTATCAAACCCACACATTTCTGAGAACTAGAGACTCGGGGAAGTCCATGAAGGTATGGCTTTCATGGATCCACCAAAGTTTTCCTACCCAGAATCCCCAGCAAACCTCAAATTTAGCTGAAAAAAATCTATTCTCCACACTGTGTGTGTGGGATCACTGTGCCAATACAAATATCCTACCACCCAGCATTGCCCTTGTTCTCCCAAGTAAAATGATACCTCACTTGTGGCTAATTTCTGGGTCCCCTCCAGGGGAATCAAGAAACCACGGGTATCTTTAAAATTCCCATGATGTTGGAAGAAAAGGATGCAAATTTGACGTGGATACCTTGTGGGGTCAAAATGTTACAGGAGCCTAACCTCAAATTACCCCAAATAGCCAAGAAAAAGGCTTAGCACGGGAGGGGAGGGGGGGTGGTACGCATAGCAGCGAAGGGGTTAAAAAGCTGTCACAGACATGGTGGTCTGCTGACCCCAATAGATCACCATCACTGTGAGTGCCGGCCATTCCCAATGAGTCGCAAATTGCAAACTGCCTAATGTATATTAAATGAGGCCATTCCCTTGTGATCCATTTGGAAATCACAGTGTCTGAGACACTGTTGTACATCAGGTTTTTTTACTTGCAAATTGAGATTCGCTAAAAATTGCAATTTCCGAGTCACAATACCGGATGGTCGTACATATGGCCTCAAATGGCTAAAGTACGAAAATGCCAACTTTCTAAAAGTGCCATTTTCTGAATTGTATTGTAAAATCTGATTTCACCATAAGTTTGGATTTTAAATTGTGATTCCAGAGTCACCAGACCTGAAGGGTTTATTTGTCCCCAACTGGAATTCACAGTAAAAAAAATATAATAAGGTAATCACAATGTCATCCTATGGGAGAGAAAGGCCTTGCAGTAATTTGATAGTTTTTCACTACTAGGGCATGCAAAACTCAAAAGTACATGTCTTGCTTTTTAAATACATTACACACTGCCTACCACAGGGGTGTCATATGTATGAAAAAGTAAGATTTGGGCCTGGCCAAAGGTTTAATTGCCAGGTCAAAATGGCAGTTCCCATTACACACAGGCTCAGCAATGGCGGGCCTGTGACATGTTTAAAGTGCTACTGAAGTCGGTGGCACAACCAGTGCTGCAGGCCCACTAGTAGCATTTAATTTACAGAGCCTGGGCACACGTAGGGCAATTTACTAGGGATTTAGAAGTACATTTAATAACTCGGATTGATTTTCTTCCTACACAAGGAACAAAATTGTCTTTATTAGTCTTTGCACAGGGGCGTACAATAGTTAGATTATTAGTTAAATGTACCACAAAATTACATCTGCTCTTGATTCTGTTTGGGAGTCATTTCATTTAGGCCAAGCAAATGCCTTTGGGATCCTATACCCATTTCTTAATAGTATGGCCTAAAAACCTGCAATTTCCTTTCAAATAGATTACTAGTCTCAAGGTTTAAAGTCGTCCTTTGTCTTTTAACCATTTGCATGCTTAGTGCCATACCCTTTCATATTAACTTATTTCTAGAGTGAATGCAAGAATACGATCTTAATACTTAACAAAATTTCCCAAATCCTCACAAAGACAAAACATGGCCTGGAGGAAATCATGGCATCTGAATACCAATCAAAAGACATCATACCGACTAGTACAATCCTTCTATTCTAATGAAAGTCGTGAGTACCTGTGACCCAAATCCATAGTTGGAAACATGGTTGCTCTACTCAAAATGCTCAAACAGCTTGTTGATATTAAGTAATTGATATGTAGCTATAAGAATATTTGCATTAAGTTGAAAATCAGATCACAGATTTAGACGTATGGATGTAGGCATGCATGGAGGAAAATACATAGAAGTATTAACATGTACAGATGAACCCCTCCAAGTGCACCAAGGGCATCACACCGCCATTAAATCACTCAATTTCCAAAGGCAAATAGAGCGTAATACCTACCGCTGGTGTATGCACAGTTGTGATAGTAACATCTCCTCTTTGTGCTTACTAGGACAAACCGGTGTCCCTCTTTTTCAAAACTTTTCACGTTGAATACTTCATTGGTTGGGATCAATACTTCTCTCACTGGGATCATACGAGAATTCTTCAATGTTCACTCCGTAGCAAGTCGTTATGGTGAGGTAGGAATCTTGCCCGAAATGCTTTGCGGCTGCTGGGCTGACAGAGGAAGAGGTGAACTGCCCAAATCGCATGCCCTTATCAGATCCACTGGTAGGCACAAAGTTTACACCCGTGATCCCCCTGTGCACCTCTCTGCAGCTTGTCTTGAAGAGCCGTAATCCGGTTGTCAGATAGAAATGTAGAGACTTGAAATGAAAGTTGTTCATGTAACTGTCTCGCGTGGTGACATTCTTTCTAACAGCCTCATTAAACCTGCTGGGAAGAGATTTACCTCTGGATAGGTAGTTTTTGTCGGTATAGACTAGGATGGCAATTGCATGGTTATCTTGGAAGCCACGGGGCAGATATGGGATATGTTTCTTTTTCTTCCTCTCTTTCCATTCTAGTGCAGCTTTATCCCATGCTCCTCCAAAGTCCTTATCCTTAGCTTTTTCTTCCTCTAGTAGTTTTGTAGAAATTATCTTTTCCATGTCTTTATCACAGTTGATGTACTGATCATCGTAAGCCTTTGGTGTCATGTCTATCTGCAATACTACCTGAAAAATAAGCATACAAGTCCGGTTAGTTTAAATAATGCTACAAATTAGGTCAATAAGGCCTCTTCATGACACTGATGGGTCCTCCTGAAGACAAATGCCTTACAAGCATGTAAGGAGCTGTTGATAAATTAAGCTCCAAATAATCTGATAACGGTGCTAGGGTTTCATCGACTAAGGATGGATCTGGTTGACCATGATTTGTAAGGGCCACAGATCAGCCCAGTGTTTAAGGAAAGCCATGAAAACAGTGTGACTTTCATGCTAAAGGAAGTGGCTGCATTGATACCCTGAGGCATCAGGGAGGGCAGAAATGAAAGTTAAAGTACAAATTATTTTTTAAATGAGCTGGTCCCTTCATGGGTCAGAGGTATTGGAGTGGTTTACATGTTAGTTAAACATACAACAGGTGGCTACAGCACTAGATAATCCAGCAGAACTTTGATGAATCAGATAGGTTTACCAGCCTCAATGCCTACTAGAGTGCCGGGGTCACATACGTTCAGGGCGAGAGTGACCAGAACAAAGGAAGTAACTTACTCAACGATTAATGTTTAGTCCCTCCGTGTCAGAAATATTGCATGGGTTAGCTGTAAGGTTCGGGATACTGAGTACATTCATTCAAAAGGGAGTTGTAGTCCAACAGAAAAAACAAGACTGCAGCAGAGCAGAACATTTATTTAGTAGTTCAAATCTAGTAAATATTGGTACTCATCAAATAATTGGAGCACTCAATAAATCCATATTTGTATTGCTTTCACTTAAATCCAAAGGAAAGTGCAGGAAGAAGAGCAAGGGGCAGAGCATGTAGGGAGGACAAACCTTACCGTACGCAATTAAACAAAAATAGATAAAAAAAACCTTGCAAATAAGACAAAGGTATGACAAAAGCTTGCAAAGATCATATCTTTAAAAAACAATCATTCCATTACAAATTTGTGGGATTTTCAAATTTCCATACAGCATAAAGATAGCATCTGATTGGGAAGAGGTGTGGCGCCGCGGCCAGGGCGACGGACGCTGGAATCTGGGGACCACGGTTCGATCTCCGGCGGCAGGTTAGCCCAGCACCATGTGACTCTGGGCAATAGCTCGCTTAATCTTCCCGACGGCCCCCAGCGCCTAGAGACCCTTACGGGTGATTGTGCGCTTTACAAATGTGGACTTTACTTTGCAGCATTATTGAGAGAGGTTGTTGTATTCCTATTCTACATTACCTGGTTAATTACCCTATCCTATCATTAATACCCAAGCAGAGGTAATACTGATTTAGTGGCAGAAACCTGGTCAATGGAAAAAAGCCTATGACCATTCATGAACCCTCTAAGGCATTTAAAGTACAGCAAGTGATTTTGTACATAAATAAAACAGGGTTTGTGCTGCTGATTATAACCCAGAAGATCAGTACAATTCAAATGATCACATACGTTCATGATCTACTCACATACTTAATGCATTGGGATTCTCTGCACCAGAATCTCAACATGAAACCTTAAGAATCCCATTTTATGGTTAAGGCAACAGTAACAGCTGCACATCCTACTCCTTTATGTTTTTTCTTGTTGACAGCTCTAAAATCCTAGGTAGAAACCTACTCATCAGACTCCAATCCCAGTTGGTCGACATTAGCATTATCTGTAACTTCCAATTGGGCTTTTAGAGGAGGCACCAGAACTAATTAAATGGTGAACTATGGTTACCAAACAGAATATAGTTCAAAGTATCAGGGTCTATATGACTTTTCAAAATATGTCAGATGCATCTGATACCATAAACATGGCAAACCCTGACAAGACTGGGTTTGGATTCACTGTTAGCTAAACTAAGTGTGGACATCTACTCAACCAGTTGTGAACAAAGTCAAGTAAAGAAGAAGAGGAGCATTGGTGGATTCCTTTGATGCCATAAAGTGGAAGTGGGGAATTAGAGATGCTCTACACATGGGTTTTGCATACAAATACCCCCAAAAAATGTCAGACAAAGTGGAATATAGTGGAGTGGTGAAGAGTTGAGTGGCTTCTTGGGGAGTAGAGTGGAGTGGTGTGTCATAGGGTGGCGTGTTTTACACTTTTACAGTAGAATGGTGCGGAGTTGAATGGAATAGTGCACTCTGTCATTGAGTACAGTAAAGTAACATGTAGAGGCATAAAGGGAGTTGTGTGGAGTGTTGTACACTGGAGTACAGTATCGTACAATGGCACAGAGTGAAATAGAGTTTTGTAGTAGTAGAGTAGAGTGAGAGTGGGGTGCCATAAAGTGGAGTGTCGTAGAGTTACGGGTCGTGCAGTGAAAGGTTGGAGAGTGGAGTACAGCTGAGTACAGGGTCAGAGTGGCACAGAGTGGCAAATTATTGTATACTGAAGTTGCATAGAGTGTAGAGTGGAGCAGCACAGAGTGGAGTAAAGTGTCAGAGTGGAGTGACATGTCAGAGTAGCTTGGCATGGAGTAGAGTGTACTGGCATACCATAGATTTGAGTAAAGTTTCAGAAATTGGAGTGGTATGTCATACAGTGAAGTGGACTGGAGTTGAGTGCTGTAGAGTGGAGTGGCATAGAATACAGTGTTGTAGATTATGGTATAGTGGAGTTTACATATAGTGTCAGAGTTCCATTACAAAGTGTGGCACGGAGTGGCATAGAGTGGTGTAGAGTGAAGTACTGCATGATAGAATAGAGTGGAGTAAAGTGGGGTAGAGTGGTGTGGAGGGAGTTACGTTGAGTGTTGTAGAGTGTCAGAGTGGAGTGTAGGGGCATAGAGTGCAGTAGATTGGGGTGGCATAGAGTGGAGTACAATTTTGTAGAGTGGAATGCCATAAAGTAGAGTAGTGTGGTGTGGTAGATGGGGTACAGTGGAGAGACAGAGAATGTTGTACAGTTGATTGGCATAGGGTGGCATGGAGTGGAGTAGTAGAGTAGAGTGGATCACAGTGAAGTATATTGGGGTGGAGTGTTGTACAGTTGCACAGATTGTAGTAGAGTGTTGTAAAGTGGAGTACCATAGAGTGGAGTAGAGTTTGGTTGATTGGAGGGGCGTAGAGTGGCATAGAGTGCAGAATTGGACAGTGTTGGACAGTGTTGTGTCGTAGAATGAAGTATCAGACTATTGTAGTGTACAGTGTCATGGCGCAGAGTATTGTGGCATACAGTAGAGGGATGTACGGTGTTGTGATAGAGTGTCAAGGTGTAGAGTGTTTTTCACATGCAGAGTGAAGTGGCAGAGCGGAGAGGCATAGAGCGGAGAGGCATAGAGCGGAGAGGCATAGAGCGGAGAGGCATAGAGCGGAGAGGCATAGAGCGGAGAGGCATAGAGCGGAGAGGCATAGAGCGGAGAGGCATAGAGCGGAGAGACATAGAGCGGAGAGGCATAGAGCGGAGAGGCATAGAGCGGAGAGGCATAGAGCGGAGAGGCATAGAGCGGAGAGGCATAGAGCGGAGAGGCGTGGCAGAGTGGAATGGGGTAAATGCTAGTGGCATAAAGTGGAGGCAAGATGGGCGCAGTAGCAGTATATTGCTGGCCAGCTTCCCCCACCCATCCCTCGTTCCTTCCTTTTCTCTTCTTGGCTTCTTGCTTTCTTTTCTTTTTCTTGCCTCTGATTTTCCTTGTTGTGTTAGACTTGGATGAGACTGCAATGGCTGAATGGGTGTAATTGAGCATGTGGGAAGGCTGGTGGTGGATGGGTGCACCCATAGCTCACTGATGGTGTGGTGGGTGGGGCACCTCCTCATCCCGGCACACAGATAACAGTGGAATAGTGCTGGTGTGGTTGAATGTGTGGATGAGTGAACTGTTTGTAAGGTGAATGTATACATATTTATATTACAAGTAGAAGTTTCTCTTGTGATTGGGTTGTGGGGTGACCGTTTGTTTTGATTCACTATTCCTTAGGGTGGGAGTTGTGGGTTGGGTTATGATTGGGGAGGCACAGCTTGATTATGTGTTTTCCCGGTGGATGGGTGGGGATGTTTCGGATTATGAGGTCTTGTTAAGATGGCAGAATTGGCATGGTGTTAAGAGATGACTTGTATTAACTGTGTAACATGGTGTACAAGGGCTCAATTAATTTGTGAAGAGATATAGGGTACAAACCTATTATCGCAGGCATTGGACTCACATAGCCATGTTGTAGGAAATACATTTGTCAGACTCAGACTCATGGGCTGCATAAAAAGTTGAGTGGTCGAAGTTCTCCACCACATATTCCACTTATGCTTGAGGGGTGGTAATCTGGGTAGCCCCCCAGATTCCCTTTCAGGCCCTTTGTTGTATAGCAGATAGTGGGACAATATGTCCTGGTGCACGGTGTTAGATGGCACAGGAATATGCCTGCTGAATGTCTACGCCCCAAATGTAGAGGAGGATGATTGTTATCTTGATCTGGAGAAATAACTATTGCCATATGCTGGGATTCCAATTTTGTGGGCAGGTGATTTTAACTGAGTGGTGGATGGCACCATTGGATAGGCACTCCCCCAAAAGCACACATGAAACTCGATGTCGGCTGCTCTCCTGGAGGTCATGGATCGCCCAAGTTGTGTGGACCTGTGGCGCACGACACATCCAGATAAACAGGGCTACAGGTGTCACACCAGCGATTTCAGTCTTTAGCCACTTAGGTTGTTTCTTGCTTGCTGGCGATGCTGCTGCGCAGGCCCTACAGATACAAGTATTAGGGAGATACCTTTCAGACCACTACCCTGTGTTATTGGAATGGGGACAAGGAGCGGCTGGCCGAAGGTTCCTCTTTGGCGCCTGCAACCTGAGGCCCTGAAAGATGACATCTTTTGAGAGGAACTCGGTGACTTGCGGCTCTTTTCGCACCAACTGGTTGTTCACTGCTGCCAGGGGGACAGAGTGGAACGCGTTGAAGGTGGTGATGTGTGGGGAACGCATGTCAAAGGTGGGCGGCATGCAGAAACGGTTGGAGAGGGACCTTACCGAGGTGGAGAGCACATCGGCAAAGCTACAAAATAAAGGTCCTGTTGTCGAGCCAGGCAGTGAGGCTTTGCTGTGTGCCCAGCGTAGAGAAGAATACATGTGTACTCACTTGGAAACAGTGTATAGAGAGGTCAAGATGGTTGACAGATCGGAAATAAGGTGGTTCCTTGACAATATAACACTACCCTGCCTTGCAGATGACCTACACGATGAGCTAGGGGGAGAGATTCGACTTGAAGACCTCCGGGAGAAAGTGCAGACTATGGCGTGCTAGAGACCCAGGTCCAGATGGCGTCCCAGTGGAGTACTTTCATACTTTTGAAGATGTATTACTCCCTAGGTTGTTGGAGACCCTGCATGAGGCCAAGCGAGTAGGGATTCTCTACTCTTCCAGCTGGTGCACGAAGATTGATGTGGGTTTATGCTTGGTCGGGGGACTCACCTTAATTTGTGCAGATGCTCTCATATTGCACTCTATGGCTAACATGGATATGCAGGCAGCTGCAGTCACCTAGGATATCGAGAAAGCCTTTGATACCCTACGGAGGATGCTCTACAGGAGGTTTAGGCTAGAATGGGTCTCGGACCAGATTTTATCCTTTGGATTAATCTACTGTATTGTCACCCAACTGCTAGAGTGCGCAGTGGCGGAGTGGTTTCTGCACTCATCACTATAGAGAGGGGTACAAGACAGGGATGCCCATTCCCCCGCTCCTTTTCACACTGGCGATGCAGCCACTGGCGATCCAGCTGAGGCTGGACATGGGCCGTTGGGGTGTACTTGTAGGCGAGAGTACCTATGTCCTATCATTGTATGTGGATGATGAACTGCTTTCACCCAACAGTGGCAGTGCCTGCCCTCCTGGCTGTATGGTCAGAGTTTGGGATAGTGTCAGGTTTGGTTATCAATAGCCAGAAATCAGATATGTTCCCAGTCAGCTCTTGTTGGGAGAGAAATCACGGATACCCCTGCCTCGGCATTTACATGGGGATGTGATCATTTCCGTTATATATGTATCCTAGTTGCTCATACAGCCGAAGCCCAATATGCCTTGAATGTGGGAGCAGTTCTCACAGGCCTAGCGGCAGATATATTTCTAGAATCATCTCCCACTGTCTTATGTGGCACGTGGCCCTGGCGAAAATGGTCTTACAGTTGCGCTGCCTCTATGTGCTGCCGAACTCCTGCTGACGAATCCCTAATGCCACATTTACCACCCTGAACAGCCTTTTCGTTTCCCTAGTGCAGGCTAGGAAATGCAGTAGTTTGAAGCTGGAAATATTAAAGCTGGATATGGACCAAAGGGGCCTAGGCCTTCCAGACCTTTGTCTTTATTTCTCTGCCGGACTACACCAATATGCAGAACAGTGGTGTGCTGAGGGGTCAAATACAGAGAAGAAACTATTGGCGGGCTGGAGCACACAAGCAGACCTTCCACGATATCTTATGATGGGCTCGCAGACCCCCCAGGATTGTCCATTTATGGTCCATCAGGTTGCCTTAGCATGGAAACATGCGGTCACTCTTGTACTGCGAAGGGCCCCATATGCCCGGTCACTCCGGATAATGAATTCACGGATTCGGCCACATGCAGACGGTGCTGGATCTGACTACTTGGTTTGATGGTGGCTGTGTAACAGAAGGTGATCTATATTTTAACTCTCCTTTACAGACACGAGAGAACATTATCATGTCCCGGAGGGTCACTTTCTACAGTACGCTAAACTAACACGCACTGCATGTGAAATATGGACCACATTCCCCGAGGAATTCATGGAGTCCCACACCCTAATGATGATCATGGACCTGGGCTCCTTCATGGGATTGATGTCTTTGCTGTATAAAGTCCTGAAGGCGGACTGCTGGGTAGATGTATCGAGGGTAAAGAGTAGATGGTTGGAGGACTTGCCAACACCTCTAACAGAGGGAGTGTGGAACAGGGCGTTTGAGCAGATACAGGAATTGGCCAGCAATGCTCGTTTTAAACTCACCCAATTTTATAACCTGCACCGTACCTACCTGACCCTCATCTGATTATCGCGAGCATCAACATGTCCCCAATGCTGAGCAGAGCCAGCCCATTTCACACATATGACTTGGGACTGTCTTCACCTCTGCCCATACTGGACGGAGATCCCGAAATTGTTGCGAGACATGACAAGACTCCCCATCGAGATGTCGATCAAGCATTGCCTTTTAGGAGTTTTACCGCTCTCCAAATCAAAGACCCATATGCAGGACAAATTTGCTTCACTGGGATTGGTGTTGGTGATGCGACATATCGCTATACACGGGAAACAGTCTGCAGCCCCACTTGTTTGGTTAAATGGAAGGCGGACATGTGTGAACGCCACCTGCTTTCTGTTTGCACAGACGAAAATGCTGATCAAGACTGGGAGACTTGGAGTATTATGCTAGAGAGATTACAGGTGACTGATCAGCAGAGTGGAGACACAGTAGACATGCAGCGGATAGTGACCACTTCCCAGCAGGGGCAGTCAGAGACTTCCCCATTGCCCGATGATGACCGTGGCTAATGAATGGGCAGATTGAATATCGGAGTGGGGGTGGGTACCCCAGGAGTAAAGGCTCATACTCTGGCTGCATTCCCATCTTGTGGGTTCACGGTGGGACGAAGGTGGTGTACCCTTTGATTCCATGCCTAATCAATTGGGCTATATAAGATCTCCGTTGCCTGATAATGGATTTTTTAATAGAGACCCTTACGACATCCCCCCTACTCAGAAACTAGAGGGGCCACACCTATCTGGAAGCGGATAGGGAGAACAGATTGAGCCACGAGTCAACACAATATATCTGAGATTCAGGAATGTCTACTTTGATAGTGACCAAGGACATATTCTCGGTTGTTATGGGCTAGATCAATCATGCCAATATGCGATCTGTAATATGTATTATAAATGATGTAGCGATCTGACACACTTTAAATGCAACACCTATGTAAATGCGCAGGAAGCGATGGCATGTACCACACATTTACTTAGTTCCCCGGCCAAATGCCCAGGATACCTACTGTATATGTACTTGCGCAATTGTCCTTAAGATCAAATGCTAATAAAAACATGGGCAAAAAATAAAATTGAAAGTGCTACATTGCTGGGTAAATGTCTTATGCGTCTTGTGCATATTGTCTTATGCGTCTTGTGCATATTCTGCACTGCAGCTGAAAGGACCACAGGGTAATGTCTCCAGTGACCTTGTGTTCATGTAATTTCGATAATGTGATTTTTCCTCAAGCGTCTTCATCCATAAATCTGTGATAATGTGAATCCTTGTCAAGATAAGACTAAGATCTCCACCAGACAGGTGTACTTTCTCTTGACTAAATGAAGTAAGAGCTTCTTTATTTGGTGGAGATTTCCTCATATTCCTCTGCATCGATAAAACTTCAACAAAATCAGCTGGAAACTCGCTCAGGGGCCTTTTGGTAAGCTGTCCATCAACGTGGGAAAAGTCGGGCAGACCTTTACATACTACTAAAGAAAACAGGGAGGGGGGCCAAGGGGTGGCCTATCCCCCGGGGCCCAGCCACTAATCAATGGGGGTGGGGGGGCCACACCGCCCCCCTCTCTGCCTATTTTGGCACCGGGTAGCCCATCCACGTCTCCCCGAGCACTAAGTATGCATGTAGTTTGAGGCTCAAGGTCCCCATGGTCCCAAACCAGCCGGCTCCCTGCATTGCTCTTGCACACAGGGAGCAGCTGGAAACACAGCTACTTGTGTGCGAGAGCAATACTTTCATCCTCATTCTGCTTCCAGCGAGTGGGAGTGGTTGGACAGCTCCAGATTGCTGGAACTGGAGTGTTTGCTGGGAGCTGTCATTTTTTGCTCAGCCTCGGGAAGTGGTTGTCCCCGGGGCCAGGAGGGATCTGAGCAGCCCCCTGCTTAAGACTGCAATAGCCCCGGGGAGGTGGTGCTCCCCGGGGTATTAAGCCCTTGGAGGGGTGACCCATACACCCCCGTATTGTTTACTCAAACTCTGCATCCCCTTGGGATCTGGCCCACCGGGGGCTACAATTATCTCCTGGGAGACCACGCTTGCTTTTAAAAAAGAATATATGGCAATATTCAAAGATTTGCAATTTCACAGTGAAAAAATGCTTTTTTGCCCAGGCGTGGTCCTTGTGTGACCCCAGGACCAAAGCTATGTGGTTAGTGTCGTTATACCCTGTACCCTTTCCTTATTTGCATTTTGTTTTGGGACTTGGCTGAAAGCGAGTCCAAGAAGGCTGCCAATGAATATGCCTTGTTACCGCGCATGCTTTTTTAACACATGCAATTACAATGCGTTCTTTACAACGACCACGTTGTAACAACGCATGCCATTACTCCGCAAGTTGGAACAACGACTTGCTCTAGGGGAGGCAGTGGATGTTGGAATAGTATAATTTACTATTCCAACTCTAGTCCATGCAACAGTAGGGAAGGTGTTGGATTTTAAATCTGTCCCCTAGAACAAGTCGTTGTTCCCACTTGCGGAGTAATGGCATGCGTTGTAACAACGCGGTCGTTTTAACAACCACATTGTAATGGCATGCGGTGTTCCGGATTCGCAGTAAACGATGCTTACGCTGCCAACACTTCCTGATTGAAGTGTTGGCAGCCAGTCAGAGCTCGGCAGATCTCTGCCTGAGCTCATCATTATTTGAGAAGGTTTCTCAATCCTAGAGATACATATTTGGATTGAGTGGAAACATAAGTGGTACCACTACTCTACTCCTAAGGGCTATTGGCAATATATTATTGTTGCCTCATTGAGGACTAGGTTTAGAATCTAGCCATAAAACAGAGCAGGGGACATATATGCTTTGTAAAAATTGAAATGATTGAGGGCAATTGCATGTGCCACTCCACACTTGTCAGTAGGGACATGATACAGCATAAAAGCTAATCATGCTTTACACAACACAAACCAATCTTGACAACGAAAACACAAATGTGCGCTTTGCACACATCTAGAAAAACTACACTGAAACTGAGAAAAGTTTAACAGCACCGTAAAAGTGTGCTTGAATAGGTAGAAACATTAGGATTAATAAAAAAATTAAAGTTGTTTGATTAATCGATTACCTTATATCTTAACAAAATCATCATGAAAAACTAATGAAACTTTGCATTTCTATTAACGTCATTGTAAAGTGCCATAACAAAATAGACAATGGTGCAATTCACATACGCAATGTTATAGGACTGAAACTTTCAGTATAAGTGTTTTAACATTATAAAGATCATATAACCAAACAATTTTATTTTAATGATTTTTAGAAATAGTGTACATGTGGCTACTTTTTGAAATCGTGGTAGTGGGCCTTAATAGAAGATGAATTTTTTATGTAATGATCACTGACATATATGCTAATATATATTATATGTTTGATATATTTTGTTATGCTTAAACTTAATTGGGAGTTTATTTTACATAAGAAATGCATTTAGATTACTTTTCCTTAGGTTTCATTATTTCATAGTCTGATGTAATGGGTCTTTGATACGCTGCATCAAATGTTACTTTATTTGATCTGTACATGCAACATTCTTTAAGCGACTTTCAGTATTTCTCGGTGTATGTGAATTGATGGGAACCAGACCTTTGGATTATATCCATGAAGAGCAACAAAGTAAATAAGCTCTTTGTCAACAAACCTGTGATAACAGAATGGACAGTCGTTTCTCATGATGAGCAAGGGAAAGTTTGCTGGAGTATCAATTTGTACCTGGATAATTGACGAATGGTCACATGATGTTCAGACCATCGTATGATAACTACTGATGTTGTAATAAACAATATGGAGTATAAAATGTGACTTTCCAAGGAGAAGGGAGGCTACCCCTTCACTTTCCTTGCCTCCAGCTTGCCTGCCGGACTTTCTCTTCCATGCCCCTTGATTTTTCCCCTTGCTGATGAACTTGCCTGCTGGATGATTTGTAGCTGTCTGGTGAGAGACCAAACTTGAACTTTCCCGATATATGCTCCAATCCCTAGTGGACTTGATCCCTTGTGAACCATCCTCCTGCCTTTGTTGGTGGCAGGAATTAATTCAAAACCATCCTCTTTATGTTTTCTTTTATTTAGAAATAGATTTACTGTGACGAAATGTGTGGTTTTATACTACGAGCTGTTGGTACCTCCAGTTGCATTGTTCTATTTTTATAGCATGGTTTTGAGAGTAATATATTAGAACCTGATCTCCAATTTGTGAGTTGGCTGCCAATTATTGGTACTCACTGGGTGGCTGACAGTGGGAAACCCTGATTTCTCATCCCTCACTATGACGAAGAAAGATCCATCGGAGGACCATCGCCTCTGTGGGTGAAGTATAGAATCTGAGAGTAAAATTAGCTACTCGGAGGGGCCCACTGCTAGAAGAGAAAACCCCGGTTTATTGCTTCTGCTGCAACAGATGTTCCAGTTGACATTAAAGCCCCCTTAGTACATATTTTGGAAATATGACAACTGTTCTGCTAGGTATTCAGTAAGCTCTCTGATAAAAATTATATGGGCTCTGTGATAATAGTGTATGGTATTAAAATGAATCACAGTCATAGATGTGTTTGAGTAAACAGCAGAAATTTAAAGAAAGTGTACTTGCGGTGGTTCATCTTTTAGCCAATTTCTTTTTTTTTTGTTGAATTAAGGCCACCCCATCCCCAGTGGTTTTTACCATGAGCTCTGATCTTGTTAACTGACAGGATTAGTAAGTCAACATCAGCTTGGGACTGTGAACTAAGCCGGAAGTAAATAAAGCAAAGAATTTTAAGTAAAAGTCCATGATGGCATCGGCACTAAATGAGTTTGGCTGATCAACAATTAACAGGCCAGTACGTACTTCAGTGTGCCTGATGGATGTGGACTGCTGAGGACATATTGTGAGTTTTTGAGGAGGAGCTTCAAACTTGAATGGTTCCTCTCTCCACAAGGTAGGCATGGACAGCAGGGCAATTTTGTGCTAAGCGGACATCCTCCCTATCCTGGAAGCCTGCTATGACACATTTAGTCCCCTTGTTTTAATTATAGAGCATGCACTTTGCTTATTGTTTTGTAACAATGAGGAAGGGGAGATCAAGGAGGACCTGGGATTAAGAATGGACACTTGGAAGCGAGAGAAGTTCACCAGGACTCCCTTGTGGACAATGTGGTGAATGATTGTGGCCAGATTTACATTTTGAATGATTAGTTTATTCACAAATAATCACTGTGTGAAGGAATAAAATGAAAGAACACCTTACCAGAGAGTTTCTTGGTTTGCTGAAAACACACAGGTAAGTGCAGGTGAGGATCAGAAGTCTCATCTTCATTGTAAGTCCAGAACCAGCTTGCACTAAAAAGATAAACAAAACTTCTTTAGGAAGTCGGATCATAATCCCCAGGTTTTGGTCTTATGCCTTTGATGGACAGTTGTATAGCTTATACAGGAAAACCTACAAACCCTGTACAAAAACGTGTGTCTAATTATCTTCTTGTTGTGTATGGCGTCAGTCAGATGCTATTATCCAGAACACCTTACTTGAAACCTGACTTTTGACTGTACTGATGACAAAGCAGTAAAACCCGCTCTGATGGGAGTGAAGTGAAGACCTGGATTCTAAAGCTGATGCAGAGGCAGGAGATAGTGGTTGGAAGAGAACGATCGTATTTGTACTGTGCAAATGAGGCACATTCTCTGGTCTGTGCTACGCTTACTTGGATGGACTTTGGTCTCGAACTAAGTTTACAATCATCAATTTCAACATTTCAATCATGGTGAAGCAGGTCTTGCCCCACAGCATAGAGAGAGGAGAATATTTGGGTAACAAAGGTTTATTACAAATTAGTAAAGTTACAATCTCAAATCAGTAAATTCAATCAATAACCTGATTACAGAACAGTAGTAAATAAACAAGGCAAGTAAGCAAAACAATGTTCAGTATTTAAAGTAGAAGTTCAATACATGAAGATTCAGTTCATCTTTTGGAAAATATTGTATGATAATTTACAGTTGCAATTAAACATGTGGGATTCATAAGCAACAGGCTTTAGAAGGCATAGAATCTGAAATAGAACCTAATGAGGGTTCCAATCAAAAAAGGAGAAATGCATTTGCTATAGAAAGTAAGTCTCTTAGCAGAGATATAAGGAGCATTGGGTCTCAAGAGAAGGAAGAGAAACGTCTAGCTGCGAAGGTGGATTGGGCAAAGTGTTCTGACTAACAAAGTTTGCATAGTTAAAACTTCAAATTAAGCCAAACAGATACATTATACAGGTTCCCACTGAGTAAGAACTAATCAAAATGCGTGTTCTCGCCTTTCCATGAATAACGCAATGCCAGCTACTTCCGTCATTGTGGCCTTTGTGATCTCTCACAAAGGAGTATCTACCTCCCCTGCCGTTCATACTATGCTGGTACTGAGAATCATCCAGATTAGTTCATTCCTACCCTAGAACGTTCAAGCTGTAAGCTAACACAATAAAACAATTTAACGGGAATACAGTGATTCTGGTGCCTCAAGCAGAAAGAAACGTATGCACAGCAAGCAAAACTACAATGTTTATTTTAAAAAAAGAGTAAGGCACCTAGGCCTACTAGTATGACTATTAAGATGCACATAATCTAGAATTGATAATAAATGTGGTTCATTCAGTTTATTAAATCTAAAATTTCATGTCAAATAATGTGTGAAATAATGTGAGTAATGTGTACAATAACATATGCACACATGTAAGCAATAGTCATGCTGATTACAGATTAAGATATCATTAAGAGCAAATAAATTATGGCGACTGCTTCACCACAGGTTTTTCCCCCATTAGTCCTAGAAAGATAGGGATGCTTGGCACGTTGTGAAATGGTGAATGCCCCATCATCTGGAGTAAATATTGGGAAGGAATGGTGTGGGGAAGGTGTTTTCAGGAGGGATGAAGGATAGAGACAAGAAGCCAAGTATCTTTTAGGTCAGACATTAGCCAAGACCTTTTGATTTTACTAAAATGATATGTAAAATATACTTATTTCCAGGGGTTTTCAGCTTTCTCTCTTCATCCATTGTAAATGTATTGCGACTTATATAGCGCACGTATCACCCGAAGGCATCAAGGCGCTTGCCTTGGGAACCCGTCCTGGCTTTTTCCCTGTGAGAACCCCTACTGGGTATCCCCAGGGTGAAAGCCAGGCATCCCGCAGCGGGGTGGGCCGCCGTAGTGGAGATTAAGCAACTATTGCCCTGAGTTGCAGCGTGGGACCCCATGATTAGAATAGGCGCCGAGGCGAGAATTATAGAGTCCGTGGACATTTTGGGCCCATTGATTTGTTGTTGTGTCATCCACATTTTGCTTCCCCCCACTACAGCATACATTTTGGGGCAGTTGGTCCGCCTACTTCAGCCACCGACGATGCTCATTTATAGTGACTATATTTAGCTCTTTCACAAGGGGAACATCCACATACAAGGTATTTCCCTTCAGTACCACGGTTTTTGTTTTTACTTTATTACATTAGAGTTGCTTTTGTTTGTAGAGTATGATGGGAAAGCAGGACACCACTTATCAGAGGCGAACACATGGCACACTCCAGCTATATCAGTTCCTGTCTCCTGCCAATGCTTTTGAACATTTGTTTTGGAGTGGTAGTTGTTTTCTGGACTACTGCTTTTTCAGACCAGAGTGTGTCCATTTGAAAGTGTTCACTATTAAGTTATGCAACTATTGTCCTTCTGGTGTATTCTAGTGAATGGTCTGCATTCTGTGTGTCATAATGTATCTGTGAAATAAACGGCCCATATGAAAATTGATACACTGCAATAACAATAGTGCACCGACTCTGGGACTAGTCTGAAAAAGTTGTGGAGAACTGACCCATTTCAAAGACAAGAGTAATAAAAACAGCAGCTGACAAATTCAGAATATAAACACATGAGCGTTCTTTATCGTTACAACCCTGTGTCTTTCCTTCTTTACTTTTTACTTTCCTTGTTTACTTTTTAATTTCTCTTTGCTTTTTGTTCTTTCCTTCTTTCCTCTTATTTTTTGTTTTTCTTGCCTTCCTCTTTCTCTTCCTTATTTGCTCTTTTTTCTTGCCTTTTTTAAAGACCAAAACACTTTTGGCTTAAGCCATTTTCTTTTTTTTTTAGATTGAAGGCCCGGCAGCTTCCTGAACAATGACATTTCTAAAAAACACATGAAACAAAACAAGAATTGCCGTAAGGCTAGCGGTCAACGTAGGACCTATTGACTTTGCTAATGTTTGTTTGTAATTGGATGAGTAAGAAGTGGGTAATGCTGAGCCAATAAAGAGGAGTTTATGGTTGCATGCTTATTTATTGGACTGTTGGGTGTTCACTAAATAAAGTAGGAATCTATTTACAGGTTACCAGACAGTCTGACAGCATCCTGTTTTGGGAGTCAGTTACGTCAAACTGCTTAGCTTGAGTTTATACAACAAATTTCATACTGCAAATTGGCCTCCCTATTTTCACTATACAGGTTCTGTGCTGTGCTGACTTCACACATCTCCAACCAGAAGGTGCCTTTAATAATAATAAGAAAACTATCAAAACTTTAAAAAATATTACAGGGGTGGTGATGGTGTGATTGTGTGTAACATTTCATAAGATATGCTTTACCACACGAAAAAGAGCCTTGCAATTCACTTTATAAAGAATCAGTCTTTAGCCTCTTTCTACTGCATAGTGAAGAAACTTCGCAGTGTCTTGCAATATCCTTATAATTTATGGAGGTGATACCTTATTCTATATATCTTGTTTAATCACAATGATCAGTAGACTATTCTTGAATATTGATTTGTATAAAATACAAATCCACTGACTTTATTAAGAGCTCCAGTGCAGAATCCATACATTTCTTACTGCAAGGAAGCAGTTTACCCAAACATTGTCTTTTCTTCATACCCGATGATAAATCCAATGATAAATGTTGGTCCCTTTAATCTCCTCAGTGCTCTGTTTATCACTATCTGCTATATATTGCTGTTATTCATAGCATGTATGGCAGGGAAAGCTTAAGGAATTATTTAATTGACCTGTATTTAAGGTACATCTGTCCACTCAGAAAACTTACAACATGGGACCACCTCAGATTGTGGTACACCTGAATTCTCAGATAAGAAATAAATGAAACTAGCTTTGCAATTTAGAAATAGCGATAATTAATACATTACAATTTAGGAGTTGCAAACAGTATGTACTAAGCATGACATTACTAAATATCAATTGCATAATAATTGCTTTCATTTATCGCCAAAATAAAATTTGTAATTAGTTTTGTTACACAAATTGAAAATCATGGGTTCAAATTGCAAAAGTTGCAATGGCGAATGATGGCATCACAGCCTCCAGAAGTGATTCAGCCTGGAAGAGGAGGACAACTTTGCCTTTCTTCTACTAAAGATTAAGCCACAAATGTTCAGCCAAGAACCACAGGAGGAAGTTTGGAGGAAAAGGAATAGAAACTTCAGCGTGCAAAACATTTTGGTAGATAAATGTGTGGCTGAAAATGGTCAATTATTTGCAGAGACCTGACTTACAATTCCAGAGGCCCCAAAAAACTTGCTTTGGAGGCATACTGAAGAAACAGTAATGCTGTTGAGAGGGGGTCACTAACCGAAGGACATAAGAAAGAATTTGTATGACCTTAGAACTTGGACCAGAGACAAAAAGTGGCAGCAGGAGGCAGAGGGCTGCAGCAATAGTGGGACCCAGCACTGAAGCAACACCATCTGCAATGGAACCATTTTTAATCAAATTCGCTACACAGCCACTGGCTCGGTCAGGAGTTCCAGCAATTGACACATCATATCCAAATCAAAACTTGGATTTTTCAATGAGCAAAAATAAATCTATTTAAAAAAAACATTAATTATAATGTAAGCTAATATTTAGTTATTTTGTTATAAATTGAAATGACATTACATGTACACTGCAGTATAAAGCACAACCAGTGCATCATGGAAAAGTAGTCCTTGTACATATATTCTTATTTGCAAAGTGACCGATGACCAATAAAGAAGACATCTATGGAGTTAGATTGAAAATTATCTTTGTTAGACCTGTGATCTTTAGGGTAGTCTTCCCCCAAACTTTTTGCCTACTCCCCTCATATTTGTTTGATGAATTTGTTTTTGTTGGCCTTAAAAGCTACTATTTGGCCTGCAGCACTTATGGTGCCACCCACTTAAGTAGCCCCCTAAAACATGTCCCAGGCCTGCCACTGCAGCCTGTGAACAGTTTTAAACTGCCAATTCAATGTGGCAAAATAAACCCCTGTCAAAACTAAAACCCTTTTCACTACATATAAGTCAGCCTTTAGGTAGGTCCTAAACAGCTGATAGGGCAGGGTGCATTACGATTAAAGTTGGACGTGTATTTTTAAGTTGGACATGTCCTAGTAGGGAAAAATTACATTTAATAAGTGATAACTTTTATTTGGGAGCAGGTAGAAATATCATGTTTGGTGTCTAGGGAATTGCAATTTAAAATTCTCTATATGCCCTCAGACTGATCTGAAGCTTGAGACTTGCTTTTCTGCTTGAACCCAGGACTTCGAGTGATTCCAATGGATAGTTGAATAAAATAAGACAAAAATCCAACATGCACAAGTAGAGATCACTTTTAAAAGTTAGAAACTGTTCAGTTGATAGAAATGTATGGATGCATTACTTTTAGCACAAAGTGCCTGGGATGCATCAAAATCTAAGATAAAAACAGGCACTTTGGAGGTGAGGCACCGAAAAAGCAAAGTGATGCGTCAGTTCCGAACTAACTCCCAAGGAAGGTGATGCATCAGTTCCTTACTGTTAGGGAGGTGATGCTTTGGTTCCTTATTGTAGTGCAGGGGAGGTGATGCCTCAGTTCCATACTGTCAGGGGAGGTGATGCTTTGGTTCCTTACTGGGAGGTGGAGTGATGCATCGCTATCCGAACAGGAGGCCTTGGTTCCTTTCTATGAGACAATGTTGATGAAGAACTTGGCACCCAGGGACGATGCGTCAAAAATAGAGACGTTGTGTTGATGCGGGGGAACAGGCGCTAAGTCAATTTTACAGCTGTAAAACAGGTGATGCGTAGATCTCTTCAGCAGCACATCAAGGTATGTCTGTATGTGTCGGAACATGCGCAACGGACGTCTGATGCAGTGCTAGGGACTCTGGTTGCAGTGATATGCCAAATGCACTGCACTCGCTGCATTGATTCTTTGGCTGCACAGCAGTGATGCATTGGTTTTTCAACCGCACACAAGTGCTGCATCGAAAAAACTGATTATCTTGGTTCTTAGTAGCCAAGCCGCCTCCAAGGGCCGAGGAAATGGAATTGGCACCACTTGGCAAGTCAACAATCCCAACAGAGCAGTTCAGGGGCTGCAGATGAATTCTTTGACGGCCCTGAGACTTCTTAAGAGGATGCAAGCACACAAGTCCTTGGAGAACCTTGGAAGCAGGATACAGAAAGCAAAGTCCAGTACTTTCACTGCCCAAGACAGAAGCAGCAGGCCACCAAAACAAAGCAACCAGCAGAGTGCCAGTTCCTCCTACAGCATCAATCTATTCTTTTTGGCAGAATTTCTGGATATGATTTAGTCCTGAAGTATTCTGAAGTTATTGTGTCACAGCTTCAGTATGTATACCAGTTTCTGCCTTTGAAGGAGGCAAACTTCAAAGGAAAGTCTCTGTAGTGCACAAGACCCTGCCGTTCCCTGAACTGGCTTCAGATACACTACAGGCCGTGGAGATAGCTTTGGGTGAGTGTCGAGAGTGAAGGTACAAACAGCTCATCTGTCAACCAATCCCAGACATGGATTCCACAGGCAAGAAGAGTCACAGAACGGTAAAGTAAGAAAATGCCTACTTTCTAAATGCGGCATTTTCAAACATGCAAGTTAAAAAGTAACTTCACTAAAAGATGCATCTTTAAATTAAACTCCAAATCTCTATCTCATCATAATTGGAAGTTACACTTGTAAGATCTTACAAGCCAGCTTCAATGACAACCTATGGGTGAGACAGTCCTTGCAATAGTGAAAAACAGAAACCGTATTTCACTTTCAGGACATGTAAAATACACCAGTACATGTCCTAACTTTCACATACACTGCGCCCTTCCCATATGGCTACCTTGGACCTACCTTATGGGTGCCTTACATGTAGTAAAAGGGAAGGTTAGAGCCTGGCAAGCGGTTGCCATTGCCAGGTTGACATGGCAGTTTAAAACTGCCCAGACACTGGAGTGGCAGGTCTGAGAAATGTTTGCAAGGGTACTCATGTGGGGGGCACAATCAGTGGTGCAGGCTCAATAGTAGCATTTGATTTACAGGCCCTGGGCACACCTGGTGCACTTTAATAGGGACTTTCTGGTAAATTAAATATGCCAATCATGGATAAACCAATTAAAGATACATTTTACACAGGGAGCACTTGCACTTTAGCACTTGTCAGCAGTAGTAAAGTGCCCAGAGTCCTAAAACCAGCAAAAATGAAATGCAGCACAGTCAAAAACAGGAGGAGAAACAGAAGCAAAAAAAGATAGGGGAAACACATGCCAAAGATGCCCGGTCTAACATTGGGACCTATACATTTTTTGACTAAAATATGCTCTGACAACCGAGAAGAGACAAGGACGTCCCCATTCATTGATCCACCTAAGGTGCTTTGTCAGTCGCCCTGATTTCGCAGCCTCTCCCACTATGTTCTTCTCCCTAGCAGCAAATCCTATGCAGTGTCTCTTCGCAGAAGGGGTATCCGACCTCTTTGAGCCCTCATGAACTACATCCAGCGGCTTTGTCCCACTGGAGATTTTCGATTTACAAAAAAAAAAAATCGAGAGACTAAGCCCGAACTTATAAATCTTCACCGCAACTTCGTCCAGCGGCTCCCTGACAACAACACCTGCTCCTCGAACACCGCCGGCTGCCTTGCCAAACTGCACTTTACCTTCTCACAACATTTTCTTTAAAAATTCTTCTAAGTCCAAAGGTAAGCGCAAACCAGACACAATCCACTTCATGTACCTGATCTGGGGTCCTTCATGGCTGGCCATTACTTTACCTAGTTATCTTTGCCCCGCTCCGTGGTTGGCACTTAGATCTTTTAAGCGTTAATTTGCACTTAAACCTTTAGAAATTCAGAAGTCTGGTTCTTCGGATTGGATTTTTGTCATTTTGGTGCCAAATGTATTAAAATGTACTAGATTCTAAATTAGTGTGGGATTTTTCCAGTCTAATGATTTCACTTTATTACTGTTCAAGTGCTGCATACATACTTTAGACAACAGTGACTAAGTTTAGCCTTACTGCTTTCGTGACAAGCTACCAGAGGGTTAAGCACAGGTTAATTTAGTGACTTTGTTGTTCACCCCGACAGGCATTGTGGCTTTTGCAGGAATAGGTTTCCACACCTAACCATCAACCCAATTTCTCACAATTTTTATATTTTGAATGAACAGAAAGTAATTATAACAATTATGCAAGTACAATGTATAACCTTTTGAATATATTTTTTGATGTGTTAATTTACCAGATTTATATAATGCTGGGCACCATGGGGTATGAGATTATTTTATATGCAACATTAATGACTTCGAGGTCTTACGAGTAACACAACCTGGAGCAAAATGTCAAACAGATAGAATAGGAGAAACAGTCAATCTCAGCAAAAGAGATAGAATCAAAGAGAATAAGTCAGGGAGTAGGAGGAGTTGGGGAGAAGGTAGGAGGGGGAAATATAGACATAGGGAAAGAAGAAGAAGAAACAAAAAGATAGGTTGAGGAAGGAGGGTTGAGGAAGGAGGGGCAGCAAGTGGGAGAATGGGCAGATTAAGACCATGGAAAGAGAGTAGATTGCAGAAAGTGCATGGGCAGAGAGATTATCAGAGGTGGAAGAGGAAGAAGGAGCAAGGATGAGAAATTGGAAGAGGACGATGAGTACAAGAGTAAGGCAGGGGAAAGAGAGTAGACAAAGAGAAAAGATTGCAAGAACATAGATGGCAGGAGAGAAGGGAAGGTCGAGGGAGGTGCGGGTAGGAGAATTTGAGAAAGAGGTAGGAAAGGGAAACAGAACAGAGGAAAGCGGACAGTAGTAGAACACAAATGTTGTTGGAGACCAACGGGGGGAGATGTACAACATTCCACAAACCAAAATGTGGCTGCATTTATGGTGTCCCTTATTGCAGGGAGCGTACAAATTAGATCTGAAGTGTGGCGCTCCGGTTTGAGAAACTTAAATGCTTAAACCATCTTGTTTCTAAGATTCTAAGATTTCTTCTCTTTTTAAGTTGAATAAAGGCTTCTCTGTTGGATGTTGAGTGTGAATCACTGACAGAATATCGTGGCGCTAAATATCGACCTACAAAAATATCGGTGACAAAATATCGACGACCAGAATATCGAATTCCTATCTACAAACAGGTAGGTACAAAAATATTGATTCCAAAATATTGTTGTAAATAATAGTTTGTAAAAATATCAAATTTTTTAAATGTCTGAAAAGTAATATAAAATCAATGAAATAAAGTAAAACCTACTTAAATAACCTTAAAATTAATAAATAATTTATGTAATAAAAATATGTCCATTTTTATTTTTTAATACATATTAACTTAATATGAAGAAATATTCAATATTTTTAGCATAGGATAGTGGGAGGGTATAATTTACCTTTCCCACTCCAGTGAGTGCAACAGTAAGGAAAGCATAGGATAGCTGGAGAGTAAAAATTACTATTCTCACTCCAGTGTGTGCAAAAGTAGGGAAAGCGTTGGACAGCGTAGGGGTAAAAGTTACTATTCCAACTCCAGTGAGTGCAACAGTAGGGAAAGCGTTGGATAGTGAGAGGGTAAAAATTACTATTCCCCCTCCAGTGAGTGCAACAGAATGGATAGCGTGAGTGTAAAAATTACTATTCCTACTCCAGTGAGTGCAACAGTAGGGAAAGTGTTGGATAGCGTAGGGGTAAAAATTTCTATTCCCACTCCAGAGCGTGCAACAGTAGGGAACGTAATGATTTAATATTAAAATAAAAATTCATTAATTATCAATACCAATAAAAAATTCATTACAATTACCAATTACAAAATATTTAATAATCAATTTATAAATACCAATAAATATTATGTATTAAAAATCACCTATTAACTAACTTAGTTTTTAATACCAAAAATTCATAAAAGAAATTACCAATTAATATATAACAGTAAATTCATTATCAATACACAAAAATTATTTCAATAATTGATAAATTACAGTTAAATTACTTCTCACCCTATTCCCCTTTAAACCCACAACCCACTCCAAATACATTAATACGAATATAATCATCAATTAATCAATTAATAAAAATAAATTACCAATAAAAATTATTTACCAAATAATTATTTAATACATTGATCATCAATACCAATAAATAAAAATAGATTACAATTAAATTACTTCCCACCCTATTCCCCTATAACCCCACAACCCCCTACAGAACGAAAATGCACAATTAAATTAAAAATAATGAATTCCTAAAAATTATTATTTAATTTACTATAATTAAATTACTTCCCAACCTATTTCCCTATAAACCCACAACCCAGAATTAAATCACAAAATTGAACATAAAATTCATTACTTTAAAAAAATGCAAACCTACATTACAAAAATATTACATACTTTTAAAACATATACTAACACTTAAAACACTATAAAACTATATTTTTAACTACATTATGACTGTCGATATTACTCACTTCAATGTGAAAATCGATATTTCTTACCTGAATTTCAATATCCTGCACCACTATTTTTGAAATTCGATATTCTGTCCATTCTATATAAAAAACTTGATATTCTGTCCAGTCGATATATTTTTTCGATATTGTGACTAGTTACCGTTGAGTGCGTTGTGTATGTGGCAATTTTGTTTAATGATTTCCTTGATCTTGTCTGACTGAGGGACAAACACAGGATCAGACCATTGACACATCAATCCATTTAAATGCTTTTCAAGCAACATTTGTCTAGAGATAAACCATGGACATTTTCATTTCTGTTTTTTGGGTGTTTATCACCAATTGACTTGCCACATAAGTTGCCAGATGGGTAAAGTAGTTCTGCTTTCTATAACAATTTCTACAAATTCTAAGGAATTATCCAAAAGAGTGTCCGTGTTGGTTCCTGTGTATGAAAACTCCTGTGGTGGAGTAATCTATTGGGATCCATTTCATTAGCGTTCAGTTCGGTAATACGTCTCTTGTTCTGTATGACCAATAAATCCAATAACTGATTAGAGTTTTATTGCTGTCTTCTGTGAAGTTTATGTCCTTGCTGTGGGTGTTGAACCAGTCCCTAAATTACACCTGGGTCTCTTGTGAGCCATTCCAAATACAAAAAGCTGTCAAAATTCTGGGCCCATCATTTGATGTGGTATCAAATTATTTTAGGCATTGATCCATTTGTGGTTACCTATTTATTAAGGCGTTTCATAAAGTACCACATGTCACCTTACGAGATACTTAAAAACCTTTGATAGAAGGAAAAATAGCTTACTGATGGGCAGAGCAGAGTAGGTTCGAGACCCATCGACAGTGAAAACCATATCTGATATTCTTCAAAAGTGACGTCCTTCTCTATATTGACTTAAAAGCAAGTCTGAATAGCTTTGATTTAAAAAGTTACCAGAACCTTTTGTGGACGTGTCCAGATCTCAAGTTACAGGCTATATTTGCCTCCATGTTTTTTTCTTTTGCACAAAGGTTGCGTGATCAGGTGGGAAATGATTTAGCAGCAGGCTCAGATTGGGATGTTTTGCAGAAGAAACTCATAAATAAGTTTGCTATGTTTGGGGCAAAATGCAGCCCTTGCCATTTCCCTTGATCTTCAAATAAAATGGTTCCTAGGACAAAGAAATTGTGGTTCAGTGATATTTGTCAAAGGTATAATTGCAGCTAGTAGGGACTATAATGGTGATATGGCATTAGTCAAGAAACATCACATTCTCCTCCAGTGCCAGGTGATGCTACTTTGAAGACTAACTTAATTAGAACGAAATGCAACATCTTCTAAAATCTGTATCGTGTGTTTGGAGTTCCTGATATCAATTAGTGTACAGATGTTTGGGAGAAAATATCAACAAACACAGACTGACATTCTATCATTGAACCACCACCTAAAATTACAGGCCGAACAGGTGGATAAACCAGGCGTGTGTGTACTTTGACGATGGAGGGATGAAGGCCAGGGTTCATGGGGCAGACTGCTCACAATTAATAATTCATGCTCTTTTAAACTGATCCACCCCGTCAATTCCTTACCTGTGAGATTTGTAATCATCCATTGTGGATGTAAATCTCAATTGTTCTGAGGTGGGCTCTGTTCTTAAATGGTCTTAGCCCATGTGTCATATTCCTCCACCCTTTTTTAGCAGGGTTTATTATCAGTCTATTCTGGGCCAGAAGATTCGGTACTGTGAAAGTTTAAAATGGACACCTCTCTAGGGTTTGTTTGCTTTCAATTTGTAAACATTGAGCCTTGCCTGAAACTCTCCAGGTTCAGGCAAAAGTTCAGTTGCAGAGATACCTGCACAAGACAAGATGAAAAAAAACCCATCCAAATTGGAAATTCAGTATTCCTAAGGAAATTGAGGCTAAGGAATATATTGCTTCACAGGACTTAGAAATTCATCTAGGTTAAATCAACCTGGTTCTGCTTCACCTGTTCAAGTAGTGTAACATTTTAGAATATCTGGCCTTAAACTGAATTCTTCAAGATAGCAGGTAAACAACCTTTCACCGGCTGAATTTGTAGCCATAAACATTATTGCATTCAACAATATACTGAGCATAAAACCGGCTGTTAAACTACATCTGAGTGAAGATTTTGAAGCAGGCACATATGCCTCCCATTTAAACAGGCTTTCAAAGAGAAAGCAATGTGTGAACTTTCTTTTATGTATGTGCTAAGACAAAAAATGTCCCTTCACTGATGCTGCTTGGCAGCCAGGAGTGGTAGTGGAGCTTTAACAATAATCTTTAATAATGGGTCTTTCTTGCTGTAAAAAGAAAAGTTGAGGGTTGGGAATCTTCCCATGCTACCGTGCCACACTATAATCACACCCTGAGTGGCACACCTGGTCACGTGTCTAGGTATTGCTAACCTGCACAGGAGTATTCAAACGTTTTGTCCTTATCTCATGTTTACTATAGGGCCTATGTTTTTACAAATAGTGTAAGTGCTTCCATTGTGGTTTGCAGGTCTAAAAATATCCTCCATCATGCTTTCAGGAACCCCTACACAAGCTGACTGAGTGACATACTCAGGACTGTAGGAAAGGCTAGACTATTTGAGTGGTCTGTATACAGCATTGTTCCTTACTTGCAATACAACTAGCGGAAAGATGGCAGAGGATGTGCTAAGAACACTAGGACGCTAGCCTCTATAATTGAAGTTAGTGCCAGAACACTGGGGAGTTAATGTAGAATTTGGCATGAGAGTGGCACAGGGGTCAGATAACAGACTTAAACTGCAGTGTTCAAGTGAGAACTACAAGAGAGATTTATTTCCTGGGGGACGGAGTATTCCCCCTTGACCTGGTGGACGGCATAACGTATATCAGGCAGAGACTACTCTGCCAACCCCATTTATAAATTACCACTTAGTTGGTGGTCATTTACAAAGGAATTAGCAGGAATTGCCGTCATGGCAGGTTCTGTCAATGCATTTTACTGTTTGAAGAAATCAGCCCTGTAGCAAACAGTATTTTTTATTTTCAAAAAGAAAACCCGGAAACTGGATTTTCTTTTAAAAAAGAAAAAGGTAATGCTCCCCACGCCATGGGAGGCTTCTCCCATGGTGGGGGAGCATTATAATGGTTAGGTAAGGAACAGTAAAAATTACTACATGTCTGCTGTTAGAATTGGGTGTCTTTAGTTAGCACAGGTAGGTACTTGTGACAAGTAGGGACCCTCTCCTCTAGTCAGGGTAAGGGGGTACACTCCTAAAATAACCCCTGCTCACCCCCTTGGTAGGTTGGCACGAGCAGACAGGCTTGTCTCAGAGGCAGTGTGTAAAGCATTTGTGTAAAGCATTTGTGAACACAGAGTAATCAAGTGACAACACTACAAATGAATGCCACACAGGTTGTATATTTAGAAAAATAAGTATCTTTTATATTGATTTACCACAAGACCAAACACGATAAGAATAATCCACAGTACTATGAAAAAAATCAAGAGTTCTTGTTAGAAATGCTTAAATCAGAGTTCTATGCGAGTCGGTAGCCCTGTCCGGCTACAGCGTTGTTGAACTAACAAAGTCTAACAATTCCACCGGGCCGCGTCGCTACGGGCCCACTCAAGTGTAGACAGACTCGGACAGAGTACCTTTACTTGATGCGGCAGGCACGGGCGTGTGAGCTGGCGTTCGCCGCATTGCAGAAAAGAAAGCATTGCAGGACTCGTTGTCCCTTGATGTGGTGCAGGCAGCGGCCTGTTGACGGAGTCGGTGGGTCCAAGGTGTACAATGCAGGGTAAGGCGGTGCTTCGTTGCGGGTGCGGCAACAGAGCCGGAGTTCGGGAGCTGGCGTCGATCAGTCCGGATAGTGGTACGAGTCGGGCGGTGCATCACGAAGCATGCGAGGCGGTGCCCAACTCCGATGGGTTCACAGGACTCGAAGTCAGCAACAGTGACCGTGGTCAGACCAGTATGAGTCGGTGTAGCGAGGCGTTGCACGTCGCGGTATCCACAGGTTACGCTGCAGGCAATGGCTCAGTGACGGCGTCAGGACGGAGTCGGTGAGCTCAGAGCTTATGTTGCAAGAGACGGAGGTTGTTCGATGCGGTGCCTACAGGACACCGGGCCGGTCTGGAGAGTCCGTCACAGCTCCCTGCCTCTGTACCCACTGAAACAGCGTTTCCAGCAGCAATCCCTAAAGGCTGGTGAAGTCTACTGGTCCGGAGACTTCGGTCAGGGGGCAAGCTCTTTTCCAAGCCCTTGGAGATCCTTCACAAGTCGAATAAAGTGCACGCAAAGTCCTTTCTCCTTTCTTTGGCAGTCAGGCAACCACTGTAGGCAAATCCACCAAGCAGCACTTCAGCTTAGGGATAGTCCCTCAGTTTCTTTAGGTTCCTCTACTCAGCAAAGGTTTCTTCTTGTAGTCCAAAAGTGATCTAAATTCGTGGGATCAGGGTCCCAATACTTATACTCCTAAATCCTTTGACCTCTGGGGGCAGAGGGGCCTTTGCCCAGTCCAAACCAGTTCTGGAGCACGCTGTTGACATGATTCCTTCCCTTTCACGGTGCAGGGCAGAGACATCAGATGCACCACAGGGTGTGGAGCCAGCATTGTGGAGGGAAGGTACAGCCCTATTCAGGTCCCAGGTGCAACTCATCCCTCCCATCTAGATGCAGATCTCTATTCACCACTGGGCTGACTCATTCGGTCTCCTGGAATCCCCCATCCCTGTCACTCAAAAACTCCAGACAAGGAATGCACAACCTAGCAGAGGCAGGCTTGGAAAGTTAGACAAGAAAATACCTACTTTCTAAAAGTGGTATTTTTAAACACAGGATGTTCAAACCAACTTCACTAAAAGATGTATTTTATTATTGTGAGTTCAGGCATACTAAACTCGAATTTCTACTGTGTTCCCAGAGTCAGTTAGGCGTATAAGATGTAATAATCTAACTGCCCATTCTGGCCTATGGAGAACAGGTAGCCTTGCACTAGTGAAAAAGGAAAATGGCTGTAATTCACTATTAGGACATGCCACACACATCAGGCTTGTCCTACCTTATACTTACAATGCATCCTGCCCTTAGGCCTACCATAGGGGTGTCTGATATGAAGAAAAGGGAAGGTTTAGGGACTGGCAAGTGGGTGCACGTGCTCAGTCAACATGGCAGTACCAGACTGCACACAGGCTCTGCAATGGCAGGCCTTAGACACATTTTACAAGGCTGCTTCTGTGGGTGGCACAACCAGTGCTGCAAGCCGACCAGCAGCATTTGGTTTACAAGCCCTGGGCACTCCTGGTGCACTGTACTAGGGTCTGACAGGTAAACCAAATCAGCCATTCATGGAATCACAAATTGAGACATTAATTTACAATAGGGAGCACTTGCACTTTGGCACTGGACAGCAGTGGCTCGGTGCCTAAAGCATTTAACACCAGCAAACACACGAAGGCAATAGCAAAAATGGCAGGGAGAACAACGCCAATGGTGCCAGGTCTAACATCTGCCCATCTAAATTGGGCAGGTGGACATGTAGCCCTTCCTCCAACTGCCCTGACTCCTCAGAGCAGTCACGGCTGAGAAAAAAGTAGTCTCCACAGTGATTAACCCTAAGGTTCACCCGCATGTAATTGTGGCGGGTCAAACACATTCTTGGCAGCAAGGATACTACATCACTGTTGCGACTGAATATTTTTACTGTCAAGAAATAAAATTGGGCCCTACGTGTTGATTATTTCCAATACTGCTAACTCCAACCTGATCTCTTAAGTGCAGCTCTGATTTTTTAAAATATCTTTTATTGATTTTTATGCAAGTAAATATATGATTTCACATGTATCATACATGGTAGCAAAAACTCTTATACACTTATACAATTGTGTATACAGAAAGATAGTCCCGACACGAGGTCGTACCAGCATATACAGCAATAGCATATGTATTTGTATACATGTACAGAATATTACTGTCCTTTTTCATGGGCTTGTTGTTACCTCCATCGACAACTGTGTTTGCATCTTATGAGTGCATATTTCTGCCCATTACTTCAAGTCTCCAAGCTAGCTTGTTAACAGACAAGCATTTTCCATATATAACACATGCTGGAACATTGCTAACAATAACATTTTGGTTGACATGTGTGAACATTATTTAGAGTGATAGATATTATTTTCATGTGAAAGCCAAAACAGCAAGAAAATGGAAAAAAGAGAAAGAAAAAATACAATAAAGAAAAAAGGATATACAAGAAGAAAAAAAACAGAAAGGGATACCTATGGTAAGCACATTATAACGGGTGCCGTCGAGAGCCATTGTTTGAAATTAGTGCGAGTTGCATTTCATGTTCTGCCTATAACCGAGCGGATGCCGAGGCAGTGTACATTAAAGTTTGCTTTCGCGGAATGTCCCATAGGCATGCAGGTGCAGGTCTCACCAACAGATACATCAAGTTTTGCCATCACGCACAGATAGTGGGCTCAATGGGTACTGATTCCAACATTATCACCTGCCCACTGTATAGGGGGTGTGTGTTCTACAGCAGTGAGATGTACAAGTGCTTTGAGGATGTCATCCCAGTACTGTGCTATTGGATTTTTGCGTAGCCCTGCCGTTTCTTCCCTGTGAAGAGCGGTGCTTTCTGCTTGTGCCCACATCTCTAGGGATTTCATCCAACTAATCGTCGCATGGGGGTCCCTATGCTTCCATCTTTTAGTGACCAGTCGCTTTTCAGTTATCAGGCCCAGATCACGAAATCTGAAGCTCCCCTTACTTTCCTTAGTATGGGTATAAATCCCCACCCAGGATACAGACTTCCCACGTGTTGTGCACCTGGATGTTAGTGCATTTCGTAAGTGTCTCTGTGATCGTGCCCCAGTATGCCAGGAGTGAGGGACAGGACCACATCATATGTAGCAGGTGGGCGTCAGGAAGCTGACATCGCGGGCAAGTGGGGGTGTTTATTTTGAAATATTTATTTATTTTATCCGGTGAAAGATACGCTCTGTGTGTTACATACATTTGTAGAAGATTACATTTGGAACTTCGCGGTATGTATGTAGAAATAGCCAGTATATGTTCCCATTCCTCATCTATCCAGGGTTGGCATCTGTCTTCAGCCCAGCGCGCACGGAGACTAGTCAATGGTTTCAATACGTGTGTGAGTAGAGCTTGTACTAGCCAGTGGATCACGTGCGATCCCTTCCCTATTACATGCAAGTACTGTATCAGTAGCTGTGTTGGTGGCTCAGCCATCACATCACCCCATGCTTGGGTCAAAGTCTGCGTTCTAGCCATGTGTAGGAGGAATTGGCCCACTGATACACCGCTATCTGCTGCCAGAGTGTCAAAGGGTGAAAGAGTACCTTCTACATATACATCTAATGTTTCTATGCCTGCCTCATGCCAGGGTATTAGTGCCGCCCCTGTCACTGTATCTCTGCCTCTGGGTGTACCAGCAAGTGGCAGTGCTGGGGCGTAAGGAGTCGTGTTTCTGGTGAGTTGCAGACTTCTTCAGTAACATCTGTGGGCCAGCTCTATGTGTATCTGAGGCGGGTGGGGGAGTTTCGCAAGCGGATGGACTAAGGCATAAGGTTGAGGCTGTGTCCAAGAGGGTGCCGTGGTTGCTGTCTCAGGTTTTTGCCACTCATCCACTTTGTGACCCACTGTAATTGGGCTGCTAGGTAGTACAGTTCCATATTTGGATCAGCCAAACTGCTATTTTCTGGTGGCACATACAATTTCTGTAATGTGATTCTGGGCCGCCCTTTATTCCAGATCAAGTCCCGGATCATGCCCTCCAGTTCCCAAAAAAGCTGCCTGGAACATACACTGGGAGATTCAAAAAAATACAGTAATCTTGGCAACACTACTCTTGGCAACACTATAATTTTGACTAATGTAATGCGGTTCATTACGTTTAACTGGAGGGTCTTCCAGAACTGTATCTGTGCCCTGATTGAGGAGATGGCTCGTACCAGATAACCTTTGAGTATATCCGTTGGGGACCTATATATATGGATGCCTAGTTATCTAAATGTAGTTGGGTACCAGGCAAGAGCAGTCCCATTGATAATTAGGTCTGCCTCTGCCACATTATTAAAAGAGTAGACACCCGATTTGGACCAGTTCACCCTGAGTCCTGACAGGTTTTCAAAATTTCAAAAAAGTTTCGATAGAGCTGGAGGTTTGCTATGGAGGTCTTTGACACATAAAAGTAAGTCATCTGCATATGGGGAGACCACATGTAACCCGTCTCCCAAGGGAATGCCCCAGTCCGTACTGCCCTCGAAGCAGAACTGCTAACGGTTCCATGGCAAGAGAAAAGAGCAGTGGAGATAGTGGACACCCCAGTCTAGTTCCTCGCTTTATGTGTATGGCATCAGAAAGTAGCTTTCCAGTACGGCTCCGGATTTTAGGAAGCGGATATAATAACTGTACCATCTGCAAACACCAGTCTCCAAACTCGTATCCGCTGCAAGATTAGGCCACTCCAGAGAGCCAAAGGCTTTCTCCAGATCCAGTACCAGGCAACCGGAGCGTGGCCAATGTTCTGAAGCATATGTTTGGATCCTGAACAGCCTATGCATATTTAAAGAGGTGTTTCTAGTTGGAACAAATCCATTTTGATCTTGGTGTATGAGAGTTTTCACCAATGGGGAGATATGTTTGGCTAGGATAGAAGCGAATATTTTATAATCTGTGTTTAGCAGTGCCAGTAAGAGCCTAGAAATTCAGGGTCCTGACCAGGTTTTAGGAGGGAGATCAGCAGTGCCTCAATCTGTGTGGGTTTGAGTGTGGAGTCTTCTATTGCTGCCTTGTACACACGTAGTAGCTGCGGTATTAGTATGTCTGAGTACGCTTTATAGAATTCTACCAGTAGCCCATCTGGGCCCGGTGCCTTGCCATTGGATAGGGAGAAAATGTTCTGATTTCCTCCGGCAGAATGGGACCATTTAGTCCCCCTGTTGGTTCGGGGTTATTTGTGGTAGCGTAATATCCTCTAGAAAGACCTGTATGTCCGTGCTTGTAGTCTGTAAGAGAGATTTGTACAGTCCAGGATAGTGTTCTGTAAAGGAGTTATGTATATCTGTGTGTGTACAGTGTCTTCTAGCGTTCTGCATATGGATGTCACGGTTGTGGTCACACCATCTTTCCGAATCAGCCACAACAACAATGTATCCAGTTTGTCCCCCTTGTGATGTGTCCGCGATGAGTGTGCTGCATAATTTAAATGATGAAGTCACTAACAATTGGGAATGTTCCTCCTTGTCCTGTACCAGTGATACCGTGGAGCCCCTCGCCGCCTTACCCTCACTCCTAAGAAGTTATTTCTCAAGTCCAGTTAGCTCAACTTCCAATTGTCTACGCATACCTGCTTGGGCGCCCAGGCAATCGCCCCGACTAAGACCTTAAATGCATCCCACTCCACATGTGGATTAAGTACAGCTCTGATGGTGGAGAAAATGGCAGAGAAACATCCACCTTTATTTTCAGGTTTGATTATCACAGTGCGTGGAGCGGGCAGTGTCAAGATAATGTAAATCATTCCAAAAAACGTCTTCTGGCATGACAAATAGCTAATCCAGGCTGTTATCAATGGAGAACTAAGAGCCTTTATCATGCATGGGAGAAAGCAACCCTTCACCTGAATTTTCACTCCCTAATGCTGCTGTCCCTCCTCCTCAATCTGACTGAGTAGATATTTAAGTGGACAAGTCCATAGCCTACAAGGCAAGAGGACTCTTTTGTGAAAGTTTTTCTTACTGACAGAGGGGGAGAGCTTAGTCACTCTGATGTTGTGGAGACCAGTGATAGACTATCATGTATTAGGTGTTGGTTCACTGAAACCTCATGTTAGGTCTGAGGGTTTGGTGCTTTTGCAGCATATGAAAAGTAAAATAATGTGTGGTCCGTCCACATAAGACACTTTTCTTCTAACTGTACACATATAGCCTCAGATTCCTCTGCTTCAGCTTTTCCTACTTGCACAAGTCTCCAGATGCCTGTTGGTGTTTAGGTCCTACCTATGAAAAAGGCCTCATGCCTAGGGGTTGTCCCAACTTCTCTAAAAATAACTAAAACACCCTGTGCCCCTTCCACGGTCTACTAATTCCTACCACACCTCAAATAGCAAAGCAATTCACCCATCTCCTCCGCTAATGTGCCTTTTCTTTTTTTATAATTTTTTATTAAACAATATTATCAACATTACAGGGTGCATTGTCATGTTGTAATAAGTTTCCCTGGCACAATATCAATGGTTCCCAGTACATACGAGTTGTTACATATCATTAGTTAATTGTTTTCATAACAATTCTTGATCATCCTAAATTGGTGGTGTCAGTGTGGTACAGATTTCACCTCTATATACATTCCAATAATTCCATATGAGGGACCACGTTTTCGGGCTTCCCCTTGCTATATATCAGTTTTTCTCCAGCACATGCACCAGTAAATATCCCGCTTCCAAGCGGATACAGTCAGGGCCCGAGTTGCTCCCCACATTTTGGCAATATTGCGTTTAGCCACCATTAGTCCCAGTGTGACCCACTTTATTCTTTTGTGGTTTAAATCTGTAGGTTCCCACACATTAAGGAGACATTGTTTGTCCTCCAAGGGGATAGTCTGTTAAAGTACCTCACCAATTACCTCATGTATTTTTTTTCCAGTATCTCTGTATGTGTGTATACAGAGAGTATATGCAGGAATGTTCCCTCACCTCCACAGTTCCTCCTGCAGGTGCCGTCCTCCACCCTCCCCATTCATACCAGGCATGGCCCTCTTATGTAGATGCGGTGCAGTATTTGTAATGCGATGTGAAAAGGCACTTGTATAGCGCGCTACCACTCCAAGGAGTATCTTGGCGCTTCGAATCCTTGTTACAGTAAGCAGCGGAGTATCCATGGCAAAAACTACAAGTCTGCGGGGGATCAGATTAATGCGAAGCATCTGGAATCTGATAAGGAATATATCCATGTTTAGTTTTCTAAAGTTTTGCTCTGTTGCAGATTGACGCAGGGACGGAGGTAGTTTGTTCCATGCCTTGTCGCCAATGACTGCTATGGATTTTCCTCCTCTAGTCATCATCCTAAACCTGGGAACATGGAGCAAATTTGCAGTGGAGGATCTGAGTGCCCGTGATGGATGGTATTGTCTAAAGTGCTTTCGCAAATACAGTGGGCCTTGATGGTGGAAGGCTCTGTATGTGATGGTGAGAACCTTAAACAGGATGCGCTTATGTACTGGGAGCCAGTGTAAGGCATCCAAGGCTGCATAGGCCGAGGACTTTCTAGGCAGTCTAAGGACAAACCTGGAAGCTGCGTGCTGGACCATTTGAAGTCTGTGCAGGGCTGATTTGTTTAGCCCCGCATATAGACTGTTACAATAATCCAGCCTGGATGTTATTAGTGCTACAGCAACCGTGCGTCTGGCACTCAGAGGGAGAAGGTCAAAGAACTTGGAGACCTCTAATGATATTAAAACATACCCCTGCTACTTCTTTGGCTTGTTGGTTGAAAGACAAGGTATTGTCAAATTTAATGCCCAGGTTTCGTGCTGCATTAATAGTCTTTGGGGGAGCTTCTACTTTTTCGGGCCACGAATCTTGCGGAGAAAAACAGTTGTTAGGACCAAAAGGCACGATCTCTGTTTTAGCCGAATTACTTTAAGTGGTTGTGTGTCATCCACTTAAAAGTTGCTGACAAACATTCTCTTAGTGTCAGTTCCACATTAGATCGTTTTTTGTCCAATGTCAGAACGTGCTGGGCGTCATCCGCATAGGCAATTGTACTGATGTTAAAAGAAGAAATTAGTTTTAACAGGGGGACCATATATACGTTAAACAAAGTGGACTCAAGCTTGAGCCCTGCGGAACCCCTGTTCTCAGTTTTTTCTTCAGAGCAGAAATTGCCCAGCATAACGATCTGACTCCTATGCGCCAGGTAGTTTTTAAACCATTCGAGCACGGTTCCTGCTATGCCTGCATTAGCAAAGCGATATAAAAGGATAGCATGGGAAACCGTGTCGAATGCTGCAGAGAGATCTAATAGGATCAGGACAGCCATCTTTCCCTGATCCAATGCAGCACGAATGGTTTCAGCGGATGACAGAAGTGCAGATTCAGTGGAGTGGTGGGTCCTAAAACCTGCTTGACATGGATGCAAGACGTCATTTTCTTCTAGAAATGCGGTCAGTTGTTTTTGGACATACGATTCTGTGATTTTGCAAATAGCAGGAAGAAGGGAAATGGGACGTAAATTGGACAGGGTTGTTGGGTCCTGTAGAGCCTTTTTTTTTGCAGTGGTCTCACTGCTGCCACCTTCCATTGTGGGGGAATCTCCCCTGATTGGAAGTACGAGTTGATGATGGAATTAATGCAGGGATTGACCTCGTAGATTATGGATTTCAGCAATACAGGGGGGCAGGGGTCGAAAGGAGATCCTGATTTAAGGGCAGATATTCCCTGAAGGGAATCTTCTAAGCTAATGTAGCTGAAACTTTCCCATTTGGGTTGATGCAGGTTCATATCCGCTTCGTCCCCAGGCTCTTCTTTCTCAAATTGGGGAAAGTCTTTAGTGAGGGTGTCTATTTTTTGGGTAAAATAGTTGGCTATATCATTACACAAAGTCTGGGAAGGAGGGATCTCTTGGGTAAGAAATGTGGGCTTAGTGAAGCTATTAACAATTTAAAAAAAAAATGTGTTTGTTGTTCGATGCTTCAATGCGGGCGGTAAAATACTTGATTTTTGCAGTTTTAATAGAGGCATGATATAATCTCCTGGCACTCATATCTCCTTTGCTTTATTCTCATAGCTCTGTCGCCATTTTCGCTCCAAAAGTCTAACTTCCACGAGTTGTTCTTTAAGTTTGTCTGAGAACCAGGGAGCGGATAGTCTCCTTTTCCCTATGGTACCAGTTCTTTCTGGATTTCTGATCTTATTCCCAATCTCTGTCACCCATCTCTCAAACCTCTGATAGTCTGTCGTGGTGTTCCCTGAGAGAGGTTTTTTTGGAGTTGTACCAGTCTCAGCATAGCCGAGATCGCTACTTCTCATGAGGAGGTAACCGCTATTGGCCAATCTTTGTCCTCAATGATACCATCCCTTTCCCATTTTTCTTTTAGCTGTTGGTGAAGTACACCGGAATGGTTTACTAACTTTTTATATGTGAGGGAGATAGCTTTTGTTGGCAAGTACCCATCCAAAAGTCTGTGCTCGAGAGGTGAGGATTCTGGAGGGGCATCGCTCTTCTGGAGGCATGTCTGTAATGCATTTCGCACCTGCATATATCTGAAGTGTTCAGTGTTAGGCAATTTGTGATCATGTTGTAAGGAGAAAAATTATCTAACTTCTCCCTTAACCCAAAGGTCAACTATCTTGGATATCCCGATGAGGTCCCATTTGTCGAACCCTCTCGATTTCCACAGGTTGCCCAGGAAGTCTGAGTCCCACAGTGGGGGGGGGGGCTAGTGTTACTCTACGTTCCCATCCCAAGCTTCTGGTGGCTGCTTGCCAAACCTGTAGAGAGTGTTTAGTTGGTCCTGTCCGATATCGTATCCTTGCTTTTATGTAGATGGCCCTACTGGGAGTAGCCATCTGTTCATTGCGTAGCTCGGGTCGTCGGCTAATGTGCCTTTTTTGTTGCACAATTTACTCAACCCAGTCACATCATTATTTCCTTTATGGATTCATAATAACAATGACATGTCAATTGTCAAGCACTAACAGAATCTCCTATTCTAATCTATGACAGTCTATAAACGAAATATACAAAAGGGCTTGTTCTTGACTGACCACTGTCCTGGCAAGATGCAAATTGAATTTATAGGTCCCTGAAGAAAATGATATGGTCTGTTATCACATAGGAGGTTCTGACTGTTGACCAAGGTATATCAGCTGTCAGAACTGAAACAGTGTGATGGGATAAAATTCAGCCGTAATCTATTGTCATGTTATTTACAGCAATACATGTATGCCGGCTAGATATTTGGTATGTTATTTGTTATGTTAGTTATCCTATTTTATTTTCTATGTGTTATGTTGTTATATGTTATATTATCATGTTATTTATGTTTTTTGTTGTGTTGTTATTTGTTACTCTACCAACTTTATGCCTGTAATTCAAGTCAGCAAGAAGCCATTGGTCAGAAGAAGGCCGTGCGATATTGGAAAATAACCTTTAGAATGCACTGTCCGGCTGGCCCGGCGGTTCATTTTCCCAGCAGATTATGAAGACAAGCATAGCAGAAATGACAGAAGGAATCCCCTCTGCTTTCCCAAGGCGGGAAAGAGGCCAAATAGCAAGGTGAGTCTTGGAGCGACCAACCAATGAGCCCAGAATTTATCATCACACTAAAATAAGGTCAGCAAAATGCTGTTCAAATTCTCAGGACCTCTGCTATTTTCTTGTCCCAGCACAATATCTCCAATACAACCACAGCTCCGGCAGAGAAAGAAAGGAGTCCGATTTGTATTGGGTCAGTCCCCCATGCAAATATTCTCCCATCACTGCAGATCACCTACAGGCTGTGTGTGCAGGTGGCAAGGAATTTGTCTGCTGCTTGAAACACCCACCAGTGGCCACATTTTAGGTCTGGCCCAGAGACAGCACCAGCTGTTCGTCGGTCTTATGTTTTCTAAATAAAACAAATACAGCGATAATATACACACAGAAGAACTTTTGGTCAGCGCTCCTTATCCATTGGTCAATCCAATTGCCATTCTCGTTCTGTTTGCCTCCGCCAGAGCATGCGGCATAAGGCAATGGTTCATTCCACTTCATCCATTGGCTTTTTTGTACTCAGAGTGTGGAATTTTGCCCGATCACTTGTGCAGAGCTGCCCGAGAAGAAGTGCAATTCAACTTCATTGTTTGTGTGCCTGGGATGCTACTGGCTACCTATGTTTGTCATATTTCCATTCACATGACATAAGTTTGCAAAACTGCACACTTATGAAGGCCTACACAATCAGCGTACAATAATCTGACTGTCCGGCCTACACACTTAGCGTACAATAATCGGACAGTCAGGCCTACACACTGAGCGTACAATAATCGGACAGTCAGGCCTACACACTGAGCGTACAATAAATCTGACTGTCAGGGCTACATACTGAGCGTACAATAATCGGACTGTCAGGCCTATACACTGAGCGTACAATAATCACTCTCTGGCTTAAATACTGTGCGTAAGTAAACTGACCCATTGGTTCTCAACTTGGGTTCCACGTGAGTCCTCATACCTTGGTCCCAGGATATCACTCTCCCCGGCAACTCCGCAGCGATCCGCGTGCCCTTTGAGCTAGCCAGCCAGCCCTCGGTGGTAGGGTTCAAGCCCACCCTGAGCCAGTCTTTTGCCTGAGCGAGCCTTTTGTTGTACTGTGATTGGTACTGTTTTCTTGAGTATGTAACATCACATTTGTGTCAGTTTTCCATTTATTTATTTACCGTTTATTTTTAGGTCTTTCCTCTTGGTGCCCCCTCGTTGTGTTTCTTGTTTTCCTGCCACTTTCACCTAGTTTCCTGCCCCCACTTCCTAACTGCTTGCCCCTCCCCTACAAATGCCTACTGCTGCGGGGGAGTGGGCGTGAGTCCTCAGACCATGGTCCCAGGATCTCACTCTCCCCGGCAGCTCCGCGGTGATCTGCGTCTCCCTTGAAGCCAGCCAGCCCTTCGTGGTAGGGTTCGAGCCCACCCTGAGCCCGTTTTTTGCCTGAGTGAGCCTTTTGTTGTATTGTGCTTGGTACTTTTTGTGTGTGTAACATCACATTTGAGTCTGTTTTTAATTTATTTACCTTTTTTTTAGGTCTTTCCTCTTGGTGCTTCCTCGTTGTGTTTGTTTTCCTGCCGCTTCACCCAGTTTCCCGCTCTGCTCGTCCCTTCCCCCTCCCCTACATATGCCGACCGCTGCACGGTTGCGCCGCTGACACGCCATAGGCACGCCTAAGGTAAGCCCATCTGGACCTGTCCGCACCAGGACCTCGGCCACCGCCAGACTCCCTGGCCCCCGCAACACCAACAGGACCTGTCGCCACTACAAACGCCGGTCGAAATCCCACCTGCTTCCAGGCCACCCCAAAGCTCACCAACAGACCCTTCACCTGTAGAAGCTGCAGCTACACCATCCAGCACTCATCGGCACGTGCTGGCCATCTCAATACTGCAGGCCACAACCATCTCAGCTGCATACTGCTCAACACCCGCTCAGTCCACAAGCACGCCCTAGAACTCTGGGACCTGCTCGACTCATCCGCCCCGGATGTCGCCTTCCTGACAGAGACCTGTATGAACACCTCCTCGGCTCCGGACACAGCCATAGCCATCCCGGATGGCTACAAGATCACACCTGGTGAGCGGAACAACAACAAACCCGGAGGTAGAATCACCATCATCCACAGGAACACCATCAGAGTCTCTACCAACACCGAAGACACCCTCAGCATGGCCAAACATCTACACTTCCAGATCCACGTCAACACCACCCTCAGAGGAACCCTCGTATACAGATCCCCGGAAACCCCATCACAGTTCAGGGAATCTATTGCCAACCTCATCAGCATGCACGCCATCGAAGACACCCTCAAAATCATGAACACCATCCACTCAGGCTCACCGTATGACCCCTGCTACCACCACACCTTCAACAAGGCAAGCTCCATCATCGCACCCCAACTCCGAAAGATAATCAACTGCTCCTTCATGACTGCCACCTTCCCAGAGAGCTGAAAGCATGCAGAGATCAACGCCCTCCTCAAGAAACCCAAGGTGGACCCAAAGGACCTCAAGAACTTCTGACCCCTCTCCGGGCTCCCATTCCCGGCAAAAGTCATTGAGAAGATAGTCAGACAACTGACTCACTTCCTGGAGGAGAACAATGTCCTGGACTCCTCCCAATCCGGCTTCCGCAGCAACCACAGCACAGAGACCGCCCTCTTTGCCACCACTGACTACATCAGGACCATACTGGACAAGGGCGAAACTGCAGCCCTCATCCTCCTGGACCCCTTGGCTGCCTTTGACACCATCTGCCACCACACCCTGCGCACATGCCTCCACGATGCAGGCATCCAGGGCAAAACCAAGGACTGTATAACCTCCTTCCTCACCGGCAGAACCCTGGGAGTCCACCTCCCCCGTTTTGATCCGAAGCCACCACGATCACCTGCGGCGTACCCCAAGGATCATCCCTCAGCCAGACCCTGTTCAACATCTACATGGCACCACTCGCCAACCTTGTCCGAGCAAACCACCTCAACATCATCTTGTACGCAGACACAGCTGATCCTCTCCCTTACCAAAGACCCAGCCATCGCTAAATCCAACCTCCATGAGGGAATGAAGGCCGTCGCAGATTGGATGAAACCCAGCCGACAAATTGAACTCAGACAAAACAGAGGTCCTCATCCTCTGCTCCACTCCCTCTGCATGGGACGACTCCTTGTGGCTGACCTCTCTGGGAGCTGCCCCGACACCCACAAACCACGCACACAGACTGGGGTTCATTCTGGAGTCAATGCTCTCTATGACCCAGCAAGTCAACACTGTCTCCTCCTCCTGGATCCCCACCGAAACCAGGAGAACGGTCACCCAAGCACTCGTCAGCAGCAGGCTGGACTACGGCAACAACCTCTAAGCAGGTACCTCTACTACACTCCAAAGCATAAATAACGCCTCATCCTCGGGCTCCCCCGCCACAGCCATATCACCACCCACCTAAGAGATCTGCATTGGCTCCCAGTCAACAAGAGGATCACCTTAAAACTCCTCACCCACACTCACAAAGTACTCTACAACGCCGAACAAGCATACCTCAGCGAACGACTGTCCTTCTACACCCAGAAACGCCAGCTTCGCTCCCCCCGACCTCGCCCTCACCACCGTCCCACGCATCCGCCGAACGACCACCGGCAGCAGATCATCTCCTACCTCGCCGCAAAGACATGGAAACCCTCCCCGCCCACCTGCGCCACACAAGGGACCTGCTGACCTTCAGGAGACGCCTCAAGACCTGGCTGTTCGACTAATAGATTCCACCCCACCCCTTAGCGCATTGAGACCCTCACGGGTGAGTAGTGTGCTCTACAAATGATTGATTGATAATGCCTACTCAGGGAGTGGAGACTAAACAAGCATTTGCAATGCAATAGGTCTCGCATTCATGTGAGTTTGAGCTATTGGCATTGTAAATGACAATGCCTTTTAATTATGTTTTAGGTTTTAAAACCTTAAAAAAGGCATTGTCATTTAAAATACTCATAGCTTAAACTCACAAATGTGAGCCCTATTGCATAGCAATAAAAGGCCTTCTCGACCGTTTGTTAGATTGTAAATATCAGAGGAAGAGAACGGCCTGCGACATCTTCAAAGTAGTTATAAATAGTGCAGTGAAGATGACTTTATGCAGACACAAAAAGCAAAGTGAAAGTTGCATATGATCCAAGCTATAAACAGTAACAAAACACCAACACCTTTTGCTCTGTAACTACACTGTTACAGCTCAGGAGGAAGAGCATGGGGTCTATTTCCTGCCCTGTCTGCGATTTGAGTGTGCAGTAGGGCATTGTGTAATGTCATTGTATCTTTGGCCTAATAAAAAAACCTCCAGCTGTAGTAGGGCCCTTGCTTCACCTCCTGGTGCAGGGTGGGCTGTGCTTTATGGCAGACATGGAGGGATGGTCTCGGCTGCAGCTCCGGCCTCGTACAGTGACCCCACTATTACTAGTGAACAAGAGGCACTGAGGTGGTGGTGCTGGTATTGGTGGTGGTACCGGTGGTGGGGGTATTGGTGGTGGTGTAGTACTGGTAGTGGCGGTATTGGTAGTGATATTGGTGGTATTTGGAGGTGGTATTGGTGGGGGTATTGCTATTGGCACTGCTGGTGGTATTGGTGGTGGCGGGATTGGAGGTGGTGCAGGGATGTGGAATTTAATCAAATATCTACTTGTCCATGGGGCAAGTTGCTTCATAAATCTACTTGTCCTGTAACAAAATCCACTTGTCCCTTTAGTGCCATGTAATGTGGCGACAGATTGTGGCAGCAATCTCATTATAAAAGAGCACTAATATAACCTCACTGTATGCCAGGGCTCATATAGTAGGATTTGAATACCAGCAACTATATTATGTTGCAGCGTTTCTGCAGATCTACAAACTGGGGCTGAAGGTAGTGGTTGGCAATAGTTCCAGGGTTGGAATGCCATTTTGAGTCTGTGCAAACCTACTAACTTGCTTGTTTAAGGGTTTTCACCAACTCCTCTCTTATCTTTTCCTACAAAGAGAAAGGTTGATAATTTACCCTGGACAATGACAGTCGTAAAACCTGTTCCAGGGTTGGGAAAAAAGTGGTTGGAGAGAAAGCGAACGAGCAAACACGCAGTTGACAAATAGTTTAGCGGAGTACGATTTCTTGGCCTACTGCTATAAATTATTGTGAATTCATGAAAGCCGTATTATCTGCACTTAACGATGGACATATACCATGGGTGCACTTTTGAGACTTTAATAATTGGGTCCCTAATTAGGTCTGGCTTTAACCATGACCTTTTGTGTTTATAAAAATTCTGTCTCTCTTCTCGGTCTATTGGCTGGCTTCACTGTGCGTGACATCATTCTGCTCGTTCACAAGGAGCATATTAGCACAAAGTAGTTTTGTTCAGTGCCAGGAAATACTGTGGCAATGTGTGCATTTTGAGACCAAAAACAATTTTTGCTTTTGCCAATGTTTGTTATAATGGTGAGGGCCTAGCAGCCCCCACGCCAATAAGGCTTTACAAAAACCATGCCAAAACAAGTGACAACCAAAAGTCTGACTACCAAGTTCAGACATATGGATTTGCCAATGCATGTTTATTGTTATGTTTCCTATAATCTTATTGAAACTGGTTACACTTATTTTCCATTTTGAATATTTTTGGGAAATACTAGCATGCATACATAGGTTACTAAATGATGCTGCAAAGAAAAGGGTCCTAAACTTTTACAGTACATTAGCTAACTGTTTTTTTCCTACTTGCATTTTTTTGTGAACATTTTATTTTGAAAGCAAAGAATCATGAATCTTGCTTTCAAGCTTCTGCTAAAATTTGCATCTTATCAGAGAGCATTCTGGGAACATTATACATAGACTCAAATTGCTCAACTTTGAAAATGTGTGTACACATTTTTATATCGGAACCAATGTCAGTAGTGCTGTCGGAGCTAACATGTACTTACAGCGCTCGCCCTAATAATAAAGGCTTTCCATTAATGAACCATAGAAGCAAGTCTGAACAGCATTAACACATGGATACAAATATTACCTTAACTGCGGAGAAATCCCCTTCCCTGATCCATAATGTGGTACTGTAAACTGGCAGCCAAAGGATTTGTGCTGTAAGTTTGGCCTACTTGTCCCAAGGACAAAATGCACATTAACTTGTTGCCCTTGACCCCCAACCAATATGTCCGGGGCGTCGGGCTATAGGAATTCCACAGCCCTGCGGTGGTGGTATTGGAATTGGTGGTGGTAGTGGTGAAGGTGGTATTGATTGTTGTATTGGTAGTGGTAGTTTTGATAGTGGTATTGGGTGTGGTATTCATAGTGGTATTGGTGGTGGTATTGATGGTGATGGTGTTGGTGGTATTCGTGGAGGTGGTATTGTTGGTGGTGGCATTCATGGTGGTGTTGGTGGTGGTATAGGTGGTGATGGTATTGGTTGTGGTGGTGTAGGTGGTAGTTTTATTGTGAAGGTATTGGTTTCAATGGTGGTGGTATTGGAGGTGGCATAGGTGGTGGTATAGGTAGAGGTGGTGGTGGTGTTGAAGGAAGAGGTGGTGGTGGTATTGGTGGTAGAGGTGGTGGTGGTATTGGTGGTGATGGTTGTGGTATTGTTGGTAGTAGAGGTGCTATTGGTGAGGGTATTGGTGGCGGTGTGATTGGTGGTGGTATTGGTACTTGTATTGATGGTATTGGTATTGGTGGTGGTGGTGGTATTGCTATTCATGGTATTGGTGGTGGTGGTTGTGGTGATATTGCTAGTAGTATTGGTGGTGGCGGAATTGGTGGTGGTACTGGTATTGGTTGTGGTGTTATATATGGTGGTGGTGGTATTGCTGGAGGTGGTATTGGTGTTGGGGGTATTTACGGTGCCATTGGTGGTGGTAGTATTGGTGGTTGTATGGATGCTGGTGGAATTGGTGGTAGTGGTAGTGGTGGTGGTGGAGGTGGTAATGATGGTGGAGGTGGTAGTATTGATTGTTGTATTGGTTTTGGTGGTATTCATAGTGGTATTGATGGTGCTATTGGCAGTGGTGGTGGTATTGATGGTGGCGGTATTGGTGGAGGTTGTGGTGTTGGTGGTATTGTTGGTGTTGGCATTCATGGTGGTGTTGGTGGGGGTATTGGTGGTGGTAGAGGTGGTGGTGGTATTGGTTGTGGTGGAGTTGGTGGTGGTATTGGTGGTGGTATTGCTGGTGATGATATTGGTGGTGATGGTATTATTGGGGTGCTATTGGTGATGGTATTGGTTTCAATGGTGGTGGTGGTATTGGCTGTGGAGGTGGCAATGGTGGTGGCATTGGTTTTGATGGTGGTGGTATTGGTGGTAGAGGTGGTGGTGATATTCATGGTGGTGGCGATATTGGTGGTGGGGTAGTGGTATAGGTGGAGGTGGTGGTGGTGGTGGTAGAGGTGGTGGTGGTTATGGTATTGTTGGTGGTAGTATAGGTGCTATTGGTGAGGGTGTTAGTGGTGGTGGTATTGGTGGTTGTATTGGTGGTGGTGGTGGTATTGCTATTCGTGGTATTGGTGGTGGTGGAATTGATGGTGGTGGTATTGGTGCTACTAGTATTGGTGGCAGTGGAATTGGTGGTGGTGGTAGTATTGGTGGTGGTACTGGTAGTGGTATTTGTGTTTATGGTGGTGTTATATGTGGTGGTGGTATTGGTGGAAGTGGTATTGGTATTGGTGGTATTTATGGTGCTATTTGTGGTGGTAGTATTGGTGGTGGTGGTAGTATTGGTCATGTTTGTATAGGTGGTAGAGGGGGTGGTGGTATTGGTCAGTGGTATAGGTGGTATTGGCGGTGGTGATGGTATTGGTGGTGGTATTGGTGGCGGTGGTAGTATTTGTGGTGGTGGTGGTAGCAGCATTGGTGGTGCTAGTGGTGTTGGAGGTAGTAGTATTGATGGTGGTATTGGTGGTGGTATTAGTGGTATTGGGGGAGGCATTGGTTTTGGTGGTATTGGTGTTGATAGTGGTGTTGAGGTTAGTGGTATTGGTGGTGGTGGTAGTGGTATTGATGGTGGTGGTATTGGTGGTGGTGGTATTGGTGGTGGTAGCGGCATTGGTGGTGGTATTGGTGTCATTGGTGGTGGTATTAGCGGTGGTATGTGGTATTGGTGGGGGTATTGCTGGTGGTGGTATTGGTGGAGGTATTGATGGTGGTGGTATTGGCGGTGGTGGAGGTGGTATTGGTGGTGGTAGTGGTGGTATTGATGGAGGTGGTGGTATTGGTGGCGGCAGTATCAGTTGTGGTGGTATTGGTGGTGTTAGTATTGGTGGTGGCATTAGTGGTGGTGGTATTGGTGGCAGTGGTGGAGGTGGCATTAGTGATGGAGGTGGCATGGGTGGTGCTGGTGGTATTAGTGGTGGCATTGGTAGTGGTGTTGGCATTGGTTTTGATGGTAGTGCTATAGGTTGTGGCACTGGCAGTGGTATTGTTGGAGGTGGTGGTATTGGTGGTGATGGTAGTGGTGGTGGTATTGTTGGAGGTGGTGGTGTTGATTGTGATGGTATTGGTGGTGGCGATATTGGTGGTGTTGGTATTATTGGTGGTACTGGTATTGGTAGTGGTATTGGGGTTTATGGTGGTGTTATTTGTGGTGGTATTGGTGGTGGTGGTAGTGGTGTTGGTGGTTGTAGCAGCATTGGTGGTGTTATTGGTGGTGGTATTGGTTTTAGTATTGGCGGTGGTATGTGGTATTGGTGGTGGTATTGCTGGTGGTGGTATTGGTGGAGGTATTGGTGGAGGGGTATTGATGGTGATGGTATTGGCAGTGGTGGAGGTGGTATTGGTGGTGGTAATATTGGTGGTATTGGTGGGGGTGGTATTGGTGGGGGTATTGGCGGTAGTATTGGTATCAGTTGTGGTGGTATTGGTGGTGTTAGTATTGGTGGAGGTAGTGGTATTGGTTTTGATGGTGATATTGGTGGTGGCAGTGGTGGAGGTGGCAGTGGTGGTGGCATTGGTAGTGGTGTTGGCATTGGTTTTGATGGTAGTGGTATTGGTGGTACTGGAAGTGGAGGTAGTTTTGGTGGAGGTGGTGGTATTGATGGTAGCGGTGGTGGTATTGGTGGTGGAATTGGTGGCATTGCTGGAGGTGGTGGTATTGATGTGGTGGTGGTGTTGGTGGTGATATTGGCAGTGGTGGAGGTGGCATTAGTGGTGCTGGTGGTATTAGTGGCGGTGGTGGCATTGGTAGTGGCGTTGGCATTGGTTTTGATGGTAGTGGTCTTGGTGGTGGTACTGGCAGTGGTGGTGGTATTGGTGGTAGTACTGGTGGAGGTATTGGTGGTGGCAGTGGTATTAGTGGTGGTGGTGATGGTATTGGTGGTGGTAGTACTGCTGGCATTGGTGATGATATTGTTGGTGGTGGAGGTGGCATTGATTGTGGTGGTGGTATTGGTAGTATTGGTGGTGGCGGTACTGGTGATGGAATTGGGGTGGTGGTAGTTTTATTGGTGTTGGTATTTGTGGCAGTGGTATTAGTGGTGGCGGTATTGGTAGTGGTGTTGGTATTGGTGAAGGTGGTAGTAGTGGTATTGCTGGTGGTATTTGTGGTGCTGTTGGTGGCGATAGAGGTGGTGGTGAGATTGGTGGAGGTGATAGTATTAGTGGTGGTATTGGTGGTAGTGGTGGTATTGGCGGTATAGACGGTGTTAGTATTGGTTTGGGTAGTATTGTTGTTGATGGTAGCGGTATAGGTGGTGGTAGTATTGTTGGTGTGGTGGTGGTATTGGTTGTGGTGGTAATGGTGGTACTGGTATTGGTGGTGGTATTGGGGGTGTTATTGGTGTTGGTGGTGATATTGGTGTTGGTGGTGGTGGTATTTGTGTTATTGGTGGTGGTACTGGCAGTGGTGGTGGTATTGGGGGAGGTATTGATGGTGGTGGTATAGTTGGTGGTGGTGGTGGTATTGGTGGTGGTAGTATTGGAAGTGGAGGTATTGATGGTGGTATCGGTGATGGTGGGGTGATGGTGGTGTTAGTATTGGTGGTGGTGGCATTGGTGGAGGTAGTGGTATTGGTGGTGGTATCGGTGTTGATGGTGGTGGTATTGGTAGCGGTATTGGTGGTAGGGGTATTGGTAGTATTGGCAGCATTAATGGAGGTAGTGGTATTGATGGTAGCATTGGTAGTTGCATTGGTTTTGATGGTAGTGGTGGTGGTATTGCTGGAGGTGGTGGTATCGATGGTGGTGGTATTGGTGGTGGTATTGGTGCTTATGGTATTGTTGATTGTGATATTGTTGGTGGTGGAGATGGTGGTGGTATTGGTGGTGGTGGTGGAATTGGTGGTGGCATTGGTGTTGGTGGTAGTGGTTGTATTGGTATTGATGGTGGTGGTATTGGTGGTGATAGTGGTAGTGGTGGTGGTTGTGGTGATATTGGTGGTGTTGGTTTTGGTGGAGGTGGTGGTATTAGTGGTGGTGGTGGTGGTATTAGTATTGGTGGTGGTATGGCGGTGGTATTGGTGCTGGTGGTATTGGTATTAGCAGTGGTGGTATTGGTGGTAATGGTGGAGGTCATGGTATTGATGGTGGTATTGGTGGTGGTGGTGGTATTGATTGTGGTGAAGGTGTTGGTATTGGTGTTGGTATTAGTGATGGAGGTATTGGTGGAGGTATTGGTAGTGGTAGTATTGGTGGTGGTGGTATTGGTGATGTTGGTATTTGTGGTGGTATCAGTGGCCGCATTGGTGGTGGTGGTATGGATATTGGTGGTGGTGGTAGTATTAGTGGTGGTAGTATTGGTGGGGGTGGTATTGGTGTGGTGGCATTGATGGTGGTATTGCTGGTGGTAGTGGTATTAGTGTTGATGGTGATGGTATTGGTGGCGGCGGTATTGGCGGTGGTAGTCTTATTGGTGTTAATGGTGGTGGTATTGGTGGTGGTGGTGGCGATAGTATTGATGGTGGTGGTGGTGTTGTTAATAAAACAGGCTTTTGTAAATAACCCGTGAGGTGGCTTTAGTACAGATGATATGCCACAAAGATGTACTGTTGTCAGCTTCAGCACATAAGCACAGGATTATATGCTACCTGGAATTCACATGACTTAATTTGCAAATCATTTCTAAATCCATTTTACTTGGGGTTTTGAAACAGACATGAGATAATGCCTGGTTAAAGTGATTGAAAGCAGGCACCCATGTTACGGGGGCGGCCATGCTGCTTAAAAAAAGCGGTTTCAGCTGAAGCAGTGCCTGTCTGGCCTGCAGTGAGAGAAACTCAATAAAGTAAATAGTGCTTACAGACTAAATATCAGTTCCCTTGTAACAACTAAAGTAAAAGGGCCAGTCACCAGGGGAGGGTACAAATGAAAACAAGGCTGTACTAAGGAGGGACTAACAAGCCTATTACCGAATCCGATGACAGTATTTACGAAAGACAATAACGCAAGCCAATGAAAAATATTATAGGAGAGTGGGCGCAGCTTCTCTTCCATACTCTACTACAGCATTCTCGCAGAGCGAGCACCACATGCGCGCTGCCGCTAGGCTCGGCCTAACTAAATATTATCAGATCAATAAAGTAATACTTAAAAAGGCAAAATGTGAAACTGAACATTTTAAAATACTCTGTAAATAGGAAGGAATTTCAAATTGTAGGCTAAACTTTAAGGGGCAGATTTACCATTACTTCACACAATGCAGCGCAGTAAGGGAACTTGCTGTGGCGCGTCTTGTGAATGGGAGAGAACAGAACTCCTTTATATTTACAAAGATATGGAACATTTCTTCCTCGCCTTGTGCTGGTGCACCATGAGCAAGAACAGCAGAAAGGCCTAGATTCTCAAAGATGTCACGGAACGCAGCACAGCAGCCAAACATGCTGCACTGCGTTGCATAACAGGTAGAGAGCAGGAGAGAAACATCTGATAGATTCATGAAGCCAAATTGTGATCGCAATAGCTGTGAATTCGCAATTGCGATCGCAATTTGACAGAAAGGAATTCAAGAAACCGAAAATTCAAAAAAAGCAAATTCGCAAAAAAAAATTGCGACTTCGCAAATAAATTCGCAGAATCCTGGAGGATTAGCATTAGCGAATCGGAAATAGCGAAAACCCATCGATTCTGTGAATTAAATTGCGAAGTCGCAAAACATTCGCAATCGCCATTCATGAAAACTCGCTAATTGCGAAATGCGAGAAAATCGCAAATAGCGCCGCGCAAATTAAGAAGAACACAAATCAGGTGGTAACCAGTAAGGAAATTTTTTTTTTTTCAAAAAACGGTTAACTAACTCCCAACTGGTGCAGGGCTGGCCAAACACATTTAAGGACATTCAGTTGGAGCCTGGGGATTCCCACAATGCCTGGACTCTACATGCTGGTGCAGCGGCGAAGGCTGCAGCGAGCTGCACGGAACAGACAGAGGATACAGGAGCGGATATTCCGCCAGCGGGTCACCCTTCTGGGCCAAACCAGGGAGCAAATCTATGCTAAGTACCGCCTGAGTGGGGCTATGATAATCAAGCTCATCCAGGACTTAGACCCCCTGATGCAGCACCCAACAAGGAGGACCAATACCGTGCCCACACATGTGCAAGTATTGTGCTGCCTGCACCTCCTGGCCTCCGGAAGCTTCCAGGGGATGGCCGCTGTTGCAGGTGGGATATCTCAGCCCACCATGTGTCGCTGCCTAAGGAGTTTCCTGGAGGCTATGCTGACCCTGCTACACCACTATATATCATTCCCCACCAGCCAACAGGACCTCAATGAGACCAAGCTGCAATTTGACAATGTAGCTCAATTCCCCCACGTCATAGGATGTATTGACTGCACGCACATCCACATTTGCCCACCGGCAGCAACGGAGTACATGTACCGCAACCGAAAAAGCTAAGACTCCCTCAACATACAGATGGTGTGCAATGCAAAAACATTAATCACGGACATAGTGGTACAGTATCCGGGGAGCACACATGACTACTTCATCTTCAGGCACAGCGGCATCCACACACGACTGGCGAGGGGAGACTTTGGGGAAGGTCACCTACTAGGTAAGTACACATGCCCCAAATTTGTACACTGATCATGTAGTTGCGCAGAACAGGCACTCACCCTCTGCTCCTTTCATTCAGGTGACAGCGGCTACGCTCTCCGTGAGTACCTCCTCACCCCATACCTCAACCCTGCAACACCACAGCAACGGCGATTTAATGCATCACACATTCGCACATGGAATTGTATTGAGAGGACATTTGGCCTGTTGAAAAGAAGGTTCCACATACTGCACAAGACAGGTGGGGCCATGAAATACAATCCTGAGGTCTGCTGCCGCATCGTGGCCGTGGGTGCAATCCTTCACAACATTGCTACCAAGCGCAGGATCCCTGTTGACATCTCTGGCAGTGAGTCTGAAGGGGACCAACGCCCACCTGCACATGCGTGTCATGCACGAGGGGAAAATCCTGCTGAAGGACACAGACGGCGCAACCAAATCACAATGAACTGTTTCTAGTGCACCCACTCCCCTCACCCAACACTTCACTCATGCATGACACTGGAAATAATGACATGAGTCTGATGTATTATCATAGAATAAATATTGTTGGTTGCACAATAATATGGCATTTTTGCAAACTAACATTAGAGTATTGCTTCATACTACTCGACGTTTTGTATTGGGCATGCTTATGTCAGCAGCATGTCCCTGCCCTATGCACATCAATGTCATTGGCGCCTCAGGCGCGCGGCTCCCAGTCGCCTTTCGGGCTCTTCCTCCGGCTGAGCATGTGATGCCGCAGTGGGCCTGCTGCTGCGGCGTGGAACACTACCCTGTGACGAAGCCAGGCTGCTGTGAGTAGATGTCCCATCACTTGTGTCATCCCCTCCTGCATGGCCATGGCCATTTGGCTGCAGCGCCTGAACAGCAGTGGTTACCTGCTCCAGTGCACGTGCCACGTCCTGATTGCATTGGACCATCTGGAGTTGCATGGTCAGAGACCTACGGGCCAGCTGGGAAGTGGCGTTGCTAATTACATAATTGGAACGCGTGTATGCTGTGAGGCGTGTTAGGCGTAGGCGGCAGAGGTTTCACTGCCTAACCATGGCCGCAGTGTTTTCCACCATAGCTGTGGTCATCCGGTCAGACAGATGGGCAATATTCCTGCCTGTATTGTGCAGCTGCAGGTGTATAGCTGCAAGGTGTCGTGCCTGTAATTGGTGCACGCGCAGCATGCGGTACTCTATTGATAGCCCTGGCACACGCACAGTCATCCCCCTCCTGGCAGTACGTGATGTATTTTGCCGCCACTCCCTGACCTGCCTGCTGGGCGGGCACAGTAGGTGTGCGTTGTGTCGCTGGTCTTGCAGCTGCTGGGATTGCCGATGCCACTGGCATGGGTCTTACTGCTGACTATGGTGGTGCGCCTGTTGTAGCTGGCCTTGCAGGTGATGGTACGCCTGCTGGCACTGGTGCTTGGGCAGATGGAGCTGGTTGTGTGGATGTATCTTCCTCACCCTCAGGATCCTCTTGTGGCTCATCAATTTGCAGCACATCACTCGCTGCTGGTGTTATCAGCGCCACCTGTGATGGAAAGTGGACGTTGATTAATTACATGCATCTTTGACATGTGAGGTTGCTACATGCATGCTGGCTAACATTCCCTGACTGGCTGTTACATTGAGTACATTAGGACATTTCTGGCTGCATGGGAATTTTTGTACATTGTTGTCAGACTACATGTCCCACAATGCTATAGGGATATTCCGGTGTGCATGTGCTGCATGACTGGGGTTTATTAGGAGTAGCTATAGGGTCATGGCCATTGTTAGGGGACAGGGTCGCAGTCGCATGGCACTTACCTTGGCTGTGTCGGGATGAGTCCAGGCGTGTTACCCCCCACGCATGCCTCAGGTTGTAATGTGTCCTCCACACGATCCTCCAATGGGGTGTTGGGAGGGACTGTAGGCTCTCCCCTCCTGTAGCAAGGCGCTCGCCCAGCCTCTCAACCACCCTCTCCTTGGCACGACCTCGGAGGTCGTACCACCGCCTTTTCAGTTCGTCTATTGATCTCTGTGTTACTCCAACAGAGTTCACATTTGCGCGGATGCGCAACCACAGTCGCAGTTTCTCGGCCTCTGGCACCCTCCTGGAGTCCATGTCAAAAAGTTTGTTATGGTCTTTACAGACTCCATCGATTAGATATTCCAGCTCCTGTTCGGAGAATTTCAATTTGCGCTTTCTCCCTGTGTCACTGGGCCTTGGTACTTCCTGTGACATAGCTGCAGCCTGCAGTATCCAAAAGCAAAAACTGGAGGTGGTTGGAGTGGAGCTCTGCTGCTTCCAAATCTGCCTCTGTATTCTGAATGTGGGTGGGAACAGCCTGCTTCCTGGTTGTGATGTCATCACAGTGCTCGAAATGCGACTTCCCGTTTTTGCGATCTCGCTATTAGCGAGATCGCAATTTGCGATCTCGCTAATAGCGAGATCGCAATTTCAACACGGAATTCGACAGTTTTTGCAAATTTTCTGAGATTTCAGTATAATCGCTATCGGCATTTGCGGCAGATTGCGATTCGCTATATTTTTTCGCAGATTTACATGAATCCCATTATGCAACTTCTAAATTGCGATTCGGTAATAAACGCAATTTGGAATTCGCAGAATAGGGTTTTCATGAATCTGGCTGCATATTCATAGAAATATGGTACTCTCCTCCCCTCTCCCTAGCGCGGATCTCAGTTGCCATGTCCCAGGCACACAACATAACGCCATAGCGCTAGGGTGCAGTCCTGAGTCCACCATAGGTTTTGTTCAGGAAGAGTAAGCAACCTGTATAAAATACTATGGCTAGACCAGTGCAAAACCTTTTCCTGCTTTGCATGCATGCTGCACAGTGGAGGACACATGCAAATTCGGAAAAGCAAGGAGAAATGGAAACATTTCTTGTTTTAACGCCTGCTTTCCGGAGGTGTTAATTTTTTATGCTAATTCTGTCTATTAGTAAATATGGTTTAGCATCAAAAAGCATGGGTGGTTGCATGGGAACGTCCAAGTACCACCCATGTAATGCCCCCTTGACGCAAAGTAATACAAAGCAGAGTTTCATGCTGTTTGGCATTACTTTCGGGAACTTTCCAGCACAAACCAAGTTTTGCACTGGAAAGTGAATCAGGAAAATATCATTTTGTGCTTTTTAGCTCCGGTCAAATAATGCTGCTCCGCTCCGGCTTCAAGGGAGCTGATAAGTGATTCATGGAGGAGCACCACGGGGGGTTTTAGTTGAACATTTGTCCGACGGAACCTCCACTGCTTCAACAGGTGTTTTCATTGTGCTGTGGTAAGCCCGCATTTGTGTGGAACTTTATCCCGGACATCACCCCACATTGCGGTCAACACTACAGAGAAATGCAGCGTTTTTCAAAATACTTCAGTTTAATCAAAAATATTTAAAAAAAGAAGAGGCACCATAATTATTTCTCAGCCCTAAAATATATATTTCTTCTATTTTCCGCTTTCCTATGCTGTTTAATCAAGGAATGGATTGTGACAGCTATTTCAGTTAACTTGTTAAACAGCTCCTCTCCATATTGTGGTATTTAAAAAGGAATGTCTACTACACGGAACAAAACCTGTTTTCCCTCAAGTATTCCCTCTAGCTTTTAGAAAGTTGCTCTGGCACATGTTAAGTCAATCTTTCTGACTGGGTTGTGACTGCCATCTTGTGGTTCTTTTAAGCATTTACCTACTGCTGCAATTTCTCTACGTATGAATGCCATTTTTTATTGGAAAAGAGTGACTGAAATCTTGTGATTCTTTCCAGCGTTTACCTGCTGCTGTAATTTCTCTTCCCATTAATCCAATTTTTTCAAGGAAATACCTTCTTTTCTAATAATTTGGAAGAAGATTTGTTTTCCTATTTGATGTTTATTTCATAACAAAATCATCTCTGCGTTTTTCCTTTCATCTTGTGGTCTACAATAACTGTTTCACATTTGCTGGAAGATATTTTATAATTTGGCTACTATTTTTTTATACAGTGTTCCCATTTCTGCTGTAGTTATTCTGGAATATCTGCGCTTTCCATTAGAAACTTTCTACATTTTCCTCTACAAACACTTGCCTGCCCTTTTCTTTCATTTCCATGGGGAGAACCAGAGGGAGACGAGGCAACATTTCATCCAGTTTGTCTACCTCCAGTTCAAAATGTACTACGCTGCCTCTCTCCAACCCATTTTCTGTCCTACAAGATGACATGGAAGATCCCACGCAAACAAATGTGCATCCGAAGCTTTGTCTACCATGTCCTCCTCCTACACCTGTTTCCAGACCTCCTTCTACACAAGTCAATATTAAGACTACACCTAAAGCAAATGCTTCATCACAGTCCTCCATTAAAAGAATCAAAAAGGATCCTACTACACCTACTATCTCTCCTCCACCTCCATCAAAAGAACTGCTTCTAGATGAAATACATGCTCTTAAGCTGTATATGGAAGAAACGAATACTCGTTTGGAGGATACTTGGTTCTCACTTCAAAATAAGCTTACTTGGGTGGAAGGACAAATCAAGTCGTTGCAGGTCACTTCACGACAAATCTCCCCTATGAAAGCTGAAATATTACAACTTCAGAAGCAGGTTGAAAACCTCAAAAATCGAAGTAGCCTATCCGAAGGGTTGGAGGGACCCAACCCTATCGCCTTCTTCAAATCCTTCATTCCACAATTGCTTGGTATTCCAGATTCTCCCCTTTTAAACATACAAAGAGCTCACAGATTGGGTCATCCTCCCTACGCTTCTTCAGCTCAACTTAAACCAAGATATGTCATTCTTTATTTCTTGGAATATATTGACTTGTTGAAAGTTTTGCAGGCTGTCAAAGTCAAGCATCACATCTCCTGGCATGGTTCACAATTATTTTTCTCACAGGATTACACCAAAACTACTGTAGATAAAAGGAAAAGCTTTCTTGCGATGCGACCAGCAATATGAGATTTAAATGGCAGATACACCCTTGCCTTCTCAAAGTAACCTATAAAAATAAAACAACCACATATGAAGATCCAGCTTTACTTCAACGTTTTCTTGATAACTGCAGGGAAGAATCTCTGTATTTTGCTCTCTTGAGAACTTCATTTTTTCAATGTCAAGTTGTAGCCATGTATTTTTCTTATGCCTTCCTTGTCCAAGATATTTGAATTAAGTTTCGACATTTTTCATGTCTTCCATTTCAGGAGTCGTTTTTCCCTCCTGTTTTTTATCCACTGTTCTTTAGCATCTAAATTATTTCATGGCTACCCCCCCCTCCCCCGAGTACGTTTCTTATCATTTTGAGGTTGTTATCCTCCATTGTCTAATATGGTCTAGAATATTTCCTTCCTCGTGGTCTCCCCCGGGGGAGTTGAGATTGTTCGTTTTCCTGTCCTGTTGCCTCTACACCCTCCACCCATGTTTGTGTCTCTGGTATGTTTTGATGTTCTTCTCTTAGCTTTTTCCTATATTTTCCTCTTCTTTCCTTCTTTTTCTTTCTTCCTTCCTTAGTCCCCTTTTCTTTTTTCTTCATCTGATTCTAACTCAACATCACTCTTTTATATCCTAATTAAATTTTACGGTTGATTAATGACTTTACACGTTCTCTTGGAATGTTAAAGGTTTGAGTACACCTATTAAAAGGCAAAGGTACTCTCCCATTTATCTAATCTTAAAGTAGATATTGCTTTTCTACAAGAATCACATTTAATAGTTTCAGAAGTTCTTAAGCTTAAGAGACAATGGGTAGGACATGTTTTTTCTTCCCCAGACACTAGTAAACGAAATGATACTGTAATTCTTATTCATAAAAGAATAAAGTTTCTTTTCTTTCTCAAAACTTGGATGATGATCAATGGTTACTTTTTCAACTCGAAATGATGTACCTATTACTTTATTTAACATATAAGCACCTACCAAGCCAGACAACACTTTCTGGTCACACATTTCCTCTCTTTTGATGTCTAGTGATACTCCATATATTATTTTCAGTGGAGATTGTAATCAAATTGTTGATCCCTACATTGACCGCACATCTAAAAACACCTTTTGTTTCTTCACAAATGCGCCAGAAATTCACCAATATCATTGATCACAGATCCCTCGTTGACTCTTGGAGACTTTGCCATCCACAACTCTGAATATACTTTCTTCTCCCCCACTCACCTTTCACAATCACAAATAGATTATCTATTTATCACAAAAGCACTAACTCAATCTATTTTACATGCAGACATTGGATCCATTTTGATCTCTGATCACCTCCGGTAATATTAGACATAAAACTACTCCCCATCACTGCTTCTAGGAAGAGGTGGCGTTTTAATACTTCATTATTAGCTGATCAATCTTTCACTTCCTCCTTTGAAGATTTCATACTGATTTTTTTAAACATAATCTACTTTATTTCATCCATTTCTATTATTTGGGACTCTTAAAGCTTCTGCCAGAGACTATTATTTCTTAGTTTGCTAAAGAGACGTCAAAACTCTCTAAAGCGAATGGAATTCCTAAATCCATTAAATTACTGGATCCCTTTATACATTAACTAATTATATAGCTGATCTTAATAATCTAATCAATGAAAATTTTAAATATAATAAATTATCCACAGAAATGCTTCTGCCTATCTTTTTAGGGGTAGTGCCTGTTACTATGGTGGTCAAAACAAGGGTGTGTAAGTGTCTTGCCTCATACCTCAAACTTAAAAAGGACCGCTCCAATATTGACTATGTATTAAACTTTGCCACTGCACCAGTCACTAAACATCTTGAGATTTTAGATGAATTGAAAAAATATTATACTTCTCTGTATACTCCTGAATCTCCTCCAGATCCTCTAGATATACAAAACTATCTTGCTTCCATACAAAAACAATTTTCCACAGATATTAATTTTTCTTCACTGGAACAAGATATTTCCATAAAAGATATTTCTCAAGCCCTAAAACTTCAAAATACAGGAAAAGCACTCGGCCCAGATGGATTCCCTGTGGAATTCTATTACCATTTTTCTAAAGCCCTTTTCCCCTAGCTCCTCTTTGTCTTCATACTTTATCTCCTCTAATGCCTCCTCCGGCACTTTTCAAGATGCTCTTATTTGCCTAATTCCTATGGATGGGAAAGACCCTCATCTCTGTAAAAATTATAGACCAATATCTTTAGTTAACTCGGATTATAAAATATTTGCAAACATTTTTGCTCTCCGGTTAGAGTCTGTCCTACAATCTATTATTTGCAAAGAAGAATCTGGCTTTATTAAAGGACGGAATATCTCGGCCAACCCTCGACCTTATTTAATATATTACATAAAGCTAACAAATATCCCCACTCTCTTGCAGCTATCTCTTTGGATGCGGAGAAAACCTTTGACCGAATGGATTGGCAGGGCTCGACAAATCTGAAAAATGGTACTAGTCCTGCAGGTCTAGTACCTTGAAAAATCTCCTCGACCTAACAGTAACCTACTTGACCTCAGTCTCTGAAAGCGGAGCAAATGTGACAAGATAACTAGATTTAAAGGCATTTTTATTGCTCATTTGCTTTGTGAGCAATAAAAAGGCCTTTAAATCTTGTTATCTTGTCACCAGAAAGGGCGAGTAGGACTTAAAAATAGGTCGACCTCATAAAATTTACCTCGCAAATGCGAGCGGTCGAGTGGATTTGTCGAGCCCCGATATGTCTTTTATTTTTCATACATTATCCTGGTTCGGTTTTGGCCCTAAATTAATTTCTTATATATCTTTATTATACACTTCACCCAAAGCTACCGTTTTTACTAACGGTTCGTTCTCAGACTCCTTTGTTGCAAAGAGATGTTAGCCATGGCTGTCCCCTTTCCCCTATCCTTTTCATTTTAGCTTTAGAACCATTTCTATCTAAAATCAAGCAAAACTCTGAAATACATGGTTTCCTGCTTGACAAACTACATGTTAAAATGAGTGTCAGGGGGGCTCCTGCTCGTTCTGAGGACACAAGCGCACACTTACCGCTGCAGAGGGGGTTCGCAGCCACCATCACTCTCCCCCGCCGCCGTAGAGCTTTCTCGGCCGCTGAGGGGACCAGTCCACGGACTACTGGACTACCACTCCCAGCGTCCCCTACCTGACGGGGACGCCACCTCACACCAGTCACTTCTGCCCAGAGGCGCGTAAAATCAAGTAGTCCCTCCGGTGGAGTGGGGGCTCCTGCTCGTTCTGAGGACACAAGCACACACTTACCGCTGCAGAGGGGGTCCACAGCCACCATCACTCTCCCCCGCCACCGTAGTGCTTTCTCGGCCGCTGAGAGGGGACCAGTCCACGGACTACCACTCCCAGCGTCCCCTACCCGACGGGGACGCCGCCTCACACCAGTCACTTCCGCCCAGAGGCGCGTAAAACCGAGCAGTCCCTCCGGTGGAGCGGGGGCTCCTGCTCGTTCTGAGGACAAAAGCGCACACTTACCGCTGCAGAGGGGGTCCACAGCCACCATCACTCTCCCCCGCCACCGTAGTGCTTTCTCGGCCGCTGAGAGGGGACCAGTCCACGGACTACCACTCCCAGCGTCCCCTGCCTGACGGGGACGCCGCCTTACACCAGTCACTTACCGCTGCAGAGGGGGTCCACAGCCACCATCACTCTCCCCCGCCACCATAGTGCTTTCTCGGCCGCTGAGGGGACCAGTCCACGGACTACCACTCCCAGCGTCCCCTGTCTGACGGGGACGCCGCCGTACACCAGTCACTTCCGCCCGGAGGCGCGTAAAACCAAGCAGTCTCTCCCGCATCACGGGCAGAGGGCGGGCTGTCTGGCCATCCGGGGCCAAAGGGGGCCGGGCAGGGCCACATCCCCTGGACTTACCTTTTAGGTAAGATTCATTGTATCTATTATACGCCAGTAATTAGCAATAGGCGTATTCTATTTAGTCCTTTGAAGCAATCATTTGTATATGAGTAGTACTGTGTTTTTATTGAAAAGGTTTAATTTTATTTGGAGGTGTATGGTTTTTACTATTTGATTGTGCCATTATATACCTATATTCATCGCTGAAAAATGGGGAAGAATACCCCCATTCAATCGGTCTCTAATGGGAAACAAAGGGTAGCTCCTAATCCCCCCTTGCCTAGTCTGACAGCAATAGACCGAATGTTGCAAAAGACCATTGGGGTGGTCGCTTCCGCAATTGAAAGCACAGAAAGACGTCTCATTTTCATCTGGTACTCTTCCGCCTCTACCCAACACAAATATTTCAATGCTAACTACTAATTCCCAGGATTCCTTATTAGCTCCATCCTTTGTTGCTTTGCCTGGGGCACATTCGATCATGTCAACAAATGAGATATTTCTTGGGGTGCCCCCTGATGTTACTGAATTTTTGCCTCTGACATCAAGGCTATCTGTGACCCCCACAATATTTACCAGTAATCAGATAGGTGACCCTATTTCTCTAAATGAGGATACTTTAGTTAAGGAGGGGCATGGTATCTCTGGGAGTCCAATTTATGTCCTAGACATTAGTGATAGGCCCTGTGTGAGGACTAGAGGGCAGAAGGCTAGACGTAAGCAAAAACATATCATTAGGGAAAGGCAATCCACTAAAAGTAGCAAAAGGAATACCAACAATAAACAAAAAAAGGTAGTTGAAAAGTTAAATGGGAGTAGAGTAAGTGAGGAGAATAATCAATTCGAAACTGTACTTCCACCAACTATTGTTAGGGACTCAACAAAAGAGGACCCTTTCTGGGAAAGAATGGAAACTCTTTTAATGACTTTCCTAGAACCTATCACCCTAAAGGTTATGAATATAGAAACAAGGTTGGCCAATATTGAGGGAAAGCTTGACAAGAAGCAGAGACCAATTGAGGAAAATTTAACTTTTAAATTACCTCAACTCAGTGCCACTTGCTCGAATGTAAATTCTAAAACTATTATACCGGCCTTAGTAACTCATATTCCAGCTCCAGCTAAAGCTAAAAATTCCAACCCAAAGCCTACTGGTCGACCAGAGTACAAAAACTCGAGGGGATATTGCATCTAATACCAACGGGCCATCTGCCTCAACCTTAGTAGCTTCTAATTCATCTTCCTATGTACCATCTCATCAAAATGGAAGAGCAGAGGATTAACTTGAGACAAGAGTAATTCCAAACTTACTTAATTTAATTTTGCCCCCAGAAGCAACACCATATACTGTGGTCTTAGCAAATGTTCCATCATTACCCCCCAATACTTTTGAACATTGGTCGACCCTAAGAAATAAATCTCATAATTTCCCATCTTCCAGGATTGGATTTAAATATCACCTGTTCGATGAGTTCAAAATGGCCAGAAGAGGGAGATGGGTAGGCACCTCAAATAAAACGTTGAGGGGTGACTGTGTAGTTCTATCGTTCCGGTCTCCACAACTGGTCCATATTCTGCTCGAGAGAGGAGCCATGGGGACACTTGATTCACACTCTTAATATTCTTCCCCTTGGTTATTTTTATTCTCCGCCTCGACCAATTCGGTGTCCTGCTCCTCCCTGCCCGCCTTTGAACTTGGAAGAACCATGGGGTAGAAGATATGGTATCCCAACATTTAATTATTATGAAACTCTTAGCGGTCTGGAAAATAATGATCGACTACAGCTAGATACGATTACCTCTAGTGCGCCAGATATAGAGTCAGACCCTACTCCCTACTCTTGTAAAAGAGAAAATATAGGTGCAACTGGGGAGAAACTATTATGTGCAGTCTCAGTTATATCTGAGGCTCTAGAATTTGCGGGGGGTGTTCTGACAGCAGATGAGGGCATAGGGGGGGGGGGGGGGGGACTGATCAAATGGTCCCCTTCTTACAAACTGGCACCACCATTGAGACTCCTGCTCTCCCGTCTATTCCTCTGAAAGACCCATCGGTGTTTAAAATTTCATCATGGAATATTGCTGGTATTAGATCAAAAATCACTAATTCAATTTTGTGGGATTTTATCCGAACACAAGACTTGCTCTGTTTCCAGGAAACTTGGAGTCTTGAATCTGTACATTTGAACGGCTATAGGACCTTTCATACTCCGGCCCTTGCTGTTTTGCATGTAAGAGCAAAAGGTAGTTTGAGTGTTTATTTGTCTAACAAGCGAGATCTTGTAAGAGTTATTGAACCTGTCACAGACATATATTTTCAACTTTTAGTACTTGTTTTGGTCTGTGATACTCCAATTGCTATTGTCCATCTATATAACAATATTCCTTCTGGTGATGTATCTATTGTTTTAAGTAAATTGAGTAAAGCATTGTTTAAACAGGAAAATATTTTTAAGCACAAATTGATGATAATTATGCTTGGGGACTTCAACTGTAACTTGTGTGATGCAACCCAGGATAATAGGTGTGGTCTAGCACAGGATGATGGTGAAGGCCGGCTACATTTTAATCATTCCTCCTTAGGGGAACAGTTTAATAGTTTGCTAGCTAAATTGGATCTGGGGTTTGCAAACAAACTGTGTACTTTACCCTCTGTTTCATCTTCAACATTTAATGGTAGGGGTTGCTCTACAATTATAGACTATGTTACTGTTTCCAACAAATATGCCACTAGAATTCACTCTTTTAGTGTCTGATATAGCATTGAGCGATCACTTCCCGCTCTGTGTGGCCGTCCTGCTACCTACTACATCCACTCTGATTAATGAAAAAGAAAGTGACAGTCTGGACATGAATTTAGCTATTGGTAGCATCAATGGATATACGCTAAAATGGTCCATGGTGAATGAGACCGAGATAACTAAATTACTGGTTGATAAATGCTTTTCAGAAATAATCATGTGCTTAAGGGTAGACTCACCCCCTGAAATTCTTTTTGTATCCTTCCTTTCAATCTCGAACGAAATTAAGGCTTCCCTTACGAGGCAATTTAAGAACCAAAAAAAGGAGGGAGGTTGGTTTGACTCTAAGTGTACTAGGGCTTATGCGCTCCTAAAGAAAAAGCTGCATAAAAAACCTAGATGTGCTAGGGAGGTTAGTAGATGTAGGAAGGAATATAAAACAGCAATTAAAGACAGGAAGAATACTCTGAGGACTGAAGCTTGGGAAGCTCTTCATTCTGCTTCCTATGAGGAATGATTGTGCGAGCTTTTGGAAACTTGTCAGAACTCTTTCTAAGGGAAGAGGCTGGCCCGAAAATAGAAATAGTAATTCCTGAATCGGATTGGGTCAGGCACTTCGAGTATATGAGGGTGAGGGACAAGTAGGATCTGTGACATCTGCTTTTGATTACCCCCCCCCCTCTAGAAATCTACACTTCTCTCGAGGAGGTTGAAAAATCTGTGTAAAAGCCAGTGCAGTAAGGCACCTGGCCCAGATGGTGTCCCCGTAGATATATTTAAGACCACTTCTTCTCTGTGGGTGCCCCTTCTGGTCCAGGTGCTTAACACCAGTTGTGTTACAGATTTCCTGCCCACTTGGGTGGAATCTGTAATAGTTCCTATTTACAAAAAGGGGAATAGACATGATCCGGGCTGCTACAGGCCCATTTCCCTTTTGGATTCTTTTACTAAAATAGCAGGCAGAGTAATCTTGGATTGGCTTTTGGAGTGGGCAGAGGAAAACTCTGTTCTTTCTGACCTTCAGTATGGCTTCCGTTCTGGTCTGGGGACAGTGGAACAGGGATTGAATCTTTTAATGCTGGTCGCGAAATACACGAGGGCAAAAAAGGGTAACTTGTTTTTGGCCTTCGTTGATCTTTCGGCCGCTTTTGATTGTGTGGTCCATTCTAAGCTGTGGATATTACTAGAACAACTGGGGTTGAAGATAACATTTATTATCTTAAACGTTTTTACAGCGACGCCTCAGCCCGCGTTCGCTTTGGCCTAAAGGGAGAACGCACTGAAAAAATTCCAATTAGGAGTGGGGTCAGGCAGGGCTGTGTCCGGGCCCCTTTCCTTTTTAATTTGTACATAAATGGATTGGAAGAAGTTTTGTGCAAAGATAGTTTGGATCCCACCTTATGTAGGTGGCGGTCGAATCCCAGCACTTTTGTACGCAGGCGACGCTGTACTTATGTTGCGTACTCAAGTGGGTTTACAGCGTGTGGTTGACAGCTTTTCCCGCTTTATGAATGAGCTAGGCCTAAAAGTCAATACATCAAAAACATTCATTATGTATTGTGGTAGGCAGTGTAAACCTAGGAGGCCCATGTTTATAGCAGGACAGAAGCTCTAATTCGCCAAGCAGTTTTCTTATCTTGGGATACTCTTCGCTCAGAATGAGATGTGGTCGCGAGCTGTGTCAGCAAAAAAACTTGAGCTGATCCGAGCAACTGCTGCTCTCAAAATCTTCTCAAAATAATTAGGGACTAGACCACCTGTAGAACTAATTAAAATCTACCAAGCTAAGGGGGCGGAGCCAGACCAGCGACCAAGATGGTCGCCCGGGCTCCCGGCTCTGTCGACCTTCCTCCCCCGCCACCTGATCCTGTCGGATATCATGCTCTGCGACGGTGCTCCCGGACGTCGGAAGGGGTGCTGAGTTGCTGTGTCCGACTCCGAGGGTTTTTCGAGCCCTGAAGACGGAGATATGACCCTTCGTATTTTGCGGCCTGCACGAGACCTGAAGCCGGGACCCCGCGTGATGCTGCTGCCGCCCGCGAGTGCAACAACAAGGGCCTTATAGACCCGGAAGGTGCCGGTCTACCGCTATGGAGGTCAGCCCATCCCCGAGAGTGTGCATCTAGCGCTAGAACCATGGAGCCTGGTGAATGCGAACCACGCGGCCCCTATATGCCGATCATGCTCCCCCCCCGGCTGCTGATTGATGCAATGGTGGCCTAGACGCCATTCTTTGTTCCCAAACGACACCCTGGTTTGCCCGCGTGCAGCTGTCTCCATCCCGCACTCCAGGTGATCGTGGCCACTTGAGGCACAAAGCTGCCGCGGTACTTTTTGGTTTTGGGGAGGAGCTCATATGAGACCATCAGTGGGAAAGTGGAAATGGCGACCATATTGTATGCAGCGTGGAGGACGCGGTGGTACTATGCTCCTCTCTATGTCAAAGGCTGGTGGCGCTGGTGTTCGTTTGGGCGGCGTTCATGCTGGGAGTCCCTTTTGGAGGTAGCGCCTCGATAGGACATACCTGACCATGGCGGTGGCAGTCTGCACTGAGGATCGAGGGGTTGGGACCGGATACCCCCTGTGTGTTGGAAGGACGAAATCTGGAATAGATCGATACCGGGACACCCCGGTATATGTGGAATGGAAAGAAAGCCCGATGCTGGTACTATCCTTATGAGACTTTGTATGTGTGGCCCCTTCTACAGTTTTCCGTGTAGACTTTGCTGTGGGGTGCGGAGATGACTATCGATGGCTGAGAGGGAGGGCTTGTACTTGGAGTGCTCCCGGTTCGTTCCAAGTGGATTGACACAGAAACGCCTGGTTCCATGGGTGCACGGTTTCTTTGGGGACACCATCGGCTGTGTGTTTATCGTTTTCCCTTTCACGCTCTTTTTCCGATGGCTAGCTTCATCATGAGACCCAGAAACCGCGTCATGACTATTCTTTTTGCACTTGCCTTTGTTCTCAGAATCGTGAACGGCCAAGTGGCGGTGGATGGCTTTCGAGTGTGTTGTATACTGGTGAATTGCAAGATCTCCAGCTTCTTTTGGACTGGCCTATTTGTTTATTCCGGTATTTTGATTGCCCGACCCTGCACCACATGGACTGGGATAGGTTTATGATTAGGGCTGTGTGGATTTACGTGAATAATGGTACTCTGATTTCTGCTGGTGATACACAGGGGGACTTTCATCATAGCTGCGTGAATTGAGAGGCTGAGCGGCGACTGTTATCCTGTTTATATTGGTATCTTGAGGCTCTGTTAATAACTCTGGCGTGATTGAACTGCTACATGGCGGTTGGGGGGGGGGGGGGGGGGTCGGGGGCCCGTACTGGGGACCCTCCAATGTTTTCTTCCTTTCCCTATCGTGGGGGGTTTTCGTTAACTTTTCTTCTCTCATGTTTTTGTGTAGATTATTGTCTTTCCTCCATTTTTCTTCCTTCTATATTTCGGGTTTTTGACACTGGGCGATAGGCACGCTGCTAGGGGGGGTGGGCCGTAGCCGTATGCAGGGTGGGGGGTTGGGGGAGGGGTATTATTGTTTATGTCCCCTTTTTGTTACTATGGCCTTTTTATTTGTGTCGTATTTGCTTTTCTGTAACTTTCTTCTTTTCCTCTTTCCTGGGATCCGAGTTGAGGTAACTCTCCGTGTGATTTGCTAATTTAGATAATAAGGGTCGATGTTTCTCCAGTGCTTTCTGTTACAGCGGGCATACAGTGATTCGGTGGGCTAAAATGTACTGTTTATTGTTTATCCTGATTATATCCACCAGTGCTAATATCTTATCTACAATAGTCCTGACTGTGCATGGCCTGTTCTATGAACATCCCTTGACTTGTTTTGGCTTAATTGTACGGCATCGGATCCTGCTCTCTTTAATTTTAAAAGAAACCTTCTTTAATCCTGTTTTCAATGTGATACGAGTACTCTCCTGAGTTACAACAGACCATTTGGGAGGCGGATTTCTGCATTTTTATGGCTTAATTGATTTGATTTGACCGCCTCTGTCTTGATGGCCGACAGTGATTGTAGGAGTGTAGGGTCTGCAATCCTATGATCACCCAGATTTTTGCTTTTTGCTGCACTGGTTTACGACTTTCACTGGCTGTGGGCCTGCTAATCAGACCCACAGCCTAGCTGTTCTCTCTATCCAAATTGTACTCAGGTACTGAATTGGCACTGGGCCCTCTCCAAGTCCCTGTACCCAGGGCTGAGGTGCACCCAGAAGTCTCCCAGGGGCTGAAGCATGTATTGTGCCACCCCTGGACTGACTAACTAAACTGACACAACTGGCTGCACGACAGCTGGGGCAAGGTGGTGTACTCACCCTTTGCTTTAGATATAGTATACCTATATCTAACCCTAAAATGGACACACAGATCTCCTATCAGTCACTCCTATGGCAGGCCTTAACAATCCTGAAGACAGAGTGCTTGGAATCGTGTGAGATGGTGCTCTGGCATGAGCTGAGCCTGTCTGCGGCTTTCGAGATCTATCCCTTAGCCGTTTCCATGATATCGCATACCATATACTCTTAAGTGCATTATAATCCTCGCGGTTATATGCCAACTCTGGTATCGCTTTATCAAAACATGTCGAGTAAGGTGTCATACGAATTGGAATACTAACCCCTCGACAATTCTGGCGACGGGGTTAGCATTCCACCCTTCTAGAGGGACACGACATGTATGTAACCTCTAACCCCGGTTAAAGTCAAACAGAGCCTCAGCTCCACAAAATGGATGCTGCCACCGAGACACAAGTTTGCCCTCCTGCTGCTGGGAGTCCTCCCAGAGCAGGAGATAAGGACAAAGGGTTTCCTGCCAGGGGCGGTGCCAGCACCGTCCCAGACAGGATTTTGTGTATCCTAGGTAGGCAGGGCTTCAGAGGAAGGTGACTGCAAGTGGCACCCCGGTGCTCACTGTGCATAGGCCGGCTGAAACCAGTTCCAGGGGCACTCCAGCCCCTGGCCTGGGGAAAGCCCGCCAAAGGAGAGGGGTGTAACCACCCCCCTCCTGGTCCCACCCATAGGGCAGGACTTAGTCGCGTGCCAGCCCCCTTTTCCCAGATAAAGGTAGGAGCAGGCCCCCTTCCAAATTAGATCATCTTTGGAATCAAGACACGACTTTCTGCGAAAGGACTTCAAGATTTCCTTCTTCAAGATTCTCCCTTGTGACTAAGGAGTAGTCACCCTGCATCCGCAGGCACCATCTTAAGAACACTGCGGTCTGCTGTAAGTCCTTCCTCCGGAATCCGACTGCCCAGCTCGACAAGACCCGGCTTCCCTGGCACCTCCGACCTCTACTCACCTCTACAGCCAAGCTGAGAACCGTGAGTGCGACGAGACCTCAAGGGACCGACTATTGCCAAGACTGCACGACTTCTTCACAGCAAGCCCGCCGAGTAATCTCCTGGCGAGTGCTTTGGGGTCCGAGAAGCCCCGACCCTGAGCAGCTCCAGCACCGAAGATCAGCCCCCCAGCATCTCCACGATCGGCGTGGGGCCCTTCTGCTTTTTGCTGCTCACCGCGTTGTTTGGCTACTAGCCCGCTGGCTTGTGGCCTTCTGAACGACGCCCGACGACATCACTGCTGCTGGTCTGGTTGCTCCAGACTGGCTCTTGCTCCCTTCCAGAAGAGGAGCACCCCGGACCCTCCTGGTCCACTCAAGACACCATTTTGAGTCCACCGCGTGGGCTTGAATTAGCCAAGGCTTTGTTGCCCAATCCTGGGTACTTAGACGCCGACAGCTTCATCCATCGTGGGACAGCTCGCCCCTCCATCCTGGTCGCCGACAACGCCTCCTGGTCCGTGAGATCTGCAGAGCACAGCGTCGCCCACTCACCTAGTCGAGGTGACTACCATCCGGTGCCCTCCTGGTGCCCACTGACTACTGGCTAGTAGTCACGAACTTGGTCCCCTCTGCTTTCAGGTGTCATCCATCTTCCAGATCCAGGCTTGGATCACTTCGAACTCTCTTCACTGGTCGCCTGCCAGCATCTTTCTTCCAGGCTCCTGGTTCGTCAACGAGGATTCCCGACGTCTTTTGAGACATATGCAGCTGCAGCCCCTGGGCTAGGTAACTTCGGCATTTCGGTGCCCCAGCATAGCCTCACTATCCAAGGGTCAGGATCCACTGTCGTTTTCTCCCTACCAGGTCGGGTTCGCCCGTGAACACTAACTTTAACTTTACTAGCTATCATAGACTTTGTCCCGCATCCCGCGTGAGAGTGCACACTCTGCACCCGAGTCCCCTGGGCCTCCTAGAAGTAATCTAACGATTCTATAGTCAAGTCCTAGCGATTCCAAAGCCTATTAGTACTGTACTTACCTGCTAGTAATTTCGCATTCCACTTTTAGAGTATATGGTTTTTCGTGCCCCTCGGGCATTTGTATATACTGTGCTAACTTAAGTATTTTCGTAAGAGTTTTGTTGTGTGCCTAGCACCCTGTCCTCATAAAGAGTACAGGGCTGTTGTGATTCTAATAAATACACTGTTTATTTTCATAACACTTGTGTGGTGTCCTTTCACTGGGTGTTCAAGGGGTAATGTGATGGTAAAACAGCTGGCTTAACACGCCCTCTAGAGTCTTAGCCTTAGACTGCTCGTATCCATGCTACTAGGATAGCTGGTCTATAAGGTTGACTTACAACCAATCATCAATAAGGGTTGTTTGGACTGATATATAGTGATCACTAGAATAGTGAGCACTGCACATCAGGCCAACTTCTCACAGTGATGGTTTGTAGGCCCGTGACTGTAACTGTCTTATGTAACAATAAAGGTTTTGCAAAAAAAAAAAAATCTACCAAGCTATGTGTGTTGTTGTTGCTCCATATGGTAGTGGGGGTTGGGGTCTTGCAAACCGTGCTCCCATCCAGACGGCTGAAAATTCATTTTTAAAGTATATCTTGGCGCTCCCTAAAAGCTCTCCTAATTATAACTGCCATGCAGAACTGGGTCGTGCTTACATATCTGACTTAATTAAACTAGAGCCTGTGCTATTAGCGACACCTAAATAGAGATGTTCTGACAGACATTTTAAAATTAGAGGGAGCCACAAGGATACCATGGGTGAACTATGTTTATAACTTTTTAAAAGATATTGGGAGAGAGGATTTTTTTAATCCTACTAATGTTTCAGCTATCTCACGGAAAGATTTGAAGAGGCAGGGTCTAGCTTTTCTGGACTCTCAAAGAATTGCAACGGAGGTCCTAAAACCTTCTGTTCTGCAGCATCAAATGATTTTAACGTCTTTTAACATTCAGCCCTATCTAATCTATGTAACTAATAATTATGAGCGCTTTTTACTTTCACGCTTTAGATTTGGTATTTTCCACAGATTAGTTAGTTTTCCTATGATTAATAATTGGATGCATGATTTACCTCCCTGCGATAATATTTCACCCCAGAGTACTATCCATGTTTTTCTTTTCTGTAAATTCTATGATGCAATAAGAAAGAATGTTTTATTACCATTTTTAAGAGAATTAGAACACCGTCAGTGTCGTGTGGCTATGCTTAATATTCAATGTCTTGACAACCACCTATGTGTGGCAAAACAACAACACTATTTAAAAAATGTGATCCACAGTAGGAAAAGTAGGACTATTTAAACGCACCTTAAATCCTATATTTTCCTCGAGTCTGAATCCCTTGAAATTGATGAATTCCTGTATTATAAATATGTATTTTTTTAATAGTGTAATGAAATGAGTTTCTTTTTATCTGTACTTTTACGATTGCTTCTAACAAACGAATAAAGATATTTTGATTGAGTGTCTATGCAGATGACATTCTCTTGTTTTTATCTAAGCCGCAACTCTCCGTTCCAGCCTTTATAGCGGAAGTCAAGACTCTTTACTTTGTGGTTACAAACTAAACCACGATAAATGTGAAATTCTACCCTTGAATATCTTGTTTTAAACACTATTTTCTCTCTACTCATTTTTCCTGGAATCTCCAACATATTAAATATTTAGGTCTATGTTTGCTCACTCTATTAAGAAAACACTTTCCCTAAATATGACTCGTCTCTTCTCTACTCTTTCTACTTCTACTTCTAAGTGACATGCTTTATACTTATCCTGGTGGGGTAGACTTGATACCATTAAAATAAGGCTGGTTCCCATTATTTTTTACATGATCTCAGCTATCCCTCTCCATCTTCCAGCATACTTTTTTTTAAAAATGAGTTCTTTTCCATCAATATTTTTATGGAACAAGAAAAAACCATGCATGTTTTTAAGCTAAAACGCCCTAAATCTCAAGGTGGGGTTAATTTTCCAGATTTTCTGCTTTACCATAATGCCTTCCTTCTTAAGCAACTCTCTAAGTCATTAAAGGAGTCTACTGCTAATCCCTCTCCCTTATGGAAGGACTTAGAACATTCCTTTCTATCCCTTTTTTCCCCTTGACAAATCCCTCCCTTCATATTCTATCTTCACCTATACATTATACTAACCACAAACTTTTTCATTCCTTTATGCTATCACACCTCTCAGCTAAGGACCAATTTCCTAATTCATCTATTTGGCATAATACATTTCTTAAAATTAACAATAACCCCATTTTTTTTAAGACTTGGCGAGACAGAGGTTTACTTTAGATGCATCAGTTATACTCAAACTACTCTTTCCTTACCTTCTCCACAGCACAATCACTTTATCAATTATCAAAATCCTCCTCTGTTAAATGTAATCTGTTATTCAAACATTTAACAGTTTCTATGTCTCTTCTATCATCTATACCACACCCTTTATTACCACAATGCAACATTCTTTCCATTTTAAGTGGCCAAGCTACTGCATCATCCATTTACAAATACCTTACTACACCTATTGTACACAGATCTAAGACCCACACGGAGCTCCAATGGGAATCTGATTTTCAATTCTCATGGCCTACTATTTTTTGGGAACAAATTATGGTTGAAACTCGGCAAGACCGCAAGATCAGCCAGCAATACACAAACGCTTTTTTTCATATATAATCTTCTTCTGTTTACACCACTATCATTACATAAATAACAACCCACACTCTCTTCAGATTGCTGGTCTTGTAATGCTTCTCACGCGGATTTATTTCATATGCTTTATTCATGTCCCTATACTTATCAGTTTGGGTTGAAAGTATGGTTTCAAATTAATACCATTTACCATAGCAGTTTCCCTTTCTCCCCTGAAGCTGTATTTCTAGGCTCATTGTCCAATAATTGGCTAACCCTTTCTCAAAACATGGACATTGTGGATTTATTGATTGCTATTGCTTTCCAGCAAATAACAAACAATTTGAAACAATCTACACAACTTTCATTTCAATCTTGGTGGTACAGTGTATGTTATAACCGTCGACTAGATCGTGCCTAAGTTTCTCCTTTGTCCTTACTCCTGAAAAGAGAAGTCGTGGTCTCATTTGACTATTTTCTTAGATGTTTCTGCAGAAAGATTTACCCGTCATCGCCAGAAGTTCCCAAACCACCATGAATTGTTAATAATCATATAGTAGTGTTTTATATCTGCAATTATATATTTTCTCTTTAAATTGATATCATATTTCTGAGTTACAGAAATCTCCTGCTTTTCCTGTTTGATGCCTTTTTAAAGTGTATTAAGCTTTGTTACTTTCATATGTATCTAATTATAATAGTAGTGTCTTTTACCCTTGTTTCTCCTTTCCCCCACCTTTCCATTTTCTCTCGTACATTTTATAACAATAGTTCTGTATACAACTATTTTTGATTCATTACATCTTGTTTCCGCATTGCATAACTTAATTCAGTTAATGTTTTTGTCATTCGATATCTATTTGATTGCTCATACTTGGTTGCATTTTTCCAAAAATAAAATTTATGTTTAAAAACTTAAAAAGCATTACTTTTGTGACGCTAACCCAGCGCAAAATGTTCGGGAATCTACCCAAAGTCTTCCTAAATCTGGGCCAACATTTAGCATCCTTAGCATGTTTCAAAGGAGCACAGCAATCTGAATCTATTCAGGATGATCGGTGACCCCCCTCCCCTCCCCTCCCCTTCCCTCCCTGAAGCACTGGTATGCCTTGTCAAATTGAGTGCATGCTCTAGGCGCAAACATCACAAAGTAATATTCTATAATCAGTGCTTTAAATGGGCCGGTACTCACCGGTACCGAGTACCGGCACTTCCTACATTTATCACTTTGAGTACCGGCACTGCTCTACTGCCAGAGGAGAGTACCGGTACTCATGAAAAGGTCTGCTCGTGGCTGTGCCGGTGGGCCGGAGTGGAACATGTCACTGGCAGCCGAGTCGCCGCTTCTGCAGCCCCCTCCCGCCCATCAGAGCCCCAGCGGAGCTATTCAGCAGGGCTCTTTTAAATAATGTCCGATGCTCGCCGTCATGCTGTGCTTGACAGAGCTGGGTGGAGATTCATTTTACCTGCTAGTGTGCGCGCGATTTTCAAAGCGCAGCACTTCAGGTAGTGAAAAGTCAGTGCAGGGTAACACTTTGAACATAAGAAATGTTACCAGACAAAAGGGCGGCGGAATTTCACACGTCCTTTCTCTTGATCTGGGGGTTAATGCCCTGTCTGGGCATTAACCCTACAGCTAGATTAACGCTCCAGGGGCCTCTTTGATCGCATTGCCTATGCGATCGAAGAGGCCCCTGGAGCGCTAATTTAACTGTTTTCTGCACGGAGGCGCCCACCTTCCTAACGCCAAATGCCTCAAGGTCTGTTTCTTATATGCCCAGCTGTGGCAGGATGTTGCCTTTCCTGCCAGCCAGCCGGCCCCAGTGCACCCATGAAATTCCTTTGCTGCATGGAGTTGAAGGAGGAGGCGGGTGTTCGAGAATCCATCACCTGCACACCTCCTCCTGACCTCTGCCCCAGACTCACCACGCCATTGTGAGTCTCCTGGTGGGAGCAGAGGGCACAGGCAGAGACACTGCACCAGGGCTCGCTGTCTGACTCCCTGAAGAAGAGACAGGCTAGAGATCCACGCGGTGCAAGGCCAGCAGCTCCTCGGTCGATCGTTCTGACAGCTGTAAAGAGATAATTTAATGTTCTCCTGCTGCTGACATTTAAAATGTTTGTTACGAAAATGATTATGGGGCTCCAGCACAGCAGGGGGCCTTGTAAATGGGCACACTAGAGTGGTCTGTCCGGACTGAATATGCGCTACGTTTTGTCTAAACTAGCAGTTTTGCTGATTAGGAATGTATGACGTTACAACAAATTTCGTTGCAACGCATGCCTTTACCACGCATGCGTTACAACGGAATTAGTTTTCCTCGCATAACCTTTACCTCTGATGCTTGCGTGGTGACGTCATACGTTGTTAAAAGAAAGCGGAAGTTTATTTTCCGATTTCTCTTAAACGACGCCTATTAAATACATAACCCGACGTGACTTCAGGTGAGATTTATTTTGGGGGGGTGGGGGGGGGGAGACCCCCCCAAGCCCCCCTTTTTTTTACCTTTACCACATATGCCTTTACTACAAACCTCGTAGTAAAGGTATGCGTGGTAAAGGCTTTCGTGTTAACCACGCATGCGTGGTACTGCATGCGTGGTTAAGGATTTCGTGGAAACGGCTTCGTTGTAGAGGCCGTTTCCCATTTATTAGTAGTGCAAAGTGTTTACCATCCCTGCTTGACAGTAACACTACAAAGCAGCACCCTTTATTTTCGCAGCACAGTTAGACTTGCTAAATCAGAGATAACTCATGGGATTATTGTTGCCGCTGTCGAGAAGTCAGAGTTTTCTCTACTGACAGTTTGCACTATGACCATTAAGTAGCGTAGATGGTTAATGTGCCTTCAAAAAGGCATATTGTATTGTATGTATATATCTCAGTGAGTTACTGTTTTTGTCACAGAGATCCCGTTTGTTACATGTGGTTTGGCCGCACCTGAAGCTGAGGATGGGGTGGAGGGTGCTGATTTTTATTAAAATTAAATGGCTTCAAAAGCACCTGCTGCCGAGTTTGACTTCCTTGTTGCTCAAATAAGTGCAATTTCTGATATGTGTCTACTTCCATTGACTTCATACCATGGTTATGCTCGCAAGAAAGTGCCCCTCTAAGTGTTACACATCTAGTTGTTGCCTGACTCCCGTAAATCCACTGAATCTATGAAAATGTCACATACGTAATCTGAAACATTAGCAGCTCGACTCAAATGTGTCATTTTTTTACATTTATACGATTCCCTCATTTTGATAGTGATAAAGTGTCACTCATATCGTTGAAATGTCACTCCTAATTACAATGAAAATATGAAAATGTCACACACAGCAATCTGAAACCTTGGCAGCTCTGGGGTCCATTCTGGCCCTGGGCTGTCAACACATTCACACTATCCTCTGCATTTGCGTAAACACAGAAATCCTGGCAATCCCCTGGCCGTGGCAATTTAAAAAGCCATACTGAAGAGTATAACATGGCTTTTAACATACCGAAATCTTTTGTGTGTCTGCTTATGTTTGTCGGTTTGCCTGCATTTGTAAGCCTGTTTTTTTAAAGAAAAAAGTGAGAGAGAATCAAGAAACTCTCAGGAGGTATTTTAAAGAAAATGGGTGGCCCTTTGTGTGTACATGTCTGCTCGGCGACAAAGGTTCATAAATAACGTAGTAGGGAGGGTTAGTGAGTGGATGGGTGGATGAGTGAGCCAGGGTCGATGTGCAGATGAATGGATGGATGAGTGAATGGACGGGTAAGAGAGGGTGGATGATTGGATATAAGGGCCGATGATGGGTGGATAAGTTAAATATTGGATGGATGGATGAAAGGTAGAGAGGATGGATGAAAGGGTGGATGATGGAGGAGTGAAAGGAGGGATTGAGTGAAAGGGTGGGTGGAATGAAAGGGTGGGTGGAATGAAAGGGTGGGTGGAATGAAAGGGTGGGTGGAATGAAAGGGTGGGTGGAATGAAAGGGTGGGTGGAATGAAAGGGTGGGTGGAATGAAAGGGTGGGTGGAATGAAAGGGTGGGTGGAATGAAAGGGTGGGTGGAATGAAAGGGTGGGTGGAATGAAAGGGTGGGTGGAATGAAAGGGTGGGTGGAATGAAAGGGTGGGTGGAATGAAAGGGTGGGTGGAATGAAAGGGTGGATGGAATGAAAGGGTGGATGGAATGAAAGGGTGGATGGTATTTAGGAGGGAAAGGGTTGACGGATAGATGAGCGAAAGGATTGATGGATGAGTGAAAAGGTGGATAAAGAGATGGATGAGTGAAAAGATTAATGGATAGGTTTAAGGAAGGATAGGTTTGGATATGAAGGGTGGACAGACGGAATGGTGAAAATCAACTGAATGATGGATGAAAAACTGAATAGACAACAGAATGTAAACAGTAAACGTGAACATCAGCAGGTAAATGGTTGGATGAATGGATAGATCGATGGAAGAGACAAGAGATATCTTCTGGGGAGGGTCATGACGATTTGCTTGGTGCCATAAGAGCTTTGGTTCGAAGTGGGGATATTTTCAGTTTCTTCCTACTCACTTGCTCAAAAATATATAGTATTGTGCTAAACAGAAAGAAGGTGCAACTATTGCACAAAAAAAAGGAAAGGTTAACATATTGGATTTCTCTTTCATTTTGTGTAATGAGTTAACCTGCTTTGTTTATATAAACACATTTATCATGTGTTTTGCTGTGTGCTGCAACTATTATAGAAGTCGTTAAGTATCATCATGTCCTGCCCTTAGCCCTGCCCCGCCCACTCACTACACCTCTTGCGCATTTTAATGAGTACCTGCACTTATTTTTTCCCATTTAAAGCACGGACTATAATCTACTGTACCTCCTCTTTTAGGAATAAAAGTACATTCTGCGCTGCTTCAAACACCCCAATAATATTTGGAATTTTTTTTGGGGGTGGGGCGGTTTGTTTGTGAATTAAATACGTTTAATAATCTGTATATCTGTTTGAGCATAAGTGGTTCTGTGTTTTGAATATTGTTTTGAAGTTCAAATTGTAGAAACTGCTGAAGCCAGGATGCCCGGCTACTAATTGTAATTCAGTGGGGGTCTGCTAAAATCAAAAAGTAAAGAACGATTGATGCAAACTTTTCAGACTTAGGCTGGAGACAACAAAAACTTTTAGGGCAGGTGTTCACTGACCTCGCTGAGAGATGCAGGCCTGCTTCATGTATCATGGTATTAAAAAATCAGTGCTTGCTTTTAGGCACGAGGCAGGAAATCACGGGACTGACCAGGGGTAGACGTGAGGTGAATGGGCGCGCTAAGGTCAGGGAGTAAACATGAGGGGAAAGCGCTCCAAGGTAAGGGGGTGGACATGAGGGGAACGGGCGTCAGGTGCACGCCCTGCTCGACCGGGGACTTGGCTCTTTCTTACCCTGCTCGTGTGACGTGTGGTGGCCGGGGGTCGTCTGCGGGTCCTCACGCTGCTCTCCTTTCGTGTGACGCCCCCGAGTTAGGATGCAGCCGGGTGGGTTCAGTCCGCGTTGCTCTCCGTCGCTGCTCTCGCTTGCGGTGTAAGCAGAGGCCTCGCGGTCACTGGGTATTTAACGTCCCGCGCCGCGGGGCATGGCGGGCGGGCCGCGCCCTCTTCTGGTTATCAAGGGCACGTTTGGGGGAGGTCTCTGGGAAGGGGACTGGTCCGTTATTTTGTTAATTAAGAATTTAAAGAGGGGACATCCTGTTCTTGTGATATATTCGAAAATGTTTACATGCCACTGAAGTCGACTCACTTCACTCCGACCTTAGTACAGACAACCATCACTGCTAATATTAGAAACCTGACGTTCTGTTGGTGGTAGGGTTTAACTTGCCTTGTGCGGACAGACACCAAAAGTCAACAAGCAAAAGCCTCACTCGAACTGACCTTGAAATGTCGGGACCCTGCACCCCTTCATTCTTTTATTTTCTAACACATATTATGGATTTTTCCCATTATAAATTTACAGCATCTTCTTCTAAGATCACTCATGGGCAGGTCTTTGGCTTGGAGTAGCCGTTGTCTGTCCACCGCTGTGCAGGTGCCCAGTACAAAGCTTGCTTCATGGTGGCCAGTTCTGTCGGTCTCTAGTGGTGTATGTCTTCCACACTGCAGAGCCCTGCCCCTCAAGGAACTTAACAAGTGGACTTTGTGAGGGCGAAAGTCCTTGAAAGGCTTCGAAAGGTGACCTTCATAACCCAGTCTGAATCTTTCCAGGCCACCCCCTTTCATTAGTTTCCTGTAGCGGGCAATCTGCCACTAGGCATGAGGTTCACTCCAAGTCTGCCCCCAGCCACCTCACCAGGTTTTGGTTCCTATAATTGAACAGAAGAAAGAAGAGAGTAGTGGATGGACAGAACGCTAGCGAAGCATCCATCCACCCAACCCTAGTAATACGTCTAAATCAGGGATACAAGGAAAGCTGGATATGGTGGGTTGCATTTGGTTCTCCTATCAACGGCCCACTTCTCTGGCAGCACTGAGAGGGAAATGTGCCGCTAGCAGAGAACTGGTGATTTACAGGAAGTGGACACTGCCAATGAACCCACCTGCTGGCGGAGACACCAAGATAACCACACTCGGAAAGACTGGTTCGGCAGTGGAGTGGCCGAAGTTGGACAAGTGGTGTGGAGCAGCAGAGGACCCAGTAGCGGGCCGGAGGGATCTGTGAAGCTGTCTGACTAATACTGGGCTGAAAGGAACAGTGCAGTAGCAACCAAAGGAAACATGGTGATCCCCACACCTCTTCATCTGTCCCGCTTGGGCTTGGTGAATGTCGGTGCTCCAGGCACAGTGACATGGGGGCTCCCAGGTGCTATCCAAGCTGTGATCAGGGAATGAAGGGACCCAGAGGCATCGCCCAAGTGGGTATGTGAACCGTAGGTGAGACACTTGGAGCCAGATTTACTAAGCCCTTGTGGTTTCCTTGCATCATGCATGGGCTTAAGTTAGATTTGCTAAGCCCTTGTGGTTTCCTTGCATCATGCTTGGGCTTAAGTTAGATTTGCTAAGCCATGCAAAGTCACCTTGCATAGCACTGTGTGTGTCATGATCTGCCACAGGGCGCCTACCTGACTACAACTCCCAGAATGCAAATCTAGTGGGAGGAGTACCGGGTATATACCACAGTGGAACACCAGGGCGCGCTGTATGTGATTACAATTCTGAACCTTGTTTGTTTCTGTGATGGTTCCGTGTTGAGGAGCTGCTCGTTTGGAATTCTGGAGTTAATGTTACTAGTGTGACTCTTTTTGGAAGGTTTCCAGCGTAAAGTACTTTGTTTTCGTTTCCTTTCCGCTAGCGGCTGCAGCGGGAAAAGGAGTTGTGCATTATCGGCTGAGAGACATTCTGTTCGGGGAATCAATTAAGGGGAGAACATTCCCTCTACAAACCCGCGCTCTCACCCTTCTCGCTTGCGGCGGCAGCGAGGAAGGGTTTAGTGCTGCGTGTTCTCAGGCAGAGACACGAGAGGAGCTTGGACTCCGTATTTAGGAGAAAGCTATAGCCACATTTTCGCCCACGCGCCCTTCTTGTTTGCGGTTGCAACAAGAAAGGGTTTTTGTATTTGCATCGCGTAGTGGAAGTTTGGAGGTCCAAAGATGCAGTAATCCTCACCTCGAAACCTTTTTTTCTACGTCTGGAAGTGGTGCAACAGGAATGGCGAATTAATGGAGTTCCATACACTATACCTTTCATAGAGCCAGAAAGGTTTGCGCTGGTTAGGAGTTAAGTCTTCATACTGGTAAGCCTCGGAAGAGGTTGGACTGGTTCCTGACATATTCCTTTTTTGTGTGTTCTGTTTAGTTGGGCCAAGCTAGGAATACATTTTTGTTATCTTGAGTGCTTCGTTTTTTATTGGATGAACTGGTATCGTTATAAAGACTATACTGAATCCTTCTGCTCCAGTGCCCTGAATCGACATTTGGATACTCTGGAGAAGTTACAGCTTCTGGGTTACTGGAGAGAGTCCTTTTATGATTTTCAAGGGAACGGAAAGAAGCGTACGTTACCTGTTTATGTGTCCTCGATATTTACATTCAGAGTACATGTGAACATATATTCATCTTTGGTCTGTCTTTAGGAAGCAAAAACACATAGAGAAGAATCGAAGCAGAGAGGAAGGGCTCACCTCCTGATTTATTAGGGATTGTAGAGGTTCATTAGTGAGAATGAAACGAGAGTGGTTAGGATATATGTTTTAATTCTTTCCTTTTGTCGTTTCAGCTATCCCTTCCGTTCCTGGCCCTTCCCTTACCTTTCCCTCGCTTGATTGCCTCTAGGCTCTGTGTTGTTGTAATAGTCAGAGTGTGGGGAAATCAGGAGGTGGACCCCTTTCAGCATCACCCTGATCCTGAGGAGGAGACAATCGTGACAGAATCACATACCCAAGAAATATACCCCTCCCGGTCAGGGGGTGCTGAAGGATGACTACCTTAGATGATGTTTTGCAGGCCTTGTTGGTTGTACAGCAAGAATTAGTGAATTCCCGGGCTGAAACAGCGGCCCTTAAGGAAAGGGTGGATAGACAAACCCGTAATCCTTTTGATGCTTCAGGGGGTGCTCCCCAGATACAGGTTACAGTGCCTCCCCCTATTCCGTTGGCCAGCCCTGAGCGTTACGCGGGGGACCCTCTTAAAATACAAACCTTTTTGACTCAAATAACTTTGCATTTTTCATGTAGGCCGGCTTCCTTTCCTACCAACCTGTCTAGGGTAGCTTTTGCTTTCTCCTATCTTACGGGAGATGCTGCTAACTGGGCGGTTCCTTTGGTCAGTAAAGATGATCCCTTAATGACAGACTGAGTAGCGTTTTGGAGAGAGTTTGAGAGGGTTTTCGATAGGAGGGCAACCACTCTCAGTGCAGATCGCGATTTGTTGGGCTTGCGTCAGGGGAGAAAAGAACTGGTGACTTTTATGACCACCTTCAATCGTCTGGTAGTGGAAACTGCATGGCCAGAAGAGAAGAGGATGGCGTTGTACTACCAGGGATTGAATGAGGACATCAAAGATGTGTTGGCCCAAATTGACCCTGAGCCCACTAGCTGTATCGTTCTTATTAATCTTACTTTGAGGTTGGATCATCGTCTTTCTGAGAGGTGGGGAGAGCGCCAGAGGAGTGACAAAACAAGGGGTGGGTTTGAGGTTGTTGGTTCACCTATTAAGAAAGAAACAGAACCAGAAGCTATGGAAGTTGGGGCTGTTCATCCCCCTTTAACTAAGGAGGAAAGAGAGAGTAGACGTGCGCAAGGATTGTGTATGTATTGAGGTAAGAAGGGGCATTATGTGCGTGATTGCACCATGAAATGAAAGAAAATGAGTCTTTTTTTTCTGGAAAAAAGGTGGCTGTTACGTCAACCAAGGGTACTTCTGAAGAACAGGAAAGTAGTGAGAGGCCTGTGAGAGATGAAACGTCTGTTAATGAGTGGAAAACAGCGTTTAAAACTCGTTTTGGCTTGTTTGAGTACCTTGTAATGCCGTTTGGGCTTTGTAATGCTCCAGCCGCATTTCAGTACTTTCTTAATGACATCATGAAAGACTACATTGACCAATTCGTAGTTATTTATATTGATGCCATCCTGATCTACTCGAATACCCCAGCTCAACATGTCAGTCAGGTTATTCTAATACTGAAAAGATTGCAGGAACATAGTTTATACTGTAAACTCAGTAAGTGTGAGTTTGGGGTCACTGAAGTAGAGTTTTTGGGTGTGATTTTGAGTCCTCAGGGTTTTCGGATGGCGGACAGAAAGGTGGCAGCTGTGCGAGAGTGGCCTATTCCTAGGAGTGTGAGAGATGTCTAATGTTTCCTAGGCTTCTCCAATTATTACAGGAGGTTTATCTCACATTTTTCACAGCTAGCCTCTCCAGTAACCCGGTTGTTGAGAAAAGGTGTATCTTTTTGTTGGACCCCTGAAGCCATGGTGTCGTTTGATCAGATGAAAGGGGCTTTCTGCTCAGCCTCCATTCTCCGACACCCCCAATCAGACGTACCCTTTGTGGTGGAATCAGATGCCTCGGATGTGGCGATAGGAGCTGTTCTATCGCAAAGAGACAAGCTAACAGGTCAATTCCACCCTATAGCATTCCTGTCTAAGAAACTTAATCCTGCAGAAGTGAATTACACGGCAGCAGAGAAGGAACTTCTTGCTGTAAAGAGAGCGTTTCAGGAATGGAGGCACTATCTTTGGGGGGGTTGCATCCTGTTACGGTGTATTCAGACCATCGAAACCTGCAATATCTGAAGACAGCCAGGCACCTCTCACAACGGCAAATGCGCTGGATGTTGTTTTTTGTGGAGTACGACTTTACCATCACTTTTCGTCCCGGTACAGAAAACAGAAAGGCAGACTCCCTGTCTAGACAGTCTGACTCTGAATCATCTGCAAAAGGAGAGCCCTTATCAATCTTATCACCAGAGATGGTGTTGTGTTCCACGACAGTAGAGATTTTTTGGACACCGTCCGTAACCATAGTTCTTTGGTACAATGGCAGCAGTGGGCCGCAAAGGAGAAGCAAAGGTTTCTCAAACATGGTTTACCGATGCGTGATAACAAACTGTTCCTTCCCACACATGCTCTCCGTTTGATGGCCTTCAATTGGTATCATAACACTGTGGTTGCAGGCCATCCGGGTCATCAGAAAACTATTCATGCTTTGCAGAGACAATTTTGGTGGGAGGGCCTGATAAGAGATGTGAAGATCTGGATTGACCAGTGCGAAACCTGTGCTAGGGCAAAAGGCGAACAAACAAAGAGTAAGGGTCTTCTGATGCTTCTTCCGACCCCTTCAAGACCATGGCAGGTGATTAGTATGGACTTTGTTTTAGGGTTGCCAATGGACAAGGGCTGTGATGCTATCCTAGTTCTGGTGGATAGCATGACAAAAATGGGACATTTCATCCCTTGTAGGAATCTACCTACGGCTGCACAAACTGCTCAATTGCTACTAACGCAGGTGGTTTGGCTACATGGGATCCCAAAAGTTATTATTTCTGATCGAGGCCCACAATTCGTAGCTCGTTTCTGGCACATGTGATGTAAGGCATTACACATGAAGGATGCTTTGTCAACCAGCTTCCATCCAAAAAATACTTGCGATGCTATGCTGAAGAGACGGAGGAGTCCAGGGCGTCCTTGTTGTGGTTAGCGGAACTGTCATAAAACAATGCTTGGCATTGTTCTACCGGAGAGTCTCCGATTAGAGCTAACACCGGATATCATGCGGATACGCTGCCCATCACCATTCCTAGTGATGTGCATATTCACCCCACTATTGCTGCCCAGATGAAAGCTCTGCTACAACTTCATAGTAGCACACAGAAGCACTTGGTGAGAGCGAAAACATCTTACAAGAAGTGGGAAGATCGGCATCGACAGGAGGGCCCGGTGTATCAGGTGGGAGATCGGGTATGGTTGTCCACCAAGAACATTCGCTTCCGTCTACGTAGTATATTCCATCCACGTTTCATCGGGCCATATGAGATTGTTCGTGTCGAAAACCCGGTGGCGTACAAGTTGAAGTTACCGGCCTCGTTGAGAATCCATCCGGTCTACCACTGTAGCCTGCTCAAGCCTGCTCGAGCTGGTCGGCGAAGAGGGGTTCCTCCTGTCGTGAGAGATGGTCAACTGGAGTAAGAGGTGAGGAGTATCTTGGATTCCCGCTTCCGGAATGGGCAGGCATGGTTCTTGGTTTCCTGGAAAGGTTACACTTCAGAGGATGACTCGTGGGAGCCGAGTACTGGAGTGCATGCCCCTCGTGCGGTTAAGCTGTTCTATGCCCGGAATCCGGGGAAGCCTGGTGCTATAAGGCGCTAGGGGGGGAGGATATACTGTCATGATGTGCCACAGGGCGCCTACCTGACTACAACTTCCAGAATGCAAATGTAGTGGGAGGAGTACCGGGTATATACCACAGTGGAACACCAGGGCGCGCTGTATATGATTACAATTCTGAACCTTGTTTGTTTCTGTAATGGTTCCGTGTTGAGGAGCTGCTCGTTTGGAATTCTGGAGTTAATGTTACTAGTGTGACTCTTTTTGGGAGGTTTCCAGCGTAAAGTACTTTGTTTTTGTTTCCTTTCCGCTAGAGGCTGCACCGGGAAAAGGAGTTGTGCATTATCGGCTGAGAGACATTCTGTTCGGGAAATCAATTAAGCAGAGAACATTCCCTCTACAACCCCGCACTCTCACCCTTCTCGCTTGCGGCGGCAGCGAGGAAGGGTTTAGTGCTGCGTGTTCTCAGGCAGAGACACAAGAGGAGATTGGACTCCGTATTTAGGAGAAAGCTATAGCCACATTTTCGCCCACGCGCCCTTCTTGTTTGCGGTTGCAACAAGAAAGGGTTTTTGTATTTGCATCGCGTAGTGGAAGTTTGGAGGTCCAAAGATGCAGTAATCCTCACCTCGAAACCTTTTCTTCTACGTCTGGAAGCGGTGCAACAGGAATGGCGAATTAATGGAGTTCCATACACTATATCTTTCATAGAGCCAGAAAGGTTTGTGCAGGTTAGGAGGTAAATCTTCATACTGGTAAGCCTCGGAAGAGGTTGGACTTGTTCCTGACATATTCCTTTTTTGTGTGTTCCGTTTAGTTGGGCCCAGCTAGGAATACATTTTTGTTATCTTGAGTGCTTCGTTTTTTATTGGAAAAGCTGGTATCGTTATAAAGACTATACTGAATCCTTCTGCTCCAGTGCCCTGAATTGACATTGGGATACTCTGGAGAAGTTACAGCTTCTGGGTTACTGGAGAGAGTCCTTAGCACTTCATAGCCTAAAGCCTAACTCACTTCATGAGTACATGTATTCCCATATTTTAAACACATCAACTAAGCAAATTATTCTGCCACATATTTCTGAAATGAATACTGACTCACACTGTGATCTTAGACACATGACAGTATCCCTTGCAATTCAGTAAAATGATTACTACAGTGAAAGAGAGTCTTGCTAGGAGTGCTGTTTCAGCGTTTAGAGCAGTGCAGTAGTGTTGAAAGAGTTTAGCAGGTTTTGATAGGGATGGTGTTTAAGAGTTTAGGACAGTGCAGTGGTGTTCAGGCAGTGTAGGGAGTCAAGGTGGGACTGAGAATGTAGAAATGAAAATTCACTGAAATGATTACTACGTGCTACAGAGAGAGTTGCTATGGCATTTCTATAGCACACCCAGGATCTTTATTACACAGCATGGAGACTATTTGGAAATTAAGAGGCCTGACACACATGCTGCATAGGACTTTCTAGCACTACATGTCCTAAAGCCTGACTCAGTTCATGAGTACATGTAATCCCAAATTTTAAAACACATCAAATAAGCAAATTATTCTGCCACAATTTTCTGAAATGAATACTGACTCGCACTGTGATCTTGACACATGACAGTATCCCTTGCAATTCAGTAAAAATATTACAACAGTGAAAGAGAGTCTTGCTAGGAGTGCTGTTTCTGGGTTTAGAGCAGTGCAGTAGTGTTCAAACAGTGTAGGGGGTCAAGGTGGGACTGAGAATGTAGAAATGAAAATGCACTGAAATGATTACTACATGCTACAGAGAGAGTTGCTATAGCATTTCTACAGCACACCCAGGAACTTTATTACACAGCATGTAGACTATTTGGGAATTAAGAGGCCTGACACACATGCTGCATAGGACTTTCTAGCACTACATGTCCTAAAGCCTGACTCACTTCATGAGTACATGTATTCCCAAATTTTAAAACACATCAACTAAGCAAATTATTCTGCCACATGCTACTTAAAGATTTTCTATGACATTTGTGCAGAAAACCCAGAATGTTTACTAGACTGCAAGGAGCCTATCTGAGAATTCTAACCCTGATATACAAGTGCGTAAGTGGTTAGACCACTTCATGTACACACTCTACCTTTTTAACAACAGCACTGTACTGCAAAACAATATCTCCTCATACCAAATGCTCTTATCACAATGTTTTTCCCAAAGCAGACAAATTCAGAATCAGACTCTATACAAATAAACTCCTGCTTCTACATTAGAACACATTTTTCTTAAATTTATTAACTTAAAGTGCGCAACATAGATCCCCTTACAAATTAACAACTCGCCTTTAATAATGCTTTGGTAGATTTAGAACAGTGTCAATCACAAACCAGATTTTCTTAAGCAGAATCTCGGAATTGAACACCAGTCACTTGAACCATAGAATGGCATTGCTTCCCTCTCCTTTTACAACCATATTCATGTAGATAACCAATTACATTTCTTCCCACACAAATTCAAAACCAAACTAACATTTTAATTGGTCCTACATTGCAATACTTCAGTGCTAATGACAAGGTGAACTCGTCATGTATAATGGGAATCACAAAAGCTTAGCATTGATGGTGTTAAACTCACATAATATTCAACCTTCCCCCACGGCTCTCTCTGCCTGTTACCATGGTGACACTCCATAGAACACCTAGCTGAACACATAGGTGAAAAGTTCATCTGCAAACCAAACCAGCTATGGTGTTTGACTTCTCAATACACCAGCTTATCCTGTGCAATGTTCCTTTCAATGACTTTTTCTCAACCATTAGCAATTCTCCTTTTAAAAAACAGTAGCATGCACCCTAGTTTTCAATGTTGAATTTTCAGAAACCACCAATCATTTCTTTTTTTCCAAGTGCACGGAATCTCATCCACATTTTTTTCTAAACTCCTACTTTTCAAACTGCCATTTTATTTCCAGAGCCCATCTCAATACAACCAGATCTCCCTTCAAGATGCTTAAAGTGTGGATTGTAGGACACAGCTATATTTTCTGGAGTGAAAGGTATGCAACAAATAGATGCATTCCAACCTTGATTTACCAAATGTGGATATTATGTGGATTGGCCAGAGAGGATTGAGATGTCACCAATTGATGCCATTGGTAAAATCCTTTTTGCATCTCCCACACCCTGACCTCATAATTGTGCACTGTGGTGGCAATGACCTAGGCACTTTGACTGGGGTAGGTCTGGAAATGCTTTTAAAGGACACCTTTGGGCAATTGATGTCACTTTTTCCACAAACTGCCTTTGTAAATTCTAATATATGCCAACGGCAAAAATGGAACTGGTTCAACCAATATTGTCCGCAGATTGAGAAAGCAAGGAAACATGTGAATAAGTCAGTTTCTGCTTTCCTCAGAGACTATGGTATGGGTTCTATATACCACAACAACTTGCGTTACAACATGCAAGGCATTTATAGAAGAGACGGTGTACATTTCACAGATGAGGGGAACAGAGTCTTCCTTTTGAACTTTAGACTCTGCATCGGTACTTACTTGTAGGTACAAAAAACACTCAATGAACACAACGGCTCTTTTTAAAGCCAACCAACATCTAAACACTCAAATTTGTTATTTAACTGTATTTTTTTTTCTCTTTTGTTTGCCGACGTGCGCGCACCTTGCGTGCACCTCGCGATTAAAAAAATGAATATTAGATATATATATATATATTGCCCTCCAGGGTCCTTCAGGAACCCCCTGAGAAGGCCTATGGGGTCAGGGAGTCTCTACCCTGCCCCCTTTTCACGTTCTCCACTTTTGTTTTTGGCTCTCTTCTGCCTCGGAGTGACAAAATGGCGGTCAACACTTCCTGGTTTCCACCAATTGGAATGTTGACAAACATCTAACAGCAAATTAGAATTCCGCGCGCGCACACCCGATACGCGCACCGTGCGTGCACGGGTGCGCGCACGGTGCGTGCACGGGTGCGCGCACGGTGCGCGCACCTAGATATATATATATTTTTTCTTTTGATTTTCTCAGGAACTACTGAAGGGATTTACACCATTTAAACAAAAGCGTAATCTGCGAATCAGACTCTACCATTTTTAACCAAATTTCTTGTAAATCCGCTCAGCAGTTCGGGCTGTAGCCGTGTCTAATCGTCCTATGGGAAATAACATGGGGAAAACACGTTTTGGGACCCCCTTTTTTCTCAGTCCCCACTTGACAAATCCCTCCAAAACTTTCAGGGAAGGAGCGGAGCAGAGCGGGCCATCTTCTTTGAGAAATTCAATAAGATTCATCAACCGGTGCCAAAGTTATTCCCAATAGAATGTTGCGGATTTCCTATGGAAACTAGGTCCTAACTATAACTACCTACTGGAGACCGCCAGTAGGTAATATATATATATATACATATATATATATATATATATATATAGTAGTATATATATAGTTTAGACGTAGGACTGAGGTCGACTAGGTCTCTACTGAATATGTTAGACTTAATTATGAATGCCAGCTAGCTCAGAGGTCACTAGAAACTTTCTCGAATGAACAGGAAGGAGTTAACTTTCCTGATTAGACAAGAAGGGATTAGTTTCTGACAGCCGCATAAACATGACAACTTTGCTCCCCCCAGAACAAGGAGTATATCTCCAGAGTTGTGTGAAAACAATAGACAGCTATTTCACTCAGTCAATCGTGCATGCTTAGTTTCACCAGGAGTGCAGAGAAATAGAGAGACAGGCGTTTTCAATAAAAAATTTTATTTATTGAGCAGTCCTCTTTCTCATGCAAGAGAAGTGAATTGCCACAATTGCAATACTTATCATGAAGTAAAGTGCGTACAGTAAAAGGAGTATTATGAAATAATACTGTAAAAGCATTTATATGGTTTCTGAGCCATATGATACTTAAAACGGATAAAATATATACATACTTAAAATCATCGACTAAACGTACTCAACTGGTTCTTCTAAGATACGCCTACCCCTGTGTACCTAACCTAAGCCTAGTACGTGGGAAGGAGTAAGTGAGCTGCAGTTTAAGTTAAGTTAGTTTTTGCTAAGAATCTGAATCAAGAATTCTCTAAGGATCTAATCAGCTCCGTACCTTGGTTATAGAATGAAGGAGGTCTTGTATCTCTCTCTCTGGACTCGATCTCCCAGCAACCCGCAAGCGTGACTGGAAACACTGGAGCTGGATTTCTCGGAAGGAGAAAAGACAGCGTCTCTCTCAGTGCGTCAATGGGAGGGTCGGCTTCCTTTGGCACTAGCATCAGCTGGGAGTTGGGCAAGTAGAAAGCCGCTCTGCTCCAAAGCACCGTGTGTTTGCTTAAGGCAAACGCTGGTATATTTATACCTGGAAGGTGGCGAGTTTGACGTAAGGTTGGACATAAGACGTCACTAAGAACTTACAGTTCTTTCTGGACTCCAGGAGTTCTTGTACAAATCAAAACAAAAGCAGGGGGAATTCCCGGGCTGCTGGAGGCTTGGTTTGATTAAAGAACGCGTTGGGAGTCTATGGGAGTAGCCTTGCCGTATTTGGACTGCATTGGCTATGACTAAATATGGATATGATTCGTATGCCTTTATAAGGATATGATTTGTTATAACCACATAAGGGCATCAATCGGGAATATTTAAATAGGGTCCTAGATACATTCACAACACCCACTCCACGTATAATGCCCATCATTACTAAATACTAAGCAATACTAAACATATAACGATGCATGTGTTTTCCAACCCACCCCAAAATACATAAATTGCATTTGAAATGATATATGGTATATACACAAAAATGAGTATTTATACTGTATGTTTTCAAGCAGAGGTAACATTCAGATAATCCATACATGAATATTGGCTGAATGAATTGCGAAAATTACATTTATGAAATGGCTCTTAATATAGAAGAGAAGGTTGAGACCATTTCATCACATATTTATACAATACTGTACATGTGCTAGAGGCTAAGTTAAAATATTGTCTCTAGAGTCTCTAAAAATAGAAGTTCTGTTCTCTAAGAATAGTTCTACTTTAAGCAGAGTACCATGAGCCAGAAAAAGGGTAAATATTTTGGAAGTGGAAAAAAAATAATTTCGCTTTCAGGGGAAAAAATAGTTCCAATTGTTTTCAGTAGTGTTGTTTATCAAAAACTGAAGGCCGAATTCAGAGTTCAGGGAGCGCTGTGTGCTTGTTGGTTTAAAAGTTATTCTCGTTGTTAGGAGTGAACATCATCACAGACAGGCTTGCGAAAAATTGGTCTACAACAGTAGGTGAAAGTTCGACCAAGTTCGAAAAAGCTGAAATAGTGCATATGTGAGAATCAATGCCATCATCAATGTCTGGATCAGCAATGTTCACAGAAGGTTGTACCTGTGTGGCGCTGCTTTCATCTCGTACTTCACCGCCACCTAATCGTAATGGTGAGGTCTCAACGAATGCCGTCATCAGAATAGGTAGCCGCTGGGGGCAACACATTGCATGAGCCGTTACCGAACCAAGCAAAGTATCGATATCCAGTGGTACTGCTGATGGTAGTGTAAGACAGACGTCCAACACGCATTTTTCTCCGCATAGCAGACATCGAAGCACAGGTAAGATGCAATATTGCCGGATTGGTCTGAATGAAAGAAACCAGGTAGTACTCAGATCTCTTAGCTGGGCGAAGTACTTTAGTGATCCGTTCTCGGTATCGTATAGCCACGATCGTTTCTTCAATTGTAGTCTGAGTTTTGTCTGGGGCTTGACTTGCCATATCGAGCAGAAGGAACAAAAATAAAATTTGTGCTACGAGTCCCAAAAGAAGAGGCAGGCCGCCGAATACAGAATGCACAAAATTCGGGAAGATTCCAAGAACTGGTTCAAAGGGTGCTAACAGTCCCGAAAAAATTGTCTTAAATACATGTGCAATGCCACTGGTATCTGACATGTTTAAGATTTGGCTTAACATTTCTACGAAATACACGGGGCAATTTGTTGATAATAGGGTATGTATCTCTGCCGCTGTCCTTGCAACTTGCAGATCATACGTCTCTTTGGACGAGGTTAAAGGCACAGTTGTAAAAGAATAGACTTCATTCTGCTTAAAGTATCAATTCGAATAGAAGAGATATTCAGAGAAGGCCATATTTCTGCCTCCTTGTCTGGTTTGCTGTTGGGATACAATACTTGCATACAGCAAATGACCCTGGAAGTAACGCTCACGAGATAGGCTTTTCCTGGCACCATGCCACAACAGCTGTGGTCACTTAATATAACATAGCTGCCGTTGGAAAGCTGTCTGAAAAAAGGCTCTATCTGTGTTGCAGGGGTGCCGTGCAGGTTACATGAAAGGTTGTTTGATGAACCTTCGCAGGCTCCATGCAAGTTAATACCCTGACACAGAAGTGTACCGCTTAGTGATTTTTTACAGTTGTTACCACTAAGAAATACCTCTTTTTTTCCCTTCACTATAACATTTATGTGTATAGGGTAAATTCCAGGTTGACTTGATGTATTCTTTACCCAACCTTTCATACAGGCCTGCTGGTATATACTTTTGGCAATACTGAAACTGAAAAGTTGTTATCGGAATTGTAATTTTACCATGTATTATCCATTCAATGACAGGTCGCTCTGACATTGTCAATGGTAATCTCTCAGGTTTTTCAATGCTCAGAATCGTATAGTCTGCTCCTTTTTGTGCCAAACTGATTAGTTTTTCAGTAAGGTTAAAGATAGAAAATAGTGACGTTGTGTTTATTAGACGCCATGGCACGTAGGCTGAACGCAGATTTTGTAACGTCCAGCCTAGCTGTACAATAGAACGCAATTGGGACTAGCCATGTTGTAACATTAGCAAGTCCTGCTCTATTATATCAATAGCAGATGATACAATGCTGTCCAGTGAATATATTCTGGATGACAGAGTTGTTAACCCATTGTCCACTACAGACTGTGATTTTTCCAAATTAATACAATCAATTTCTCGTATTTTTTCTGCAGTTTCAATTTGCGTCACTTTCCAAGCTTCGTTGTAAGCAGCGTATATACCGGCGTATATGAAACGTTTTTGCCGCTGTTTGTGAGGTCCCAGTATGAAATCTCGCAAGTCAGCACCTTCTTTAAGGAAAGTCAAGTGTTGCTTAATTTCAGCCAGTGTGGATTTCTGTAGCCATTCGAGGCGTAGTTTCCCTACACTGTATGTTGTAACTATCCCTGGATGTTGTCTCTGGGAATATCTTGGGTCTGGCCTGGTCTGCTTGAACGCCTGTGTTTTGTTCAGGAATCTATCTTGACAGATATTTGTGTCTGTGGGCCAGATCAACCATTTTTTCCAATCAGGATTTGTTCTGTTTTGGTGTAAAATATGGGATACGTCTATCTCCACATCTGTAGTGCTATTACTATCAGGTATGGGCTTTGGAATAGACGGTTTGTTTAAGTCTTTTATCTTGGCTAGGCCGAGACAGGTTGTTTGTTTAATGGTGTCATTCAGAAATATCATCTGTTCTGGGATCATGCAGGCTCTAAATAATGATTCTAAACCTTGTACCTGGCAGTCTTTTGTACCCCAGATGGTTTTTGTTTCAATGTTGTTTTTCCAAAATCCAAAACCGAATGTAGAATTTTTTTCATGAAATTTTTCAGAATAAATCAATTTAGTATTTGTCAACATGTTTTTTATTCCTGTCTTATTTAACATTTTGAAATAAAACGTTTCTGGATCAGTTGTGTTAAACCCTGAGAAGTATGGGAATTCCTCATAAAAAAATGTCGAACTGCCTTTTGGCGGTGTTGGACAATGTTGCCATTGGTTATAAGTAAAAACATTTCTAGGATTAGCAGATTTATGCAAATAGTGATGACCATAATGATTAAAGCAATACATTTCTTCATAATTTGATGAACCCTGCAAATAATCATGTTCTGTGAATTTAGCTGACATTTCTAAATCTGACATCATATTATCAATATTTTCAAAGTCCCAATCATCAGAGAAAGTACTTGGTGTCACAAAGTCACTTAATGAAACCTTGAACTGATGTGGATATTTCAAGAGCTCAATCGGGCCATATATTTCGTAATCAGTTTTGTCCCATGCTACACCCCCAGGTATAGGATTGGCTGTGATGTTCACTGATGACAGTTCTCTTTTTTCGATGTGTGAAGATCTGTGAGGCTTTAGGACCAAGTTGATGTTCTGACTTTCTGTGTCCATTGTACTATATTTCTATCAATAAATGTACCCAAACAAAAAACCATGATGAGCCAAAGTAGGAGGAAAAGTACACCTAACACAATCCATAATTCAATCCATGGTGAAATCAGATATGTTTCTTTTAGTTGATGAAAGAGTTCAGTCATTTTTTCTTTAAAAGTTTTTGTTGCTGGCGTTTCTTTCAATTGTTGGAATTGCTTCCGGATTTCCTTTAGTCTTTGGATCTTCTTTTGTCACATTAGTATAGTCCGAGGCTACATCGTTGTAGACAGGTGTTTCTTGACGAACTGTTGCAATTTGGGTTTCAAGAGGCACAAGTTCCATGGCTTTGTTGCATAGTCCTTTTTTATTTACTCCAGGTTTATCAAATGTGATTAGTCTCTCAGTTTAAACCTCTTGGATTGTAGCAAGATTTGGTCTTCTGCTATTTCTTGGGAGTCCACTGGGCCTACTACTTAATATTGGCCACATGATTGTGGTTTTACCAGGTCGATTGATACAACTCTGTTCTCCTTCTTACCAGCAAGGGGAGGTAGTACTACTGATCTTGTTCCGCTGACAGCGAAGACAGGTACTGCTTTTCTGTAAGAAGGCCCAAATTCCTTTTTCACCGCGATCATTTCTCTGACTAGATCCCTAATCTTTGGAATCCAGACAGGTGGTTTTTCTTCAATGGTCGTTGGCTTTAGCTTTGTGTTACTTAGACTTCTTCTTGTTTCATTTAAGTCCTGTAAAACAGCCAAACGACCTTTGATATCAAAGGATTTTTCTTTCACCACTGAAGTCTGACAATCTAGATCCTGGATGATCATTCTAGTACCGAACAACAGTTCCTATGGAGTGATACCTCTTAGAGAATTTCTTGGCAGATTGTTAAGACTACGTTGGACACTTGTTAGATGTTTGACCCACCCATCACCCGAACCTAATACCCTCGCCGTTATAGATTGCTTTATGTCACGTTTTTTTCTCTCCACTACCGCATTTCCCTCAGGATGGAATGGACTAGAGTACCGCAATGCAATGCCCATGCTGGTCATGGCCTCCTTGTAAGCTCAAGAGCTAAACGCAGGACCCTGGTCAGAATGTAGCATGCCAATTGCGTATGTGCCGATAAAGACTCGCAAATCTTTTATAACAGTTCTGGCGTCAGCCGAGCGCTGGGGCCTACATCTAAATGAATCTCATCTTAATAATTATGGGATCACATTTGTCCGTCTGGATTTCTGCGTATAGATAGTCTAATGCTTTTTAATAAAGGTGTCCTGGCAATTGTCTGGTCCGGTTCACAACTGCGATCTCTATTGCAGTCCTGACAATCCATTGCAAAGTTATAAATTTGCACGCTCATCCCCGGCCACCAATATTGTGATTGTAATTCTATTAGAGATTTCAAGATCTCTTGGTGCCTCAGACCCATTCACATGTGTGCTTCTTGAATCAAGTAAGCTCTCCGGTTCGTGTTTGGAATTACTCTATCCCTCACTCCAGGGATTTGAGCAAAAGGAACGGAGTTCGCACCAATTATGTATTTATTTACGAATGGATAATTTAGAGGTAACGCCACATAGTTGCCTTTCATTGAGGCTTTTACTGCTAGTAGCATTTCACCGTCTATTTGGTTTTTTTTTTGTACGCTTTTTTGTAGCTACGGAAGCCGATTGAACAGCTGCCGCTGTGGCTCTGTTAGCCAATGAATTCCCTGCAACGTAAACGCCATCATGTTGATGACTCAGTGTATGTATCACGTGAGTCTTTCGTAGTTCTTTCTGTAAAAGAACTACTTGTTCCCAGAGCTTTTTATGCTTTATTGTGGCACCTGTCTCATCTTTGTAACCGTTTTTGATCCATGTCTGCATGTCATTATTGTAAGACTGGACGCAACAATGCGAATCGCACATTATTAGTGTGGGGAATTCGCCATCGGCATTTTCAAGCGCCATCTTTAAAGATCTTATTTCAGCTAGCTGAGCTGTACATTTTCTGAGTGATTCAGTTTTGGTGATTATCGGTCTGAATTTACCTAAGCGCAAGCAACCTTTAACATTCGCGCACGCTGCATTGTAAGATTTTTTATCCACAACGTAGTGTTGTGCAAATCTGTCCGTGTAGATTACACAGGTGTACTGTTCGAGAGGCAGAATTTCGATTGACAGAGGAAATTCATGTTCATATTCCAGATTTTCTAGTTTTTTTCATTTTCGGATCAAATGCGTGTTTCACGTCTTCTGCAGCAAGAGAATTTTCCCATTGTATCCATTTTGGATCTAATGCCACGGCATTCGGTATGCGTGGTCTTGTTACTGCCTCAAGGGCTGATACTGCTTTTAAAACAGATATGTTTCTCTCTTTGACCAGGGATTTTTCTTGTGCTACAGCAGTTTGAACCGCAGTTAGAATTTTTTCAGTAGAACTGAATTTCATTTCAGCTTGTGTGTTCAAGTGTGATTTGTAAGCTATTGGTACCGTTTCTCCCTCATTAGAGGTCAGGTATGTGAATCCGCATCTTCCTGGGATGACTCGGATTACAAGGTTGCGTATGTTTACGCGTGTTTGCAGTTTTGTTTTAGTTAACATGTCTGTTTGTAATGATCTTACAATTTCTGTGTGTTTCTGAGTCCAATTAATTTTTTTGAAATCAGGTTTTATTAATTCATAGAGAGGTTTAACCTTTTCTGCATAATTTAGAATGTATTTTCCGAAATTCAGGAAACCTAGTATTGATTGTAAGTTCTTTGGTGCTTGGAGTACTGCACACTTCTCTAAGAAGTTGTTTGCTAGGCTTTTGCCTTCACTTGATAATTCATATCCTAAAAACAGGACAGTTAGGTGAGCAATTCGTGACTTTTTAAAGTTGAATTTGTACCCTTCAGCTCCGAACCCAAGTATTATGGTGTTCACTCTTTTCAAGTGTGTCTCCAGGTCATCGTCTGTAAGATAGATGTAATCGACATAAGATAATGCCTCATCATCATACATTTGTAGTAACTCTGTTACCCTTGCTGAGAATAATCCTGGGCTATTCTTGAATCCCTGTGGGAGACGGCAAAATTGTTTTTGCGCCCCCATTGTTGAGAAAGCGGTCAAATACCTGCTTTCAGGTGCTATGTTTTGACAAAAGAAACCATTTGAAATATCTAATGTCGTTTTATATTTTTTGCGCACAATGTTATTCATTAGTGCTGCGCTGTGTGAGTTTTGTACTGCAAATGTTTTGCAGCAGGAGTTTAGGTGTCTGTAGTCCAAAACTAGACGATATGAATCGTCTGGCTTGGAGACAGGAAACATAGGATTGTTCATTTGTGAGGTGCATGTTTCAATCACCCCCTAATATTCAAGTAGATCTAAGATCTCCCTGACTTGTTTTTTAGCTTCTTGCTTCACAGGATACTGCCTTTGTGCAGTTGGTTGATTTTTTAACTGGATTTTGTGGTGAGGAGAATCCTCATCCCATTCTACGTGATTTTTATATAATGCAGGGGCTTGGGCTACTGCCCATTTTCTAACAAATGTGTATTTTTTATGAATTGGAATGTGATTTGAGAAGGCAGGCATAATCATTTTTTCGCCATGTGGGCACTCCCTGGCAAACTCTGGTGGCCAGTCTTTTTCTGCTAGAAGGATATCATAACATTTCGAAAGGTTATCCCAAAAGAGACCCCTTATTTTCCTAGTTTTGTCCCCCTCTATACGTAATGTTATTTTATATAATTTATGGGGTATGCTAACTCTGGTGTCTGAGTTTCCATTTGAATGTATTCATTTGTGTCCACTGTCTCCAGAAGATTCATCAGGATCTCAGGATCTTGCGAGCTATGGTCACTTCTGCTGCGCTGTCTAGCATTGTCTGGGCCCACTCTCTGTTTTTCAGTCATGTCCTCAGAATCCTCGGCATGTTTTATTTTATTACTGGCTACCTTCTTTTTTGTAAATTGTAATTTTTTACTTTGATGAGCAGGTTCCTTGTCTTTGGACTTGACGTGCTCTTCTTTGTGTTCTGACCATCCTCTTCTTTCCGATTTCTGTGAGGAATTCTGAAAAGATCGAGAGGGACGTGTATCAATATCTTGATATCTGTCAGGTTTTCTCAAATTGTCCCTATTTCTAAGGTTGTATCTTTTTTCAGCGGGCTCCCTTTGGGGAGACTTGCTTCCTCGTTCTGGAGATCTATCTCTCCGTTGAGGAGACCTTCCTCTGGACTGAAATCGTTTTTCTCTGGGATTGGTTTGTTTATTACCTTCCCAACTCTTTTTTGGAGTATTGAGATTATTTTTAATAAATGTTTTTTCAGGATTTTCAGTTAGTTGCGGTTTTAGTGGTTTCCCACCCAAACTATCTCTACCTAGCTCTTCATAGGATTATTCTATGATTCTGGCAAGTTCAAAAGGTTGTTCTGCTATGTCTTTTTCTTTCAATTTTTGGCGGCAGGTTGTACCGTCAATTGTCAATTGAACTAATTCTCTATAAGCTTTTGTTAATTCCTTTAGTTTAACTAAAAGTTCCTGGTCTGACATTTTTTCAATGTCGGGATGTGGTGTATAGCTGGCTAGAACCGGCCATGTGGCTCCTGGTCTACCTAGTGGACTGAGCCTGGTAATGTGATTTTGATGTTTTAGGGTGCCATTAAACCAGAGCAGGTGCTCATGGTATGTTAGTCGAATTTCAACGTCCTCGAAAGGGGTGTATTCCTCTGGAGATTCCTCTATTTTGTAATAGTGGAAATCGTGTGTTATTGGATTTGCTTCAGGAAAATGTATCCATGAATAGAATACCTCTGTCTGCCGATATTCATGGGCCTCTACCACAAATAGGACTGTACCACCTCTTGATGATAGTCCATTTTCTATAAGTTTAATAGTTATAGTTTTTCTTACATTTACTGGAATGATTATAACATTCGGGTCTTCATTTTGGAGACTTGTGTCATCCGCTAGAAGTTGAGCTGCTATTCTAGCTCTCTCCCTTTCGTCTTCACTTTTTCCCATTTTAGTGACAGAATGTTTTTTGTTGCAGAGCAAGTTTAAAGGAAACAAAGATTAGGTGCACAATATTTTGGAACACTGTATCCTTCAACGTTGACTAAACCAAAAACCAATACATAGGAATCTCTTCCTACTAAGTTCTGGCAGATATTAACCTTTTACCCACTCCAGACGTCTATTGGAGTTTTTACGGAAAAAGGGGTCTGTGTGAAAAACACGACTGAGTTACTCTAGTATCTTGCGTTAGATTATCGCCTTATCAAACGTTGGGCGCCATGTAGTGTAGTTCCTATATTCCCAATAGGCTCTGCGCATTGGAATAACATAAACGGTAGTTTAGACGTAGGACTGAGGTCGACTAGGTCTCTACTGAATATGTTAGACTTAATTATGAATGCCAGCTAGCTTAGAGGTCACTAGACACGTTCTCGAATGAACAGGAAGGAGTTACCTTTCCTGATTAGACAAGAAGGGATTAGTTTCTGACAACCGCATAAACATGACAACTTTGCTCCCTCCAGAACAAGGAGTATATCTCCAGAGTCGTGTGAAAACAATAGACAGCTATTTCACTCAGTCAATCGTGCATGCTTAGTTTCACCAGGAGTGCAGAGAAATAGAGAGACGGGCGTTTTCAATAAAAGTTGTTATTTATTGAGCAGTCCTCTTTCTCATGCAAGAGAAGTGAATTGCCACAATTGCAATACTTATCATGAAGTAAAGTGCGTACAGTAAAAGGAGTATTATGAAATAATACTGTAAAAGCATTGATATGGTTTCTGAGCCATATGATACTTAAAACGGATAAAATATATACATACTTAAAATCATCGACTAAACGTACTCAACTGGTGCTTCTGAAATACACCTACCCCTGTGTACCTAACCTAAGCCTAGTACGTGGGAAGGAGTAAGTGAGCTGCAGTTTAAGTTAAGTTAGTTTTTGCCAAGAATCTGAATCAAGAATTCTCTAAGGATCTAATCAGCTCGGTACCTTGGTTATAGAATGAAGGAGGTCTTGTATCTCTCTCTCAGGACTCGATCTCCCAGCAACCCGCAAGGGTGACTGGAAACACTGGAGCTGGATTTTTCAGCAGGAGAAAAGACAGCGTCTCTCTCAGTGCGTCAATGGGAGGGTCGGCTTCCTTCGGCACTCGCATCAGCTGGGCGTCGGGCAAGTAGATAGCCGCTCTGCTCCAAACCACCGTGTGTTTGCTTAAGGCAAACGCTGGTACATTTATACCTGGAAGGTGCCGAGTTTGACGTAAGGTTGGACATAAGACGTCACTAAGAACTTACAGTTCTTTCTGGACTCCAGGAGTTCTTGTACAAATCAAAACAAAAGCAGGGGGAATTCCCGGGCTGCTGGAGACTTGGTTTGTTTAAAGAACGCCTTGTACTTTCTAGGAGTCTATGGGAGTAGCCATGCCGTATTTGGACTGCATTGGCTATGACTAAATATGGATATGATTCGTATGCCTTTATAAGGATATGATTTGTTATAACCACATAAGGGCATGAATCGGGAATATTTAAATAGGGTCCTAGATACATTCACAACAAGATAGATAGATAGATATTCACTGAAAACAGTTTACAGCAGCATTTTAGTTAGGCTCTGTTTTCACTCATACAAAACAAGTGAAATTCTGCTGTTATAGTTTTTTGAGCTACTATACCTTACGCCCCCGCAATGTACTGCTTATGACCTCACGTATTACATCACTCATGACATGGTCAGTGACATCACTAATGACACTACTGATGACATCTCAAATGACATCACTGATGACATCATCTAGTGAGGTTTTTTCATCAATGTTTCTGTGACTTAAAGATAAATACTAAGCTACAGCATAAGTTAAATTACTATTCTTTGTGTACTACTTAGTGATACAGTTTCTAACATATGTCACCTGAGTGGCTTTGTGACTGTCTGTATCAAAGTGTGAGTGGATGTCTGAGGGGGTTGTTTGGTTGTTTGGATCTGTCACTGGGTGTGTAATTGGCTGTATAGGTCTGCCAGTGGGTATGTGAGTGGCTTTATGGCTCTGTGAATAGGTTTGTAAGTATTTTCTGGGTATGTCATTGGGTGTTAAAGTGGGAGTGGAAGTGGTTATATATTTTTTTATAATTCTTTTTATTGAAGAAACAAGAAAAAAGAAAAACAATAACAGGTGACTTACATCGCGGAATGAAAGGATAAGCAATATACATACAGGGCATAATGGATGGAGAACTATCAATAAAGCCTGCTCATAAGCTACGTCAGGTATGCGGCCGTGATAGAGCGCGCGAGGCCACCCGACCAATAGTTTTCGCCGTTTCCGGCTTCAGGGCCCATATACTTTCAAACCACCATATACATCGATCGGGTGACTTCACGAGCCCTACCAAGTTGATGTGTGTGTGTTCCCTGCTAATAATTTTCAGTGCACCCGACTTACCATCCACCGATGCGGGTACCTAATGACCACAATGAATCAGGGAGCTAGCTGTAAAAGAAAGGCAGCAAAATGCAAACCCAAACAATATCATTCAAATACTGTTTAAATGACCACGGACAACTGGAAGTTTTAAAATGTTTATCTAAATTCAATATTTCCTTGCATGAGGTACAGTAAAATAAGGCAATCAATAACCAAGATAACGTAAATTATATAGGCATAAAGAAATAATGACAGGGTAATCATTCAAATGTAATATGAAATGCAGATGGAAAATACTATAAAATCTCAGAAATGTTTAAGCATGGACAGTTTATGCATGAATAACTATGGGAGGGCCTATAAAGAGTAACACGCTTCACTTAAGGTGAATGGGCCTTTGAACAATCTAGGCAATGAAGTTCTAGACCATATCATAAAATTACAGACTGCAATGCAAAATATAATTTCTAACCAGTGAGAAGACATAGGAACAAAACCTTATGGAAAACATGTAATTGACTTTCAATAGTTGCGGAAAGGCATGGAAAATATAACATGTGCAATGATGAACTTTATTAAAGCAAAAGTCAGAAATTCAGAAGGTGCAAGATTTAAAGAGTTTTCAGAGCAATATTTACCTAGAAAGGTGTGGAAACCAAACCCTGGCCACGGGTTAGTTAAGGACAGGAAACCCTCAAGGAAGGATACCCCTCAAAGGACAGCAGGTGCAGAATGGACACCCAGGACAGGACAGGATACCCTCGGAATAGGAATCAGGACAGGACCCTCAGGACAGGACAGCAAACCCTCAGGACAGGACAGCAAACCCTCAGGACAGGACCCTCTTCAGGACAGGACCGGAACCCACAGTTCGGAAGCAACGCCTGCGCTCCACCCGTTCTGCAGCTATCGATCAAGACCCCGATTGGGTCAGCGAACTCCCAGCTAAGTGCTTGCCAGCACTTTAAGGTTCAGTAGAACCTCAGTCTATGGTCAAATTCGGACAGAGTGCTTCGCAGCGCTCTGTATCTTCAGTCACCTATTGAGTGCGTTGGGTCAGTGACAGGTCAGCTAAACCAGACAAGTCGGACGGTTCACTAGGTGAACCCAGGGTAGATATACAGTTTGGGGTCAGTGTACCACCCCCCAATGTTGCAAAGTGTCAGAATCCTTCAATTTGGATTGGTCCTAAGGTAGGATTTGGGTAGCACACCAATCACGACCTAGAGTTTCAAGCCTACATTTGCATAATAGGGTACCGCCTAACTAGATTGGGGTTCTCATGAGAACTGGTGCAGAAATACAATGGCAACTTTAACATTGTTGCTCTGTGAGCACATGTGATTGGTTCAGCCGAGTTTTCGGGTCGTTCTCAGGAGCATCTTGCTCATCACTGCCAACTGGCTGAGTTCCATCATTCAAGGTCTGCTCTGGCTTGGCAGGTCGCGCAGGCGCAGAAGGACCTCCAAAATGGTTCTCGGCACAGACAAACCCCATTCCCCGCGGTACATAAAAAGTAAGCGAAAAACAAATTAATACATAATAATGTCATTATGAAAATACATCACAGGATTTGTACTTTTGACTCATCATCAAGAAATAAAACTATTGCATTAAAATGTTAGCTACATTGACACAGTCACAAGAGCAGTGGCACGAGCAGTACCACATGATAAGCACAGCTATGAATTACGCATGCGCATAACTTTCCCTCCACTTCTGCAGACGCGTCAGGACACGTGAGTGTGGCTGACGCATGCGCAGTAACTAAATACAAGCGGCGGCCATTTTAGGTGACTTGGGTAAATTATTTTAGTAAAACACATGTGCAAGCTTCACTATCTATGTTCAAACTTAACATAAACGTTAGTAAAACATACATTTGTTACCTTATTACACATAAACGAGGTTCTTGACTTCGGCAAGCCGCAAAATATGCGAAGCTTTGCTTCATCAATCCCCTCTTTGATGATATTTACTATCATCACAAATTATAATGGAACCAGATGCCAACTTTCTTTCACACTTTATAAAGTTCTATTTCTTCCAGCAACCGTTCTAATTTTTCTCTCTCAGTTTTAGTAGGGTGAGAAGTCTTCACCTTTTTGTATATCTGATCATTCACTTCCTCTAATTCAATCTCATCCACACTTCGTTTCACTCCTCTTGCATTTACCTCGTGCTTTTTGGTGCGCTTGCGGCATTTACAGCATAAGAAAATGGAAAGTATAATAAGACCTATAATACCAATTGGCATCAGAATTTTGAACAATAAGCTTTTACCTATGCTACAAAGCCAATGACCTACATTTGAGAGACCATCTACCAGTCTCTTCCAGGCACTATCAACCTCGAGTGGTTTGAGTTCCTTTGCCAAATTAGTAATGTTTTTCACATATCTTTTGATCTGTACACTTTTATCCGGAATATAAGTGCAACAAAACATCCGGCAGACTCCGCCCTCTTTCGCTAATAAGGTGTCAAGAGCAAGTCGATTCTGCAAAACCATTGATCTGATCGCAACCATTTCAGTATTGACCAGCAGAAATCCATGAGCTGTTTCAGTAGACAGTACATCTACTATAGTAGACAATTTGCAAATTCTGTGAGTGTTCAGAACCACTCCCACTCCAGGTATCAGTGCACTGAAAATACTACCCATAATTTCACCTATACTTTCTCTTTTACTACGCACTAAGCCATTAGTATCTTCATTGCTTCCAGCTTTCCCATTCACATGGTATATTTTCGGGAAGACAATGCCAAAGTAGCAGCTTCCATACCAGTGATCCGGCAATTTGAAATAAGCCTTGTCCCCACAAATATAATAAATTCCAGGAAACACAGGCTCTGACCCATTTTTGAAACCCCAACCTCCAATTACCTTGTAATTATGTTCGCATTCACTGGAACCAATGAAAACATTATTATAATAGCTAGTCTTCTCGCGGTGAAGACATAGCTTGCCTTTCTTTTCAAAATCCAGCAACAGAGCAGGACCCGCTCCACCAGATGAGGTGCCTTCCATGTTCTCTGCCCACTTTGGCTTTTTCTGACTTTCGTCATTAGCCTTCTTTTGAATTTTAATTCTTCTTTTCTCTGCCATGTTCAGGAACATCTTTTCCTGCTCACGCAAAGAACAAGTCAAGTTATCTCTGTGTGCGTCTGCTATGTCAATGTTACCTATAGTCAGAAAGTAGTCTCCCATATATCTTATGGTGTCACTTTTGGTATGTACAGGATTCAAGTTCCCACGTATAGGAAGTTCAGAAAAGATCACGTCATTGTTAGAGTAATAATACTGTAACGGTCCCCTTTTGTAAAATAAACTAGCTAAAATGCTACAGGAGATTCCATATGTCAATGGCAGGTGATGGTATGTCACGCCTTCAGCCACAGAAGTAGGTAGCTTCATGCAGACATAGCAATCTTCAATTTCCATAGTCTCTACATAGTGTATTAATAAGTTTGCGAAAACATTTAAGTGTGTCTTGTTCTTAACTCCATGATAATGTAGTCCTCCCTCATCTGATGCTTCTAAGTTCTGTTTTGGTTGTCTCAGGGCTCTTTCATGTCGTGCTACACTCTGTGTTGTTAGCTCCTCACTGTCAGTATTTACAACTTCAGTAGGGACAATGTTAGTATCTTTACTTACAGCAAAGGGAATGAAAATTGTTAATCCTATCCAGATAACTATCAGTACTACTACACTACATATACACACCTTGCAACACGTCTTAAAACGGCTGCAACTAGGTCTACCATTCACTGTTGAATCAGACATTTTGGCTCAGAAGGAGTTTCTCGAACCCCTCTTTTTGGCTTTACACAACTAGCTTACTTTGTGCAAATTCACGGTGGTTCGTCTTCTTCTTCAGCTGAGTACTCAGGGACGGGCTCTCCGTCGCTCACGTCAGTTATATCAAGATCTTCAAGTTCTTCCAAAACCAGTGTCCATTCAGGAGACTTGTACTTTTTGTTTTGTCTTTTTATTCGTTCACTCCTTCTTTTGGAAGAGTCTTCTTCTTGCTCTGCTATCCGAGCACTTCTTCTTGCTTCTGCACGTTTTTCTTCCACTGTCTTTATCCTTAGTCTCAATCTTTTTACAAACCTAGGCTCAAGGTTGTTTCTTTTCTTTAGTCTCTTAGTCGGTACTTGGACTTCACTTTCTTCTCTTATTCTCTTGTTCTCTTTATCTTGTGGTAATTCTTCTCCACTTTCTTCTTCTATTTCCCCTATCTGGCTAGTTCCAGGGCTAGCATCAAATTCTTCTGCCTGGTTGCTAATCTGGCCTTGTTCAGGAATATTTTGTTTTTGGCTTTCGATTGTCTTTGTTTCTGTTTCTGTTTCCTGAACCCGTTCTTCTAACCCTCTCTGATCCTGTTCAAGCACTTCGATCTCTTGATTTTCTTCTGCTCGAACTATCACTCTATTTCTAGTCTCTCCTTTATCTGCATCAGGTGTTAGCGGTGGTGTATCGAACACCTGCTCTGTCCCTGTCTGACCTTCTCCTTCCTCAGTTTTGATGTGAATCTCAAGCGGCTGAGGTTCTTCGCCTGTGCCTTGCTTTTCCTGACTAGTCCACTCTCTACCTTCACTAAGTCGCTCTCTTGTTCTGATAGGATCTTCGGTCAGATCAATCATCGGTATCCATTCTTCTGGCCATATGCTTGGCAGCTCGTCTTCAGCTACTCCTGGCTCAGTTTCCTGGACCTCTTCAGCAGGCTGGATTCTTGGCAGTTCGTAGTCAACTACTCCTGGGCCAACGTCTGCTGTTCCTGCAACCTGACTGGTGCTGGGCTGCTCGTTGTCAGTTGCTTCTGGTCTGGCTCCTTCAGGGTCCTCTGCTGGTTGCCCTTCTTCTTCAAATCCTCTGTCTGGTAATACCTTCTGGGTGTGTCCAGCGTGGATCCACTGGGGAACACCTGCGACTTTCACTGCAGTGGTTGTTACCAGGATTACTTGGCGTTTCTTTCCCCACCTTGGTGCCAGACAGCTTGATCGAGTGTGCTTCTTTATTTTGACCCAATCTCCTGGAACCAAGCTGTGGAGAGGAGTCGTTGGATTGAGGATGCCGTCGTCTCCAATCTGGCGAGAGATAGAACGCACTTGATCACCCAATCTTCTGCAGTATTCAAGCACCAAATCATCAGTAATATTCAACAGTTTGCTTCCTGGCACCCATGCTTGTCTCATCACTCTTCCCATAATGATTTCATGGGGAATTAGGCCTGTCTTGCGGTCAGGAACACTTCTCAGTCCCATCAGGACCAGGGGCAGGGCCTTCACCCAGGTCATGCCAGTAGCATTTGTCAGCTTTGCTAGTCTGTTTTTGATAGTTCCATTTACTTGTTCCACTATTCCAGAAGCCTCTGGGTGGTATGCACAATGCAATTTTTGCCTTATTCCGAAGGCCTTACATAATTCAGCCAGTATCTCATTCTGGAAATGTCCACCCTTATCTGATTCAATAATGTATGGTATGCCGAATCTAGGTATCAGTTCTTTTAGTAAACACTTCGCTACTGTCAGTGCGTCACTTTTGGGAGTAGGGTAAGCTTCTACCCATTTTGAAAATACACAAACAATGACAAGGACATATCGCTTTCCTTCACAACGGGGCATGGTGATGAAATCAATCTGTATTTTTATAAAGGGACCCCCTGATCTCCCAATCTTGCTCAGTTCAACCATTGTCCTCTTGCCTGGGTTCATCTGTTGACATGACAGGCACCTCTGGCAGAGGGACTCTGCTACCTTCCTGAACTTTTTACTGTACCAAGTCTGTTGAAATACCAGAATCATGGCATCCCTACCAATGTGTGATCCTTCGTGTATTAATCTTGCCATTGCGCCAAGCAAGTGTCGGGGTAACACAGGCATACCAGTTGGGCCCAAAATCACACCATCCACACGCCTCGGTCTACACCCATCCTCCTTCCATTTCTCTCTTTCTTGCCAAGGAGCCGATTCCTGCCACTCTCTCACTTCATCCCATGTAGGCACTTCTTCAAACACCTGAAGCTGGCAGCTGGTTCCTGGCCCCCCTCGTTTTGGATTTACAATATACCGATCTTTGGCACACCATTGGGCCACTCGATCAGCATAATCGTTTCCCAGTGATACTTTGTCCATGCTCTTTTTATGAGCAGCACATTTTACCACTGCCAGTTCTTTGGGCAACTGGATGGCCTCTAAAAGGTCATGAACAACCTTTGCATTCCGAATGGGAGTACCTGAGGAAGTCATGAATTCCCTCTGCAGCCACAATTGGCTCCAAAGTGGCAGAGAAATAGGCCACAGGCTTTCTGGTCGTGCCATGTTCTTGAGTCAGGACTGACAATGCACAATTATCGCGAGTGTCACAGAATAGGGCAAACTCTTTGGAATAATCTGGCATTCCCAACGCAGGAGCTGTACACAGACAGTTTTTCAGTCTTGTGAAAGCCATTAGGCTTTCATCGTCCCACTCTACAACATCTGGCAATCCTCTCGTGGTCATTTTTATCAAGGGCCTGGCTAAGGCTGCAAATCCCAGAATCCACTGCCTGCAGTACCCTAATACACCCAGGAACATTCTGACATCTTTTTGAGTACGGGGCAACTGCATCTTTTGAATTATCCTCACTCTCTCTGATGTGACTTTTCTGACACCCTTTTCTATTTGGTGTCCCAGATATTTCACTGATTTCGCACAGAACTGTAGTTTGTCAGGGGCCACTTTATGCCCTTTCTCACACAGATGATTTAAGAGGGCAATGGTGTCAACTACACAGTCCCTATGACTTTTAGACGCCAGTAGAAGGTCGTCTATGTACTGCACTAACACAGAGTTCCCAGGTAAGATCAAAGTCTCTAGACATTTTTTCAAGATCTGATTAAAGATAGAGGGGCTCTCTGTATACCCTTGAGGGACCCGGTTCCAACAATACACGTGACCTTCGAAGGCAAATGAGAAAAGAAATTTGCTGTCGGGGTGCAGGGGTATCGAAAAGAATGCATGACATAAATCAATCACAGTGAACCATTCAGCATCCCAAGGAATCTGGTACAATATCACTGCAGGGTTCGGGACAATAGGGCAGCAAGGAACTACAATTTTGTTAACCTTTCTCAGGTCCTGCACTACCCTATACTTGCCACTAGGCTTTTTGATGCCCATAATCGGTGAGTTGCATGGGCTGCTCATCACTTCCTGTATGATGTCTCCTTCTAATAATTTTTGTATTTCCAGAGTGACACCTGCTTTCACTTCAGCATTCATTCGGTAGGGCCTAGTGTTAGGATATACTGCATTGTCCTTGATGGCTATCTGTATGGGGTCCACATCTTTCATCAACCCCACATCTTTTCCAGTGAAATCCCACACCTCTGGCTTTACGGCTTCCTGAAGTTCTTGGGGCAAGTCCTGCAGGGTCAATCTTTTAATTTCTGAGTCAGGTCTAAGTAACAATAATTTATAAATGCCATCTTCATCTGGGGTCTGTATTTCAACACCTTTTGGTGTGCAAAAGATGGTACAGTTCATTTTGCACAGCAAATCACGACCCAGTAGATTCACTGGACTGGTGTCACAGACGACAAATCTATGCATCTGTTTAAAATTTCCAATTGAAATCTCCATTGGTTCGGTAACAGGAGTACTAATCAATTGATTAGATACACCCACTACTTGGATATTTTCTCCCGAGAGGGGTAGGTTTGGAACGTCCACTGTTCTTACAGTAGAACGGGTAGCGCCAGTGTCCAACAGAAAGGTGACATCATTTCCGTCAACCTTTCCTTCAATATATGGTCCAGACTGGTCTACCGGCAAGGAAGCGCCAAGTACGCACTCCTCGTCCTCCCCTCTCAGGCCCCGTCAGTCCTGATCATTACAAAGGAAGGTATCATTTAGCAGATACTGCGAAGTTGCTGTATTTCTGTTCTCCCCGCTTTCCCAAACTTCTATCTCCTCACCCTCTGCCGGTCTTCCCCTGTATACCTGCTTGGGTGCTCGAGGCACCTGAACTGTTTTTACCTGGGGTTGAGTCTTTCTTGGTTTTTCTTTCTGCGTCTGTGGAGTTAAATCAGGAGTTTTTGCATTATCATTTAATAATTGGGGACACTCGTTTCGCCAGTGTCCAATTTCGCCGCACTGATGGCAGGGAAATTTCTTCATAGCCTCTTCCTTGCTAAATTTGGGCCGGGGCTTTCCTCCACCCCCTCCCCCAGGATTTTGGTTCTCAGCATTTTTAACCATGTTACTCAATTGTTTTTCCTGCTGTTCTGCGAGCTTCACCTGAGCCCACATCACCTTTTCCTTAAGGGCCTTTTTCTTTTCTGCCATCTCGTCCTCACAGTACTTAGCGTACCGCAGGACCTCATCCATTTTCTTAGTATGCCAACAGATTTTATTATCTTTTATCCACTGACAAATTTCAGGTCTTAAACCATTTACAAACCTGTAAATAAAGTGCGTCATGTCCTTCAAATCGATGTTATCAATACCACTGTATGTTTTAAATACCTGCAATAACCTCTCATAGAAGGAGTGCACTGTCTCGTCCCTTTCCTGAGTTGTTCTATCTATTTTTGTCCAATCAGTTTCTTTTGCGGGCACCTTTTCTTTCAAATGCTGAATTACCTGCTCATATTTTCGCATGACATCCTTTGATGGCTCCCCAGTTTCCTTGTTTCTGGGGTACTCCTCACTGGGCCAGTCTATGGCTATTTTACACTGGGTCCATAAATCTACTGGAACCACAATGTCGAAAAACCCATCCAGGTCTTTCCACAGACATTTCTGTACCTTCACGAACCTCTCCACCTGCCTGTACCAGTCAACTGGTTTCTCTCGTAATTTTGGAAAATCGTTCGTGAAGGACACAATATCCTGCCTAGACCAGGGGACATGCACATATTTCCCTCCTGGAACTTCGCGCATGGGGCATAACTGCTCAGGTTTTTCTACCTCCCTTAAAGCAAACTCAGGAGTCACTTGTCGGGAGCGAACCTCTTCCCTCTTTTTCGCCCACCTGCTTCTCCATCTTTCCACATCTCCCCATTTCTGCAGTACCCCCATTAATTCTTTAATCTGCAACTTCTTCCCTGCCACATTCAGGTGTTCTATATCTTTGTCTGAGAAGTCTGCTCTGTACGGTTTCTGTAAGGGCTTGGATTTTGAGATATCTACCCCCATACTAACTGCTGTTTCGGTCAGTTTTTCGTGGAGCACTCTGGTGTTCCTTGTAAAGCTTTTACATATGAACGACAATTCTTCTTCAGAGTAGGTATTCAATCGATCCAACCCCACATTTCCTGCCATTAATTCTTCTATTTCGACCCTCAGCTTGTAGAGGTCTAAAGGTTTTGTTTGCGGAGTCTGTTTCTCTAATTCACGACTCCAACTCTCAATTTCATCCGGAGTTACCAGAGAGACATTCCTAGTACCTGTTGCTGACTCTAATTTAATTTCTTTTGTATTAAAAGGGTTATGCCTCTGCTGTATTCCCTTTCCAGTCTGTTTGTTTGGCAATTCCAAGAACGCAACTTCAGACTCGCACTCACTGGACTGATCATCTATGATGATCGGTTCCTGTCTCGGGGTTGCCATGACTGGGGTCATAACTGGAGTAATCGGATTTCCCTGACCATTTCCGTATAACGGGACCACCGGTCCAATAGTTACTGGAATAGTCAATGCCTCAGGACTGGTATTTAACTGGGAAATTTTCTGAATTATTTCTGTCCTTTGTCTAGCTAGAGCCTCTTGCTCCTTTTCCACTAGTACCCTTCTTAAAGTTGTGTCATGTAATATCTGTGGGGTCAATGGAGGAGTAAAACTCGGGGCAGTAGGATGCGTTTCACTTGGTCCTCCCCCATAATTTGGTTTCGGGAATAAAGTTCCAGTATTAAAGGACCTGCGCTCTTCCCCATATGGAGGTTGAACAAAAGGCAGTCCTGAATTCGATGGTTTCTCTTCGTTTTCATACAAGGGTCTGGGAAAAAAGATTTTCGTACGTGAATATTTTTCTTCCTGGCTCGCGGGCACTTTGGGATATATATCCCTTGTTTCCGTCGGTTCGGGTTTTTCAGGATAGGGCAATACTTGACCACCCCCTCCCAGTCCCAGGGACCTGTCTTCTTCCTTTAGGAAGTGGCGTCGGGGAACATCTCCTACACTGGAAGGTCGGGTTCCCTCATTGTAAGGTGGCGGACTTCTGGTACAGATGTCATCTATTAGTTCATCATCTGATTCCCCCAGGGCCCCCCAATGCTTACATTTTTCAGTACTTTTCTCACCCGCTCCAATGTTATGACATGCCGGCATCATGGGAAACAGACCCTCAACAATCATGCTCTGCCTCCACTGTTTCATCCTTTTGTCCCTGGACTCCTGTTTCTGCCTGGGGTACCACTTGGTCAAACCCTTGTCCATTCGGGGTCTTTCTCTTTCAAAAGCCTCAATCTCCCATTCCTCTGATGCCTCATACTGCGTTAGTCTCGGTCTGGGATGCAATTCGTTCATCCGAGTCCTTAAATTAAATAGGATCCTACCATTGAAAGTACCATCTAACGGAAAAGCCAATACTCCGTCATCTTTTGTGTATTTCACCCAATTCTCCAACCACACACAGGTATTGTACCCTCGGTCAAACATCATGAATGAGGCAGGAGTATTAGGTGGTGGGACAAGAACACCTTCCCTAGATTTAATCGGTTTGTCCGTTTTAAAATAATTTTTCACCTTACTTATAAGTGACATTTTTTTCTTTGTTCCGTACATAATATCGTATCTATTAGTCTTCCGCTGATCCCTTTCAAACCCTAGGTGCCTTGGATCAGGTCGAGTTCCTGTAGTCTGCGAGTGCCACATACGACTTCTGCGCTAAACTTTGTTTACAAACTACCTCCAATCAGAACGCGCTTCAGAAATTCGTGCAACCAATGGGTGCGCGACACTAAATAAGCTCCGCCAATGGGTGCGCGGCCCCTTCGTGAGACAGTTCCCACGCTCCGGCGCTCACCCCTCCTTTACAATTCCAGCTCCGCTACCCGCCCGCTGCTTCTACCAATCCCAGCGCGGCACAGAGTGACGTCAGAGGCGCATCGCGACTGACTCCCTCCCTTCACAAGGTAACGGAAACTTTCTTTCTTTTAAAGTGCTCAGTGCTTGGTTATTTTACAACAAATACACATTCGCCACAGTGCTCAAGTGTCTAGACAGAGAAAGAATTGTTTTACTGCAAGTAAACTACTTCCATTTACTTTTCACTCGCTGCGGGCAGATCTCTTCCGCCTACCCTTCACTCTAGCATCGGTGAACCTGTTATTCCCCTAAACTCATCCACTTCTTTCCGGGATATATTCCGAGTTTAAGGTTTCTCAGCGGACCCCTCTGCTTTCACGCTAGCTCCGAGGAACCTGCTACTCTTCCGATGTGACCCTTACTAGGTTACGCCACTATGGGAATTTTGCCAATGAACCCCGTTACTGTCATTTATTCACACATGTATTCAGAAAACCCTAGTTAGTGCTTCCCGGTTATCCTAACCTGCACCTAACTTTCCTCGAACCTGTGACCTCAGGACAATGGATTCTATTCACCACTTGCCCTTTCAATTCCCCGGGGAGTTCGGACAACATGAAACTAAACGATTGACAAATGCATGGATTAGTACATATAACAATATAAGAACAAGAATAATAAAATGCAAAAATTCATGAGTTTCAGCAGCGTATTCACAAGAGAATGATCAGGTCTCTTAGAACAGCCGCTCTTCTAGCAGCATCAATATAATAGCAGCTTCCGACTCAACTAGTCCAACTAATCCCTGCCTTACTCTCAACTAGTCCCTAACCATCCTCTAGCTACCAGAAAACTGATAGAGCGCGCGAGGCCACCCGACCAATAGTTTTCGCCGTTTCCGGCTTCAGGGCCCATATACTTTCAAACCACCATATACATCGATCGGGTGACTTCACGAGCCCTACCAAGTTGATGTGTGTGTGTTCCCTGCTAATAATTTTCAGTGCACCCGACTTACCATCCACCGATGCGGGTACCTAATGACCACAATGAATCAGGGAGCTAGCTGTAAAAGAAAGGCAGCAAAATGCAAACCCAAACAATATCATTCAAATACTGTTTAAATGACCACGGACAACTGGAAGTTTTAAAATGTTTATCTAAATTCAATATTTCCTTGCATGAGGTACAGTAAAATAAGGCAATCAATAACCAAGATAACGTAAATTATATAGGCATAAAGAAATAATGACAGGGTAATCATTCAAATGTAATATGAAATGCAGATGGAAAATACTATAAAATCTCAGAAATGTTTAAGCATGGACAGTTTATGCATGAATAACTATGGGAGGGCCTATAAAGAGTAACACACTTCACTTAAGGTGAATGGGCCTTTGAACAATCTAGGCAATGAAGTTCTAGACCATATCATAAAATTACAGACTGCAATGCAAAATATAATTTCTAACCAGTGAGAAGACATAGGAACAAAACCTTATGGAAAACATGTAATTGACTTTCAATAGTTGCGGAAAGGCATGGAAAATATAACATGTGCAATGATGAACTTTATTAAAGCAAAAGTCAGAAATTCAGAAGGTGCAAGATTTAAAGAGTTTTCAGAGCAATATTTACCTAGAAAGGTGTGGAAACCAAACCCTGGCCACGGGTTAGTTAAGGACAGGAAACCCTCAAGGAAGGATACCCCTCAAAGGACAGCAGGTGCAGAATGGACACCCAGGACAGGACAGGATACCCTCGGAATAGGAATCAGGACAGGACCCTCAGGACAGGACAGCAAACCCTCAGGACAGGACAGCAAACCCTCAGGACAGGACCCTCTTCAGGACAGGACCGGAACCCACAGTTCGGAAGCAACGCCTGCGCTCCACCCGTTCTGCAGCTATCGATCAAGACCCCGATTGGGTCAGCGAACTCCCAGCTAAGTGCTTGCCAGCACTTTAAGGTTCAGTAGAACCTCAGTCTATGGTCAAATTCGGACAGAGTGCTTCGCAGCGCTCTGTATCTTCAGTCACCTATTGAGTGCGTTGGGTCAGTGACAGGTCAGCTAAACCAGACAAGTCGGACGGTTCACTAGGTGAACCCAGGGTAGATATACAGTTTGGGGTCAGTGTACCACCCCCCAATGTTGCAAAGTGTCAGAATCCTTCAATTTGGATTGGTCCTAAGGTAGGATTTGGGTAGCACACCAATCACGACCTAGAGTTTCAAGCCTACATTTGCATAATAGGGTACCGCCTAACTAGATTGGGGTTCTCATGAGAACTGGTGCAGAAATACAATGGCAACTTTAACATTGTTGCTCTGTGAGCACATGTGATTGGTTCAGCCGAGTTTTCGGGTCGTTCTCAGGAGCATCTTGCTCATCACTGCCAACTGGCTGAGTTCCATCATTCAAGGTCTGCTCTGGCTTGGCAGGTCGCGCAGGCGCAGAAGGACCTCCAAAATGGTTCTCGGCACAGACAAACCCCATTCCCCGCGGTACATAAAAAGTAAGCGAAAAACAAATTAATACATAATAATGTCATTATGAAAATACATCACAGGATTTGTACTTTTGACTCATCATCAAGAAATAAAACTATTGCATTAAAATGTTAGCTACATTGACACAGTCACAAGAGCAGTGGCACGAGCAGTACCACATGATAAGCACAGCTATGAATTACGCATGCGCATAACTTTCCCTCCACTTCTGCAGACGCGTCAGGACACGTGAGTGTGGCTGACGCATGCGCAGTAACTAAATACAAGCGGCGGCCATTTTAGGTGACTTGGGTAAATTATTTTAGTAAAACACATGTGCAAGCTTCACTATCTATGTTCAAACTTAACATAAACGTTAGTAAAACATACATTTGTTACCTTATTACACATAAACGAGGTTCTTGACTTCGGCAAGCCGCTAAATATGCGAAGCTTTGCTTCATCAGCCGTACTACATTCAGGATAATCAAGCAAATGCCTACCACCAACCCCACCTCCCAAGAAACAGGATAAACATTGAGTAACAGTCCAAAATAGGAGGGAGGGGGAAGGGTGCGGCAAAAAAAAGGGTACGAGACTACAGCCGCATTCCGAATATATTAATGAATTTCGCAACAATCGGCTAACTCATGCAAGTAATACCTCCACCAGAACCCATTTACCCCAAAACACAAAATTTGCGCATCAATAAGACCATCTATATCAGGATTTTGAAGGATTTCAAACTTAAAAACTACAAACAACTAACAAGACAAACACCCCTCCCCCCACCCTACACCCCTGCATATGGCTTGTGCCTATCCCCAACTAGCAGTGTGCCTGTCGCCCCATCTAACTAAATACTAAATATAGTAAATGTGGAGGAGGACATCTCAGTACGGGCCCCCGGTCCCCCCTCCCCCCGCCAGAACCAAGAATCCACCAGAATAAAACACACAACTCCAATAAGAAGCGATATTATAGCTAAACAGGGGAAACCGTAATCACCACCCGACCTCCCGTAAATACAATGGTAACGAATCCCACTTCAGAAAGCCCATGGTGCCAAGCCCCAACAATCAGTCTCATCCTTGACACTTCCGATCAGTCGTACAAGCCCCTTCCGGACGGGCTGTCGCCTCCACAGGATAGTCAAAATGCAGAAACAGTTCAGTAAAGTTCCTTCCGAGGCGAGGCAAGGTTTTAAAGTCACTGGGAACACTATCGGCAGCAACGATGACCCTCATCGACATGAGCTCCCAACGTCGTTGTCTCTGCAATCGTAGTGAAGGTGTCGGAGAGGGGAAAAACACTGTTTCGTTCCATAGATGGTTCCCACCAAGGGCATTCGGAAGGGAAGCACCAAGTAATCCACACACAGTAGGCAATGAAGGTGGGCTTGGCAATCCATAGAGAGCATCGAGTACACGGTCATCGGCCATCACACTGCAATGAAGCTCCGACACCCCTCGTGGTACAGGGCCCACTGCCGTTACAAGGACCTCCGTGGGTGGTATAAGCCGATCAGGATATTGAAACGGATCAGGGTCCGGTCCCTCATGCCCATGTCCATGTGTGACCGCAATCATTTTCTGGAGCATGGACTCCACATGGGAATGTAGTGCCCCGATAGCTGCCAGTACAGTCCGTATCGACGGTTCAGACTCAGTCCGTCCCACCAAATTTTGTTCCGATACAACCATGTTCGCGTCCCCCAGAGGCCCCGGTCTTCCCCGGGGGAATCGGCAAATTTGGGATGGACTGTCTCGGACGGAGACCGAGGGCTTATCAAGGCCACAATCCAGGCTCCGGTACCGCAAGCGAAGAATCCGACCCAGCGCACACCGGCAGCGGCAAACCAGGTCCCTGGGTCAGGGACCTCCGCCCACGGCCACAGTCGTGCCTCATAAACCATCCATCAATTGTAGGCCAAAGCAACAACCGCCGTCAAAATCGGGCTTAGAAAATTTTCCACATCCAAGGACCGGACCCTGTTGATCACCCACGGCCGATGTTATTCAACTGGAACCCGGCTGGGCCAGTACTCAAGTCCCCGGCTCACAAGCCGGTGCAGGCCCCAAACTAAAACTCGACGTAACTCCGTCCACCAAGCTGGTAAAAATCCCGGGATCACACCAAAGTACAGCACGGCAGTTCACACGCCCGGAGGCAAGGTGTAAATTCAGGATTTGTAGCAGGATTATCCGGCGGGGGACGGAGGTCGGCGGAGCCGGGAGCCTAAGCGGCCATCTTGGTTGCTAGCGTAGCTCCTCCTCGTAAGTGGTTATATTATTGGTTGTATGTGTTTGTGACTGAGTAGTTGTATGGATTTGTGAGTATGTGTGTGAGTGGTTGTGCAGGAGTATGAGTAGTTGCCTGGGTGTGTAAATGGGTGTGTGGTTTTGTATGGGTCAGTAATTGGGTGTGTGAGTGATTGTATGGGTATGTGAGTGGGGGTATGAGTGGTTGTATGGATCTGTTAGTGAGTGTGTGAGTAGTTCTGTGGCTGTGCGAGTGGTTGTATGGATGTGTGAGTGGGTAGATGAGTGGTGCTTTATATGATGTCATGAGTGAGGTTATATAATATGTCATGAGTTATGTTATCAGTGATGTCATTGACCATGTCATGAGTGATGTGATGTCATAAGCAGTGCATTGGGGGAATAAGTTTTATTTATCTCAGGTTACTATAACTGCTGAACTCACTGTGTTTGTACGAGTGAAATCTGAGCCTACACTATAATGTCCTTAAAACCTTTGTTTTTTTTAGTGAATTTCTACGTTTTTTATGTTATTTCTTAACTGTATTGTCCCTGTAACCTATGGTTGTTCTAGTGAATTTCTAAGGTTTTTTAGTTTTCATTTCGTAACTGTACCCTTTGAGAGTGGGTGTATGAGTGGTTGTATAGTTCTGTGAGTGGGTGTGTGAGTTGCTTTAGGGGCCAGTGAGTAGGTATGAGTGGTTTTGTAGGTGTGTAAGTACCTACATAGGTTGGTGTGTGAGTAAGTGTGTGAGTGGCTGTGTGGTGTGTGCATGCATGTGTGGGTGACCATCTTGCCTCCAACGCGAGTGGTCGCTCCCCTCGCTTCCTCCCTCACCCTTCACCTGTGGTATCATAGCGCTGATCTCTGCATCTGCCTTTCCGCCTGCGCACACATTTGTTTAAATATTGTCATAGCGCTTTGGCTGACTGTACATTGTTATTATATTGGCTGTGCATTACCTGTGATAATATTGGCTGCGCATTATCTGTGATTGCATTGGCTGTGTTTAACTTGAGACTGCGTCACTATTAGCTCTGTCTCCGCGCTCGAACCCGCTCCCACCACGACAGTATCTGTAACATCATTTGGCCCTCGTAGCGCCCCATTGCTCCTTGTTGTTGTTGTTGCGGCCATTTTCCTGGTTGACCCGAGCCCTCCCTCGACCTCGCTCCCGCCTCCCAGCTGCCCCTCCCACGCTCCGCCCCTCCACTATCCATTTATGACCATTGACCCAACGCGCAGCGTCCACGCGCAGCGTTCGCGCCCCAGTTGCGCCGAAGGTGTGCCAAAGGTAAGCCCGTCTGCGCCCGTCTGCACCTGGACCGCGCCCAGCGCCCGTCCCCCTGCTCTATGCCGCTCCCAACCCCCCAGAGTAACTTATGATGCCGCTACTCTCCTCGCCCTCAACGCCGGACGCACCCCACTATGCTGCGAAGCTACCCCAGGACGTACCCACGGCCCATTCTCCTGCCTCTCCTGTAAGTTCAACTGCTTCAGGACCATCACCAAACACACTTCCTCCACACACAGCTCCGAACCCAACGACTTGAAATGCATCCTACTGAACACCCGCTCGGTCCACAGACATGCAACAGAACTCTGGGACCTAATCGACACTGCGTCACCTGACATCGCCTTCCTTACTGAAACATGGATGAATGCATCTTCTGCCCCCGACATCGCCATAGCCATACCGGACACTTACAAGATCATTCGAAAAGACCGCACCGATCAAACTGGAGGAGGCATCGCCATCGTCCATAGAAACACCATCAAAATTACAACCAGCTCTGATGACAATCTTGCAACCGCCAAACACCTCCACTTTCAGATCCACACCGACCCCAGGACCACCCTTAGAGGCACCCTCATTTACAGGCCCCCAGGCACCCGATCTCAATTCAGCGACGACATCACTGACTTCATCAGCCCGCACGCCCTCGCCTCCGAGAACTACATTCTTCTAGGAGACCTCAACTACCACCTTGACAACATTCTCGACAACAACACCACCACCCTTCTGGACAACCTGTCCAATCTCGGACTCAAACAACTTGTTGACACCCCCACTCACACAGCCGGACACACGCTCGACCCTATCTTCACCTCCAGGAAGCACATCTCCTTCGATCACACTACAGCTCTCCACTGGACGGATCACAGCTGTGTTCACTTCAGCTACAAAACAACCCTGACCCACAACCGTCCACAACCCATTCCCCGAAGAAAATGGAACAAAATCACCACCGACCAACTCCTCACATCACTCAGCCAAAACACTCCCACCCTAGCAACGGACCCAGACCAAGCGGCCACCAACCTCAGGCAATGGATTACCCACAGTGCGGACGAACTAGCACCCCTGAAAAAACACCAGTTGAAATCATCCAGCAAAAAGGCTCCCTGGTTCAATGATGACCTTAAAAAATCCAAGAAGACATGCCGCACCCTGGAGAAGAATTGGAGAAAAGAACCAACCTCAGACAACATGGCCTCCCTCAAGACAGCCACCCGCAAACACCACCAACTGATTCGATCCGCCAAGAAATCAGCATTTAAGGACCGTCTCGACAACAATTCTCATAACAGCAAGGAACTCTTCAATATCGTCAAAGAATTCACCAACCCTCCCGCAGCATCCAATGACATCACTAACTCCCAAGACCTCTGCGATGCGCTATCCTCCTTCTTCTACAACAAAATTGCCGACATCCACAACAGCTTCAAGAATACTCCCAATGACCAACTCACCCCACCCCCTTCAGATCCCACCCCTCCAACTAACAACCTCAACTCCTGGAACCCAATCACCATTGAAGACACCATTCGCCTCATGAACTCAATCCACTCTGGCTCATCTTCTGACCCCTGTCCCCACTACATCTTCAACAAAGCTGACTCCATCATCGCTCCCCAACTCCGCGATGTCATCAACTGCTCCTTCAACTCCGCCACCTTTCCAGAAATATGGAAACACGCCGAACTCAGCGCCCTTCTGAAAAAACCAACAGCAGACCCCTCAGAACTGGAAAACTACCGACCCATTTCCCTCCTCCCTTTCCCGGCCAAAGTCATCGAGAAAGCCGTCAATAGCCAACTCGCAGCCTTCCTTGAATCCAACAACTCCCTGGATCCCTCACAGAACGGCTTTCGAGCCAAACACAGCACCGAAACCGCCCTCATTGCGGCGACTGACGACATCCGAGCACTCCTGGACAACGGTGAAACAGTGGCCCTCATTCTACTCGACCTCTCCGCCGCCTTCGACACTGTCTGTCACAACACCCTCATACAACGCCTCAACAACATCGGCATACAAGGAAAAGCCTTGGACTGGATCATCTCGTTCCTAGCCGGGAGAACCCAGAGAGTCCGACTCCCCCCTTTCTACTCAGAACCCACCGAAGTCATCTGCGGCGTACCTCAAGGCTCCTCACTCAGTCCCACCCTCTTCAACGTCTACATGAGTCCCCTCGCCTCCATCGCACGTCAACACAACCTCAACATCATCTCCTACGCCGACGACACCCAGCTAATCCTTTCCCTCACCAAAGACCCCAACACCGCCAAAAACAACCTTCACGAAGGTATGAAAGAAGTAGCCGAATGGATGAAACAGAGCCGCTTAAAACTCAACTCAGACAAAACGGAGGTGCTCATCCTAGGATCCTCCCCCTCAGCTTGGGACGACTCCTGGTGGCCTTCCGCTTTGGGATCAGCGCCCACACCCACAGACCATGCACGTAACCTTGGCTTCATTCTAGACTCCTCTCTCTCAATGTCCAGACAAGTCAACGCCGTATCGTCCTCCTGCTTCAACGTCCTTCGCATTCTCAAAAAGATCTTCCGCTGGATCCCCCTCAAAACAAGAAAGACTGTCACCCATGCACTGGTCACGAGTCGACTGGACTATGGCAACACACTCTACGCCGGAATTACAACAAAATTGCAGAAAAAGCTTCAGCGCATCCAAAACGCATCAGCGAGACTCATATTAGACATCCCGCGCCAAGAGCACATCACCGGTCACTTAAAAAACCTCCACTGGCTTCCCGTCAACAAAAGAATTACTTTCCGCCTTCTTACCCACGCACACAAGGCCCTTTATAATCTAGGACCCGAATGTCTCAACACCCGACTGTCCTTCTACTATCCCACCCGCCAACTAAGATCATCCAATCAAGCCCTCGCCGCAGTCCCGCGCATCCGAAAAACCACCATGGGTGGCAGATCCTTCTCCTTCCTGGCTGCCAAGACCTGGAACTCACTCCCCACCCACCTCCGCCTTACTCAGAACCACATCTCCTTCAGAAAAGAACTGAAAACATGGCTATTTGATAAACAATAAACCCCTCCCTCTAGCGCCTTGAGACCCTCTGGGTGAGTAGTGCGCTTTATAAATGCCTGAACTTGAACTTGGGTGTATGAGTAGCTGTATGGATTTGTTATGGGTATGTTAGTAGCTGTATGGGTTAGAGACTGGGTGTGTGAGTCTGCAAATGGGTGCATGAGTAGCTGTGTGGGTGTGTTTCTGGTTTTGTGAGTGGCTAAATGGGCCTGTGAATGGGTGTCTGAGTGGCCATATAGATCTGCAAGTGGGTGTGTGAGTGGCTGTATTGATCTGCAAGTGGGTGTGTGAGTGGCCCCATGGGCGTGTAAGTGAGTGTGTGAGTAGTTTTCTGGGTTTAGTTCAGTGGCTGTATATGTCTGTGAGTGGGTGTTTGAGTGGTTATGTGGGCCTGTGAGTGGATGTATGACTCTGTGAGTATATGTGACAGTGGCTGAATTGGTGTATGAGTGTCTGTGTGGGTATGTGAGTGGTTGTGTGAGTAGTTGTGTGGGCCTGTGAGTATACGTGAGAGTGGCTGAATAGGTGTATGAGTGTCTGTGTGTCAGTAGCTGTGTGAGTTACTGGGTTAGAATGGAACCTCACCTACCATTTATCCAGCAAGAGTTCACAGTTTTAGACAAAGTGTTTACTTAACTGGAGTTCTTGCTACTGGTTGATTAATACGTGCTACCTAATTGGGTAATAACTAGTGCATATTCTACACTACAGCTACATACTGGACCACAAGGAAATTTCTCCAGTGACCTAGTGTGCATGTATTTTCAGGAATGTGATAGTTCCTTGAGATTCTTGATTCATAAGTCTGTGATAACATAAATCCTCGCCTATAGAACAGGAAAAGACTACAAATAGGAGAATCTCCACCAAACGAGGGTACTTCCTCCTAACTATATGACGTCCAGGTTGCATGCATGGTCTGTAGGTGTGGGTGCTGGTCTGAGTTTTGCTGGCCACCAGCTATGGTCCAAAACAGGGGTGCTCTTCCCAAAGATCAGTACTTCTTTCTTGTCGGAGTTGAGTTTGAGGCAGTTGTTTTTTATCCAGTTGGCCACGTTGGTCATGGCGTGGCAGAAGTTGGTTTTGGCGTTAAGGGGTCCTTGGTGAGAGAGAGGATTAGTTGCGTGTCATCAGCATTGGAGACTATGTTGAGTACCTGAGATCTGCTGACAGCTGAGGAGTGAAAGTCAATCAGGTGTTGAACAGGGTGGGGCTGAGGGAAGATCCTTGTGATGTGCCGCACATGATTTCCTTGGGTTCGGAGGTGAAGGGAGGTAGCCAGATGCGACCTGTAAGGAAAGAGGCGATCCACTTGAAGGTGTTTTGCTGGATGCCGATGTTGTACAATCTGTCAATGAGGGTTTGGTGGGAGATGGTGTTGAATGCAGCAGAGAGGTTGCGTAGGATCAGGGCCGCCGTTTCTCTGCAGTCGAGGAGAGATCTGATGTCGTCCATGGCAGTGATCAGTGCGGTCTCAGTGCTATGGTTGGCACAGAATCCTGATTGTGAGGCATCAAGTAGGTAGTTTTGTTCCAGGTGTTCAGTGAGTTGTTGGGTGATGTCTTTCTTGAGTACTTTGGCTGTGTAGGGGAGTAGGAAAATAGGTCGATAATGTTTTAGATCGCTGGGGTCGTCGGAGGATTTCCTTTGGAGGGGTCTGACCTCTGCTGGTTTCCAATTGTCCAGGAAGGCTGAGGTTGAGATGGAGGTGTTGATGATGCTGGTGAGTTCAGTACTAATTGGGATGGTTCCGAGGTTGAAGAGTCGGTGGAAGAGGGGTCGGTGGCACCCCGGGTGCGGCTGGAAGACAGGATGGCCATGGTGGTCTGAGTGGTGAGCAGAGACCAGGTGCTGATAATTCAGCTGGTGTGCATTGGTTGTTGAGGTTGTTGAGGTTGAAAGCCATGGGTTGGGGTTCAAATTGTTGTAGGTGGAGGCAACCTTGGTTAGGCAGTGATGGAGCGGGTTTCGCAGAAAGAAAACCACTTGAATCAAGTACCCCTGTAATACGTACTAATTTTAAGTAGTAAGTATATTAACGTACATTCACACATCACACGTGGGAGATTTGCTTTGCAATATGCATGAAATTAATCCTAACCATACGTGAATAACTGAAATTGTATAATATTGTGTGTAGAACATATTATGAATGTTTTGCATGGCAAATTGCATATATATGTAGTAAAAAGCATGACATGTGTTGCTTTGTCATAATAGTTAATGCCGCTTTCTTGCTTATGCTATGTTAGGTTAACTGTTAACATGGGCTAGAGATAAGGTAGGTGGTTAACAGTGAAAATTTCATTAGCACATTATAAATAAATGTCTGCTTTTTATTCTTTTAGTAAAAGGACATTTCTCCATTTTGCGTTAAGCTAGCCGAACTGTAATGAATGAAACTTGCAGCATGTACAACCCACATGACTGAGTGGCTGGTATGCTGAACAAGCTGAAAGAGCATGGCACGGTGAAAGTCAGGACACTTGACGTGCAGCCAACTCCAGTGTTTTTGTGTGAAAAACCACAAGATGGTAACTGTATAAACATTTGTCCTTACTGTGTTACATTAGTCTCATGAGAGAACAGGGATGTATACTGAATATGTGGGAACGGAAACTCAACAACGGGGTAGTCAAAGAAGTATGATCTAATGGTACAGTGACCATCCACCCCTCATTTTGAACCAATCCCGTAGCTAGAATTTGTGACTTAGCCACTTTAGTGGTATGCACATGTATGGTGAAGGTATAAAGAATAGGTGATATGGGGGTGGGAGCTAGATGTGAGGGCGGCAGATGCGTCTGCTGTCTTAGCTATGAAGAGACAGAGGGTGCACTGCTGATTATTGGGTTGCAGAGAGGCCTAGCTGTTCCAGTCCTATCCTTGTCCTGATCTTAGTGTCTTCGATCCCTGACTCTCTGTCTGGGGGTCCCTTTATGCTACCCAGGCCTGGGTGGTGATTTTCTTTGTTTTTATTCCTTGGGTTGGTATCTTTGATAACTAAAGTTGTTTTTATCTTTTGCAACATAGGTTTTCTTAGATTGATTGTTTGCTAACGTGTTTTAGAGTGCATTCTCTCTCATGAGGTATTTTAAAGTTAAAGCATTTGAGTTAGATACAATTTAACAATTTGCAAACGAAGAGTCTGTGGTCTGTCCATGATTTGAATAATTGTTGCCTTCAATTTTTCAACTAATTGGTCCGTCGACCAAGAAGATGGAAATTGGAACGAAAATGTTTATTATGTAAATTGTGAACTGTCTAAAAATTAAACAGCTGAGCATGAATTGGTAAGGAATTTGCAAACTTGACACTGGCGCAACAGGGACTTTGGGTATATGCGAATGGGTCTAAGCAAATGAAGAAATCGGATGTTCGTCCCTGTCCAAATTATTAGGTCCACGCTGGATCAGTTTCTTGGTAGCAGAGTTATGGTTTAATTATTGACTAATTAGGTCATGGTTATTGAATATTCATTATATGTTTTCACCTAAAGAGATAGTGTTTTCGTTTATATGTTGTCCAGAAGTACAGGTATAAGAGGTGCCTGAGGAATCCCGGAAAGGAATTAGAAGAGTGTGGTAAAGAAATCACACTGCTGAAGTACTTTGTCTGTTGTGATAATACTGAAAAGCTCGGTAGGTCTGTAGGTATTATGTTTTGGGAAATTTCTGTGTGAAAGAGGAAAGTTAGTAATAGTGAAGGGTCACCATTTTTAAAACTCTGGTAAGAGAAGCCAAGAACAGGAACAGAACAGCCCTCTTTGTATGTCAAGAGGCCCTCTTGTGATACCTCGGTGCTATCTTCAGAGAAGTAGATAGATCACTCCGGACCTTGACAGAGAAGTGAGATAACACTGGTCGTTATTATTACTTGCAACATAAGAAAATCTTGCTGATAAACTGAAGACTATCTCTTTATTAGTGGAACAGACAAAGTAGCATTGTGGTTTTATGTTGTCACTAAGAAATTTTGATTAGGAAAATTCAGAAAAATATTGCTGTAAGATTTTGTAAAGGTCGGGTCAGTAGCAGGAGTGATACTGACGTCACAAAGGTGCCGTGCAGGCATTGGTCAGACAGTGGGGTTGAGCAGAGTTGTGATTGGGTGACTAGTGTGAGACACGCTGACATTGGACAAGACTGAATATACGTAGTTTATTGTGATTGGTTAGTTGGTGTGAGATGCGCTGGGATAGGAGAAACGTTGACGCCAGGGAAAAGAAGAATACGGAGAGGTTTTCGTGCTTCGATGGGTAGAAATGTAGAACGGTCTGTAGATGTGTTTGTTGAAGAAATGAAAGAATCTCTTTAATAAAGACAGACCAAATGTGACAAGGGAGGGAATTCCTATTCCGTTCTGAAAACGCCCCATCTAGTATGATCATACGTGTGTTTGGTTAGAAAACTGGAGAAAATATACAATGGATGATGGAGTGTTAGCCTTTCCTGAGTTTGGTACGTTTAATTTAAGGATCTTACAAAATTTGAGAGACAAGATGAACTCTTTGGAGCCAAATCCTAGACTCACACAGTATGAAGCAGTGGAAGAGTGGGAAGTAAAAGCATTTCAGAGAGCGAAGGATCGAGGTATTAGAAAAAATAGAAGATTTTTCACAGGTTACCCATTTGAGAGATGAGATGATCAAATTAAAAGATGGAGAAAAGCTGTAGTAGCCGCAGGGTTATACCCAGTTTTGACAGTAGAGAGTCAAACAGGAGTTAAATGCAAAGAAAAAATTAAACATCTGGGAACATCCAGAGAGGGTTTGGATGAAATTGATGTTAACGTTTTAGAAGAAATGATGATAAAAAAGACCTCCGCCATATGAAGAATATTGCCCTGCAAATTGTAAATGTAACCCAATTAACTCCTCAAGTTACTGAATTAGCTAAGCTAATAAGAGAGAATGAAGTAAGTCTGTTAAATAAGGCTAGAATGGAACAAGTACAGAAACTGAATCAATTGAACTTGAATGCAGAAGCCCTGACAGTACCGATAACTATTGATCCTGTGGTCCCGCTATTTGGGGAAAATTCAATTCTACAGAAAATGCCAACCTTAGCAGTCCCAAGAAGTAGTATAAAAAGTAACATCATTAATATAATGAATAATGAGAGTTAAGATGGCCAAAATAACACACTGTTAGAGCTACCAGTTGGAGATTTTATGACTGAGACCCCAAAAAGAAGTACCCAATTAAAGCTGAGGAAAATAGGTCAAAATATGCTCTCCAATAGCTGGGAGTTTGACTGGTCTCTCCCCAGAAGAGCTCAGTAGCTGGGTAAAAGAGTTGACTAAGACAGATACACAGCCTAAAAATGTGAATGTGAGTCACTTAAAGGTAGAGTTAGAAGACATTATTATTGGGACAATAAGTCCAGATAGATTGGGGACTTACATTGATGAAGAGTTGTTGATTTTGTGTAAGAGCATTACTTGGAGAGTAAAGAACTTCCATGAGAAATTGTGAGAAGTGGTATGTGAATTTGGTGAAGATATAGAAAAATCAGAGGTGTTACAGAAGATGTACTGAATGGTTTTCACTGACAAAGATTTAGAGAGTTTGAATACATCTGGGAGGAGATTGCAGAAAAAAGAATTGATGAATATCTTGAAGAACTGGAGAACAATAGAAAAATGGAGGAGTAAATGGGTGAAAAAGAAGGAAGAAACAAGTGGAAAGGGAGCATCCATGTTTCGATTAAAGGAAACCGAGCAGATAGAAAGAGTTTGTCCCGTGAGAGAAGTTCCAGGTGGAGTATATGTTTATGTACCTTGGACGAGACAGGATATATTGTCATTTACCTATGATTGTCCCAGATTACGAGAGAAAACTGTTGAGTGGTATAAGCAAGTGGACCGATTTGTAAAAGTTTGAAATGCATTGCTGAAAGATTTAGATGGCCTTTTTGAGCTAGTGGTTTCGGCTGATTTGTGGACAGGATGTAAGATTACTGTTTATTGGCCAAAAGTGAGTATCCTAGAGATGTAAAAACAGGTGCCCCATCTGAGGAGGGGATGAAAAAATATCATCAAGTCATTACCTTTTTGAAAGGAAAAATCTCTCCAAAGGAAACAGATTGGCTTAAGATTCACAGGACAAACCAAGAGCCTAAAGAGTCAGTTCACGTCTATTATGAGAGGTTGTTGCAGGTGTTTAAACAGTATAGTGGGTTTGAAAATATTGGAGATAAGGATATGGGACATTTTGTGTATCGGTTTGTATATGGAATAAGACCCGACATTAGTGCCATCATACAGCAGCATATGCAGTGCTGGCAGAGTATGTCAATTGACGAGATTCTAAGCTATGCCAAGTATTGTAGCAACAATATTGAATGTTGTCTTAAAATGTTAAAAGAGAAAATGATTTGGGCACAAGTGTAATTGGCAGAACAGCAACAGGAAGTTAATAATGTTCCACAAAAACAGGGTCAGGAAGGACATGCAAACAGTGAAAATGAAGGGAAATTTAAAATGAGTAAGGAAGAGGCTAAATAGAAATATCTTTGTCATGCTTGCAGGAAGTTGGGACATAGGAAGAATGAGTGTAGATCTGCACAAAAGCGTAACAGAGTAAATCAAAATGTTAATCTACAGATGCAGAATGAAGTGATCAGGCAGCAGCAACAGGTAGTTACACCCCAGTTACAAGTGCCACACCACCTAAACCTCCCAACGTGAATGCTCACATGCAGATGTATAATGCAAGTTCGGGATTTCAAGGAGATGAGCAGTTTGGTAAGAGTGAGTTGGATACGACATAGTGACGGTGCCTGAGGGGGGAGGAAGTGTGCGTACTTGGCGCATCTTTAGTGGTAGATCAGTCATCTTCATTTATTGATGGAAAGGAAGAAGGAAAAGACATCACCTTTTTGTTGGACACAGGTGCTACACGTTCCACTGTGAGAGCCTCGGAAATCCCAAACCTACCCCTCTTGGAAGAAACTATTCAAGTTGTAGGCATTGCAAACAAACACATCAGAACTTCTGTCACATCCCCAATAGAAGTTGATATTGGAAACTTTAAAGACATGCATTGGTTTGTAGTGTGTGATACCAGTTAACCTCTTGGGCAGAGACGTGTTGTGCAAAATGAATTGCACTATTTATTGTACACCAGATGCTGTTGCAATAATGACACAGGATGAGGATGTTGAATATAAAATAATGATGGCCCAACAAGAGTAAGAAGTAAGTGAATTATATGCACTACTGACAGAAGAAGGTTGCCAGAAGAATTAAAGGGTACGCTGAGATCAGATGTGTGGGATGTCACAGGAAGAGAGATTGAATTAATGAGAAATGTGGACCCCATTCAGGTGACAGTGAAGGATAGAGCAGTGTATCCCAATACCCCTCAGTACAAAATGAGTCCAGAAGTAACTGCTGCAGTCACGCCTGTAATTGATAAGATGACTGAACAAGAAATTTTAAAAGAAATATTGAGCAGTCCTTGTAATTCACCCATTATTGGTATCAAAAAGCCCAATGGAAAATATAGAATAGTTCAAGATGTGAGAATGGTGAGAGAAGGTGAAGGAAGAAGCAGGACATGATAGTTTGGAAGTGACGGAGCTTTGCACTAAGCCCCGCCCGACATGCAGATGAGCCATTGGAAAAATCCGATTGTGAATTGTTTATAGGTGGATCATGTATGAGGAATGTAAAGGGTGAATTGTGCGCTGGCTATGCTGTCTGTACTTTGACTGGAGCCCTGGAAGCATCTTGTCTGAAAGACATAAATTCTGCCCAAGTTGCGGAGCTGGTTGCTCTTACCCAAGCTTGTAAATTGGCAAAAGGTCTAAAATTAACAATTTTCACTGACAGTCAGTACGGATTTGGTGTTGTTCATGACTTTGGTCAGTTACGGATGCAAAGAGGATTTATGACTTCCTCTAGTTCTCCAATTCGAAATGGGAAAACTGTAAATGAATTGTTGGAAGCTTTGCAGTTGCCAAAAAGAATTGCAGTTGTAAAATGTGCTGCACATCAATCAGGAGATGATAATGTAACAAAGGGTAACAAATACGCAGACCAATTGGCTTGTTACAGTACTCAAAATACCCTGGCAATAAACAGATCAATATAAAAAGGAAATACTAAATGCCACCTTATGTTCACGACCACATTTGAGACTTGGGATGATGTGAGACAAATGCAGGAAGAAGTCAGTGACAAAGAAAAGGAAGAATGGAAGAGCGCAGGTTGTAGGAAAAACGATGAAGAGAGATGGGTTTATTATGATGAATGACCAGTATTACCAGATTCTTTGCTTTCTCACATGGCTAGGATGTACCATAGACATGCACACATTTGACGAGATGCCATGGTAAGAATGTTCAAGCAGTCCTGGTACAATCCAATGTTTAGGCTGATCGCTGAAAGTCTGTGCCAAAGGTGTGTTATCTACCAGAAGCAAAACCCAGGAAGAAAGACAGTTGTGAGTTGGGGTGGAATTCGGACGGCAGGAGGACCTTTCACTAGACTGCAGATTGATTTCATTGGGATGCCTCTATGTAATGGACTAAAGTATGTCTTTGTTATTGTTTGATTGTTTTCTCGCTGGATGGAAGCCTCCATAACGAGAAGGAGCGAAATTGTTATTGAGAGAATTGATCCCAAGATTTGGTTTTCCAGTCACTTTGGAATCAGATAGATAGAGGATTGCATTTTAATGATGAAATAATTCGAATGATCTGGGCTGCTTTGCAAACTGAACAGAAATTGCATTGTGCCTACCAACCAGAGGCACCTGAGGGCATATTAACAAGCAGCAGCGATAATTATCGCTGGCCGCGCTTAGCGAGAAAATAGTTATTGATATAGTTTTATTGTTCAATTACTTAAAATCGTTACAATATTCTGTCATTATAAAAGAAGAGCCAAGTTAAAATCCTGTGAATGTTATTACAAACTGGTAAAACATAAAACCTTAAAATTAGTATTGTCCCTGACTGTAAAGTGCAAATGCATTAGACATAAAAAGAACATTTTGTCAAAGTCTCTCTTGCTTGTTAGCTAAATGGTTTCTTTTTGTATCTCTATATACTGCAGCAAGGCGGCTCGGGTTAAATATATACATTTCCCCAGCCGCGTGGCTGTTTGAGCTGTTTTCGCAGAGAAACACATATCAGAGACTTCACTGCATCATGCAAGACCATGGGCTCTGCAGATTGGAAGAACTAGTCGATGCCTCTCACTGGCTAACATAGGGCAGCAGCACAGCAGATGAAGCTAGGATTCACGGTGGTAATTACAAAGTCGACATGTGACTAAATTGTCCTGCCTGGCCCAGGCTTGGTTAAAGTCCACAATAGGCAGTGCCAGAAGTCTCATGTAAGTAATTTTTTTCCGGGCCATGACTGACAGTACTTAGCGAGAAAATAGTTATCATCGGCTATCGCAGAAAATGATCACCATGCTAGTGCTGTATTAACAACACAGCGCAATGGCATAATTTCCCAGCAATAGCGTTGTTTTCCATGGAACATCGCTGGTTTTCCAGCGATGTTCCATGGAAAACGGGGATAACCTTGCTGATATGACCCTGTGGTCATATCAGCATAATCCACCCTCAATGATAAATATAGCTAAGTCTGCATTTTAGCAGACATTAGTTTTCGGCGAAAACAGCGGTTTTCTTCCAAAACTAACGTCTGCTGAAATGTGTGAACAGCCTTTTAAATATTGCTATGTGCACATCAGCGATATTTACAAGGTTGTACTGCCCAGTGACGCCCACTTTGCATCTCATAGAGATGCAAAGGGAGGCGTCGGGTAAAAGGGTGCTAACATGCACTAATGCATGTTATCACCCTCTTGTAAATAGGGCGATATTTTTATCTCCACTTTTATGGCTTTAAAAGCCAAAAAAGCAGAGACATGGCCCTTGTAAATATGCCCCCTAGTATTGTGGAACAAATTAATAGCACAATAAAGTCCAGATTAGGGATGGTGTGTGCATCCACAACACTAAAATGGCCTGATGCTTTGCCCCTTGTATTGATGAGTCTCGGAAGTGTACCTGACTAAAAGACTGGATTAAGTCCCCACGAGGTGTTGATGGGAAGAGCAATGAGACAAGCATACATACCTGCAAATAAATTGATGAACCCATCTGATGATTGTGTGCTGGACTATTGTAGAGGAATGGCTGACCTGGTACGTTCTGTGTCTTGCCAGGTTGGAGGAGATGCCACACCGACACAGCAAGGCCAAGCACATGACCTGAATCCTGGAGAGTGGGTCCTAGTGAAGCAGCACATGAGGAAAATGTGTCTAGAACCCCATTAGAGAGGCTCTTACCAGATCATACTGGTGACAACAACAGCCGAGAAGTCTTTTGGTTTGCCAAATTGGATGCATGCAAGCCATACCCGTCTACTCGCAAGTCCAAAGAACTGTAACGAAATTAAGGTGGAGAAAAAAATTGTCAGATCAAATCATCTAGGGACTCACAAACAGACAAAGAAGGTAAAGAAGAATGTCATTGAGTGTAGGATTACACCACGTTTATATATATATATATATATATATTAGATAAGAGTTCAGTTAGATTTTTCTTAGGCCCTAACATATGTAAATGTACAGGAATTTATATAGCGCAAATCACCAACCGGTTTCTAAGCGCTTGCTTAGGGAACCCGTCCTGGTATTCCCCTGAGAGATAACCCCGGCAGGGTATCCGCAAGGTGAAAGCCAGGCATCCCGCCGCGAGGGGCCGTTGTGGAGATTAAGCAAGCTATTGCCCAGAGTCGCAGAGTGTGAACCCATGAATCGAGTAGGCACCGGAGCGAGAATTGTCGAGTCCATGGACATTTTAGGACTCAAGACCCCGCCGAGCCGGGAATTGAACCCTGGTCCCGGGCGGACCTCTGCTTCCAGGTCTGCCTCCTCTAACCAGTGAGCCACACTTCTCCACATAGAGAAATTATTAGATTTTTTCCAATTAAGTGACTGGACAGCCCAAATCTAAACTAAAATGTAGATGGATTACATTTTGCTTATGAAATATTTTTCTACTAACATTTATGTGGATTTTATTAATTGTTGATGAGTAAATCAGCTGGGAGGGTTGAGGAAGCTGTGTACCCTTTTCTTTCCCCAGGGTAAGAGCAGTAGTTTATCAAAGGAAAAAGGGGACACTTGTAACACTTTTAAAACCGTTGGTTTCGGAAAAAGTGATTGGAAACCCTCAAAAAAACAATGTAAATTGGGGAGTGCGGTATATGTGCTTCATCCGCCCCACATTGAAGTCATGGCAGTTATCATTGGGTATTCCAAAAAGTGGTAGGTGCCGACCTCAACCAGAGGTACCTCCGGTCTCAAAGTGCAGTGTCAGAGATAGAGGATTTATTCCCACAAAAAGGTGTGCAAAACAAACTTTACAAAAAAGGAAAAAATCTTTAAAATGAGAGGAGAAAGCACCCAAAATGTTTAATGGGGGTGAGCTCCCTCAGATATAAAATATATTCATACTTGAGAAAGATCGAGTTACTAGATCTATTGGTATTAGTAAATTGTCGACATGTTTCAGCTCCTTTGGCCCTAGAGGTCTATGAAGCTTTCGTCAGGACTAACAAACGTGTACTGATACTCACACGATTTGTGCGGTATTCTTCAATTGGTCAGTCTTTACCAATCGTGATGCTAGAATAGGAATAATATGGTCTAACAGACACCGCCAGCCATATTACGATGGGGGGAAACAGATGCCGCCACGGAAAGGCATGCGGTCTTCACTTTGGGGGCCCTCTGCGGGCCCCCAAAGTGAAGGAGGGGTGGGGTGTGCACAAGTGGTACCCCCCCCGCATTTGCATATGCAATGCGCCTGCCGCATTGCGTATGCAAATGCTTGCAAGCATTCATAGCACTGTGGCGGGCGGTGCAGAGTGCACCGCCCGCCACAATGTTATGAATGCAGCATGCGGCCGCCACTGTGGTGGCCGCATCCTAATGCCACCCACAGGACCCCCGCCTTAATGGTGGGGGGTCCCAATCCACCCTAGGATGACGGGCGGACAAAGTCCGCCCGTCATCCTAAGGGACCTTTTAGTATTTTCAAAAGAACCAATTATAAGAGAACTAAACAAGGTAGAAAGTGGTAAACATGCATGTTATATGGGTGAATTTTTCCATATTACTAAACCATTAGATTTAGAACATGTTTATAAAAATAATTTAACTTGCGGATTGCATTATGAGGAAAGACTGTTTTTGGACATGGTAGACCATAGCAGAGAGAGTTTCCAGAAGAAAGCTGTTAATCACAAGAACCACCTTGGGCATTTAGAGTTGGAAATTATGAAAAGGGTGATACTTATGCTGCAATGTCCCTGGATTGGTCACAGAGAGGGAAGTTGTGTTTATTGAGATCAAAGACTAACTACAGTAATTATTGTATTGGCACTAGTAAATGTGATCATACTTTCCAAATTACTGGAGGTAGGGGATTAAAGGATGGAACTGATCCTGTCTTTCCGGGGATATATTATGTGTGTGGTAGGAAAGCCTATTACAGGTTACCTGCCCACTGGTATGGAAGTTGTTACTTTGGGATTATCTTTAAGTGCTTAATTATTAGACCAAAATCTAAAATAGAAATGCTTTATGAATAAGACTAAATATTTGTTTGTCTATCCCATAGAGGATAAATTATAGTTAATAATACACAAGACTCAAGAGCTGCAAACACTATTCAAATACTTTTCATTTATAAAAGGTCACTTGTAATGCCAGCCTAAATGTAATGTAAATGTCATGGTACTTATAGAGCGCACTGTCACCAGACGGTCACCTTGCGGTGTCGCCTATTCGGCTTCCTGGCGCTGATACTCAGACCGCTGTGGAACCCCTCCTGGCTTTCCTTGTGAAGTGTCCAATCCTGGGCACCTCCAGGGTGAAGCCAGGCATCCTTAGCGCTGTTGAGGCCGGTGTGGAGGCTAAGCAAGCTATTGCCCAGAGTTGCAGCGTGGGGCCCTTGATTAGAATAGGTACCAACGCGAGAATTAACAGGTCTGAGGAAATTGAGCCTAAGACCCTGCCGAGGCGGGAATTGAACCCTGGTCCCTGGCCAGAACTCTGCATCTGGGTCTGCCGCTCTAACCATTAAGCCACACTCCTCCATAGAAAACATGTAAAACATTCCTAAAGTAATTATAGTAAAGGATTATCTTACAATGATGAGATCAGTAATGAGTATGTTGTTTTTGTGCCAAATGCCTTTGTTTTCTGGCAACAAATGTGTAAGAAGATTAATGGAATTTTTGGGGTTTTAATTCCTTTCAAACTCAAATATATATTGATTGGCAACTGAGTTGATGGGTGGTCTTTAGATTTCCCTAAAACAGATGAGTAGACCTCCCAACGAATAACTGCAAATTAGAAAAAACCTTTAACCATTCTTTTGAGGAATCGTGGTATGCAGTCTGTTATAATCATAAATTAGTGTGTTTGTTATTCCTATTTCATTATACAAAAGAGAACCATTAATGTTGCAGAGTACACTATTTCTTAATAATACCTGTCTAAATTCTACAAACAAGAAAAGATTACTGGAGGCAAATGTTAAGCACTACAAGTAAATTACTCCTCTGGCAGTTTACAACTGCCATCTTAACCCCTTCCGTGCTCTCGTCGGGCGTTGGCCGACGGGAGCATCCCTCCCCAGTGCTGCCGTCGGCCAACGACCGCGGAAAAACCGCCCGGTTAAGCCGTCAACTATTGTATAATTGAGTAAGGTATTTATTCTACATTTTTTCAAGCTCACCTTTCTCAATATTTTATATTCCTATGTTGTAAAGAAGTCAATATCGCACCTTGTCCTCCTTCTTCCTTTTCTTTTCTTTTCTTCCCATCCCATTCTTGTATTACTAACAATGTATTGTTTTACATAATACTTCAGTGTATGATCAATACTTATAATTAGGTATTTTAGTATTTTTATTGTTGTATGTATCTTATTAGATTTTACTCTTCTGTGATTATAACTAACATATCTTTTATTAGCTTGTTTATTACGTTTTTCAATGATCTCAAATCATGCACAGCGTTCCAACTATATTCATGCAGCGCCAGGATGCCCGTAGGGTTGCAGAGCGCTTTATAAATACTATAAATAAATAAATAAATACATTCCGTAAAGCTTTGAAATTAAAAAAAAGAAATGTGGGATTCTGTAGCATGGAGGTACGGACACTTGGCACAAAAGCCTTCCCTTGTGATGGCCATATTTTCGACAGGGACTAGGCTGACAGTAGCTGTGCCAAGGCTGATATTAGTGGCTAGGCTTGGTAGTTTGGTTTGCCCTGTTCCCATAATGCACTGGGACAGGAACAGACTAATTTGCATATAGCCAGGTTCAGAGCTGGGATGGTGCATTGAGCTAAAAAACGGTGATGGATTAAAACCATGATCTCTTGACTTGGTAAGAGTATTCTGCATCATTCAGAAACTCTGTCCATCACCACCCCCCTTTTCCAAAATAGGTTTGGTTTAGACACAATAGAGCCACGAAAAATTTTTGCTACCCCACTAACTGCTTGGTGTTGCTAATCATGTTGTGTACGTGTTGGCAAAGGATATGGCTATAACTGATGCCTTGACTTTTTTATTTTGATTTTATGAGGTTTTATTAGGCACGGAGCTGAATCAAAACATGGCAAAGGTCACTAACTTCAATTCAGTTACTGCAGCAGCCATGGTACATCAACAGATTCAAGGAATTAGGATATCATGTCAGAGATGGTGCAAGGAAGAGCTATATTATGGGTCCTTGCTTCCTCAGCGCTCATCTTTATCCTCCACCCTATTCAATATCAATTTCACTCTTTGATCAAAATGATTTACTCTTCCGGATTAAAAAGTATTTCTTATGCTGATAACACACAGTTGTTTATTTGAATTGACCACCCTCCAAAGGAACTTGCATAATTTTTGGATAGATAAAAGCAAGCTGAAATTAAATTCAGAGATAATGGAGGTTCCAATATGTGCCCATTACTCCTCATGGAATAGTAACCTTTGGCGAGCATGCGGGGGCCCCCACGTGACCCGTCTGAGGTGGTTAGAAACGTGAGTTTTAAGTTTGACAGAGGACTTGCCCTGGAGGCCCAGTTCAACTCAGTAGTTAGTGTCTTCCTGCTCATTTCATCTAGAAATACTCCTAAAAAATTAAACAATATCCATTTAAAGCATCATCCAAAGGTTGCAGTCGTGGCTGTCCTATCACGGACTGACAGTGCCAAAGCCTTGTATTTGTGACTCTCAGCTGCTTTGCTGTCACATTTGCAGATGATCCAGAATCTGGCCATAAGTGTTGACATTGGAAAATGTAAATTTGACCATATTAATGAGAAAAAAACATTAGCTTCACTGGCTTCAAGTAACCCAACGAATATTCTTCAAAACGCTCTGTCTGACCCACAAAGCCATTTAGGTCAGGAGTAAATCTATTCTAAACTACTTGATGGGACGATACTAACCTAACCATATCTTAAGCCCCACCTCCAGAATTTGGTCTTCAAATGCTGATGTAAAAAAATGTGAATCAGGCAAAGATCCTTTCCAGTCCTGGGGGCAAAAGCCTGGGGCAATCTAAAAGACTTCTTGCAGCGGATTGCTGACATTAGCATCTCCCAATGAAAAATGTAAAACTCGCCTGTTTGTTTAGGCCCTCTGTCTTTTTACTTACTTTCCTATTGCCTTTCTGGCTTACATTTTTTTTAATGGTACATATAAAGGGGTCCCAGTTGCGAAATTGGTTTGTACATAGATAAATTACACATTCAAAAAAATTAAAGCTATATTTCGTGAGTGATGTTGTTTATTCACATCCTCGATCATAAAGGTATTATGCATTCATTGTAGAATTTAAAAACGTTCAAATGACCAAAGAGAGGCGTGGGTGAAAAAAGGGTAGATGGAAAGGGGGTAAGTGATTGGTGAGGGTTTAAGGTGATGTAGATAAAGTTGACAGAAGTCACATGTGGTCACATCAGTACATTTTTCAAAGTTGACATCACATGAGCACACTGTTGTTGCCATAAAGCTCTTATTTACATATATGTTTTAGTCCTATCCCAATATTGCAACACGCCAAGAATGTTCTGTTATCCTAAGGTAGGACAGGTGAAAGGTAAGTCGACGTTTCGACCCCTGGTGGTGTAGGTTCACTTGCACCTTACTGCGGGGTCTTCATCAGGACTGGTGAGGTGGAACAATAGAAATAGACGGGCCCTTGGGCTCCTGACATCAAGAGAGCAACAACCTTAAGGTATATGCGCTAAGAGAAACTCGTGCGTGGATCGTACGATAGACCTCTATTTACCAAGCCCACTCCGTGCTTCAATCGCGGAAGTGGCATTCGACACTGTCTCGAGTGCTCCGATTAATGCTTTTTTTTAAGCCAAGGAACCTGTTTTTCCGGCTTGCATTCCACTTTGAAAATACTATTTTCTGCAATTCAAAGTTCTCCTTGATAGCGACAATAAATTGTATGCGAAAATCATGGCGACGAGGCTGGGTAGGATCATCGGGACCCTGGTCTCCCCCTGGCAGCATGGTTTCGTCCCAGGCAGAGGCACGACCGACCATATAAGGAGAGCCATTACACTATTTGATATACACGCTGCTGAGGGGGGGAGGGCCGCGATGACCCTCCTTGACGCAGAAAAAGCATTTGACCGCGTCAGGTGGAGCTTTCTGTGGAAAGTGATGGGAGATAGAGGTTTCGGCCCTAGATTCTTGCAGGCAATTCGGGCTATGTATTATAATCCAACGGCTAGCATTCATCTTATGGGCGAGCACTCGGGGAAGATCCACATATCAAGAGGCACGCGACAAGGGTGCCCGTGCTCGCCCATTCTCTTTGCACTATATATAGATCCTTTAATAACTCTTTTAATGAATAGCAAAATCAAGCCAGTTCTTACCAATGGATTCCATACTAAGGTTCTCGCCTATGCGGACGACGTTGCCATAATGACTACGGATCCCGATAGTGCATTGAGGGAAATAGTTAAAATCACCTCTGAATTTGGCAGATTATCCGGATATCGCCTGAACGTAGCCAAGACGCAGGTATTATGTACCAGCAATATCATTAAAATGGATAATAGATATATGGACTCAGTAGTTTACTTAGGTATCTTAATTAACGCCCAGCCAAGGGACATTATTAAAGATAACTTCGAGCCATTACTGGTAAAGATCAAACAGGACCTAAGAAGAATAGACAAGCTCCACCTATCAATTATAGGAAGGGTTAATGTCATAAAAATGACTATCTTCCCCAAGATTCTATATAAATTTAGGTCTATCCCATTCAGAATAGATGACACAATGATTAAGGAAATGGAGTCCTTCTTCATGAACTTTGTATGGCATTACGGCAAGGTCAGGAGATCTAATAAATGTATGTCCCTTCCCCAAGAAAAGGGTGGGCTGGGATTACCTAATCTCAGGTTTTATAACTGGGCTTGCCTCCTTACAGGGATGTCAGTACTTTTCTTCCCAGAGGACATCAGATATAGTCAGGGAGATATCCCCTCTATCTATCATCTGGCACTCGGGAGAGAAGTATACGGGATACTGTCAAGGAATCACGATAAGCGTTTCTTTAAGGCATTTGGCTATAAGGTACTAGAAGATATCTGGGGGATATGGTCCTCTATATATAAAAATCAGAATATCCCAAGATATAACCAGCATACCTTATTGTGGAACTCAGATCTATTCCCGCATTTAAGCGAGGATGGTCCTTGGAAACACTGGGAAAGGCAGGGGATCACTACACTCGGCCAAGTAATGATAAAAGATGTTTGTAGGCCCCTCGAATTGTTGAGAACACGGTTCTCATTATTAGGTGGTCAAGAGTTTAAGTATATGCAGCTGGTTAATATAATTAAATCAAAAAGACCGTGCTTGAATATATCCAAAGGATGTGCTCTACTAGATTATATGAAAGGTGGTGGTCGCAGAATCAAGGAATTTTACGGGTTATTCTTGGAGAGCCTCCCCGATGACTTGATCAAGACAGAGGAAAGCTGGGCCTCTAAATTGCATGATCCAGACATCGATCTTGATAGAGCAATTGCAATGGATAAAAGGTTTCTGCGATCATCAAATCTAAGAGCACAGCATTTTAAGACCCTTTTTAACTTATATTACACACCAGCTAAATTGTTTAAATGGGGTAAGAGATCAGATCATAACTGTCCCAGGTGTGGTAATGGGCCAGCAGATGTATTGCATATGTTCTGTAGTTGTGGAAAACTGGGACCCATTAAAAAGGAAATTGAAAAGTTTTTAGAGGGGCTGCTAGCTGTCAGAATAGACCTATCCCCTACTCTTTTAATACTTGGTTGTGATGCAAAGTTGGGTCTGAGCACAGAGATAGAGGCGCTGGTTTTTATATCCACAGCCGTTCTCAGGATACTAGTTGCTGCCGCTTGGAAGGATGTTGAACCCCCAACCTTTCAAATGTGGATTTGTAGGCTGTTAGGGATCCACAATATTGAGTCAGAACTGTACGCCCTCAAAGGAATTAAATCTAGAGAAATGGGGCTACGGATATGAGCACCAGTGGCCAGGTGGAGGAAGGCCAGGTGTGGTGCCCTATAGTATAGTTTATATTGTGGGTCGGTTTTGTTTATGATTCCAATGGTTTATTTAATTTCGCCCTTCTTTTAATTGTCTCTGCCTGTAAATACTGATTCCTGCTATTGGTCGTATTTACTGTATGTATCATTTGTATTTATGTATTTATTTATATATTTATATATATACTTATCTATTACATATTGCTGTTTTAATGTACACTATGCTGCTATGAGCTTTCAATAAAAAAAAAAAAAAACAAAGTTCTCCTTGATGGTAAGGCAGAAGGTGTTTTGGAGGAAAATATAGGTAGCTAAGTTTCTTATTCTGGAGGAATAACCCTAACAGAACTGGGCAGTGGTTATTTGAAGACTGTAAAATCGACATGTAGAACATCTACCGCTGATTCCAGAAGCTAGAAAATGCAGCCACATCACCCCGCTCCTTTTGTCAGAGCACTGTTTTTCTCTGGAAGCAAGAATAATATTCAAAATTGTTTGTATCAATCAATGACAGTCAATGACACTTTATTTGTGTGATTAATAAAAACCAATACAAAAGGACGATCAATATAGAAGAATTAGTTAAAATAGAATAACATATATACAATTCTTAAAACCCACCATTTCATGTTTTGTTTTATAAAATGTAGTTAGTATAAGTCCTTTTAATGGGCCAAAGCTAAGTTTCAGTGGGGGCCCTGACGGTGTGGGTCCCTCAGCCAGATGGTTCCCAGATGGTGCCAAGGTTGGCCTGTCCATAAGAGCTTGGCGGGTGTGATAGATGAACTTAGCAAAATTGGCCATATGCTTCACTGTGTCTAGCAAATATAACTGTTGAACGGCCTCATTTGCCGTCCATGTGCCTAGTTGAAGGAGAATGGGCCTTAGTTAGGAACGGCAGGCTGGCAACAGGCCAGGGCAGCATAGCAAGAGGTGAGCCAGCAAGTCCCGCTTGTAATAGCAGAGGCGACACTCCGTGATGGCTGGCTTTACTTTCACAGAGGGATACGGATATTTTAGGGGGAGCGAGAGTAGTCTGGCTGCTTGTTTGTATCCCTTTCTTCGAAGATGCTCAACATTGCCTCAAACCCCCCATTGAGGGGGCCATGTCTGCTTCCATGTACACATCCCAGCCCAGGTCATTTTGGACTCCGCACTCTCAAGAAAATTACAGACAATATCCAGGCATTTTCTAGTTCCCGGTTTGCTCCCAGGTTTTGGAACTTAATTCTAGACTTTATAAATCCTCACCTTCCGGTTGACCATGAAGAGCCCCGCTTCAAAACCCACATGGTGCTGGACTACTGAGGTATTTTTGTACCTGTCTAGTGAAATGGCTCACTGTTGTAATATGTTCTACGGTTCTGATTACCGCTCTATTACCCTGCGGCCAACGTCCACGCGTTAGAAAGAGCCATATGTAAACATGAGGCAAACACCACAGCAGCATTGTTGATTGACAGTCGGATAGAGTCACTTTTGGACCGTCACCACAAGAACAAGCTTGCAAAAAATATTACCTTGGAGTACAACTTCACTTTGAACTGAGTCTTCCGGGTGGAAGAAAGAGAGCATGGTCTACAACAATTCTGAGGAAAAAGTTGTGCAAAACTGCATTTTCAAGTCCTATTTCAGCCAATGCACTTGTTGCTCAAGTGAAGGAAGAAAACATTTACAGTAGGTTGTAACCAAAATGCACAGCGAAGGTGCACAAGTTCCCTGGAAGGTTGATTCAACACCTTAAAGGTTTTTGCAAGCCTGTAGTCCTTATTGCTCCTTGTTGCATCATGCCCTGCAGGACAATCAGTGCGGCTGCACCGATGAAGCGTCATTCCAAGTACCTCCCTGTGAATCAAGGTCTTCAAGGAACCCTTCATAAGTTATCACATTTTAACAAACTCGAGGACACAACAGTGCATCGTTGCTTTCTGATGCCATCTAATCACACTGATGTTCACTCTTTCTGCCTAGAGTGCACCATTTAATGACCATTAAGCGGTTCGCTGAACCTATGAAAATCATCGTACAATATTTAAAGCCCCCAATTCCAAACTGTACCATCGGTGTTACCTTTAGAAACAAAAAAGAAAAGTGTGTTTTAATAATAGTCGTGTGGTCTATGCTGTCACATGAAACTTCCTTAGTGAAGAAGATCCCTTTTGTTGACAAGGATCTTAAAATGCAATTCAGTGAGCAGCAGCAGGGCAGGGGTCAAGTTTGCAAGCTCATGCTTATAAAGCTCAAAGCTTACATTTCTAGCCAGCTTTCCTCTTTCTCCCCAGGAGTAGGCATTTTGATAGGCCAGAAGTGCCAGGGCTTGCCCATTAGTGCATCCCTGATGATGGGAAGAGGATCAAGTAAAGCTACAATACACCTTGTGTCCCAGTGTCCATGGCCTATGTTCACATCCAGTACAGTGCTCACAGGGTCAAACAAGGGGTTACACTTCCCTGCCTGAACTCCTTTCTTAACCCCTCCTTAGTTCTTCCTATTCCACCCCAGTAGTATTTCAAAACGTATTACAAAATGCAGTTTGTGACTATGCCCATCAGTGTTTCGACGCCCCAATATGGCTACGTTCATCATCACATGACCTGCTCTACTGTGAAGTTTATGCTGCTGCTGCTGTGATCACTGATATGCACCATCCTACTCGCCTTCAAGACCAGTTCACAAGCAGTGAGAGTGTGGCGGCCATCATATAAGCTGAGATTTATGAGTGCATAATTATACAGAATTGCATAGAATAAGCCTGCACGCCTATTCTACTTTGCATGGTGACAAAGGTATAGTTTTTTAGGACTTAATCCTTTCTTGTAATTCAGAATAAATGTAGTTCATTAATTTTACTTGACTGAAAAGCACTTTTAACGTAACTTTTAAAAATATGAATGAACAAAAGGAAATATATTATAAACAGTTGCACAGGAGTGGTTTTAAGTTCACAGGTTTCTCTTGTTTTCTTCAGGACAGGGAAGTCCATCGTCGTTTGATAACTCAAAGTGCATAATGTCACACTGGGATAAAGGTGCTTGCTCCCTAATGAAATTATGTATGACATATCCGTCATTAATGAAGAGAACAACTATTCCTCTGATTCCATCTCTACCTGTATGAAAAAAGCTAGAATACTTTTATGAGCAAAAGAGAGAGGTGTACAATCTGAGATTGACTGCCTAAAAGGTAAAGGATTTTCTGTTTTGACCTGATAGATCACAATTAATTTTCAGAGATGTATATCTCTCAACACCTAAATCCATAATTTTTTTCCTACCCTCCACTTGTAGTGTCCAAAAGTGTTTTCCATATCTGCTCACTTTAAATTATTTGCTTCCATTATCAGGTACGTGGCACATGCTGAAAGGAGAGAACTATACATCGTTTGCTGGCAGCAGTCTGCATTAACAAGGTCAAACATCCTACAAAATATCAACATTATCAAAAATATTCAATGGATCATTTTGCAATACAAAGGGTGAGTTGCTTTGTTTTTCTCCTTTGGTATATTATATCTTTTACAATATGAATGTGTTGTGGATATTTCATACATATCTACTTTATTTTTATGGATTAAAAAACATAATTGTTGTCACTGTTAGGTGAGCTATGCCTAGATGTTAGATTACTTTCCACAGACTACCACTTTATATGTTTATAATAGTATGCTGGCACGTGTTTTAATACGTAGTGTGACCATGTGTAGGCTGCTGTGCAGGAGATGATTAAATATTCCACTGATCCTTCCTGAGACAAAAATGACTGTATCCCAAAGAGAGAACTGCACACGCTGTTAAAAAAGGCCATGTATAGTTGGGACAGTACACGTTTTCTCCTGACTTGTTTGAATGAGATATATTTTAACCCGCAAAAATAGTGGAAGCGGTGTTGTCAAGGATCATGATGGAATTACTGCCCTTGATTAAAGACAAGGTTAACGTTTAACAACGTAGTTCACGTCTTAATTATCATAAAACATTTTATTACATGTGGACCCATAGCATGTCCACGGAACACATACGGATTCTGATGTTGCTGTTTTGTATTCATAAAACACAAAAGTGTCAGAGGGTCTAAAGAGGTCTATGTGTGGTTCATTAAACTAACAAAAGGTGAGTGTTAATTCATCTGTTGAATGTAAAGACACATTGATGGGTACCTGTGATCATTAACAGAATACCCATCAGTCACCACTCGGAACCGCCCTTCATCATTTGGGATTCCTGTTCACAGCTAGGCACATCACTGGTTAAGAAAAAAAGGTCAGTTGGTTTAACCTTTGCGAAAACCTGAGTGGTGGCCTACGTGGTTCTGAGTGTCACAAACTACCCAACAAGATGGAATGAGGGCGACTGATTTGCAGTGCTCGTGAATGAAAACGTGATGAGTGAGTGAAATTTAAAAATGGGTGAGGGAGCATGAGTTGAGACTAGCTTTATTCTGTTCTATGCTCACTCCACCATTGTTAAAAAGAGCAGCATAAGTAGATTAGCAAATATCTACCTCGGTGTATACAAGGTCAACATGTTTCAGCAATTCACAAGAGACAAAAGAGTCTGTTGCTTTCATCAGGACCAAAAAATAAAGAAATGCTACTGCAAAAGGGTATGAGTGAAAATAAAATTAGTAAAAGATCTCCGTGACTACATACTAATGGTACTGCAACATGAAAAAAGATCACCTGATTCTCTAGGTGTGTTCCTTACTTGCAGTCGTAATGTATGTCACTGTAAAGAGAAAAAACACAAACAGACGCAAGTGAAATGACCACATACATATAGACTTGGCAATATATAATTAATCCACATTTGTCTATAAACCAGATTTGACTATCAATCAATGGTTTTAGTGAAATACCTCATTGGATATGTATTTTTGAAAACATGAAATGCTTAGTTGGACAATTTTCATGTAGAAGTAAGTGCTCCATTTTACCCTGATAATAGAAGCACATGGCCTCACCCCGCCTGGCAACGGCTCAGGACTCGAGGGAAGCTAGTAAGCATCATGAGAAACAATTGGCAGGAGAATAACGTTTATGAATAAATACCACATGGTATTGTCATGGAACTGTGGAAAGGTAATATACCATCCAGTTGAATTCTAGGATTTAAATTCATGTTGAGCCGTTGCCAGGCGGGGTGAGGCCATGTGAAACCATTGATTGATAGTCAAATCTGGTTTATAGACAAATGTGGATTAATTACACATTGCCAAGTCTATATGTATGTGGTCATTTCACTTGCGTCTGTTTGTGTTTTTTCTCTTTACAGTGACATACATTACGACTGCAAGTAAGGAACACACCTAGAGAATCAGGTGATCTTTTTTCATGTTGCAGTACCATTAGTATGTAGTCACGGAGATCTTTTACTAATTTTATTTTCACTCATACCCTTTTGCAGTAGCATTTCTTTATGGTCCTGATGAAAGCAACAGACTCTTTTGTCTCTTGTGAATTGCTGAAACATGTTGACCTTGTATACACGAGGTAGATATTTGCTAATCTACTTATGCTGCTCTTTTTAACAATGGTGGAGTGAGCATAGAACAGAATAAAGCTAGTCTCAACTCATGCTCCCTCACCCATTTTTAAATTTCACTCACTCATCACGTTTTCATACACGAGCACTGCAAATCAGTCACCCTCATTCCATCTTGTTGGGTAGTTTGTGACACTCAGAACCACGCAGGCCACCACTCAGGTTTTCGCAAAGGTTAAACCAACTGACCTTTTTTTCTTAACCAGTGATGGACCTAGCTGTGAACAGGAATCCTGTTAATGATCACAGGTACCCATCAATGTGTCTTTACATTCAACAGATGAATTAACACTCACCTTTTGTTAGTTTAATGGACCACACATAGACCTCTTTAGACCCTCTGACACTTTTGTGTTTTATGCATTCAGCTAGGGAATGTGTCTTTGATTGGTCTGTAAACTCCCTTAGGCCCTTTCTCACCGTATTGTTGTTTTTGCTGTTTTGTATTGCCTTTTTATTCTTAACTGTCTCCAAATGAGAATTAGCAGGTCTTCTCTGGTCCCAGGGAAAGAGCTCTAACATGAAGTCTGATGACAGCAAACAGCACTGAATGCACACACCACTCAACGCATTACCTTGCACTTGAGCAGCACTTGCAATCTGTAGATAAGCAGGCCTGTTTTACAATTTGGGTGTAGGATCCTTTTGGGGACCAGATATTTGTTGGCAGAGCAGTCTCTTAACTAATTGAACACAGTCCCTGAAGACTTTATCAGCAATTAACAACTGGATCCATGTAGGGCACAGCTAGGAAGGTGTTCTTTCCTTTTTTGATGAGCAGGAGATCAAAAAATGAAATAGCTCGCTTTGCTGATTGACCTTATTTGGCACTACCCCATAACTAGGAGATTGATCTTCTGAAACTGTTTCTTTCTCTATCACAGTTCAGAAATGGAAACTTTCTTTCTCCGCCTCCAACATGACCAATGACCTAATATCACCTGTGCTCCTGTGACCACTTACCATAAGCAAACTGTTGGAGGCTTATGGTCTTATTCCATTTTGAAGGCAGCACCCACCCTCCTTGAAAAAGATCCTAATCTATGGTTTTGCTATCTTTCAGAGTTTATGAAATCGGTGTACAGGGCCAAAAGTTGTTGAACCATGAATATCAAAAAGATGCAGTGAAAACTTGCCTTAAAGACCTGCCTTGTCAGAAGAGAACTGAAGAAGCCAGCAAATCTACAAGCAAACAACGAAGTGCAGTTTTTTGTTTTGAACAGTCCTGGTCTGCTTTTACTATTCTATGGTAGCCTGAGCCCTTTGGGATCAGTTATGTGTTTCAGCTCAATAAAATTGCATTTAGAAGTCATTTTGAATCATTGTTATTTCAACCTGTGTTTTGTGTAGTCTTTTCCCACAGATCACAATATTAGAAAAAAGTCAGGTAATGTCTTATACACAAATGAAGGCAATCTCTACTGAATGAGAGAGTACCACAAGTTAAAATCTTTCTTTTGAATGCAAAGTGTGTTGTATTTTTGCTAATTCCTACTTCAGATTTTTTATATTTTACCTTCTTATTAGTTACTTAGAAGTCGTTGGACTGTTTAAACAAGGTGCATTTATTACATTCTAGTACAATTCCCTATTGTACAGGATGTTGCGTAGGTCAGGCACCTTAAAGTACTTGTTTAGCAACAGATTAGTTGATCTAAAGTACTTGACGGGCACTGGATTTGAGAAGATATAGAATGTACTCATGTCACAGAATCTGCAATGAATATTACAGCTCTCACTCAAAAATAAATAGTTCATTAGTTGCACACACCCATCTAAATGTTTCCTGCAATCATCCAGGAGCAATTCACACTCCCCTTTGCAATTGACATGAAGTCGTCCTACAGTGAACCACACCCCTAAATTTTTCATGAAATCATCCTGGAGCAATCCACGCTCGCTCTAAAGTTGTCATGGAGCCATCCTAGAGTAATTCACAGTCATCCACAAGTTGTCCTGGAAGCATCCTAGAGTAGTCCTCAGTCCTTGTGAAGTTGGCATGGAATCATCCTTTAGTAATTAACACTCATCCGGAAGTTGTCAGGTGGTATTCCCCGAGTAGGAAAAGATCATCACGCATATTCAATTGAAGTAATCAGGACACCATCCCAGAGTAGTTTTAGTGATGACTGGTCATCACATTTAAATATTTTGCCCTGTGGGCATACTTCAGGATGGCCTGGGATGACTTCCCCAGATAACTACAGGAATAGCCCTGCTGAAGTCATCAGATGACACCAGACTCACTCCAGGATGATCTTTCTTTTTGACATGGGTAATGAGATGCCCGACATGATTAGTTCTTTCTTTGTTTTTAGCTCTCTTTGTGAGTGCCTGAGTAAGGCATTCTCTCCCTTTTACAAGTTGTAATTTGAGTGCATGATGTAACTAAAAAGCAGAGAACGTAGTACGTGCTGTATCAGACAACAATCAGACCTCAAAATAGAATAAGTACAATTTTCAGAAAAAAACATAAAACAATGGATACAAGCGAAATGAAACAAAATAACTGGCGCTAACTCCTTGACATTTCATATTTCTTGAGAAAGTATTTTTGTGTCTGTCAAAGAACCCGGTCAATAAGGAAATTGTTGTAAGTGAAGACAGCAAAAATAATAATATTCCAGAATGGGGGTAGGAGGGGACGTGATTGCTCTCTCCGCTCCTGCTAAAAAGGCACGAATATCAGTCTCTCAGGTGACCCTTCGATGTCGCTTGGTTTCTGAGTGCGCAGCACCTGTTGTAAACAGTAAACACTGCATGTAGAGTGACGTAAAACTTTACCTTTCTTTTCCAAGTTGACGCCTCGCTTCAGGTCAGTCCTCACAGGCTCCTTTCCTTGTCCTGCGCCCCGTCCCCGACCCAGCAGCTGAGCATTAATGAGCCAGCGCCTTTAAATAGCTCCTCCGAATTCCAGTCTGCGCTGGCATGTGTCCACTCTCCCTCGGCTGTGTATGAGCGTGCCCTGCACACACTCCATAGGAACACCATTCACGTTATTAACTTAATTTGTGTTTTTAGAGTTTGTTGCCTTTCCGTAGTGCTGTACATAAGGGCAAAGGGAAAGTACCGTTCAGTAACAGAGTCAGTCGTGAGGGCATCTACGTCGCCATCGGATGTACATTCACTAGAACTCTGGAACAGCAATGCTGTGTTTGATGGCGTTTGGTGCTGTAAACATTTGACAATGTGATGTTTGTGTTGTGATGGTTTGTGAAGACAGTTTTCGTGATTGATTTTTGCGAAGCATGATGATGTTTCGTGATGTGACGTTTAGGGATCTTTGATCATATTTGCTGAGGGGATGGTTAGAGGTGTGATGTTTGGTGACGTCATTTTGGCAATGTTATGTTATTATGAAGGTCTGATGTGTTATGGAATGACAGGGTATGGTAAGGTACCTTATGGTGAGTTATGGTATGTCGTCGTATGGAATGGTATGTCATGGCGTGATACATTGGGACATGTTATGTTTTGTTACTGTAGTCTGTAGTAAATGTGTCGGACACACCACAGTATAGAGAGGCCACATTCCATATCTCAGCTGTAGCTGAACTCCCACACGGTCAGAAGTGAAGGATTCATAAAGGTAACCAGGTGCAATATGGGTAACCTTGGGTCACCTTTGGCAGGAGGCAATAGAAGCTTGCAGGGAAGTGATAGACAGCAACGTCCTCCAATCAAGAGCAAGAGCTGACCAACAGCCCACTCAATGTATATGGGGCCGATTCACAGAACTAACTTAAAACAAAATCCTAAACTTACTACTTTTGGTATTCACAGAAAGCATTTAGTAGTAGTAAAGTTAGTATTTTGTCTTAAGTCTGTCTTAAGTCAAACTTAAGACAAACTCCCAACTTTACTACTACTAAATGCCTTCTGTGAATACCAAAAGTAGTAAATTTAGGATTTTGTCTTAAGTTAGTTCTGTGAATCAGGCCCCTTGTGTCTGCAGGTCCGGCTTCTGGCCTGGGTCAGCTGGGCCCAGCCCTGGGCCGCCAGTCTTCTGAGGGGGGTAAGCAACTTCTGCCGATTCCCTGCTCCAATGCTGCAAGCTCTGTTTTTACCACCCCATAAGCCTCCGTTCTTGCCCTTCCATCTCCCTCTCACCCCCTGCTGCCACACACTATTAACCCCCACCCCTCCAACAAACAACTAGGCACCAGCATGAGGAGCTAATTTGTGAGTGAGGCAGGTGAATGAGGGAAGTGCTGAGATGTTGGCATTCAGAGGCCGGTCACAACTCTGATGTAGACAGCCAGGGACTCACCGCTGAACACAAAAGGGCTAATTTTATTCACAAGCAGCAAAGGTGCCAACTTTCTTTCTCCCCGAGGGTCCCATCCTGACAAAGTCTGACTGTGTATGTATTCAAAGTAATAGGTCTGGCCAATAAACATCTATAGTTGTCTGTAGCCAGGACCTAAAAAATTCAGGTTATAAGGTAAGTAGCTGAAACGTTTCTCCACAGCGAGGTTGCGGGCTGCATTTGCTGCCAAACACGCAACTGCGCATGCCTAAATAACGCATGCCTTAACCACGAGGTCTTTACGATGACTGCGTCTTTACTGCGCATGTCTTTACCACGCATGCCTTTACAAAAAATTTCATTGTAAAGGCATGCCCAAAGCTAGTTGTTAAGAACTTGGGGGTGAAACTTGATCAGAATTTGAGTTTAAAGGAACATGCTAACTTCGTCACAGGAGCTTGTTTTAGAACAATTGGCCAGTTAAGGCGAGTCTTCCCTCTGCTGCCTGACATCCATAGGAAGACTCTTGTGCAAACCCTGGTGATAAGCCGTTTGGACTACTGCAACGGCCTCCTCATATCAGCAAATGAGGAGGCGCTTAATCGTTTGCAGGTAGTCCAAAATACGGCCGCCAGATTGATTCTAAATGCTCCTGCAAGAACCCCGTCCAAACCTCTGCTAAGACATCTCCACTGGTTGCCAATACGACAACGTGTTAAATTTAAAATCTGCTGCTTAGTGCACAAATGCCTTTATGGGCAAGGCCCCAGATATCTGGCACAAAAACTTCAGATATACAAACCTGAACGCCTTTTACGCTCCAGCAATCAATGTCTACTGGAAATCCCCACCATAAAAAAAGTCAGACAAGGTGGACGTGCTCTTTCCTTTATAGGCCCTACCATCTGGAACAAGCTTCCATCCAACCTGAGACACAATGATAATCATCTGTGTTTCAGGAAAACATTAAAAACTCTTCTGTTTCAGGAAGCATAACCCACCCTGTGGTACCACACGTAGTCAACATTTCCTCAGTACCGATGCGAGCAAAGCGCGGAGATACCTCATAGGTCGATTCTGGCGCGATATAAGCAATTAAATAAATAAATAAATAAATGTTTGGTAAAGGTATATGCGTGGTAAAGATGCCACCCCTGCCCTGAGCCCTAAAATCCGGCCCTCCTGCATTCTAATCTACCCACCCCAGCCCTACTAACTACCTCTAATAAGGAGAACAAGGGTACCCCAATATGTGAACCGGTGGTGGTAAGCTGTTTTGGGAAACAATGGTTCTGGTGTGGCCTAAAGGTCCAAGCTGAAGTGACCCTGTGGGGGGCACTATGAATGAGAGTAGGAAGCTAATTCTTAAAAGGGAGCGATAAGTAATATAAAGAGGGACATGTAGGTCAGTATATGACAAATGTTTATTCCAAAACAATAGTATTCAGGTGCTCACACAATAAGTGACAATAAGCGTGACGTGAAAAGTGAGGGTGATATTAAAATAAAGGCATTGCATTGACAACAGTAATCAAAGCCCTTTTAGATGATTTTTACAGAGTAAAAGGAGTTCATGTTGTAGGGGGTCGACGGCGTTTCAACCTCAATTATTTGAGTTCATCTTCAGGACATAAATAGGTGAGCAAGCTGAAATGGGCTGGAATGCTGTTAATTAACATCCGGGGTTGCAAACGCCTGTGCAAGGCTGTGCTCCTCTGTAGTTAAGCGTGGGAGACTATAGTACGGAATCAATACTGGAAGAGCAGCTGGCTGCTGAATGGCATCGTTCAGTGGCGAATATTTATTTTAGGAGAATCCAGGGCACTTAATGACAACCTGGAGAGTAAAAACAGAACTTGCCCTGCTTCTGCTGAAGTCTGCGCTGAGTGCAGACTACAGCAGAAGCAGGACATGCTAATAACTACCAGAACCTCCCGCCCTGAGCCCTAAAATCCGGCCCTCAGGCCAAAAAATCGACCTTGACCACAGCAATCCCGGCCTGAGCCCTAAAACCGGCCTCCACCCCTAAAACCTACCCCACTGGCCTCAGCCCAACTTACCACACTGCATCCAGGTCCTTCCTGCAGTGATCCTTCTAGTTCCTCTCCACGCCCACTCAGACAGCTAGAACACGACTGTCTTAACCACGCATACGTGTGGTTAAGGCATGTGCGTGGTTAAGGCAAGCGCTGTTCAGCTTGCGGGGAAACAGCACGCGTACTAAAGTCCTTGTTGCTAAGGCCATTTCCTGCTAAATACTCACCCCAGTCAGACTGCTTCCTGGCTGGGATCACAGTGGTTTAAAAGCCTCCTCCTCATGCCTCTATAACATGTTTACAAACCCTTCTGATTTGGAAGCTTGGTGGCACCTCCCTCTGGGTGCCTGAGGCAACTCTGTTTCTGGTTTGACTTCACTGGAGGGGAAAAGTGTGTGTTGCAGGGGGAATTGTATAAGGCAGTGAACATGTCTTTCTCACATCAGTGGTTCACATTGGCCTTGGCACTTGTGAACAGTAAATGTTTATGTCATGCTCCTCTCTCACAGACAATGATAAAATAATCTTAACATTTTAACTTGATTGTTCCAAGTAATATAGACACTGCACACATGATGCACTGGTTGGTTTACTGGTTTCAGGACTGTTTTACTTTATCATCATTGCTTGGGCTTTGCCCATCCCACAGGACAGAGAAACAGGACTGGGCTGTATGGCGAACATTGAAATGTACTTGCCTTAGACAAAACGGCTGGAACCTGCATACAAGATTAAAGGTGCCCTCAATGTGCACAGTGCATCAGTCAAGAGAGTATCATATATGCCAAACTGTGACAATTCCTATAAAAAAACAGCCCTTCTTAATTTACCCAGATTGTTACTGATTACCAACCCCATGAAATTAACCACATCCTATCTTCTTTTCTCCTTGTCACCTCTCGCAAACCCTTTGCACTCACAGTACATTTCCGCCATGACTGTAACGGAGACTTGTAACGGGACGACCATACCGGTGGTACGAAGGATTCGGGACGTGCACTAAGAACAGACGACTGCTACACAGGTCGGTCGTCCCGTTACTACTTATTGTGGTTATTTACGCCACATGCCTATTGAGGATGCACGGCCGCGATTTTGGGTTGATTGTCGTAATAATTTCTATCAAGGGGTATTTATATCGTATTAGCACATAGAACCGCGAGCGGAGTACTTGCAAATACCTGGATTAATGGGAATCCTTCTTGTAATGACCCTTTGCAACTCTAACTGAACTACTCTGGTTGATATTCAAAATAGATATATGTATGCCAAGATTCTGGCCCAATAAGGTACTACCAACGATTTTTGAAACTTTTATCCTGACAACTCTTCACAACAAGTTTGTCTATGAGAACGAGGCACTATTTGGATCATTTAGTTTAGGACCATCTTTGGACCCATAAGTAACTATTGAGCCCTGACGGAGATCCAATGGAACGAAACGCGTTGGCTGAGGTTTTAAAAGATTGAAAAGAATAAAGTATATTTTGGGACAAATTTGAAGCTCTCTTGAATTTTCCTATTTGGTGCACCGTCCTTCTCTACAAAAGCTTTGGCATCTATTTTGCAGTGGAGCATTTGTGTGGCGAGCTCCGGACGTGTCTTGCACAACCTATGGACTTATACTTTTACTTTGAAATTGAGGTGCTCAACCGTGGTCAGCCACACAGTCTGTCTAAAAAATAGATTAAACTGACCCAGTCTGGCTTCAATGATAGGTCTGAATCAATGTTTGACACTGTCAATGCAGTAGATGGCACTATAGGTACTGTACTCCTCTAGTGACATTTAACTTACTGGCCCTGGGACATTTTGTACCATATTGTAGGGGCTTATGGGTAGGTTATATATGCCAATTAAGAGTATACTTCAATTTCATCATGTAGAAAGGAGGAGCTCAGGCACTTTACCACTGGTTGGAAGAGGTGAAGTGCACAGAGTACTCAAGCCAGCAAAAATACTGGGCACAGTAAAAGGCGAAACATCTGGGATAATCACACACAAAAGGCAGACTTCCTACACTGCCCAAACATCTCAGAAGCAAACTTAAAGGGACCCAATAAAATCTGAATTGTGCTCAACTCCAAAATGCTCGCGGTCACTGCTTTCTCCATCATGCTATGGTAACCTCCAGCCTTTTGTTCATTCTGTTTACGTTTCAAGTCAGCCCCATGAAATATCAACATTAATCCTTGGCCCATGTGGTGGTTTATTACTTGGCCCTTTAAGTGCATGCAAGAGCTGCTCATGCTAGGAAAGTTGTGGTCTCCATGTTGGTCAGTTGTAGACTGGAGACTGGGGGTCTGGCAGCATCGTTGGTGGTGTGTCATATTATGCTAATAAAGACATCCTGCAATTACATTGGCTCAGTGTCTTAACACTGGTGACAAGTGGATCTGTATTGGGAACCAGCACAACCATTAATTCCACTGATAGGTTGGATGAGATGGAGGTGGGTGCCAGGGTCCGGTCTGATCGGCAAAATTACAAGCAAAGGTTTGATGAAAAATATTCGGTGAAGAGCAAGAAGTGGAATGTTGGGGCTCAGGTCTTGGTAAAGAAACCAAAGTTGCATAACAAGGGGGTGACGGAGTATATGGGCCCTTTCACCATTGTTGCCATGAAGAAAAATGTTGTAAGAGTGCACACAGGAAGCAAGCGGAGCATGCCCAGGCTTCCAAGGTTCCCAAGCAGCAAACCACCCCCCAGTGGTCTGGTTGACAACTCTAGGGGTAGAAGTACTTTGGGGAGGGGTCATGCCATAAGGCATAGGAGAATTCCTATGCGGTTCAGAGATTTTGTAATGAATTTACTGTAACTATTTTTATATTGCATTACTGTTTCCTGTTTAATGTTTTTTCTTCTTCTTTCTTTCCTCGTCCTTTTCCCAACCTATATTTCATAGCATTAGTATTTGCATTTTGGGGGTTTTATTTTATAGTTGACATTTCAGTGTGTTCTTAACTGTTTTTTCTTTGTTATGTAAGGGGGAATGTGTTATGTTTTTTTAATTAACTTGGCCCTTTAAATGCATTCAAGGGCAGCTCATGCCTGGAACGTTGTGGTCTCCATGTCAGAGGGTTCCATGTTGGTCAGTTGTAGACTGGAGACTGATTGTCTGGCAGCATCGTTGGTGATGTGTCATCTTAACCGCATGCGCGCTAGCGGAATTCTGCTCGAGTGCTGAGATTTTTAAAAACGCATGTTTCATGACGAGCTGGGCTCGTCATGAGCGTGCGAGGAGGCTACCTCATGACGAGCCCAGCTCGTCATGAGCGTCGAAGGGGTTAAGCTAAAAAAGACATCCTGCAATACCATCAGTCTCTCAACAGCCCTCCAAATTCTCAGGCACTAAAGGCACCGACAAGCCACTAATCAAAATCTGAAACCGTGCAAAGCTGTTTTGCAAGGATTCTCCTTCTGTTCAGACACAAAGATGTAAAACTGTATCCATCAGTGCTGCTGCTGTGAAAACCTACTGCAAACATATGTTAAACACCTCAGACAAAGAGCATTACATGGAGAAGAGCAATGCATGGGCGTAGGAAGCGTGGGGGGCGCGGGGGATATATCCCCCCCAGATTTTGGAGTGGGGGGGACACGGGGGACATGGGTGGGGGAACGAGGCGACAAAAGATTTTCCCCTCTGCCTTCTGTTATTCACAGGGCCATTAGCATGTGTAAGTGCTACCTAACGACCCTGTACTTGACCTGCCTGGAGTCAAAGTCTTCAAAGAGGCCACCCGCCCTCTGCCCTTTGTCATGCTGCATGAAGGCTCTGCGGTCTGGGAAGGGCATAGAAGGAAAAAAAACTCTGTCTCTTTTCCGTCATGCCCAGGGAAGGCAAGGACAGTGCCAACTCCTGATCTGCCTCTGGCAGCTTCCCTCCGCCCCCCTCCCTCTCTTTATTCCTCCATCTCTTTCTGTCTCGGTCTCCCTCCTCCTTCAGTTCTGATTTCTATAGACAGCTCTTAAGTACTCTCTTGCTTCACCTTTTCCTTATTTGTTTCCCTGTGAAATGGATCCAAAAATGAGCAGACTACTTTGGCTCAGACAGAGAGAAAAAAATTATTCAATATCTAACGAAAGCGTCACATAGTGGTCAGTAGACAGGCCAGATTGTTATTTACACCCACACACATTATCGCCACTTTACAGAGTTTGCCAGTGAAAACGCTACTTTTTTTTTTTTCTTCTTTCTTTGAACAACATTGTTTTCCCAGGGTGGGTAAGTGCACCATTCCTAAAGGGACTGCAACACCTGGTTGATGGGTGGAGTGGAAATGTTTAATATGATCGTTTTCAACTATTTTAATTATTTTAGCTTATAAAATGTGTACTGCGGCTCTGTGTCCGAGGATGTGGTCCTTTTTAAACCAAACTGCTTACATTTTGAAAGGATTTAAGCAACGGACATTGAAATGGGTCCCTTCCTAATCATGTAGACCTGTTCTGAATTTTTCAAGCAAAATCACTTACTGATTTCTGAATAATGAGTTTAAAACTGTTAAGGTAACCATGTTGTTCCTGAATATATTTCACATGCTTTGCCTCTTCTTGCATTCCTTATGAGTGTTTACTTTTTCCAGGGTGATTCATTTTTTTCAGGCAGCATTTTACTGTTGTCTAGTGCATAATTTTGGATTTAGTCGCAGCACAATTGAGTTGTAGCTGAAGGCAGTGCAATTGTCTCTCAGTGGGGCAATATGGTGTTCAGTGTGGGGGAGGATGTGGCACTCTGGCCAGAGCTGCTGAATTTGGAACTGGCGCACCATTTTCAGCCTTCATGACCAGTCCACCAGACCGCACTCCTGACAGAACTGATTCTGATGCTACACCTTAGAAGGCCCAATAGGCCTTAGAAGCCCTGGTGTCTTAGCACCCGCAGGTGGACCCTAACGGTGGCAAGTGTGAGTTAACCTTGAAGGCCTGTCTACCACATTCCATACTGAAGCACACCCTAGATCGACAGTGACACTGAGGTCACAAGATCCTTGAGGCCAGTCCACCGCACCCATTGGTACCTCCATTGGCCTTTTTCAGCAGTAGTAGTGCAACTCACCAGGAAACGGCAATGAAGGATTTGCATGCACACCAAACTTAGGGGGTGTTTATAATGGAGGTGGGACCGCCATGTCACCCCGTCAGTGGTGGCCCCACCGCCATCGGTGACTGCATCACCACCAGCCATTTTACAATGGTGGGTGGTTCCCTGGCGGTCGGAAAGACCAATCGCCACGCACCCGACTGGCTCCTTGGGCCTTCCAGTGCGGCGGAGGGGCTCGTGGTTCCTTCAATGCTAGTGGTGCCTACCAGGCACCGCACTAGGGATTACGATACCTCTTACCCGCAAGCCTATCCATGGCGGTTCACCCGCCATGGAAAAGTTGGCGGAAAGGGACGTTGGGGGCTCATAGCAGGCCCCTTCCCCCAGGCATAGGACCAGGTGGCATCTAAGATGCCCCCCTACATATCACTGAACCATGTGGCAGGCACCGCATTGTGCCTGTCACGTAGTGCAGTGATAGATGTAACATGTCCGTTTTTACATTGCAGCGGATGATGCAGCCAGCAGCACCTGCTGCAATGTAAAAGATAGGCACTGCAAACGTCATGATGGCGGTCGCATTGTAATTACTATCGTGGGGCCGCCACCTTGAAGGCCAGCGGTTCCATTCCCCGATTTGATGGCGGATGGATTGAAGTCCGCCTGCCATCGTAATCAGCCCCTAATTTTGCAAACTTCATGGCCTCTGCTTCATTCACAAACACTTTTAACATGTGCAGCCTGCTTTCGCGCCACTGGAGTTATGCAGTAATGGAGGCCAAAAATATGTCGCAGTGTTGACTAAATTATGCAACAATAAAAAGGCTGCAGCGTAATGTGGTGCATTTTATGATACTTTATTATTTTGATATATTTATACATACTAACAGCCTCTGCAAAGCTTTTGCATCATTAGTACCTGTGTAACATACAAATGCAGCAGTGGGAAAGGTGACCAGTCAACCTTTGCAAAGGGCCCTACACTTCACAGCAGCATAAGTCACATTTCTTTTAGTAGTTTTTGATCCGTTTGAGCTAAAAAATTGTTTTGGGTAAAATCGTTAGATTATGCAGCAGATTATGTATTGTGTGGCAAATATGATACAGCCATAGTTAAGTGGAAAACATTTTTCCACTTAACTGAATTTTGTTCCAGCATTGTAGTTGATCAATTTGTAAGTACGCCAAACCCAAAAGTCGAGTTTGGACACAATTTGCATTTTAAAAGCAGTCCTACAACACAGGGCTACTTTTAAACTGACCTCTAGCTTCAGCAGTGCACACATGCAAACACAGAAAGGGCTGCTGGCCTCTAAACTGCCATGCCCTATTATATTCTAGGGACTTAAAGGTAGTTCTAATCCCCCTGCCCTATTATGTACTAAGGCCATATAGGAGAGGTCATAGGGGTACCCTAACCCATAGTGCACCCTAGGGTATGTAGGTGTTTTCACAGTATCTTTAAGTGTCTCTTTCAGAATAGCACTGGCCCTGTGCCTTTTCAGGCAGAGGCCAGGGTCAGTCAGTCAGGTACCACCAGTACCAGTCAGCAAAACTTTGGGGAGTGTACAGGGCACAGGATGACTTTGCAACACTAAAGAAGCACAAACTCAGAATTTAAAACATAACACCATGGTTGGGGGGTTCTCTTTATTAACCAGAATTGATTTCTACCCTAATCAATCAATTTTCCAACATTAGGATGAGGAAAGACTGGGGAAAAATCAAAACGTTCTAATCTATACCTTGAAGTTTTCATGCAGTTCTTTGATGACGGTTAATAGCTCACTGTTCAATGTTAGGATTTTAACTTATAAACTGCAAATACCAAAAGAATCTCTATTATGTTATGTTACATAAATTTATAGCGCGCACAACTACTCATGAGTATCCCGGCGCGGAGCCTGGCGGGGGAGGAGATGGAGTACTAGCAGGAGAATAGATGAGTTTTCAGTTTCCTCCTGAAAACAGCAGGGTCCTGGATAGTGCGTAAAGCAAGAGGAAGGGCGTTCCAGGCAGCCGCCGCCTTCACCGTAAAAGAACTGCCCCCTATTCTCTGAAGCTTAAAGCGAGGGGTCAGAGCATAGCAAAGGGACGAGGACCACAAAGGACGTGCAGGAACATAAAAAGAAAAGCGGCTCTGTAAATAGAGAGGACCACGATCATGCAAGGCACGGTGGGCCAAAATCAAGGATTTAAATTTGACTCGCTCCAATATGGGGAGCTAGTGAAGAGAGCATAGCTGTTGTCGGATACTGTTTCTAGCCGGAATGCCCAACAAAAGTCTGACTGCTGTATTTTGAACCACCTGCAGTTTTTTCAGCAGGTACCCAGGAACACCAGCATAGAGGGCATTCGCATAGTCAAACCTAGACAGGATCAGAGCACAGGCAACAGCTTTCCTCGCTGCTAGAGGGAGGAGTGGGCAAAATCTTCTGAGGGTTTTAAGCAAGCCGAAAACAACATCCAGCCAGCTTGTTGATGTGTGTCGAGAAGGAAAGACATTCATTAAACCAAACCCCCAAGTTTTTTGCTGCATTCCCCGATGAGGTGGGCGAAGGAAACTCAGGAGGCCAGAGCTGCACTCCGTTTTTTTCTACATTACATTTAAGCTGCGCCTCAGCCAGCCATTTAAAAATCGAGGACAGACAGTGTTGAACCGGTAATACCGTGTCCGCCTCTTTGTCCCAGGTAAAAAGCAGCTGGATATCATCTGCATATGCCATCACCTTAGCCCCCAACTCCTCTGCCAAATAGACCAGCGGGATCACATAGATGTTAAAAAGAAGGGGGCTAAGTGAGGAACCCTGTGGAACACCGGTTGTTACCGGTTGAGGGGAGGAGGAGGATGGTGGGATCCAGATCTGCTCGGCACGCCCATCCAGAAATGACCTAAACCAGTCCCACACGACGCCTGACAGACCAATCTTAGCCAGACATGAGAGAAAAGATCGTGTGGGACCATGTCGAAAGCCGCCGAGAGGTCAAGCAAAATTAATACTGCTCTCCCGCCGACAACAAAGCACTCCCGGATGGCTTCAGCCACCTCCACCAGCACAGTTTCTGTGCTGTAGGATGCCCTGAACCCTGATTGATCAGGGTGCAGAAGCAACTCCCTTTCCACAAAGCCTGTCAACAGCTTATTGACCACCTTCTCACACACCTTCGCCACAGCAAGGAGGAGAGAGATAGGTCGGTAATTTCCTAGGCAGAGGGTGTCCAGCAACGGCTTTTTTTAGAAAAGGAAGGATCTTGGCCTCCTTCCAAGCCCGCAGGACCACCCTTTTCTGAAGAGACAGATTGATAATGGTATTAACCTCAGTGTTGATAACCTCAACAACTGCCGCCCACTTCCTGTGAACAGCGCCAGGAGGCGCACAAAAGGAGACGGCTCCCGGAGCTGAGCGGGGGCCTTACCTGGATCTTGACCGGCTGCAGGAGGGGTCACGCTGCCACCAGTGACCAGACGCCGAGCTCACCGCGCCCCGCTGGGTCCCTGACGTTGTGGTCGCCCTCGGAGTGGACCACAACTCCCAGCTTGCCCGGGCCACTGCACCGCCCACTTCCTGTGAACAGCGCCAGGAGGTGCACAAAAGGAGACGGCTACCTACGCCTCGCGGACGCGCGCGGGCGGCGCCGGGCGGAGCCCGGGCAGAGGGCGGGCCGTCTGTGGCCGTCAGTTGTCAGCAGCGGTCGGGCGGGCAACCCCTCTAATATTGCCTTATCGCCACCCTGCTACTGGTGAGTCTACTTCTTAGTTTCCCATTATGGAATCTGCTGATATAGCTAATACACAGGAAGACTTTCCGTTCCCCCCTCCCACTTTTGAGTCTCTACTTGAAAATGCTTTGTCTTTGGTATCAAACGAGATAGCTGATACGGAAAGAAGAATGTCCATGAGCTGCACTAGTAATATCACACAGCCTTTATCACTATCATTGCCAAACAGCCCTGGTCTTCCATTATCACCAGCTGTTGTCATTACAAAACCGGCATTGACACCAATACTGCCCGTACCCCAGATGACTGAGACTGAAACTGTTTCCATTATTACAATTACCTCCCAGGATGATGATATTATCATGGGAACTATGGAATCAAGTAATAAACAGGGAGGGGAAAAACGCAAAAGAGGCACCGCCAAACCGAGTGCCAATAAAAGGAAACAACCTCTACCTAATAAGAATCAGCCCACGCCTCAGAGCATGTGGAATAAACCAAAACCTACTGGGGCACAAACAGTTCATGAGGTGGATAAAGATTTAATGGATGCGAATGATATCCCGACCACTATCGCTATTGACACAAGTGGGACTACTAATACGATATGGACCCAAACATCAATTATGGGAGATAATTATAACCTTTCTAAACAAAATGGGAATCTCATAGAAACGATAGTGGATACTATTTTTAATCGTTTACAGAAGCAAATGATCAATCAATTTAATAATGTTTTTAAAAGACTTGATAGATTAGATAACCTGGTAAAAAATGAAGAGGCGAAAAGAAAGGGGTCTGCCATTTTAGACCAAATCAGAATCGATCGTCTTTTAAAGGAATTTGAATCTGTGAGCAACACTATGTCACAAAAGAAACAGGAGGCCTCCACCTCAACAGGTGAGGGCACAAGCAACACCAGAATATTATTACCACCTTCTACTGTATTACCCACAATCCAACCCCGATCCCTCAATGGTGGGAAGAACTTGGCAAAATCTACTCTACCTCTTAAACCCATACCAACGCCTGCACCCAGAAAGACTGCCCCCGCCGTTATTACTAATAAAAATGATACCAATCGTAATCACGGCTTGACCCAACCCACAATAGCAACAAAATCCACCGCTGCTATTAATAATAAAAATACTGGGCAAGCAGAATCAAGCAGGCCTTCTAAACATCAAGGGCCTCCTTTACATTTACCACCGGATGCTTGTCCTTTTGTCCTTGTCCTTGCAGGAGTACCATCGCTGAGGGCGGAACAGGGTGAATCATGGGTGCAACTGCGAAATAAAAGCATAGACTGGTTATCCAAGCATAAAGGTGTTGGATATGACATCTCAAGTGAGATCTTATCGACTCGTAGGGTGTCATGGGTAGGGCCCTTATCTAAAGACAAGGAAGGTGACTGTATAGTTCTCAATTTCAAAAACCCTGGTACTGTGAGACATCTACTCAGTAGAAATGGCAATTGCTCTGCTATTCCTACTGTTGTAACCATGTTACCTCTGAGTTACTTTTACAGACAACCTCCAATGCAATTTCGACCACCCTTAATGCAATTTCAACCACCACCAATGCATTTTCAGCCGCCCCCCATGCAATGCCAGCCAGCTTCATTCCCATTTAGGATGTTTAATAGATTTGCACCTTTGTCGGATCTTGATATGTTGGATTGACCGTCTTTGCCTGATTCGGGTGAATCAACATTACCATCAAACACTGAATTGCATGAAGTATCACAAACATCATCATGGATTGTTGTGAGCCAAAAATCCCCGAACCACAGACTGTTGCGCCAGGGTTCAGATCTATCTCTTGTAAGCTGGAACATTGCGGGTCTCAATTCTAAACTGAAAATCAAAGAATGGTCAGAGTGGGTTAATAAGAACTGTGACATTGATGCTACAAGAGACTTGGTGCACCACTACACCCACACTGGAGGGATTCTGCTGCTATAACTTAATGGCTTCCCCCTCACCTATGGGTCGCGCCAGTGGAGGTCTATCTATCTGGACTAAAATTAAACCCGGAGTACAAACTAAATTGATTCCTACACCGGGTAAATGTTTTATGGCTATGAAGTACATTAACAGAATGAAATTATGTTTTATTAACTTTTATAATAATGATTTTGTTACCCGACCGAATGGAAATTTTATGTCATTGTTTAATTTTATTGATGAAATTATGGAAGGGCTGAAGTACGGGCCCTTTGATGGCATCTGCATTGGAGGAGACTTTAATGCCCACATGTACCGCAATAGCCCACTATGTAGAAATGGAGAGGAGTTAAAAAACCATCTAGCCTCCCATGATTTAATAAATGCTATGGAAATTGCTGGTACCAGCGCAAACAATATTTTAACGCCTACATACATAGGTCAGGGCTGTGTTTCCACGATAGATTATATATTTATCTGCCCGACAATAAGTGACATAATTTCAAAAGCAGAAGTCATCTGTTCCGCTTATAGTGACCACTACCCGCTTAGAATATTTCTACATAATCTGCAGAACACAAAAGCTGCTTTGAGAGTAGAGAGTGGGGCTCAAAACTTGGAGTTATCTACTGATAGATTAAGATTAATATGGAAAGGGGTGGATAATAAAGATATTTTAGCTAGAGTAATTCGAAAACACCCCACGATAGTAGAGACCTGTTTGTCGCTTACTAGTCTCGGCGACGATGTGGTTGTGTCCTTTGGTAATCTTTGTGGGGTTATTAAGAGAGAATCCTCTAAACCAGTTAGGCCCAATATTGACCTTGGCCCCCGTTGGTTTGACTCTTCTTGCTCTAAGGCCAATAGGGACCTGAGGGCTGCCTTAAAAACCAATCCAAGGGACGCTTCACTCGTGAGAGAATTAAGATCAAAATACAAAATTACGCTACGCATTAGATCTGAGGCCCTAGTGATTAATCATTGGGAATCTCTCACGCGTACTGCCACATTAAAGGACACGGCAGGTTTCTGGAGAGAAGTCAAGTCCCTTAGATCCTTTGGTCCCAATATCAAACCAATCAATTGTAATATAACTGGCGAGGCATGGGTAGAGCATTTTTCAACAATTTATGCTATATCAGCCATTTCTCTAGATACTACCACCCCATCTAATACTGCTGAACCATTGAACATTCTATTATCTGAGGTCGAGGATGCAATAAACGAGAGTGCTAGCAATAAAGCCCCCGGCCCGGATGGTCTCTCTATTGACCAGATTAAATCTGAAATCAACTTTTGGGCCCCTTTACTTTGCAATTTATTTAATAATTTGACTGACAGCTCTATTCCCGAGTCCTGGTCAAACAGTGTCATCGTACCAATATTTAAAAAAGGTGACAGGATGGACCCTGCCTGTTACCGTCTGATTTCACTGATTGATAATACACTAAAAGTCATCGGAAGGGTAATTTTTAAAAGGATAAGGAATTGGGCTGAGGACAACAACGTTTTACATTGCAGTCAATTGGGATTCAGAAGCCATGTGGATACAGTCGAACAATGTCTTAATTTGAATTTGATTATGACCAAATACATTATTGTTAAAAAGTCCCCGCTTTATTTGGGTTTCATGGATCTGAGTTCCGCTTTTGCTTTTGTTAATCGTTCTAGGTTGTGGTCACTTTTGCTTGAATATGGTTTGGATGACTCACTGGTATATTTTCTTTCTTATCTGCACAGGGATTTAAAGGCAAGAGTACGTATAAATAACGATGGTGATCTATCCAATGATATTTTTATTAGCAGAGGAGTTAGACAGGGCTGCGTACTCGCCCCACTGCTTTTTATTTTATATATTAATGGGTTGAGCAGCACATTGAGTAAGATTACTAAGGATGTACCAATTATAAAAGGTTCCCCCATTACTACATTACTCTATGCGGATGACGCAGTATTAATGGGGCGCACTCCGAATGCTCTACGTATTTTAATTACTGGGTTTGTTGCTTTTATGTCTGATCTGGGTTTAAATACCAATTTTAAAAAATCTTTTATTATGAACTGCGGACCTAAAAAATACAACATTACCTCAATTAAATCAGGTGACAACATTTTAAAATGCACCAGCACTTTTCCCTATTTAGGTTTATTATTTTCAAATACAAGCTCATGGCAGCCACATGCTGCCTATGCGAGAAATAAAATTGGCAAATCAATCAATTAAATTTTATCTCTCCGACAACCTAAACTGGCTGATGTCATTACCCCCCTGCTCAATATTTATCGTACCCAATGTCAACCAACGGGGACATATGGAGCAGAAGTGTGGGGTTACTGTAACAGCATGTCTCTTCAGCTGGAGGAAAATAGGTTTTGTAGGAGGGTGCTGGGGGGTGTTCCCAGTGCCCCCACACTTATTTGTCATAATGAACTCAGGTTGCCTTATATTACTGATTTTATTAGGTCGTGGCCCGCGCTCTTTTGGATAAAAATATGGTTAAACCCAGCGGCATCTTTAACACGTAGCATAATATCTGATTGTTCATCATGCGATAGATCCCAATGCATACCCTGGTTACAAGCTGTTAAAAATAGCCTGGTGAGCGTGGGACATGACGTTTTGTTTAGTTCTCCTAACACTATTGTTCCTGCTCATAAGAATAGTGTGAAACGGGCATTGCTTGACTTATATAAGGAAGAAAGAATGAGAGCCGAATTCTCCAAACCAGTTGTAAATAAATACCGGCCCCTTATTGATTCAGGCAATGAGGAATCAAACAAACTTTGCAGATATTTGTCAATTCCCATAGGAAGATGGAACCGGAGTCTTCTGTTCAGGTTTCGGGATGGAAGCATTGTTAATTTATTAAGCTTCCCCCTGGGTTTTAACAAAAACTTAGGAGAGATGAATTGCCCCTGCTCTGAAGGTGGGAAACAAAGTTTGCTGCATTTTTTCTTTTTCTGTGGCTATTATAAACTGTATATTCGCCAATATTTAATGCCGATTCTCCGTAAATATAATCTAAGGGACTTTAATCTGGCAATGAGATTTCTTCAAACACTGTCAACAGACGAAGTTATATACACTGTAAGCTGCTTCATAAAAGTCTGTGTGAGATCAAGGGCTAGTATGGAACATGCATAATGAACAACAGTATTGTGCTAGTAAATGTTCACCGCACTTTACTTACCTGAACGCACATTGCACTTTATTGTTTTTGGCACAAATTGGCCCAAAGTCTTACCCATATGTGTGTCTGTATATGTACGATTATTTTGGGAGTGGACTAATTGAAACCCATTTATATTAATAGGTCAAATGTTCCCCCTTACTATGTATTATGTGTCTTATGTATATATGCTGCTAAAACCCAAATGTAACTTGTTTCTATTTTTATATGTCTTTTAAATACTTTTAAATGTTTCACTCTGTATGTACTTTTATGGATGTATTTAATTCCGAATAAAGATCATTTGAATTGAATTGAACTGCTGCCAGTGTGCTTGCTGGGCAGGGGTCGGAAGGTAAGCCTGATTTCAGAACCTTCAAAATTTTATGACACCAATGGGTCCACTGTGCTGAATACGGACTAGGTGGGGACTAGACCAGCAGATGACATTCTAAAGGTATCTCCATAGTGCTATTGCGAGGAATAAATGCTGCTTGGATAGCCTGAATCTTATACCTAAAACAGCAGGAAAGGGTGTTGCACCAAGAAGGTGAAGATAGCGACACACTTGCTTGAGCCATCGGGGACGTGAAGCTCTGAACAGCAGTAACTCACTGACCTATTTACGTGATATGCATTTTGTGATATGCGTGGTACACGTTCTTTGCGAAGGCATATTACCCCACTGTGGCTACCTTACCAAGAATCAAAACATCCACCAGACAAACCTCTGATCTCTCTCAATAAAGAACATTAATCACCGAAGTTATCTTCACATTTTTATTGTTGCTTGAAAATTGCTGAGACCAGGAATGCAGCAGCAGGTATTTTTCAAACCATAATGCGCTTGCAAACACGACGCCCCCACCCTAAGTCAGCGACCTTTGTTTGCTTGGTGCATGAAGATGCAAGATTCATATACATGTTTTTTTTAACATTTGGTCTGATTACTATATGACTGTAAATAACAATAAAGCATACATGCAAACTGTAACATGCCTGCTTTTCTCAATATTTCACTTTGAAAGTATGCAATTGTATTTGTTTAACGGGCGGTGATTTGTATAGGCCCACTGGGCAGTCCACAAGGTTGTCCCTGTCCCCCCCAGAATTTTAGTGTCTCCTACGCCCCTGGAGCAATGCCTAATCCACAAAAAAAATCTGGAAAATGATCAGGGTGCACAGACTGTAACTTAAATGGCAACTTGATATTACACTTGACCCTTTCTGCCCCTTTTACACACTGCCTTTTCACCATCTCATAATAGCATCATGTACCTTATCATATTAAGCTAAAATATCTTCTTCTGGAATAAAAAAAAAAAATGATTGTCGGGGGGCGTGGTCAACCAACATGGCCGAGCGGACGTGAATCCGATCGGCTCCTTCCCAGGCCCTGCCGCACGCATGATATAAGGCACCTTACAAGGCAATACTAGCACGACCCGGTACAGCTGAGGATGTGGTGAAGATCGGGGGCTTTCTTGACAAAACGAGGACCTCCGGCGCAGAGGTGGAGAGGCTCCGATGAGCGGTGAGACGTGCCTGCGGAGGGGGAAAATGGCAGCCACCCAGGCGCCGAGCACAGCACTGCTAAGAGGCTGAACCCTTGAGCCCCCTTCCTCTGAGTTGTCCTGGGGAATCTGGCGATTCTGCCTGCTGCAGGGTTTCCCTCAACTAAGCAGCTTCCTTTCTGCCCCCTGGGAGGATTCAGATGATGGCGCAGGGCTGTCCTGGTCTGGAATCGGTGACATACAAAATGGCAGACTGCCGACAAGGAGCAGCTGTGACCTTCCGGAGGGAGAGGCCTTGAGTCTCCATATAGAGAGCTGCCCCTCCTGCCTTGGGGGAGGGGGGGGGGGGAGGATGAGCGACTCTACCCCTCTACTGCGGAGCAACAATCTCCGGGAGGTTTGTTATGGTGAAAGCGGAGGAGGCACTGGGGCTAGGACCCTAAGTGGAATAATGCTGGCTGTTCAAAGCCTGACCGTAACATGGCCCGAGCGAACTGGACGTTCTAGGCACTTGGAGGGGAGAGTGGCCCCTGGGATGGCAGAGTGCAGCAGGTAGGTCCCCGCACCCTGGTACTGGGTGTGCACTGGTTCTACATGAGAGGGAGTGGCCGAGCGGTGACCAGGTAGTGAGTACCCCTATGCGACCCAAAAAGACCCCCAACAACAAGGTCTCCTACTATTTTGCGTCTGCTGGAGCAGGGCCCATAAAGGAAGAGGCGAGGTTGTGACCAGCAGCCATGGCGCTGACTAGGGAAGACCTCTTGTCTTCCCTCCGAAAGTTCAAACAGAAGCTACGAACAGACATTAAAGCAGACATGGAGGCCTCCTTTGAATCTTTCTGCACTGAGATGAGAGAGAAACTGGTATCGGCACAGGCGGATGTCGATTCAGTGGGTACCCGTACCCTAGATCTCGAAGCGAAGCAACAGGAGATGACCAATAAGATTAAGTCCCTGGTAGACGAAGCTGCTGAACTGCGTGGGCAGCTGCGGGCTACGCTACTCAAGTGCAAGGACTTGGAAAATCGCTCCCGCCGCGACAACATATGGGTCAGAGGTCTGGCAGAGAACTGTGACGGTCCGGATCTGGAGGCATTCATGGTGGGCCTCTTCTCCGCGGCTCTAGGGGAGGACAGTCCAGAGGTCCGGTTGGAGAGAGTTCAGAGTCGGACCGTGACTGCCGGGGGAGAACCGATGCCCACGAGACATCCTGGCGAAGTTCAGCTCATTTAAGATCAAAGTAATGATCCTACAGAAGGCAAGGGCTAACGACATGATCACTTTCCAAAATGTCACATGCACCCTTTATCAAGACATAGCTCAAGCCACCCTCCTGCGATGCCAGCAGTTCCGCCTGATCACCGAGCATTTACAGCCTCATCAGACCCGGACGGAGGGAATCACCCTGATCGGCCCAGTGGCAAAGAGTGGGCAGGAGAAATACGAAAACGCCGGACTGACTCCTTTGACCAGTCAGTCCGAGAGGATCTGTACTTCATCCCAGTGGGCGTGCAATTGATTGGCGGGCCCTGGGACCGGATTGGTCATGAAGCTGATGGGGCTCTGCCCCCCTTCTCCTCCCTAGGGGGCAACACACCGTAGTGATGGATGGATCGGAGGACTTGCACTTTCCGCCCCTGAGAAATGCCCAGTTGTCTAGGCGCTACGTGACGCTTTAAACTCAGTGCTTGGAACAAGCACCGTGTGAGAACACTACCTGCTGTGAGAGACCATGGGGACTGATTTATCTCCGCTGTGGTAAGGGGGTTCCAGTTGGAGGGTGGTAGTGGCGAAAGATTTGCATTGTCCGGGACGCCCAGGATGACACTGGAGCTATTTGATAAACATAGCTATTATAGGGGTTTCAATCCAAATGCGAATGGGTATTTAGTTGTAAATTTCACGCAACATATACCTTGATTTCTGCTAAAATAAGGGCTGAGGGAACGGAAATGATGAAGATCCTCAAGTGTATCTTGGTACTGGGATTTCCTTCTTGGAGGGGGATTTTACACACTTGTATTAAGTATTTGTTCTGGTTCATTAATTTAGTTCGATGTCATGGTGCCTTTTTCTCTATTGTTTATGGGCTGGGAGGGCTGAGGAGGAGGGGGGTGTCCACAGTGGTTTTTAGGCAGAGCCCCTCGCCGGGGCGGTCAACACTTCTTTCTAGATGACAACGGCGGTTAGAACTATCACTTGGAATGCTCGTGGTTTGAATTCCCCTAACAAGCACCAGCGCTTTTGGTAGCGCCTGCTACATCACAATGTCCAAGTGGCTGCTCTTCAAGAGACACACCTCAAAAAGTCTGAGGAACACCAGCTGCGCCATAAAGCCTATCCCCTCATATTTAGATCGTCACATTCCTCGAAACAAAATGAGTTTGCGCTGTTGTTCCATTTAGGGGTCCCCTTCCAAGCTCAGGACACAAAAAGACAAAAGCTGGAGGTTCCTCATGGTTCGGGGGACCTTAGAGGCCGCCAACGGACGTTCACAGTCCTTTATGCACCTAACACGGGCCAACAGGATTTCATTCTCTCCTTCTTTATGACTTTGGAGAATTTTACACGGGGGACATTCTGCTCTTGGGAGACTTTAACCTAGTCTGGGATCAGGGTATGGACACAACACACTCACAGAGAGCAACAGGAAGAACTTTTGGCAAGGCGCTTTGGTCACATCTTCCGCTCATGGGGTTGGTGGATGTATGGAGGGATGCTAATCCCACGGACGTGATTACTTGTTCTTCTCTCACTCCCACAGATCTTACTCCTGCATTGACCACATTTTTATGAGCCAATCCCTGCTCCCGTCGGTGCTGCAAACTCAGTTTCACCCAATTTGCCTATCGGATCACACCTCCCTAGAGATGACGCTCACTTGGCCGAACCCGCACCCAAAACATGCACAATGGTATTTCCCCAATTTCCTCTGTAGAGATAGACTCCCATGTGGTGACCTCAGGACAGCCATTAAGAAAGTCCTCGATGACCAGGATTGGTCCTCCCCACACTCAAAACTAGTAATGCACTGCTGTAATGTATGCCTTAAATGTCAATTTTTGTAATTAATTAATGATTGCCAACTGATCACTTACTCTGCTTTTGTTCAATAAAATATTTTAAAAAAGAAAGTCCTCGAGCACAATGACCCTGAGGCTACTTCCGATGCAATTACCTGAGACACCCTCAAAGCTGTGGTCCGGGGTAAGTGCATTGAGTTGGTCACTACATTAAGATCCCAGCAACGCGAGGAACGTCTCCAGTTAGAACAAAACTTAGTGTCTGCAGAGCAGACCCATAAAGACAGCACCTCTGTTCAGACATTGCGGAAAGTCATGGCCCTGGAGGGGAAACTACAAGCTATTTACACTAATAGAGTGGAAAAAACCATCTTGCGCCTCCAAACCAGGGGATATGAGGGCGGTAACAAAGTGGGGTCCTTGTTGGCCCATCAACCAAGGGGCAAACAGGAAAGGGAGTATATCAAACTCATTTTAGATGAGGAGGGCGTTTGCCACAAGACACAGGAGGGGAAGGTGCAGGCCTTTGAGACATTTTACAGAACTCTTTATACTTCAGAACTCCCAAGAGTGCTGGACCAAACGGGATATTTGGATTCCCTGGACATCCCTCAAGTTGGGACAAGATCCAACGAAGAATTGGTGAAACCCATGACTGCTGAGCAAGTACAGAAGGCGATTGACTCCCTTAAACTCCAGAAAGCGTCAGGGCCGGATGGCTTCACAGCCCATTTCTATCGTACCTTCGCACCGAAGCTCTTGCCCTTCTTAACTACTCGATTTAATGTCATAGCCTCTACGCAACGAGTCACTCCCTCCATGGGTGAAGCAATAGTAGCAGTGATCCCTAAACCTGGTAAGGACCCCACAGCTTGATCTTCTTACCGCCCGATAGCTCTCCTGAACCTCGACGCAAAATTTTACTCTAAAATCCTAACCACTCGTCTCAAATCAGTACTTCCCGGTCTTGTAGATCCATACCATTTATTAAGGGATGACAGACCCATGATAATATGAGACGCATCACCTATATCATTGAAAAAGCCCGCGAAGAAAAACATTCCAGCAGCGCTTCTCTCGCTAGAAACGGAGAAAGCATTTGATTGCGTGGAATGGCCTTTTTTATTCGGAGTGCTCCAGCACCTCTGCTTCAACGAGACCTTATAGGGATGATTCGCTCTAATTATCACTCTTCCAGCTCTCGGGTCCTTGTTAATGGAGTTGCTTCTTCCCCCTTTGGCCTGGCTCGCGGGACGAGACAGGGATGCCCTTTATCTCCCCTCCTATTCGCCTTGAGCATAGAACCCCTAGCCCATAGGATTAGAGGGAACACAGAGATTCTGGGGATACGTTTTGGCACGGACGACCGTAAGATTTTGCTATTTGCCTATGACGTGCTTCTGCCAGTCTCGGATCTTATTGTCTCTCTACCGGCTATCCACGACGAGCTGGTGAAGTTTGAACAGGTGGCGGGCTTTAAGATTCATTTGGCCAAATTCTTCTTACTGAATCTAACAGTATCACCTATTTAGGTGTTAAGCTCACCCCTCGTATACGAGATCTCTATAAGGCTATCCTCCACCCCCTTCTTCACCAAATGAAGATTGAACTGGGTAAAAGGAGTGTGGCGTACATCACCTGGCTGGGCATGATTAATGCCATCAAGATGAATGTTCTCCCTCGCTTGCTTTACCTCCCTCAAGGGTTGCCTAATCCAGTAGAGGGTGGTATTTTTAGGGAGCTACGACATATGCTTATCAAATGTATTTGACAGGGACAGAGGGCACGCCTGCCCTATAATTTGCTCACACGACCTCGCAAAGAGGGCTGCTTGGCGTTACCGGACTTTCAGTCCTATTATCGAGCGGCACAACTGCAGGTAATCACAGAATGGTCGATGCGGACTTCGGAGAAGCATTGGCTTCGTATAGACCGGCAGATAAGAGGGCGCACCATCTGGGATCTTTTATGGAAACCAACGCAGGACAGACCACCTAACGCTAACATTAGCACGCCTACATTCACCACCCTAAAGGTTTGGGATATCCTCACTAAGAGACTGCATCTTACGACCTTCCCCTCTCCCTACACGCCTATACATTTTAATGCTGTGTTCCCCCCTGCGCTACAAGAGGGTCCCTTTGAGGCCTGGAGGGAGGCGGTCACATGATCTCTCACCTGTTTGACAGAGGTGAATTCGTCACCTTTCACCAATGCAAGAAACAATTCGCATTGACTGTCAAGGAAGAATACCACTACTTGCAGTTGAAGCACTGGGTGCAGCAACCCCTGGTGTGGCTGGCCGCTACCAGGATGCTGCTTCCTATCGAGAAGTTTGCTCAATCTGAGTCCACCTCCAAAGGATGTATTTCCTTTTTATATGCCCTTATACAAGTGGTGAGCCCTAGATCGAATTCACGTTTTAAACGCTTTTGGGACAAGCTTTTGGTTACTCTCCCCCCCCCCCCCTTAGAAGATAAGCATTAGGAACATTTAGGAAGGGATATAGTGAAATTCAACCGCTCAATGTACCTCAGGCGAGGCTCACTATAAAATGATGTATGATTGGTACCTATACCTCAGAACTTTCATATGATTTTTCCCAATTCGTCGGACAGGTGCTGGAGGGGATGTGGTATGTTAGGCGACTTCCGACATATATGGTGGGACTGGCCCTCCATACAGACTTTCTGGAAGGGGATTTTGTCCCAAATTAAGCTTATCCTAGGCTATCCTATTCCAGCTCTTTGGAACATGTTTTGTTGGGGGTAAGAGACCCACACTTGAAACACCAAACACAGTGACAACTCTGTTATGTGGCTTTGTCTGAGGGCAGCCAAGATGGCAGTTGCCGCTGCATGGAAAAAACAAGAGGCTCCATCCTTAACCCAATGGCATGCGAGAGTGTGGTGAGCTTTGGCGTTGGAGCTTTGGCTGATATAGTAGATGACACCAGAAAAGTCTTCGACTTTATTTGGTCTCCGCTAGTGGGCTATTTATTGGAGGGGCTCCCGTTGATGGCCTACGCCCCAGGGCTTCGGGACCTCAACCTGTTCCATATCTAATCACTCTACAGCTACGTGGGCTCCGAGCAGAGTGATGGACACCTGAGCAGAGGCCCCAGTAACCAAATCCACACGATCACCTTATTTTAATTTGCACCATGGCATCACAGTTATGTTCGTTTTTAGGTATGTTTAAGTTTCCTTTCTATGTCACTCTCTTGGGAGGGTAGATTGATGCTCAGAAGCATTGGCCTGAAAGCAACATTGTATGTATTCGCCACAGACCTAGTGGAAAAGCTGTAACCTTCATTTGCAAACTGTAACTCTGGGCTGAATTTTCTTATGACTAACTTTGCCTATGGAATGCTTTGTGTCTCACTCTCAGAGAAAAATTTCAAGTAACAGATTTTGAAAAAAAATATATATAAATGATAGAGCAACTGAACTTCACCCGCCTTCTCATGTACTACTTCTAAAGGAGAAAAAAATCATCTCTTTCATCTTGTTTGCTTTCAATTTCTTCCTGACACTTTGCTACCTTGGATTTCAAATTCTTCACCCATCACCCCTCCCTAGAACTCCTGTATCCAAAAGTGACACCTCTTGAAATCTCTAGCCCAAAACCTCAGCTCCTCTCCCAGCCAGATAAAATGCTATTGACCGTTCAGTCTTTCACAGTAACAGGCCCATCAACCTTTTCCCAAGCCCATTGGAACCATCTGTAGTTTTAATATTGCTATTCTTGGCTGTTTTCTTCCCATTATCACCTACACCACATGCCACTTCTTCAGACCCTACTCCCTTATTCACTGACCCCTGATTTCTACTGAGCCTACTCCTTCATCTACACCCACAGGCCATTCCTACTTTACCTTACCCCCAAATACAGGGCCCCCTGTAAATCTTCAATGGGACCTGCGGGGCACCTATGGTGCCTCCTGCAACATCCCAGCACCGTGTGGCAGGCATCACATAGTGCCTGTCATTCGGTGCTGGGATGTTTGCAAACCTCCATTCCAAAATGGAAGCTTGTGCGGTGGGCCTATTCTGCCCGCCGCACAAGCTTGTATTGTAGAATAGATGTTTTGGACCGCCCTATGGGCTTTCGCATCCAAATCAGGCGGACGGAACCGCCGACCTAAGGTCAGGCAGTTCCAGCCCGATACGGTGCCACCTGTCATCATAATTAAGCCTTCAGTTGTGTTTTGCCACCTTCCATTTTTGCAACACACACCCACGTATATCAATTTCCTTCTTTGCTGGTTTCAGTCTCCTCCACACGACCTCCTACGTTTCGCCCACCTCCCCCTTCCTCCACATCCTCCTCTTCCTCCTCAGATACCCCAGCTCTACCAGGCATCAATCACCAGTAATGTGTTCTTGTACCCTTTGCTAGTTCTGAGCAACTCCCTATTGCCTACACCGACATCAGATAGAACCGTATGCCTAGTTACGATTGTAGTTGTCAGGAGGGTCACCAGAGCTTCTCTTCAGGCTGAAGGTATACACCCACTCTGGACTCCACCCAGTAGCAGCTGGCACGCAATAATGGTCTGGGGGTAGGGTGGGAGTGACGTGGGAGCGCGACATCGTATAAAATAGGAAGAAATAAAACTCTCCTCTTTCGCAGTCTGTGCTTTTCCTCTGCTTCTGTGGGAGTCCTGGATCCAGGAAGCACCCAGGCTTCCCAAAGCCAATCACAGCTCTGCATTGCAGAGCTGTTATTGTCTCACCTAAGCCAATCACAACGCTGCAATGCAGCGTTGATCGGTCTGAACCCCGCAGATCGGTGCTCCAATGGGAACTGGGGGCCTTTGCTGTTCCCCACCAGGCTGTGTAATGCAGCCTGGTGGGGAACATACAAAGTGCGCATGACTGTTTGGCCAGGCCAAGATGGCTGGCCAAACAGTCCTGCACACTTGGAGTGTGCAACCACTCCTCCCCCTGTGTCTCCAGTCCCGTACTGCCCTATCCCAGACCCAAACCTGAGGAAATGAAACAATAATAACAATGTTATTTTTCCTGCTCAAAGAGCAGTGGGGCAACGCTCCTCCGCCTTAGCGGAGGCGCCACCACAGACTCTACCAGAGCCTGGAATGTTTCACTGACCCCTTCGGCCAGCATTGTAGGCATCCTCACCTTCTGACCACCTGAACATGTAGGTATGTGAATTGCGATCTTTACTGGCTGTCATGATCTTCCTCCTGTACCCAAACCCCTTTTGCGCACTGATGACTCAGCAAGTGCACCTTCCTGCTTACCCTTGACCCCACACATCCAGCAGTTTGCACTGCCATGCTGTCCTTGGGGGGGAAAAAATGATGTCTTCCCCATTTATCTACCCTCTGCGACATAGCTCATCATGTGCTCTCCACATTTCCAGTACATTCAACGCCATCTCCATTTTCCCTTTGACAGCTGGTTCTCCTTCTCCTGCCCCCTCCCTCTGGAGCTGCCCTTCTGTGATCTTGCCTTAGATTGCTCTCTGGTGCCACCTACTGGACCTGACGAGTCACTGAGTCAGAAACTGCTCTGGCCCCCTGGGACCGGTCTACGGCCCATCCTCTGCCAGCGATGGCCATTGACCGCTCCCCATCCCCCATGCTGATCCTGTTCATGATCCTCAACTCTACCCTCTACCGGCTTGTGTTTCCACTACACAATCCTGCCTAAACTCCACTGCAGCCATGTTCATCACCCCAACCCTCTCATGGCTGTCAGATGTGGGGCATCTTCTCCACTGCGGTGCCATCTTTTGTCATTACCACTGCTCCCTGCTCCCTTGCACCAGTCACTAGTACTGAAACTGCCCCAATCCACCTGGTCCCAGCTGGCCTAAATCCCCCACATGTTTTTTGCATGACAGCAGCAGCCATTACTGCCATTAGCATACCCTTCACTTAACACCTGATAGGCTTAGCCCTATACTACACCAAGAGCACAAAGAGGTCCTCTCTCCTCACATCATGGAGCACCGAGCACTTTCAATGCTCCCCTAGCCTGCCTCTTAGCTATCGCAGCCACTAGTCACCGCTAAACCACACTCAGAGGCACTCTCATCTACAGACCCCCAGGACCCCGTGCACAATTCAGCGAAGACATCGCAGACTTCATCAGCCCACACGCCCTCCCCTCCGCCGACTACATCCTCCTAGGGAATCTCAACTTCCACCTGGAGAACAACAACGACAACAACACCACCACCCTACTGGACAACCTCGCTAACCTCGGACTCAAGCAACTGGTGAACACCCCCACCCACTACGCCGGACACACTCTGGACCCAATCTTCTCCTCCAGCAAGCACATCTCATTCAGCCACTCCACCGGACTCCACTGGACTGACCACAGCTGCGTCCACTTCAGCTTCAGAAAGAACACAACTCACCACCTCCCGCAACAGGTTCCCCGCAGGAACTGGAACAAGATCACCACTGACCAGCTCACCGCATCACTGAACCAGAACCCGCCCGCCAGATCAACAGACCCCAACCAAGCAGCCCACAACCTCGCACAATGGATCACCAACTGCGCCGACGACCTCGCACCCCTGAAAACCCATCCCAGCAGGCCCGAAAGCAAGAAAGCCCAGTGGTCAACGACAACCTCAAGAACTCCAAGAAGAACTGCCGCACCCTCGAGAAAGCCTGGTGAAAGAACCCGACCACAGACAACATGACCGCCCTCAAGCACGCCACCCGCAAACACCACCAGCTGATCCACACCACCAAGAAGACAGCATTCAAGGAACGATTAGACAACAACGCGCATGACAGCAAGGAACTCTTCAGCATGGTCAAAGAGCTCTCCAACCCCAGCGCCGGAAACAACGACATCACTCCCTCACAAGACCTCTGCGAATCACTCGCCGCGTTCTTCCACAACAAGATCGCAGACATACACAACAGCTTCGGCGAACAGACCACGCACCCAACCACAGAACCAACGCACCCCACCACCATCCTCCGCGACTGGACCCCAGTCAACACCGAAGACACCATCCGGACGATAAACACCATCCACTCCGGATCACCAACCGACCCATGCCCGCACCACGTCTTCAACAAGGCCGACTCCGTCATCGTACCCCAACTCCGGGACATCATCAACTGCTCCTTCGACACCGCCACCTTCCCGGAGAGCAATAAGCACGCCGAACTCAGCGCCCTACTGAAGAAACCATCGGCAGACCCCACCGACCTCAAGAACTACTGCCCCATCTCGCTGCTCCCGTTCCCTGCCAAAGTCATCGAGAAGACCGTCAGACAGCTGGCCGCCTTCCTCGAGACAAACGGATCCCTCGACCACTCACAGTCCGGCTTCTGAGCCAATCACAGCACCGAGACCACCCTCATCCCAGCCACTGACGATATCCGAACCCTGCTCGACAACGGGGAAACAGCGGCCCTCATCCTCCTGGACCTCTCTGCAGCGTTCGATACTGTCTGCCACCGCACCCTAGTACAACGCCTCAGCAACGTTGGAATCCAAGAGAAGGCACTGGAGTGGATCATCTCGTTCCTCGCCGGAAGAACCCAGAGAGTCCGCCTCCCCCCGTTCAGATCTGAGGCCACCGAAGTCATCTGCGGCGTACCACAAGGCTCATCACTCAGCCCCACCCTCTTCAACGTGTACATGAGCCCCTCGCAGCCATCGCATGGCAACACAGCCTCAACATCATCTCCTACGCCGACGACACCCAGCTGATCCTCTCCCTCACCAACGACCCCGCCACCGCCAGAACAAACCTACACGAAGGGATGAAAGAAGTAGCCGAGTGGATGAAGAACAGCCGCTTGAAACTGAACTCAGACAAGATGGAAGTCCTCATTCTTGGATCATCACCATCTGCCTGGGACGACTCCTGGTGGCCCCCGGCCTTAGGCAGCGCACCCAAACCAATGCACCACGCACGCAACCTGGGCTTCATCCTGGACTCCTCCCAGTCGATGACCAGACAAGTCAACGCCGTCTCATCTTCATGCTTCAACATCCTACGCATGCTCCGAAAGATCTTCCGATGGATCCCCACCGAAACCAGGAAGACGGTCACCCAGGCACTTGTCACCAGCAGACTAGACTACGGAAACACCCTCTACACCGGAACCACAGCCAAACTGCAGAAAAGACTCCAATGCATCCAGAACACCTCCGCACGACTCATCCAGGACATCCCCTGCCACAGCCACATCTCCGGACACCTGAAAGACCTGCACTGGCTCCCCGTCAGCAAAAGAATCACGTTCCGAATCCTCACCCACGCACACAAAGCCCTCCACGACCTGGGCCCCAGGTACCTCAACAGCCGCCTGACCTTCTACACTCCCACCCGCCAACTACGTTCGACCAACCACGCCCTCGCCGCCGTTCCACGCATCCAGAGAGCCACCATGGGAGGAAGATCTTCTCCTACCTGGCAGCCAAGACCTGGAATTCCCTCCCCACCCACCTCCGTCTTACCCAAGACCACCTCTCCTTCAGGAAGCAACTCAAGACCTGGCTGTTCGAGCAGTAGCGGACCCCCCCCCCTAGCGCCTTGAGACCCTCCGGGTGAGTAGCGCGCTATACAAATTTCTTGATTGATTGAACCTCCTGTCACTACTCCCTGCCACCAATCACTGACCCTCCTTCAGTAACACCATTGTCACTTTACCTGCTCCTGCAAGGTCTGAACAAGAACTACTGTACAACCTCAGGGGGCCCAGGAAGAAAACCCTAAGGTTCCACCTCTACCCTGAACCTAACCTATCCTTATCTCCTACTTCAGGATGGAGGTGCCAAGTCTTCCAAACCACCACAAGGCCCCACCTCAGAGACCTTGTCTCCCCCAACCTCGCACCCCTTTCACACAAGGCATCACCGCTGCCAGCCTGTGACATGCACACTTTAATATCTACCTGACCAAGATGGAAGACTGCAAAGCTTGATCAAATAGGCAAAGTTACTACAAAAAGTTTCCATCATGCAAAGAATTTCAGAAATTAATGCATGAAACACTTCCAGGTGCACCCGAATTCATATACATAATTACAACTAGCCTCCGACATGAAAGAAACACGGTTTTAATGTTCTATCTGGAACCAAATACAACACCGAAAACTGATTAAAACTAACTTGCGGCTCATCATTGGGATGTCAATAAATACATCAGTGTTTTTACCCGCAGAGAGGGAGTGATTTAGTTCTTATAATACACAGTGCCAGTAATCCCTCACCCTATTCAATGTTTGCCGTCATGCCCCTTTCGATGCAAAAAATGCCGCAAGAGCAGATATCAAATTGGAGTGCTTTATCTGCCCTGTTAAAATAAAAATAAATTCTACATCGTCTGAAAATTTTGACAGCAAATGTGTATAACCTGCAGGTCGCCTTTATACCGTGCTTTAACCCGTGTTGTAAAGAGACCGAAGGTTCCTACTGAAGAACGTATTCTGATTGGCTGATGACTATGACCTGTCAGAGCAATAAAGCTCACATGAAGGGTCATGTTGAAGTGGACCCTGATATTATGCTCAGATATTCTTTTGATATTCTCCGTGCTAAAGGAGTGGCACTATGAACAGTGCTGGAATAAATTATTACAAACACTGGTGGTGTAATTTTCTTCTGGCAGACGAGTAGTGATGATAACCCTACATTGTAATAAGAAAACTAGACATTGGTTTTAATTGGGTATTTCAGGTTTCCCCTCTCTTTTACTGTAACATTGCTCCTTCCTAGACTCCATCTCCTTTATAATACGTGGTACATGGGCTAAAAATGAACATCAGCAACAGCGAAGACTGGTGCAACACTATGTAAAACTTGCAAACATTGCTCATCTGCCAGCTTTCTGCAGAGTTCAGGCTGTGCGCCAAAGAGTCTTTCTTCAATGTCACCAGAATGGACATAGAGGTTTATTGGGGGACTGGGATACCCGCTTTGGCATCTCTTTCACTGTTGCATGGAATCCAATATCATTTCAGAATCTTTAGCTCACAATGCGTGAAGACACTCACGGACATGGCGAATAGATTGAGAGGCGTCTTTATTAATTTCCAAAAGGCAAGAAAGATCTGGGAGCAGGAGACATAACAATGCTCAATGGCAAAAAGTTACACGTAGAGCTAAAGCTGGTCTTAAAATGCTTCTATATAAAGCGAGGGAGCAGTGGCAAGTGGTCTGTGATGACAACGAACAATGAATGGTCAGATCAAGATTTGTGTATGTTTGACTGTCATAGTTGTGCAGCCCAAACCCCTTCAAAAGGTAGAGGGCAGGGTTGAAGGCGGAGATACAATGGGAGAGTAACTATGGGTGATGGGTTCTCATAGGAGAATTAGACTATGTGCTGTGTCTCAATGTAGTGCTCTTTTCCGCCCCGTTTGATATTCCTAGCTGCCTTCTCCTGCTCCGCACCTTGTCATTTGGACCTGCATCCAACCAAGTGCCGTTATGGTCTTCCTGACCCTATGATGTTTATGACTGATGTGATGTTTTAATTACGCCTGTACTATTTGATTACCTTGTAACCTGATGTGCACGATTTTCAATAAAGGTCTTTGAAAAATCAAATAAAAAAAAATGAAGTGCTCTTTAAAAAGGTGGGTGTTCAGTAATTGCAGTATTTTACAGGTCTGGACTCAGGAAGGCAGGAAGAGAAATTGTTATTTTATTTACTTTACTTTATTTACAAGTTGCAGGTTATATATATCTTACACTATACGGTACTCCATATACCCCCACCTCTGCCAACTCACACAAACCCCCAGATACGAGTGGGTATCACACGGTGGGAGACATGAAATAGAAGCCCCCGGAACAGAATGTGTTTCCAGCTCCTGTGTGGAGGGTGCACACAGCTGATGTCCATCAGAGGGTTTGCAGCCTCCCCAGGATATTAGCATCAACCTCAGAAGCTTATGTTTGTTTTTTTGTGGTGGAGAGGCGGAAGAGAGGATCACGTCTCCACCTAGTCACCATCAACCCACGCTTGAGAATCCCTCCGTTTGCTGGTGAGAGTAATGCATTCATGAGTCTGCTGCCTCCTCCGACCTCTCCCCTCATGTAATGATATTTTTTTCAAAGTTGGTAGGTGTGAGGCCCATGAGAAAAATATTTATGTAACAGTTTTCCAAATCACTTCTGCACCAATTGGGTATTAGCAAGTTTTACATAAAATAAAGTATAAACAGCAATCCAAAACCTAATTCAAGTCATAATGATAGATTAAGAAAAATCATAATTTGGAATCAATTGAAATGGATGTGAAAAAGATGGGTCTTCCAAGAGAGAGATCAAGTTCAATTTGTCATCAGACAATGTGTGATTTACCATTGTTGACTTTTTAAGTCTGTGTTTCCAGGTGTAGTGAATTCTTACTACTGAGTTCTTGTTATCTGCCTAAGGTGGTTAGCGAGTTGGCTAGATATAATGGTTTGCTTGAAATGATAGGTTTGTATGTGATGTAGCAGATTTTGTCTTTGATATTTGGCTGAATGGGAAGCCAATGTAGCGCTCACAGATTTGTTTGTGGAAAATAATGATTTTCAAATGAAGTGTATTACTGCTTTGAGTTATCACAGCTTTGAGGTTACCAATGGACATCAACTTCCGGAGGCTGGACCTCAGAGCAAACAAATAACACACAGTACACCTACACATAACATCAATCATCACATACTGAGAGGCCTCTCACTAGCCATAACTTTCACAAACTACATATCACACAAAGGAATCCTTCAATGTGTTTTATTGCATAGAAGTTTAAGTCATATTTTATTAGAAAACACACACCTATATATGTATCACAATCCTCAATATATACATTAAACAGTAACAAAATGTAAAAAAATGAACGTTGATTCAGATTTAAAAAACTTCTTATCAGCCTTTTTCTCAAAACTAAGAAATTATAAGTACAGCTCATGTGGTCCCTTTCTTGAGGGCTGCATCATTGCAAAGTTCCTAAGCATATGAGTCCATAAGTGCTTGTTTTTTTTTTTACATCAGGGAATTCCAAACAATGGGATTACCTTCCTCAAAGTAATAGTACGTGCCAACATGTTTCGACCTTTGCAGTATGGGATAGGACTTGTAATTGAGATCTTTCTCAGGGTGGTATCCAGCTTTCACACTTGGACACTAAATGAAAACAAAGCAGAAATCAATATTGATAATCCATTCCTTTGGTGTGATAAATAGGAATCAGGAGCCAGGGCATCACCAGATTAAAGTTGAAAAATGTAAGAAGGAAATAGTCTAAAGATGATGACAAATATTCCTTTAACATCACAATGACTAACCATCCTTCAATGGAAAACGGAATTGAAGACCCATCTCTTGGGAGGGTACTACCTCCCCACACAGTAGTAACTCAGATGTAACCTACTTTATGTAAGAAATCAGGAAATGTATGCTTGGGCTGCAATCCGATGTTCATTGATCCATTGCTTTCCAGCTAGTTCATGCTATATTAGTAGCAAAATATACACACATTGATACATATATAAACAATAACCATTCAGTGCATGTGCAGGCATCTGGGCAGTGGCTGACCACCCCTTCCTGTTCTTATGTATTACTGTACATGGATCTGTTCTGTATTCACAAGGGAATAAGTGCTTAGGGGCACCGTGAAGCACTTCACCTCCATACTGACTTTGGAGCTTCAGGATACTTTTGGCTTACTCTGGGTAATATCAGTGCTTGAGATCTCCAAGTTCGTAAAGTTCTACACCTCCTTGAGAGGTGAGGTTCCCAGATTACTAAACCCCAAAGCCATCCAACCATGCTTGGCTCTGACCCTAGGTGGGCATGGTACCTGGCTTGCCACTGCTGTGTAGCAAAAACCAGACCTTGACCTTCATTCAGACCAACTAGGTGAAGTCTCAAAGTACCACAGTCCCCTACATCAGTTTCTGGCAACAAACAGCATCTACACAACAAGTATGTGAGATGGGTTTACACTATGTGGCCACCCATTTCAGATCATCATCACATGCTGGAAAATGGCACCCAGAAATATCACAATTGTACCTCCGGGAGATGAGTAGCACAACCTGCACCTCATTAGTGGCACCTCCAAGCAACTCCATTCTATTTATGCCTCAGTTTTGGTGCATATTTGAAGTATTGTCGCTTATAGCAAATTCCTATGCAGTATTAGTAATTTCTTGTTTAACACCATGTTTGTTTCAATTGATAAAACACATGAAACATTAACTAAAGAAAGAATCCTAAGGGATTCAGCTGATTCTCTACTGCTGGGATCAGGTGCATTAGAGATGAAGTGCATGCTGTCTGATTAAAAAAGAATGCAGTAAAACCACCAGTACCAGTCTCCAGCTTTCTGAACTTTTACACTAGAGTGAATGCCTCCCTACCTGGAACAATCCTATGATGCTCTGACTATAAAATATGCATGATTTGTAGATCTGTTTATATCATTAACCCCATGCGCGCGGCGCGTTTTTCCGCTGTGCGCTGCGAATTGCGAAATCCCGCGGTTCATGACGAGCTCAGCTCGTCATGAGCGTACGAGCGGTGTACCTCATGACGAGCTGAGCTCGTCATCAGCGTGGAAGGGGTTAATGCCCAGCCAATAATCATGGTCCATGCTAAAGAGCCATACTATCTACAAGCAGTCACAGGTTGACAAAGAGCCACAGAACAGCAGCGCTGATCACAAATTCTCGAAAGAGGCGAACATGTCGGGTGCTGGAGATCGCTGCAATGCTTGAAGCTGTGGATACACAATGACAAACAAATGCTGTGAGTAGATGTACAACACAAAGTATGGAACATGCAGTCACATGCACAGGATATCTTTAAAACAGAGCTCTTATTAATTGGTGAAACATATGATAGAAGATTGGCAGCTGTCAACAAGGGGAGTTTGAAGCGTCACAATAGAGAATAGGGACAAAGACTGAGTTGAGTATGATGTTATTCAAAATACTCAGGTGCAATTGGAGCTCCAATGTGGACCGCTATCTATCAACAAATATATGATGTTGGTGATTCCCATGCACAGTTATTATCAACAACAGTTTGATAAATGTCAGGTGTCACATTTGTAATGGTGACAACTTGTATAGGAGAAGGCTAGAATCCCAGAGTTCGGTAACCAAAATAACTGTGAGATAATTTTGATGTGTGCCTCCTCAGGGTTCATTCTCCTCTCCCCAACATATACACAAACAGGCACATGCATCAAAGCCTTTTGCGATCGCAAACGGTGTGATTCGCAAAACTCGTCCGTTTACGATCGCAAAATTAGCTTTTACGATGCATCAAAGGTCAAGGCCCTCCCAATTTGAGAATTCGCAATTAATTGTGAGTTCTCAAATTGCAATTGCATTTAAGGAATCACATTTTGCGATTCCTTAAATGCAATGCATGAAAGTAAAAAAATCAGTGATTTCGCTATTTGGGGGAGCAAATTACCATGAAGTTGAACTTCATGGTAATTTGCAAAAACTTTGAAAAATGCACTTTTGTGCATTTTTCAGTTTCATGTTGCACACACACGTGCCCTTAGGGCATATGTGTGCGCAACATATGTGCACGGATCAATTTCAGGGGTGCAACAGAGTGTCCTTTTGACACCCTGGCACCCTTGAAATTGCATTCTCAATTTGCGATTCTCTAATTGAGATTCTCAAATTGAGAATGTTTTCCCATTCATTCCTATGGGGAGGTATTCCTTAATTGTGACTCGCAATTTGCGATTCGCAATTAAGGATTGTTTAGAAATCGCCATTTTTTAAGTGATTTCTACATGCATAGGCTTTTGCGATTCCTTAAAAATCGCAATTAAGGAATTGCAAAAGCCAACAATGATGCATGTGCCTGAAAGTGTCTTAACCGACTCCCTCAGCCTAAGAACATTACACTTTACAAATGATTGCATAAATGGTAACCAGGAAATAATCAGGCGCACAACTAGAGTCAGGGTAATCTAGAGCAAAATATAGTGTAGTGAGTGCTCCAAGGGAAATGGGTAGGTTACCACTCTATCCAAAATGACCCAAAAAAGGGGAATTATGGAGTCTACAAGTTATAATAACAAGTTATTCCCTGAGCTCTACAGCAATGTAAATTACAAGAACAAAGTTAAACTTTCAATTTGTACACATAGGTGCAGAAGTAAGTAAATAATCTCAGTATTCAACATAAAAGCTGATGCATACAAGGTAGTCGTTGTAGTACACAAGTTCATATGTCCAGTAAGTTGAGTCAATCCAAAATGTTTAAATGTAAATATTCCAAACTTGTCGTAGCCATTGCAGTACCAAGCTTCTGTCTATACCAAGTGTTCTCAAACAAAAAAATGTTGTTCTCCAGAACTATTTGTGTCATCTCCATGATCATGTTAGTGTGATCATAATATTCCACTGGTCTCTTATTCAGAAAAGTCTTCATTGCTTTCATCCCCATTTCATGGTCAATATTTGAATAAAGTGAAACCACATCTAAGGTTGCAAGTATCATATCAGGTTCCCAACTAACGTCATTCATCAAGTTAAGAACATGCTTAGTATCCTCAACTTGTTATTATAACTTGTAGACTCAATAATTCCCCTTTCTTGGGTCATTTTGGATAGAGTGGTAACCTACCCATTTCCCTTGGAGCACTCCCTACACTATATTTCGCTCTAGATTACCCTGACTCTAGTTGTGCGCCTGATTATTTTCTGGTTACCATTTATGCAATAATTAGTATTTCAGGAACTGGGCAGCCACTAAGGGGGTTTTAATTATGAACAGAGATCAAGAAGCGCAAGAGTTGTTCAAGAACTTGAGTTCAGGTTCTTCTATCAGTGCAGCAGTAACAACAACAACCAAAACTACAAATGAAGGATTACGAGCAAAATTTATTAGATTGGAGAGACTTAAAAGATTCGAAATGAACAAATGGTGGGATGCAGTTACATTAAAGCAGTACCTTACTTTGAACCGAATTCCCTGTGGTCTTAGATCACAAATTGTACCTACATACGAGGACTTGGAACCTGACCTTCTTGTATTATGGGAAAAGGAACTGACTAGTAGCTCCAATAATTTGATTAAGATTTTGATCGATAACGCAGAGAGGAAGATAGCTAAATTACTTGTCGAGATACAGAAATGTGAGGAAGAAATAAAAGAACTGAATTTACTTGCGGCAACAGTCAAAAATTACACGTTACTTGATGATATTTTAACTAACTTACAAGCAGATATTAAACGCAGAAAAGCGAGGAAACTTAAACGGGAGGAGTATGACTACAAGACAGGTCGTAAATTCACATTTGCTCGCAAATTTGACTATCTTTTCAATAAGGAGCAGACCTCCAAAAAGACCAGGACTCCGTCAAATGCAGAACAATCATCCTCTAATAAATGAGGAGTCATCTGACTCAACCAGTGGCACGGTGCCAGATAATTCTTTATTTCAGGATGTCAGAATCGGGAAACAGGTGGCAGATTCAGAGATACAGGAGGGGAAAGACTAGGAGAGGGACAAGAGGGAAAGGAAGAAGAAAAAACGAAATAAGGAATGAGACTTCGCTCATGGAAAAAGTAGCAAAGGAGTCTAATGAGATTGAGATCATCAACCTTTCAACTTTTGAATTGACGGAGAACATGATTACTGTATTAAAGAAAGGTTTGGGATTTTGCCCGTCTACAGGTACTGACTGGTATACTGCCAAAATAGATGTTTATACATTTTTCAAGATTATTGAAATTAAAAAAAATGTTCTCAACAAAATATTGTGAAAAAGAGTTCAGTTACTAGTAATTTACTAAGTAACCTGACTATACAAGACGTGCAAGATACCAAACTGCTCCTTTCTCTTACTGAAAGTGAGGAGGATCCTGTTACGATGAGTACATTACTAGAGAATCTAGAGATCAGACAGAGCTTTGATATTAGCAGTGGACTTAAAACCAAGTCCAAATGGACACCACAATTATCTTCTGGGAACATGGTTGATGCCTTTTTTAAGGCAGTTAACCTGGATATAGACAGACTTATTGAGAAGAATAGGAGGGGTTCCAATAGATCTTATCCGAGTAACTTAAGGAAGAATGAAAGGTTGGCTCTCAAATCCTTAACATCTAACCCTGATTTGATAATACATATGGCAGACAAGGGAGGCAACATCGTCCTAATGAATAGACAAGACTATAATGATGACATTTTATCCCAACTCAGAGATGCTAAATATTATACACAAGTAACATCGAGTCCATTACACCAAGTTACAGAGATGATTAACTCTAAACTTAAGAACTGGTATGATTGCTTCTAGTTGGACTATGATGAATATATGTATTTACGTGTGGATCATCCAAGAGCCCCATGTTTATATAGTTTGCCAAAAATACACAAAAATCGTCTTAGACCACCTGGTAGACCCATTATTTCGGGCATTGGTGGGCCTACAGAGAAAATGTCTCAATTTATAGATTTATTTATTAGGCCCTATGTTGAGAATCTCCCCTCACATATTGAGGATACCAAGCATGTTCTTAACTTGATGAATGACGTTAGTTGGGAACCTGATATGATACTTGCAACCTTAGATGTGGTTTCACTTTATTCAAATATTGACCATGAAATGGGGATGAAAGCAATGAAGACTTTTCTGAATAAGAGACCAGTGGAATATTATGATCACACTAACATGATTATGGAGATGACACAAATAGTTCTGGAGAACAACATTTTTTTGTTTGAGAACACTTGGTATAGACAGAAGCTTGGTACTGCAATGGCTACGACAAGTTTGGAATATTTACATTAAAACATTTTGGATTGACTCAACTTACTGGACATATGAACTTGTGTACTACAACGACTACCCTGTATGCATCAGCTTTTATTTTGAATACTGAGATTATCTACTTACTTCTGCACCTATGTGTACAAATTGAAAGTTTAACTTTGTTCTTGTAATTTACATTGTTGTAGAGCTCAGGGAATAACTTGTTATTATACTTTACAACTATGCAACAGGAAAGACTCTCAGAGAAATTCCCAGATAGAGAAGGGGAGACACTGGTTGTTCTGCTAGATACAACGAACTTAACATATTATAGAGCATGTATAGTATATATATTTCAAAGAAATTTGGACAAGGCTGTTCCTAGGGAAGGGAAAGGTAGTGTGCAGGTCACAGTGAGGAGGAAGTGTGGTGGTTAGCAGATATAAACATACCACTGGGTATCCATTTTGTTGGAATTAGTTGCCTCACACACCTTTGCAGGTGTCATGCTTCATCATCGGCAGTGCTCCTCGTTGGGTAGGCGGTGAAACACCCAACGGGCACACCTCAAAGAGGGGCTCTTTAACGGAGATCTTTTGGTCCAACTGCCTATGGGTGAAGTGCGGGTGTGGGGCCAGGAGGTTGTAGACAGTAATGTGAATTAAAATGGAGCTGAGGGTACCTGAGACTACTTTATTCTGGTGGTCCCTGGCTCCAACTAAAAACGAAGCTAGTCTGGGTTAACTGGAAATTAATGTTTCCTTGCTCTAGACTAGATTGGAAAGTGTTAGAAATCGGTAGACATGTTTCTCGCATTAGTGCATTGACAGGCGATTCTTCAGGACCTCTGTGGAAAAGTCTACAAACAGGAATTCTATGTCAGAATTAAAAATTCATTACCAAGTAGGGGGGGGCGTGGTGCCTCTGTTGTACTGTTCCTTGCCTGAGATGGGGAACAAAAAGGGGCTGATTAAGGGCAGCATTAGTAGCTTATCCTCAACACTCGTGACCAGGTGTACACACAGTGACATGCTAGATTGTTGATTTAAACTAGCCTGCGTGCAGCTCATGTTTGAACCGGGTGACATGCTTATGTGTGGTCCAATGCTTGTATTTAGAGCACGCAGTGAAGTAAAAAGTGAATATACAACGAGTAAAAACAGTGTAGCAACATTCTGGTAATTATCAATGGCTTGGGAGTCACACTCACCTAAAGGTCAAGAACTAATTACAACATCAATGCCCGGCGGGTCATACATCAAGGATGAGGCCTCTGTATATAATGCTAGGCATTTGGGATAAAAAACACAGACAAAACAGGGTATGCATGGTAAGACAAAGTCTTAAACAATCTGTTGGATGTCCTAGTCCTCACTAGGGTATGGTGGTTGCATAGGATAATAGGGGATCATGAGTCCCCTGAGGTTAGCCTACCACCTGCCTTACAAGTCTACGTCCTCATCGTGGGGGTATAATTATGACCACACAGAGTATGTACTTGAAGGGTAAACGTGTAGCGCATGGGCGGGTGTGTCGATGGAGGCCATCGCAGCAATGGTACACACGGACCCATGTGGTGTAAAAATCAAGTGTCCTGTTGGGTCTAACCCGATTACCAAAGGGCCACTTAACTTACTTAATGGCAGTGTTCAAAGACGTGCTAATGGTGACCGACTCGAGTTTATCTTATGAACTTAAATTAAAATCGTGAACCTTCCAACCACCCGCTGTTTAAGCCCCTCGCCCTATCTATGTTGCCGTGCAAGTAAAAAGCGTTAAATGCGAGGCAAGACGGGAGTGTGCTGGGGAGGAGGCGCGGGTAGTCTTACCCGTGGATATCGGGCACGAAGGGCGCCGTGTCAATCCGCGTCTGGTGGGGATTAACCTCACCTCATCTCTCCCGTGTAATGGCAGTTCTCCTACCCCTCTCTGCCAGGATTGGGTAGATGTGTGTGTTCGCCATACATAATGGTGTTGGCCACCATTATGTATGGCGTGATGCGCGGCTCAATCGGGGAGGAACAGTGCCATGGTTAGTCACGTGGGGTTAGGTTGGAAAACGTGGCGGCCATATTAGTGTGGTACGGATGTTCTATCGAGTGTAGGTTGTATGGATATGCGACATTAAGTAATGTTATATATCCAGATGATGGATGTGGAGGGCTTGTTTAAATTTAAGTTCAAAATGAATGGGAACCCTTATATATTAAATACCACGCAGTGTTGGACAGGCATCGCCAAAATACAGAGATGTTGGTATTGGTGTTGATATAAATGGCATGTGGAAACACCAGTAATATGACCCCGTCAGTATAGTATGATGATTATGTTCGAGGGGTATAGGATGTAAGGGTGTATAGTATAGCCATCAGGAGAGCCATTTCAGGGACCACAGAATTCACTTACATCAGGTGCATCACTCCAACCATGTTAAAGTTGTGTTTTACTCGATTTACCCTTGAAGAGAGCACCTTGACTCCCCTTCTAAATCCCAAAAGCCTCTCTTGTACTCCCAGGTGCAAGGCAAGTAAGTATATGAAGCATGATCAGCCTGTGGACCTAGCGACTAACTTTCAACCGTGCTTCAACTGTGATATTCTCACCTCCCAAGGTTTCCTGTTGCATACTAGGGACAATGGTTCGCCCATTTACAACTTCACCCACTTGCTGTATTATCAGGAGCCTACAGGGAGAAGACTTATTTGACCGGGTACTACCAACAGCTTGGGCTTACTGGGTGTAGAGAAAGGTTATATGTGATTTCACAGAAAAATGATTTCATGGAATACCTTTACTAAGGAACTATTTAATGGAAATTTTCAGAATGAAAGTCAATTACCTTTTGGTAGCAATTAGTTCACAGTATGTCTTTGTGGTCGAACTTTTTGAATGTATATTTTATAAGTGTAAATGCAAAGGTTGCAGGTCTTACTTTCACAGACAGCTTTGTAGGTGAAATTTATTTCATTGCTTTACTTTAGGGACATCAATCCATATTTATCTCTTTTATATAGTTAAACACTTTACCACCCCAGCCGCTACCCATAATTGAACCTTAAAAACCCTTACCAGCCCTAAACCCCGCACATCTTACTTACTTACTTATGCCTACTACACCTTCTGGGGTACAGGCTATTAACCAGAACTGTCCAGGCATCTCTGTTCAGGAGCTTTCTTTCAGTCTGATTCCAGGTGTAACCCATTTCCTTGAAGTCAGATTCGAGGCCGTGACTCCAGGTGTTTTGTGGCCTTCCTCTTTTCTTTTCCTTTCAGGGTTCAAGATGAGGACTTTCCTGGGGTAAACAGTGTTTACAACAAATCTTTTACCCCGCAGGGAATCACAACGCGGTTACAACGACCGCATTGTGATTCCGCATACCATTACTCCACAAGTGGGATCAACGACTTGCGGCAGGGAGGGGGGAGATGTTGGATTTAAAATCCAACACCTTCCCTAGTGTCCAATTTCCAGCGCCCCCCCTCGCAAGTCGTTGTTACGACTTGCGGAGTAATGGTATGCGGAATCACACAGCGGTCGTTGTAACAACCACGTTGTGATTCACTGCAGGGTAAAAGAAGGCGGGATTTAAAGGTATATTCCTTTCCTGGTTATGTTTGATACAGGTTTGCGGAGTGTGTGACCGCCCATCCATGTACCCTAAAAATTTTAAACATCCTTTACACTCCACCCCTCCCTTAAACCTAAACGCAACTCACACACCTAACACCACTCATCCTGAACCCTAAAAAGCCCTTACCGCCCCGACACTACCACATCTCTCAACCCTAAAAACACCTTTCTATGCCCAAACTCAAGGTATTCCTGGCCCTAGTGTTGTGTAGGAATCTAGGACCCTAGTGTAATTTTCCCGATTCACGCCCATATATAGGTATAACTTACCCGATCCTTATAGAGGCATAGAAATCATTACCATATTTAGACTAAGCCTATGCAGCCCAAATACGGCATGGCTACTTCCACTAAGCTCCGAGAATCAACAACGATTTCTTAGAAAAACCCGCCTTCAGCAGCTAGGGACTTCCCCTTGCCTGAATACTAATTTATCTAGGAAATCATGGAGTTTTCAAAGAACTGAGTCTTTTATGACGTTATTATGTCCAATCATACGTCAAACTCTGCACCTTCAAGGTATAAATATGCCTACATTTGCCCAGACAAACACAGGGTGGTTTGGAGCAGATTGACTAACTACTTGCCCAACGCCCTGCAGCAGCAAGTGCCGAAGGAAGCCGACCCTCCAGCTGGCGCACTGAGAGACGCTGTCTTTTCTCCTGCTGAGAAATCCAGCTCCAGTGTTTCCAGGCTACCCTTGCGGGTTGCTGGGAAATCGAGTCCTGAGAGAGAGATACAAGACCTCCTTCATTCTAAAACCAAGGTACGGAGCTGATTAGACCCTTAAGACCCTTAAGAGAATTCTTGGAATAGATTCTTGGCAAAGAATACTAAACTTAAGCTACACCTCACTTACTTCTTCCCTTGTACTAGACTTAGGTTAGGTACACCGGGGTAGGCGTATTTTAGAAGCACCAGTTGAGTACTTTTAGTCATTATTTTATCACTATACTAGCAGCCCGTCCCGACGTTGTCCGGGTATGAAATAGAATGTGTTTAATGTGTGTATTTGGCAAGGGCAATTTATTTTAAAATCTCGCGGTAGACAACATTTTTTGTTTCATTAGAATAGGGACGGAGAAGGCCCAGCTGCAGCCCTTGTTGATGTTAGCAGGCGCGTGTAATTGGTGTAGTGATCCGCCGCCTGAGCCCGGCTACAGCCCTGGTTGATGTTAGCAGGCGCATGTAATGTCGTTGAATGAGAGAGTTATCAGCCGCGGGTAAATCCATTTAATGAGAGAGTTGAGTGACAGCGAGTAGGAGAGGCTGCAGTAATTGTCCCTGCAGACACGCTCATTTGCTTGTTCCCCCGCTTGAGGCCCAGATGCAGGCCTGTTTGATGTTAGCAGGCGCGTGTTCCCCCGCTTGAGGCCCAGCTGCAGCCCTGGTTGATGTTATCAGGCGCGTGTAATTAGTGTACTGATCTGCCGCCTGAGCCCAGCTAGAGCCCTGGTTGATGGTAGCAGGCACGTGTAATTTCGCTGAATGAGAGAGTTCAGTAACAGCGCACAGGAGAGGCTGCAGTAACGTTACTTACCAGGCCTCCAGGTGAACGTGTTTGTCACGCCCCCAGCACACGGCCACAGCAGAAGATCTTCTGATTAATGTATGACCCACATGGCATGAAGGGCAGAACGTAGCACATGCCCCCAGCGTTTCTCACGCCCCCAGCGTGTCCCTTGATGCGGCGCAATTGCGTTCACATGGCATGAAGGCCGGACACACGCCGCCAGCATGTCATGCCCCCAGCGTGCCCCTTGATGCTGCGCAGCAACGTAATTGGCGCTTGTATGTACTACTCACATGGTATGAAGGGCGGACACACGCCCCCAGCTTTGCCACGCCCCCAGCGTTAGCCATGCCCCCAGCCCACGCCCACAGCACAACGCAGACACGCCCACAAGGGACTACTTTGTTGGCACGGTTCTTTTACCTTTCAAATGTATAGAGGAGTTGGCCTAACGGCTAAGGCGCTCGACCTCGGACCTGGGGATCTGGGTTCGAGTCTTGATAACGACGCCAAACATCCTGTGATTCTGGGCAAATCACTTAATCTCCCCGTGCCTAACAAAAATGAATGTGTGTCCTCATGTAACGTAACTGGTGCTATGTAAAGCGCTCTGATACCTGATTCAGTTCGGGTCAAGTTCGTGCTATATAAAACTCTGCAAAAACATTTTTTAAAAATAAATAAATATGGTGGCCGTCTGCATAGCCTATGTCCTTCTGCTGCAACTGCCCTTTCCAACGCTGTATTGGGTGTTGTGATTGGTGCTGTGGTTACTGAGATTACCCGCCTCAAAGGTTTGGGCTCTCTCTTCATAATATTAGTATGGATGTATTTTATGTATTTTATGTATTTTATGGCTTAGAAACCATATCATGCTTTTACAGTACTACTTCATAATACTTATCGTATTATATGCCTTGTACTTTATAACCAGTATTACAATTGTAGCAGTACATTTCTTATGCTCGAGAAAGAAGACTATTCAATAAATACATTTTATTGAAAACGCCCGTCTCTCTATTTTCTCAGCACTGCTGGTGAAACGAAGCATGCACGATTGACTGAGTAAAATAGCTATCTATTGTTTCCGCGATTGATTTCTTATTCTTGGGAAACAAAGTTGCCATGTTTATGCGGTTGTCAGAAACTAATCCCTTCTTGTGAATTCGAGAAAGATTCTTGTGACCTCTGAGCTAGCTGGCACTCACAATTAAGTCTAATAGATTCGGTAGAGACCTAGTCGACCTCAGTCCTACGTCTATACTACAGGATATATTATTACAATGCGCAGAACCTATTGGGAATATAGGAACTACACTACACCCCTCATCACCCTAAACATTACCCATCCCTGAACTCTCCCACAGTAGTCCTAAACCCCACCTAAGTTTGATGTCATTTTGGAATTTTCTTAAAATTATCTTCCCTTTAAAATGTTTCCTGTAATTCTCAATTTTTTTTGTATTTCCTTAAAATTACCTTTCCTTAAAATTGGGTTCCAATGTAGTTTCTCAGTTTTGTTTTCCATTAATTCACAAACCTTAGTCAAGAAAGCCAAAGTGCCAGGGTTGTCAGAATAATCAGCCTACCAGAGACTTGCACTACAGGATGTTTAACCAACAACTCTATCACTAGAATGTTCTAATTTCAGACATGCCAAGTCGGCACTCAAAATCTGGATCCGATTCTATCTTTGTGGGCAACCCATTCTAGCCCCACTGAAGGATTGCAAAAATACAGACACATACACACCACACACAGTCACACACATAGAGAGGTCCTTACATGCATCATGTTTATTTTGAGTGTTATGAATTATAGAGATTTATTTCACATTTCTTTTATTTTAAAAAACAAGCATGTTCCTTTAAGTGTGTACTCTTTTGGTTGTAAGTCACTTTTGTTTCTATGAAGCGCAGATTTCTGTAGGGGTTTTCATTGGGACTATTGTGACATCGCAACAGTGAGTAACTACATTTTAAAAGTGCATTGTTGAGAGTGACCATGAATAGGACAACCCACTTAACAGAATTAATCCAAAAATAGATTGAAAGTTTATGCATGACAACTCTGCCTTAATAAATGCAACCTTGTGACAAATAAGAAAATTTGCAAGTATATTTGTCACTGTCTTCTCCATTGCATGCAGTGTCAAGTGACACTGTATCTGCTTCAATATCTCATGTCATGAACTAGAAGTAAACAAAAGTAAAGTAATTCTTACCAGAGCTGTAGATGCAAGTTTGGGATTTTTCCCCTAGAAAGAGAAAGCAAGTATGTTTATTAGATAAATATGGTTCTTTTTTTATTTGATTGGCATTTGAATTTTTAATTCTGAAAGAGTGGTTTGGACGTATGTGGTCAAAATGTTATAAGAGCCGAAGCTCAAACTACCCCAAATAATTTGATTTCACCAAAGGGCGTAACACAGGCCCCCGCAGCCCACGCGGTGCGGGGGGGCCCTAGCTCCAAGGGGCCCCCTCGGCACTGAACTCTGGCCGGGAGAGCTCCTGATTGAGCCCGGAGGGGGCCCTCCTAAGTACCGTGCAGGGAGGACCCCTCACTTTTCGTTACGCCAGTGATTTCACCATAAGTTTGGATTTTAAATTGTGATTCCAGAGTCACCAGACCTGATGGGTTTATTTCTCCTCAATTGGAATTTACAGTAAAAAAAAGATAATGATAAGGTAATCACAATGTCATCCTATGGGAGAGAAAGGCTTTGCAGTAATTTGATAGTTTTTCACTACTAGGGCATGCAAAAATCAAAAGTATATGACTTGCTTTTTAAATACATTGCACGCTGCCTACCATAGGGGTGTCATATACATGAAAAAGTAAGATTTGGGCCTGGCCAAAGGTTTATATTGCCAGGTCAAAATGGTAGTTTTCATTGCACACACAGGCTCAAAAATGGCGGGCCTGTGACATGTTTAAAGTGTACTGAAGTCGGTGGCACAACCAGTGCTGCAGGCCCACTAGTAGCATTTCATTTACAGATCCTGGGCACAAGTAGGGCAATTTACTAGGGATTTAGAAGTACATTTAATAACTCTGTGCTTGATTTTCTTCCCACACAAGGAACAGAATCTTCTTTATTAATCTCTGAACAGGGGCGTACAATAGTTATATTATTAGTTAAATGTACCACAAATGACATCTGCTCTTGATTCTGTTGTTTGGGAGTCATTTCATTTAGGCCAAGCAAATGCCTTTGGGATCCTATACCCATTTCTTTAATAGTATGGCCTAAAAACCTCCAATTTCCTTTCAAATAGATTACTAGTCTCAAGGTTTAAAGTCGTCCTTTTGTCTTTTAACCATTTGCATGCTTAGTGCCATAGCCTTTTATATTAACTTATTTCTAGAGTGAATGCAAGAATACAATCTTAATACTTAACAAAATTTCCCAAATCCTCACAAAGACAAAACACGGCGTGGAGGAAAACCAAAGCAACTGAATATGATTCAAAAGACATCATACCGACTGGTACAATCCTTCTATTCTAATGAAAGTCGTGAGTACCCGTGACCCAAATCCATAGTTGAAAACATGGTGGCTCTACTCAAAATGCTCAACCAGAGCTTGTTGATATTAAGTAATTGATATGTAGCCACACGAATATTTGCATTAAGTTGAAAATCAGATCACAGATTTAGACATATGGATGTAGGCATGCATGGATGAAAAGACAGAAGTATTAACATGTACAGATGAACCCCACAAGCGCACCAAGGGCATCACACCACCACTAAGTCACTCAATTTCCAAAGGCAAATAGAGCCTAATACCTACTCCCAATGTATGCACAGTTGTGATAGTAACATCTCCTCTTTGTGCTTTCTAGGACAAACCGGTGTCCCTCTTTTGCAAAACTGGTCACGTTGAATACTTCATTGGTTGGGATCAATATTTCTTTCTCACTGGGATCATACGAGAATTCCTCAATGTTCACACCGTAGCAAGTCCTTATGTTGAGATAGGAATCTTGCCCGAAACGCTTTGCGGCTTCTGGGCTGACAGAGGAAGAGGTGAACTGCCCAAATCTCATGCCCTTATCAGATCCACTGGGAGGCACAAAGTATACACCCCTGATCCCCCTGTGCACCTCTCTGCAGCTTGTCTTTAAGAGCTGTAATCCTGTTGTCAGATAGAAATGCAGAGACTTGAAATGAAAGTTGCTCATGTAACTGTCTCGCGAGGTGACAGACTTTCTAACAGCCTCATTAAACCTGCTGGGAAGAGATTTATAACTGGATGGGTAGTTTTTGTCCGTATAGACTAGGATGGCAATTGCATGGTTATCTTGGAAGCCACGGGGCAGAGATGGGATATGTTTCTTTTTCTTCCTCTCTTTCCATTCTAGTGCAGCTTTATCCCATGCTCCTCCAAAGTCCTTATCCTTAGCTTTTTCTTCCTCTAGTAGTTTTGTAGAAATGATCTTTCTTTCCATTTCTTTAACACAGTTGATGTACTGATCATCGTAAGCCATTGGTGTCATGTCTAACATCTGTGATGCTCCCTGAAAAATAAGCATACAAGTCCTGTTAGTTTAAATAATGCTACAAATTAGATCAATAAGGCCTCTTTGTTCATCACACTGATGGGTCCTCATGAAGACAAATGCCTACAAGCATGTAAGGAGTTGTTGATAAATGAAGCTCCAAATAAGCTGATAAAGGTGCTAGGGTTTAATCAACTAAGGATGGATCTTGTTGACCATGATTTGTAAGGGCCTCAGATCATCCCAGTGTTTAAGGAAAGCCATGAAAACACTGTGCCTTTCATGGTAAAGGAAGTGGCTGCATTAATACCCTGAGGCACCATGGAGGGCAGGAATTAAAGTTCAAGTGAAAATTATTTTTTAAATTAGTCGGTCCCTTGATGGGTCAGAGGTGGTTTACATGTTAGTTAAACATACAGCAGGAGGCTACATCACTAGATAATCCAGCAGAACTTTGATGAATCAGATAGGTTTACAAGCATCAATGCCTACTAGAGTGCCGGGGTCTCCGTGTCAGGGGGAACAGCCATAACAACGCGGGGATTACCCCGCACTGCCATTACAACGCCGGGATTACAACGAAAGTCGTTACAACGACTTCCGCTGGAGGGCGCTGTTGGATAGGGAATAGTTTAATTTTCTATCCAACACCTTATCTACTGTCAACATGGGCTGGAGTTGGAATAGAAAATTAAATTATTCCACTATCCAGCGTCCTCCAGCAAAAGTCCTTGTAACGACTTTCGTTGTAATCCCCGCGTTGTAATGGCATGCGGGGTAAAAGCCCGCGTTGTATTACCATACAACCCCCTGTCAGATATATTGCATGGGTTAGCTGTAATGTTCGGGATACTGAGCACATTCATTCAAAAGGGAGTTGTAGTATTCCAACACAAATAAAAAACAAGACAGCTGCAAAGCAGAACATTAAAATCCGGTAAATATTGGTGCTCATCAAATAATAATTGGAGCACTCAATAAATCCATATTTGCATTGCTTTCACTTAAATCCAAAGGAAAGTGCAGGAAGAAGAGCAAGGGGGCAGGGCATGTAGGGAGGACACACCTTACCGTACGCAATTAAACAAAAACAATAGGTCAATAAACACTTGCAAATAAGACAAAGGTATAACAAAAGCTGGCAAAGATCATATCCTTCAAAAAACAATCATTCCATTACACATTTGTGGGATTTTTAATTTTCCATATAGCATAAATATAGCATCTGATTGTGCAGCATTATTGTGAGAGGTTCTTGTATTCATATTTTACATTACCTACTTAATTATCCCATCTTATCATTAATACCCAAGCAGAGGTAACAGTGATTTAGTGGCAGAAACCTGGTCAATGGAAAAAAGCCAATGACCATTCATGAGCCTTCTAAGGCATAAAAGTACAGCAAGTGATTTTGGTACAGAAATGAAACTGGGTTTGTGCTGCTGATTATAACCCAAAAGATCAGTACAATTCAAATGATTAAATATGTTCATTGTCTACTCACTTACTTACTGCATTGGGATTCCCTGCTTCAGAATCACAACATAAAACCTTAAGAATCCCATTTTATGGTTAAGGCAACAGTAACAGCCGCACATCCTACTCCTTTATGTTTTTCCTTGTCGACAGCTCTAAAATCCTTGGTAGAAACCTAATCATCAGACTCCAATCCCACTTGGTTGTCATTAGCATTATCTGTAACCTCCAAGTGGGCTTTTACAGGAGGCACCAGAACAACTAATTAATTGGTGAACTATGGTTACCAAACAGAATATAGTTAAAAGTATCAGTGTCTATATAACCTTCAAAGATATGTCAGATGCATCCGATACCATAAACATGGCAAACCCTGACAAGACTGGGTTTGGATTTACAGTTAGCTAAACTAAGTGTGGACATCTACTCAACCTGTTGTGAACAAAGCCGCCAGGTAAAGAAGAAGAGGAGCATTGGCGGATTCCTTTGATGCCATAAAGTGGGGAGGGGAATTAGAGATGCTCTACAGATGGGTTGTGCATACAAATATCCCCTAAAAATGTCAGGCATAAAGTGGAATATAGTGTTGTATAGTAGAGTGGTAAAGAGTTGAGTGGCGTCTTGTGGAGTAGAGTGGAGTGGCGTGTCATAGGATGGCATGTTGTACACTGTGTTAAAGTAGAGCGTTGTAGAGTTGAATGGAGTAATGTACTCTGTCATAAAGTACAGTGCAGTAAAGTAACATGTAGTGGCATAGAGGGAGTTGTGTAGTGTGTTGTACACTGGAGTAAAGTATCGTACAATGACACACAGTGGAGTAGAGTTTTGTAGTTGTAGAGTGTAGTAGAGTAGAGTGACAGAGTGGAGTGGGGTGCCATAAAGTGGAGTGTCATAGAGTTGGGGGTCATTCAGTAAAGGGTTGTAGAGTGGAGTACAGCTGAGTACAGTGTCGTAGAGTGGCATACAGTGTAGTAAAGTATTGTATACTGAAGTTGCATAGAGTGTAGTACACTTTTGTAGAGTGGAGAAGCACATAGGGAGTAAAGTGTCATAGAGTGGAGTGGCTTGTCGTACAGTAGAGTAGCTTGGCATGGAGTAGTGTGTACTGGCATACCATAGATTTGAGTAAAGTGTCAGAAATTGGAGTGGTGTGTCATACAGTGGAGTGGAGTGGCATGTCGTAGAGCGTTGGAAAGTGTACTAGAGTGGAGTGGCATAGAGTGGAGTAGAGTAGAGTGCTGTTGAGTGGAGAGGCATAGAGAACAGTGTCGTAGAGTACGGTATAGTGGAGTGGCAGAGAGTGTCAGAGTTGCACTGGATAGTGTGGCACGGAGTGGCATAGAGTGGAGTACTGCATGATAGAATCGAGTGGAGTAAAGTGGGGTAGAGTGGTGTGGAGGGAGTTACGTTGAGTGTTGCAGAGTGGAGTAGAGTGTCATAGAGGGGAGTGTAGGGGCATAGAGTGGAGTAGAGTGTCTTACAATGGCACTGAGGTTTGTAGAGTGGCGCAGAGTAGAGTTGGATAGAGTGAAGTGTCGTAGAGTGTTGTAGCATTGGGTAAGGTGTGGTACAGGTGAATTGAATGCAGTGGATTCAACTGGAGTGGCATAGCATAGAGTGGAGTAAAGAGTCATAGAGTGGAGTGGCATGTCGTAAAGTGGTGTGCAGTGGCGTGTCGTACTGTTGGAAAGTGGCGTAGAGTGAAATGTCAGAGTAGAGTAAAGTGTGGTAGAGGGGGTACAGTGGTGAGACAGAGAATGTTGTAGAGTCGATTGGCATAGAGTGGCATAGAGAGGAGTAGTAGAGTAGAGTGGAGCACAGTGAAGTAAATTGGGGTGGAGTGTTGTACAGTGGCACAGATTGGAGTAGAGTGTTGTACAGTGGAGTACCATAGAGTGGAGTAGAGTTTGGTATATTGGATGGGCGTAGAGTGTCTGACAGCAGAGTAGACTGGAATGGCACAGAGTGGAGTGGCATAGAGTGCAGTGTCGGACAGTGTTGTGTCGTAGAATGACTTATCAAAGACTATTGTGGTGTACAGTGTCATGGCGCAGAGTATTGTGGTATACAGTATAGGGATGTACGGTGTTGTGATACAGAGTTTCATGGTGTAGAGTGTTTTCCGCATGTAGTGTTCTGGCAAAGAGTGGAGTGGCATAGCATGGAGCAGCATAGAGTGGAATAGCCTACAGTGGAGTGGTATAGAGTGGAATGGCATAGAGTGGAGTGGCATAGAGTGGAGTGGTGTAGAGTGGAATAGCATAGAGTGGAATGGCGTAAAGGCTAGTGGCATAAAGTGGAGGCAAGATGGGTGTAGTAGCATTATGATGTTGGGCAGCTTCCCCCACCCCTCCCTCCCTCGTTTGTTCATTCGTTCCTTTTCTCTTCTTGGCTTCTTGCTTTCTTCCTTTTCTTTTTCTTGACTCTGATTTTCCTTGTTGTGTTAAACTTAGATGAGACTGCTGTGGCTGAATGGGTGTAATTGAGCGCCTGCTGAGGCTGGTGGTGGATGGGTGAATCCATAGCTCACCTTCTCCTGATAGCCCAGCTGCGACATCTTTAAACATAACAGACCCTTCTGCAGTAACGACCTATAATGTGAGCACACAGATAGGGAAAACACCCATCTCTAATCCTTTGGAAAAACTCCATCATAGGCTCAAACTGCTTTCATGGAACATTGCTAGGTTAAAAAGTAAACTGAACTGCCCCGAATGGGAAAAACTGATAGACTCTTGTGACATATGTATGTTCCAGGAAACCTGGGCTGTTGAGGATTTCAAACGACAAGGTTTTGCCTCCTTTTTTATTCCTGCTATCTCTAATGGCAAGGGAAGACCTTTGGGAGGACTTATAACATGGATTGGGAGTCACTTAGGGTGTGAAATGTCAATGGAGGGTCAGACAGGGCCTGATATTTTGAGTCTTTGTTTGACATTTAAAAAAGATTTTAAAACTAAACTACTTAATGTGTACTCGAGGCCTGTAAAGAGTGGTAAGGAGTCCTACACAATAGAACAGTTAGATGCTGTATTAGAGGGACAACCAGATGGCGGCTTGATTCTTGTATGTGGCGACCTAAATTGCCACTTTGAACTAATCAAAGACTTTGATGAATCATATGGACGGGAAGAGGAAGAGGTATGGGCAATTCCTGAGATTAGCACCACCCCGATCAAGGCATGGACCTCCTTGGCATTACAATTAAAAGCTCTGACCCTTAAACCCTCACTTCGAGCCTGTAACGGTCGATTTGGTTCAGATACTGCGGGGAATTGTACCTATAACAGGATAGGCCATGAGTCAATCCTGGACTATGTTCTGATTGAATGCCGGGGATGGTCCCTGGTTACAGATTTCAGCATACTCTCTTGGTATGATAGCGACCACAATGCTCTCTTAGTATCCCTAATGCTCCCGATAGATAGAGAACTTACCAATTTAGAGCCATCCACTAGGGAAGGTCTTTTTCTCTCAAATAATAAGAGAAAGGTAAAGTGGATACACATGGAGAAGTGTGAAAAAAATCTGATCTCACTTTATGAGAGTCTTATCCCTGAATTTGTGATGCTTTCTGAAGGTGCTGGTATAAGTTTTGAATCACTAAATAAAGTTGGGGCCGTAAATGATACCATCTATTGTAAGCTGAGGGAAGCATTTTGTAGACCTTGCACTAAAAGCGGTAAGAGTCAGAAAAAGGTGACTTGGTTTGATAAAAGCTGTAACAAGGCCAAGAAAGTTCTTATTGTGGCAATTAAAGATAGATGCCAAAATACCATTAAATTAGCAAGAGCTCAGTATAAAAAATGTATTGTTGACGCTAAGTTTACTTGGGGAATTGCACAATGGGACAAGATGAAAAGTGCCTTGGAAAGTAAGAATGTGAAGGCCTTTTGGAATTTAGTTGCAACGGGAAGTAGCGAAGGTCGGATACCCTTGGACTCAAATATTGCGGCAGAGAGTTGGGAGGCTCATTACCAGGCCCTTTATGCCCTGGAGCATCGTATTAGTACAAATGAGAGCACATTACCCACTAGTTCTTCCAGTATAGATACAGATTTTCCCTCGATCACTATGAATGAGGTTGAAAATTCAATTAATAGGATTATCCTAGGAAAAGCACCAGGTTTAGATCATGTCCCAGGAGAATTCTACAAGAAAGAGCCTAAAATGTGGGGTCCCGTTCTGTGGGTGATTTTTAATGCTAATTTACTTGGAATGGATCTACCAGCATATTGGCTAGGGGCAGAGGTCATCCCCATATATAAAAAAGTTCTCCATTACTCCCAGGTAACTACAGACCTGTTAGTCTGTTAGATGTGTCTCAAAAGGTCTTCGCTAGAATTATTCTAGATCGTGTTCAAACCTGGCTAGACGATAATGAAATCTTGTCCCATCTTCAGGCTGGGTTTAGAACCAAAACCTCTACAATAGACCAGGTATTTAGGCTCCAGCTCCTCTACTGGAAATCGGTGAAGTCAGAACGAGGGAGTCTAAATCTGGTCTTTGTTGACCTACGTAGTGCCTTTGACATGGTCCCCAGAGAAGCTCTATGGAGGGTGTTGTGGGAATTGGGGCTTCCCCGCTATCTTCTAGAAATAATAAAATGCCTCCATGAAGGAAACTATGCTAGAGTTAGATATGGGGAAAATGGGGACCTCACCACTCCGATTCCAGTAAATAGGGGAGTGAGACAGGGGTGCGTCTTAGCCCCTACACTCTTCTGCATATACATCAATGGATTGGTGCATGCCCTGGGCCAATGTAAGAACATCGATGCCCCAAGGTTGGCCCAGGGACATGTGCCGGCATTGATGTTTGCAGACGATATGCTACTTCTCTCCAAATCCCCTATGGGGCTACAAAGAATTTTGGATGGATTTTTAAATTTTTGCAAGGACCGGGGCTTGGAGATCAATGTCCAAAAAACTAAGTATATGGTCTTCAATCCCCATAGATGGGGACTACTCCTGAACTAGCCATATTTAAAAAAGAGTTAATCGAGATTCTTAGTTTACCTGGGAGTGTGAGTTATCCGTGGATAGCCTATATTAAACAGACTTTGTTCGCTTTAGGCTATGGTGATCTTTGGGAAAATCCGAGTACTACTTGTTTTAGAATCACACGTAAGAAACTGATTGGAAGATATTTGGATGTGCACCTGAGGAATTTGTACACAGGCCCCGGGGTTGGTACCAGAACATCTTCCTTTCTGGAGGTTAAATGCACATATGCCATTGAATCTGTGCTTGATGTGATACAACAAACTCTTGCTAGGAAACTCTTCCTGCAGTTTTGACATGGATGTCTCCCGCTCCATGCTGTGACAAATAAATGGACAAATGGTCTGGAAAAGGGTTGTCCTGCATGTACTGCCAAAGAAGAGACTGACATACATGTGCTGTTCTTCTGTGAGGGTTATCGTATAATAGGGCAGTATGAGCTAATTAATTTATGCAGGAATCTGGGCTCTCGTCGATGTATGGAAGTATACAGACTTTTAAAAACAAACACTGATTTTCCCATTGTTTATGCAATCTCTAGGTTTCTGTATCGCATGTGGTGTAGAAGGGAAAAACTTCTTAAATCGCAATGATCTCTTTTTTAACCTATGTAAATATTTTATTACTATTTTTATTCTGATTTACTGTGGATTTAAATGGAATTTGATATTATGTGGAATGCATTTTATCTTCAATTTGTCTCTTTTATGGCATTTCGCCGAAATAAAGATATTGTGACTGACTGATAGCTCACTGACGGTGTGGTGGGTGGGGCACCTCCTCATCCCGGCACAGAGATAACAGTGGAATAGTGCTGGTGTCGGTGAATGTGTGGATGAGTGAATGGTTTGTTAGGTGAATGTATACATGTTTATACTGTAAGTAGAAGTTTCTCTTGCGATTGGGTAGCGGGGTGACCGTTTGTTTTGATTCACTCCAGTACTTAGGGTGGGAGTTGTGGGTTGGGATATGATTGGGGAGGCACAGCTTGTTTTTTCTGTGTTTACCCGGTGGATGGGTGGGGATGTTTCTGATTATGATGTTTTGTTAAGATGGCAGCATTGGCAAGGTGTGTATGGTGGAATTTTGCAAGAACTTAGAAAAATAGATGATTTGTTTAAACTTTGTAACATGGAGTGTACAAGGGCTTAATTCATTTGTGAAGAGATATAGGGTACAAACTTATTTTCACAGGCATGGGACTCACATAGCCATGTTGCAGGAAATGTATTTGTCAGACTCAGAGACTTAAAGGCTGCATAAAAAGTGGGGTGGTCCGAAGTTCTCCACCATATATTCCACTTATGCTTGAGGGGTGGTAATCTGGATAGCCCCGCAGATTCCCTTTCAGGTCCTTTGTTGTATAGCAGATATAGTGGGACAATATGTCCTGGTGCACGGTGATAGATGGCACAGAAATATGCCTGCTGAATGTCTTCGTCCCAAATGTAGATGATAGTTATTTCTCCAGATCAAGATAAAAAGAACCATTGCCATATGTTGGGATTCCAATTTTGTGGGCAGGTGATTTTAATTGAGTGGTGGATGGCACCATTGGAAAGGCACTCCCCAAAAGCACACATGAAACTCAATATGTCGACTGCACTCCTGGAGGTCATGGATCGCCTAAGTTGTGTGGACCTGTGGCGCATGACACATCCAGATAAACAGGGCTACAGGTGTTATACACCAGCGCATTCAGTCTTTAGCCACTCGATTGTTTTTTGCTTACTGGCGATGCTGCTGCACTGGCCCTACAGATACACGTATTAGGGAGATACCTTTCAGACCACTCTCCTGTGTTTTTGGAATGGGTGACAAGGAGCGGCCTCTTTGGCACCTGCAAACTGAGGCCCTGAAAGATGACATCTTTTGAGAGGAACTCAGAGAGGTGACTTGCGGCTCTATTCGCACCAACTGGTTGTCCGCTGCTGGGGACAGAGTGGAACGCGTTGAAGGTGGTGATGTGTGGGGAATGCATGTCAAAGGTAGGCGGCATGCAGAAACGGTTAGAGAGGGACCTTACCGCGGTGGAGAGCACATTGGCCAAGCTACAAAATAAAGGTCCTGTTGTCGAGCCAGGCAGTGAGGCTTTGCTGTGTGCCCAGCGTAGAGAAGAATACATGTGTACTCACTTGGAAACACTGTATAGAGACATCAAGATGGTTGACAAATCGGAAATAGGGTGGTTCCTTGACAAAATAACACTACCATGCCTTGCAGATGACCTACGCGATGAGCTAGGGGGAGAGATTCGACTTGAAGACCTCTGGGAGAAAGTGCAGAGTATGGCGTGCTGTAGAGCCGTAGGTCCAGATGGCCTCCCAGTAGAGTACTTTCAGACGTTTGAAGATAGATTACTCCTTATGTTGTTAGAGACCCTGCATGAGGCCAAGCAAGTAGGGATTCTCTCTTCTTCCATGCGGAAGGCCCAGATAGTCATGCTCCCCAAACTCAGCAAGGATCCAACCCTGCCTGGCTCATAACGACCCGGTCCATGTTAGAGGTAGATGCTAAAATGCTGGCTAAAGGACTAGCAATGCGCCTAGGTAGGGTGGTTACGCAGCTCGTGCATGAAGATCAATGTGGGTTTATGCCTGGCCGGGGGACTCACCTTAATTTGTGCAGATTCTCTCATATATTGCACTCTATGGCCAACATGGATATGCAGGCAGCTGCAGTCACCTTGGATATCAAGAAAGCCTTTGATACCCTACGAGTGGGCGCTCTATGGGAGGTTTTGTCTAGAATTGGTCTCGGACCAGATTTGATCCCTTGGGTTCATCTACTGTATTGTCACTCAACTGCTAGAGTGTGCAGTGGCGGAGTGGTTTCTGCACTCATCACTATAGAGAGGGGTACGAGACAGGGATGCCCTTTGTCCCCGCTCCTTTTTGCACTGGCGATGGAGCCACTGGTGATCCAGCTGAGGCGGGACATGGGCCGTTGGGGCGTAGTTATAGGCCAGCGTACCTATGTCATATCATTGTATGTGGATGATGAACTGCTTTGTATTTGTCACCCAACAGTGGCAGTGCCTGCCCTCCTAGCTGTATTGTCAGAGTTTGGGATAGTGCCCGGCTTGGTTATCAATAGCCAGAAATCAGTTATGTTCCCCCTGTTGGCTCTTATTGGGAAAGAAATCACGGATCCCCCTGCCTCGGCATTTACATGGGAACATGATCATTTCTGTTATTTAGGTATCCAAGTTGTTCATACAGCTGAATCCCAATATGCCTTAAATGTGGGAGCAGTCCTCACAGGCCTAGAGGCATTAATATATTTCTAGAATCACCTCCCACCGTCTGTTATGGGGAACGTGGCCCTGGCGAAAATGGTCTTACTGTTGCGCTGCCTCTATGTGTTGCAGAACTCCTTCTGCCAAATCCCCAATGCCACATTTACCACCCTGAACAGCCTTTTGGTTTCCCTAGTGCAGGCTAGGAAATGCAGTAGTTTGGAGCTGGAAATATTAAAGCTGGATATGGACGAAGGGGGCCTAGGCCTTCCAGACCTTTGTCTTTAATCCTCTGCCGGACTACACCAATATGCGGAACAGTGGTGTGCTGAGGGGCCAAATACAGAGAAGAAACTATTGGCGGGCTGGAGCACAGAAGCAGACCTTGCAAGATACCTTATGATGGGCTCGCAGACCCCCAGGATTGTCCATGTGTGGTCCATCAGGTTGCCTTAGAATGCGAACGTGCGGTCACTCTTGTACTGCGAAGGGCCCCATATGCCCGGTCACTCCTCTCAAAATGGATTCACGGATTCGACCACATACAGACAGTGCTGGATCTGACTAGATGGTTTGATGGCGGCTGTGTAACAGCAGGTGACCTATATTTTAATGGAACTTTTCTCTCCTTTACAGACATGAGAGAATGTTATCATGTCCCGAGGGTCACTTTCTACAGTACGCTCAACTAACACACACCGTGTGAAATATGGACCACTTTCCCTGAGGAACTCGTGGAGTCCCACACCCTGATGATGATCATAGACCTGGGCTCCTTCATGGGATTGATCTCTTGGCTGTATAAAGCCCTGAAGGCGGACTGCAGGGTAGATGTATCGAGGATCCAGATTAGGTGGTTGGCGGACTTGCCAACACCTCTAACGGAAGAAGAGTGGAAAAGGGCGGTCAAGAAGATACAGGAAGTGGCCAGCAATGCTCGTTTTAAACTCACCCAGTTTTATTACCTGCACCGTACGCACCTGACCCTCGTCCGATTATCGCGAGCATCGACATGTCCTCAATGCTGAGCAGAGCCAGCTCATTTCACGCATTTGACTTAGGACTGTCCTCACCTCTGCCCTTACTGGATGCCGATCCTGGAATTGTTGCGAGACATGACAAGACTCCCAATCAAGATGTCGATCAAGCACTGCCTTTTAGGAGTTTTACCACCTTCCAAATCAAAGACCCATATGAAGTGCAAATTTGCTTCACTGGGATTGGTGAGGCGACATATCGCTATACACTGTAAACAGTCTGTAGCCCCACTTGTTTGGGAAAATGGAAGGTGGACATGTGTGAACTCCACCTGCGTTCTGTTTGCACAGATGAAAATGCTGATCGAGACTTGGAGACTTGGAGTGTTATGCTAGAGAGACTAGAGGTGACTGAACAGCCGAGTGGAGACACAGTAGACCTGCTTGAATCCTAGTTCAGAACCTGGCTATATGCAAATTAGTCTGTCCCTGGCCCAGTGCATCATGGGAACAGGGCAGACCAAACTACCAAGCCAATTCTTTACTGGAAAGGAAACAAGCTTCCGGGGACCGGTTTCTGGCACTACAGCCGTCTTCGGCCCGGCTTGCTTGAATCCTGATGGTGCAGTGAGCAAGGGACTCATGTCTGAGCATACCCTTCCACTCCTTTTCAAGCAAGCCGGGCCGAAGACGGCTGTAATGCCAGAAACTGGTCCCCGGAAGCTTGTTTCCTTTCCAGTAAAGAATTGGCTTGGTAGTTTGGTCTGCCCTGTTCCCATGATGCACTGGGCCAGGGTCAGACTAATTTGCATGTAGCCAGGTTCTGAACTGGGATGGTGCAGTGAGCTAAAAAACGGTGATGGATCAAGCCCTGATCCTTTGACTGGGTAGGAGTGTTCTGCTTAATTCAGATACTCTGTCCATCACCACCCCCTTTTGAATCGTTTTGGCCACCACAAGTGTGGAAGGGTATGCTCAGATGTGAGTCCCTTGCTCACTGAACCATCAGGATTCAAGCAAGCCGGGCCGAAGACGGCTGTAATGGCAGGAACCGGTCCCCGGAAGCTTGTTTCCTTTCCAGTAAAGAATTGGCTTGGTAGTTTGGTCTGCCCTGTTCCCATGATGCACTGGGCCAGGGGCAGACTAATTTGCATGTAGCCAGGTTCTGAACTGGGATGGTGCAGTGAGCTAAAAAACGGTGATGGATCAATCCCTGATCCTTTGACTGGGTAGGAGTGTTCTGCTTAATTCAGATACTCTGTCCATCACCACCCCCTTTTGAATCGTTTTGGCCACCACAAGTGTGGAAGGGTATGCTCAGATGTGAGTCCCTTGCTCACTGCACCATCAGGATTCAAGCAAGCTGGGCCGAAGACGGCTGTAATGCCAGAAACCGGTCCCCGGAAGCTTGTTTCCTTTCCAGTAAAGAATTGGCTTGGTAGTTTGGTCTGCCCTGTTCCCATGATGCACTGGGCCAGGGTCAGACTAATTTGCATGTATCCAGGTTCTGAACTGGGATGGTGCAGTGAGCTAAAAAACGGTGATGGATCAAGCCCTGATCCTTTGACTGGGTAGGAGTGTTCTGCTTAATTCAGATACTCTGTCCATCACCACCCCCTTTTGAATCGTTTTGGCCACCACAAGTGTGGAATGGTATGCTCAGATGTGAGTCCCTTGCTCACTGCACCATCAGGATTCAAGCAAGCCGGGCCGAAGACGGCTGTAATGCCAGAAACCGGTCCCCGGAAGCTTGTTTCCTTTCCAGTAAAGAATTGGCTTGGTAGTTTGGTCTGTCGTGTTCCCATGATGCACTGGGCCACGGTCAGACTAATTTGCATGTAGCCAGGTTCTGAACTGGAATGGTGCAGTGAGCTCAAAAACGGTGATGGATCAAGCCCTGATCCTTTGACTGGGTAGGAGTGCTCTGCTTAATTCAGATACTCTGTCCATCACCACCCCCTTTTGAACAGTAGACCTGCAGCGGATAGTGACCACTTCCCAGCAGGGGCAGTCATCGGAGACTCCCCCATTGTCTGATGATGGCCGTGGCTAATGGATGAGCAGATTGAATATCGGAGTGGGGGTGGGTACCCCAGGAGTAAAGCCTCATACTCTGGCTGCATTCCCATCTTGTGGGTTAGCAGTGGGATGAAGTTGGTGCACCCTTCGATTTCATGCCTAATCAATTGGGTTATGTAAGATCTATGTTGCCCGATAATGGATTTTGTAATAGAGACCCTTACGACATCCCCCCCTACTCAGAAACTAGTGGGGCCACACCTATCTGGAAGCGGACAGGGGGAACAGATGTTACTAATTGCACAAGTCCGTCTAAATGTTGAAATACTATTGTATCTTACCGCTACCACCAATGGCTTCCGAAGGTTCTGTATAATTCTGTTATTGTTTAAATAGTTAGTTGAGCCACGAGTCAACGCAATATGTCTGAGATACAGTAATGTCTACTTTGATAGTGACCAAGGACATATTCTGGGTTGTTATGGGCTAGATCATTCATGTCAATATGCGATCTGTAATATGTATTATAAATGATGTAGCGATCTGACACACTTTAAATGCAACACCTATGTAAATGCGCAGGAAGCCACGGCATGTACCACACATTTACTAACTTCCCCGGGCAAATGCCCAGGATACCTACTGTATATGTACTTGCGTAATTGTCCTTAAGATCAAATGCTAATAAAAAAATGGTAAAAAAAAACCAACAAAAAAAAACTGAGGGGGGCGTGGCCAGCAGCCGATGATGGTGGCTGCCTAGAGGGAGAGCTCCGCGGCTGAAGCGGCCTCCAACGAAATCCGACTAGCTATCCGAGACAATTATGTCCCAAGCGGGCAGGTACTGACGCCCAGGACCGGGCGGCAGAGGTACGGCCAAGCGGAAAGAAAATCCGTGAACGGGGAGCCGAGATATCACTGACCCCGAGCAGGCCCCGGAGGGGTTCCCGAGCCGGACACTGGCCTGGACGAAGAGCCGGCAGGAAGTGAGCCGGTCTGGGCGGAGGGCCACCGGAAGCGCCCGCCCGCGACACCTACGGAGAGGAAGAATCCCCGACATCTTGCAGAACTGTCCAGGCATCCAAAGCCCCGAGCGGGACCCCGGGGGCCCCCGCGCTGAGTGACGGAAGACGGATCAGGCGACCGGAGGAATCAGGCACGGACGTGCGGAGGGGAGGAACCTGAAACGGTGCCCGCCATCTTGAGGACCCGGCCGGGTCCCCATGCACAACAGATCTGGTGCTGACATCGCCGAGGGAAAGCAGGTACCGTCGCTACGCGACAACAAGCCACCCGAAACAGCGACCCACGGCTCCGGCATACTGCACGCACGAGAGGACACGAGGGCCATTATACACCTAAGCGTGACGCCCTCTCCCCGGCAGCTGCGACAGGGGGCAAAGACAAAGGCATACACACAGAACTGGCGCAGGCAGCGCTGAGGTCAAGTAGATACCGTCGTTACACAGCGGAGCACCGCCTGATACAGCGCTACACGGCTCACAGACCCCCCCCCCTGTGTAGGAGCGCAATACAATCACAAGCGGGCACAGGGGCCCTTTTGAGACACTAAGTGGAATACTACCCCCGGGCAGGGGCCGAGGTGACTGGGAGAGGGGTAAACACTGCAACAGCGGCAGGGGAAAAAGACTGTGGATTAACAAGACCGCTCTCGGCACAGCAGCTATTGAGGGGGCATCTCCGCGGCCCGCGACCAGTCGATACCACGAGATTGGGCAGAGTGCAGTCCAGCGGCCTCGCGTATAGCTGAACAGAGGGGCCCCACGCCGCCACGTAACAAGGCCGGAGGTGAGCCGGAGGTGCCATACCGGGGCCCTGAGGGTCACGACTGAGAGTGGACTGCGCGCTGTGTGAGTCCGGGAAACTGGTGTGACGAGGGGCTGCCCCGGAGGAGAGTTAGAGGCACGGATCCACGAACAAAATGGCTGGAAAGGGGCTGAAGAACAACACGACGCAGTCCCGCCTCGACCGATTCGCATACGAGAAGCCCACCACACCCCCGCCAGATGCCAGGACACAGGTGGGCAAGACAGTGGAGGCGACGGGGAGCAAGAAGGCTACCCTGGACGATGTCATGCGGGCCCTCACACAGGTGCAGGCCACAGTGGGGTCAATCTCAGCCGAAATCACGCTGATTCGGGCAGACTTCCACAAAATGACGGAGAAAGTGAACACGATGGAAATCGTGACAAAAGCCTTGATGGAAGATGTATCGGAGCTACAGACTAACATGGATCGTCTTTCGAAAGAGAATAGGGAGCTGAGAGAAAAGCTTGATGACCAGGAAGGACGCTCGAGACGGAACAACATCCGTATAATTGGTGTGCCAGAATCGGAAGACACGAGGTCAATGGACCTATATGTGGAGAACTTAATCAAACAGCACCTACAACCTAAGGGACTCTCAAATTTTTTCACAGTGGAGAGGGCGCACAGAGTTCCTGGAGGGCGCCGACAAACGGGTGCTAACCCCAGGCCGATTATAGCCCGACTCTTTAATTTTAGAGACCGAGATGCCATATTACAGGCGGCAAGAACCTCACCTCCCATTAAAATTCAAAACGCCACGCTAGCATTTTTTCCAGACTACACGGCGGAGGTCGCGAGGAGAAGGAGAACTTTTTTCGAGGTCAAAAAAGAACTAAGAGCCAGAGAGATCCCTTATTCAATGCTCTTCCCAGCAAAACTTCGGGTAGTAGCCGACAATAAGACTTGGTTTTTTGACACCCCGGAGGTGGCACAAGATTGGCTGGAGGGTTGGCGGACGACAGGCCTCCCCCGTCGCTCCAACAGACAAACCAAAAACCGTAATGGTGGATCACAGCAAGGCCTGCAATCAAATGGTGCCGAGGCGGAGCCACTCTCGCCACTGCAAGAAACTCAGGAGGAGGGCGATGACGAAGAACAGTGATCCCCGGATACTGTACATTTGAACTGTAATTGCCGCGGCCTGAGAATGCCGCCCTGGACACTGGGCTGAGGGCCTCCGCGGCCAAGGAGGGGGCCGCCGACCTCGGAGAATCCTTCACCCCAGCGAGCAAGTACTATGTTATGGGTTGGGTTCAAGCACTCTGCTGAGTTGGGGGGGCGGGCAGTTGTAAGTCCGTTGAGCAGGGGGGCAGGGAGGGGGGGAGTTGGGGGTAGGATGGGGTTATGGTTTTTAATTTCTATACGGGGTCAAAATTGCTACGAAGGGGCGCATGGGCACAGAATGCTAAGGTCTGGATGCTGCACGCAGAGTCACTACACGGACCTCCTGGTCCTCCTGGCGCATGATTTCTCAGTCCGCATACACGAACACGATGGGGGAGGGCACTGATGTAGGGCGGGAATCGCTGCTGAGCCTTATGTCCTGGAACGTGAGAGGTCTGGGAGACAAGATTAAGCGAGGGCTGGTTCTGCAAAGTATAAAAAGACTAAATCCCGACCTGGTCCTACTGCAAGAAACACACCTCACAGGCACGGCCACAAGGGCCCTGGACAGGAAGGGCTATAGCATGGTGGCCCACTCAGAGTTCACGAAGGGGTCCCGGGGCACCGGGATATTGATTCACCGCTCGTCCAGGTTTATACTCCAATCAGTTGCAATGGACACACAGGGCCGATTCGCAGCGGTACATGGACAATGGGAGGGAAAACCACTTAACATAGTATCAGTATACATCCCGCCGGCACTACACACTATAGCATTCACGGAACTAGGTAGATTCCTACTAGACCTTCCAGAGGGGGCCCTTGTGCTGGGCGGGGATTTTAATGCAGTGGCTCAAGACTCCCTAGATAGACACCCAACGCGTACACAAACACAGGCACACTCCAAATTGCAGGACTTCATGGAGGCACAGGGTTTAGTGGACATATGGAGGCGACTCCACCCAGTAGACCGGCAATACACATACTACTCGGCAGTTCACGACAGCCTGTCGTGGATTGATTATCTAATGACATTGGAAGGGAGTCCCCTCACATTCACTGACTCTCAGATTAGACCGAGAGGGGTCTCCGATCACTCCCCGCTAACACTGACTCTCTCCAGTCCGGAAAGAACCCGTAGGCGTATCTTCCCTATCTACCCGGGGTACCTCGGAGAGCCCGGCATCGCCAAGGCCTTAAAGAGAAGTACACGATCATATCTCGACGAAAATGTAGGTTCAGTGGAATCGCCTATGGTCCTCTGGGAGGCCTATAAGACGGTATTCCGCGGACAGGCGATCTCGGTGATAGCGCAGTACAAGCGCACACGGCGTCAGGAACTGATAGGTCTGGAGGGACAACTTGACAAGGCAACACGGGACCACGAAGGGAACCCGACTGGGGACACACAACACGCGCTCCGATTGGCCCAGCAGCGCCATACCGACTTTCTGCGCCACAGAGTAAGGGAACATATGTCAGCAACTGTGAGTAGGGTGTACGACATGGGCGACAAAGCAGGGAAGCTCCTGGCATGGTTGGAGAAAGCGCGGGGAGGTCAGAGGGCCATACTCCAGCTGAAAGACCCTAATGGGGAGTTGCATTCTAGCCCGGCAACAATAGTGGAACTCCTGGCAGACCACTTCCAACACGTGTACACCCCTGAGTATGAGGTCACGCGGGAGATGGCGGAGAGCTCGCTTATAGGAGTACCGATCCGCACTCTCACCCCCGACCAACGAGACGAGCTTGAATCCGACCTGACAGCGGAGGAAATACAGTTAGCCATAACAGCACTGCACCCGGGGAAAGCACTAGGCCCCAATGGTGTGCCGATAGAATGGTACAAACGTATGTCCGAAACGTTATCCATACCATTGCTTGATATGTTCCAGGAGTGTCGGGAAAAGGGTCGACTGCCCCCTGACCAACGCACGGCCACGATAGTCGCGATACCCAAGCCCGGCAAGCCCCCTGAGGACTGCGGATCGTACCGCCCGATCTCCCTCCTTAACGCCGAGAATAAAATCCTGGCGAAACTATTGGCCACCAGGCTCCTGCCTCACCTGACGCATTTGACACACCCGGACCAGTCGGGCTTCATGCCGCACCGGAGTACGGCGCTGAACCTGAGACGGCTGCACGGGGTACTGGCCAGAGCCCCGCGGTTAGAGGAACCAGCGGCGGTACTGTCACTAGATGCCAAAATGGCGTTTGACATGGTGGAGTGGCGCTATCTTTTTGCGGTCCTGGAACACATGGGTATTGGCCCGGTGTTCATATCATGGGTCAGACTACTGTATACCGAGCCCGTGGCGAGGGTAACCGCAAATGGACACGTATCTCGGGAGTTTTCGCTGGCGCGGGGCACGAGACAGGGGTGCCCACTCTCGCCGCTACTGTTCGCCCTCGTGCTAGAGCCCCTGGCCACAGTTATTAGAACCACCCACCTGCTGAAAGGCGTAAATTGGGGAGGCGGTTGGGAAGATAGAGTCTCACTATACGCCGACGACATGCTCGTCTACCTCATGGACCTCACGAACGGCATCCCGGTCCTACTGGCACTGTGCGAAACCCACGGTACAGCCTCAGGGTATAAACTTAACTGGTCCAAGTCCATAATCTTCATGGTGCAGGGCGACCTGCCAGCGTTGCCTGAAGATTGCCAATTGCTCATAGAACGCCTATCCTTTAAATACCTAGGGATATGGATCACGAAGGACCACTCAACCTTTGTTGACCTGAATCTCAAGCCCCAGCTGGACAGGCTAAAAGCGGATGTGCGTCACTGGAAAAATCTCCCCTTAACACTATTAGGTAGAGCAGCGCTCTTCAAGATGATGGCGCTGCCACGCTTCCTTTATATCCTGGAAAACACGCCGGCGATGGTCCCCGCATCGCTCTTCCGCCAAGTGGCGGCGCAATTATCCAGCCTCCTGTGGGGTGACAAACCGGCGAGGGTGGCGCAATTGAAATTAACCAGAGACTGGTACAGTGGGGGAATAGCCCTCCCTAACCTCGAATTGTACTACTGGGCAGCTCACCTCAAGGTGATCAACCAATGGGTCCACGCGGCACATGACGATCCGGCATATGAGGCGGATAGGCACCAGCTGGGCACATCCACCCTTCTGGCACCACTCTACGACAAAGGACTAGTGAGAAGGTTGGTGGGACCTACCAAACACACAGTAGCCATCTGGCACAAGGCGCAAAGACGGCTGGCGTGGGAGGGGGTGATCACTAACCGTACGCCACTGTGGGACGCCAAAGCCCTCGGCAGCCTGCGCAGCTCAAAAGGGTTTGACCAATGGGATACCATTGGGATCTCTACGGTGGGCGACCTATGGACAAGGGATGGAGTGCTCTCCTTTGCAACCCTGAGGGAGCAATATAACCTAGAAGTGACCGAAACATATAGGTACATACAGATTAGACACGCGCTCTTGTCGGTATTAGAGCCAGGGGTGACGCTTCCGGAATCGGCCCCGCTAGAGGACCGATTGCTTACGGACTACATGGAATCCAGTGCAACCTCCCTCACTTACCGCAAACTGATGAACAACTTACCGGATCCCCTTGAAAGGCTGAAGGGATACTGGGTGGATGAGGTAGGAGACCTGAGTGAGGAAGAATGGAACGCAGCCCTGGCGTCGCCCAGAGAGGCGGGCATCTCCACCCGATTCAGGCTGGTCCAACTCAAAGTACTGCATAGGGTCTACTACACACGCACTACACTATACAAAATACACAGAGCAGAACACCCGTATTGCCTGAGGGAATGTGGGGAGGAGGGTACACTGTTCCACACTATATGGACTTGCCCAATCATACAGGATTACTGGAGGCGTGTCACACGCACGATCGGTCAAGCCCTCCAGAACCCGTTCACGCCTGACCCCAGAATTTGTCTCCTGAATGTATGGGGCCCAACAGATTTAACAATGAATGCAAAGGGGTGGGTGGTCATTGGAGTAATGATGGCGAAGCGAGATATCGCGAAAAATTGGGGAGCACTAGAGGCACCGACACTAGCGCAGTGGTGCAGAAATATGGACATGCTCATGGTGACAGAGAGGGCAGTATATCAGCAGAGACATAATCCACGTAAATGGAATAGAATTTGGATACCATGGAACACATACAGGGGGGACATTTGTGAACCTTTGCCTGAAGAGGAGGAGGGGGATAGCTCAGGGGACGAGGAGGATCTGGTGCAATGAAGGGGGAGGAGGAGGACCCCGAGACACAGAATGACCCCGGGAACTGGGGGACAGGCCTAGAAGAGTGAATGGTGTTATTAGAGACTGGCTTTAGGGCTGATGAACGAATGTATACACACCAATGATGCAATAGCATACAATGCGAGCTCCATCAATGCAACCCGTGAAGTAGCAAGTTTTATGTTGGGGGGGGAAAAAATAAAAAGTTGCTCTGTTACTCGTAGACAGCTGAATGTTGACGCTGCTCTCCAGAATGATTGATGCCAAATGTATAACATGTGATAGCAACAACAAAAATAAAATGTTAAAAAAAAAAAAAAAAACTGAAAGTGGTACATTGCTGGGTAAATGTCTTGTGCATATTCTGCACTGCAGCTGTGTAAAGGACCACAGGGTAATGTCTCCAGTGACCTTGTGTTCATGTAATTTTGATAATGTGATTTTTCCTCAAGCGTCTTCATCCATAAATCTGTGATAACATGAATCCTCAACAAGATAAGACAAAGAGACTACAAAGAGGTGGATCTCCACCAAACAGGTGTACTTTCTCTTGACAAAATGAAGTAAGAGCTTCTTTATTTGGTGGAGATTTCCTCATATTCCTCTGCATCAATAACACTTCACCAAAATCAGCTGGAAACGCCCTCAGGGGCCTTTTGGTAAGCTGTCCATCAACGTGGGAAAAGTCGGGCAGACCTTTGCATACTACCAAAGAAAACGGGGAGGGGGGGGGGGGGCAAGGGGTGACCTATCCCCCGGGGCCCAGCCACTATTCAATGGGCCTATTTTGGCACCAGGAAGCCCATCCACGTCTCCCTGGGTGCCCTGGCCCAACCAGAGCATCCAATGTGCATGTGGCTTGAGACTCAAGGCCCCCATGGTCCCAGACAAGCCAGCTCCCTGCATTGCTCTTGCACACAGGGAAAAGCGGGAAATGCAGATAACTGTGTGTGAGAGCAATACTTTCATCTCCACTCAGCTTCCAGTGAGTGGGAGTGGTTTGACAGCTCCTGTTTGCTGGGAGTGGAGTGTTTGCTTTTGTTTGCTGGGAGCTGTCATTTTCTGCTTATAGCCTCGGTGAGGTCATTGTCCCCGGGGCCTGGAGGGATCTGAGCGGGCCCCTGCTTAAGATTGCAATAGCCCCGGGGAGGTGGTGTTCCCTGGGGTATTATTAAGTCCTTGCAGGGGTGCCCCATGCAACCCCGCATTTTTCACACAAACTCTGCGTCTCCTTCGGATCTGGCCCACCAAGGGCTACAATTATCTCGTGAGAGACCACCATTGCTTTTTAAAAAAAATCATGCCAATATTCACAAAGATTTGCAAATTTCACAGTGAAACAATGCTTTTTTGCCCAGTCAGGGTCACTGTGTGACCCCAGGACCAAAGCTAAGTGGTTATACCCTGTACCCTTTTCTTATTTGCATTTTGTTTTGGGACTTGGCAGAAAGCGAGTCCAAGAAGGCTGCCAACGAATATGCCTTGTTACCGCTAATGCTTTTTAACACATGCAATTATAATGCGGTCATTACAACGAACACGTTGTAACAACGCATGCCATTACTCCCCAAGTCGGAACAAAGACTTGCTCTAGGGGAGGCGCTGGATGTTGGAATAGTATAATTTACTATTCCAACTCCAGTCCATGCAAAAGTAGGAAAGGTGTTGGATTTTAAATCCAACACCTTCTGTCCCCTAGAGCAAGTCGTTGTTCCCACTTGCGAAGTAATGGCATGCGTTGTAACAATCCGTTCATTGTACAGACCACGTTGTAATGGCATGCGGTGTTCGGGATTCACGATAAATGATGCTTACGCTGCCAACACTTCCTGATTGAAGTGTTGGCAGCCAGTCAGAGCTCGGCAGATCTCTGCCTGAGCTTATCATTATCTGAGAAGGTTTCTCGATCGGAGACATGCAAATGTTATATGACTGAAACTTTCAGTATAAGTGTTTAACATTATAAAGATCCTATTACCATAGAAACAATTTTAATTTAAGGATTTTTAGAAATAGTGTACTTGTAGCTACTTTTTGAAATCGTGGTAGTGGGCCTTAATAGAAGATGAATTCTTTACAAATATGCTCATATATATTATATGTTTGATTTATTTCGTTACGCTTGAACTTAATTGGGAGTTTATTTTACATAAGAAATGCATTTGAATTACTTTTCCTTAGGCTTCATTATTTCATAGTCTGATGTAATGGACCTTTGATACGCTGCCTCGAATGTTGCTTTATTTGTTCCGTACATGCAACATTCTTTAAGCGACAAGAGACACTTTCAGTATTTCTCTGTGTATGTGAATTGATGGGAACCTGACCTTTGGATTATATCCATGAAGAGCAACAAAGTAAATAAGCTCTTTGTCAACAAACCTGTGAGAACAGAATGGACAATCGGTTCTCATGATGAGCAAGGCAAAGTATGCTGGAGTATCAATTTGTACCTGGAGAATGGAAGAATGGCACATGATGTTCAGACTATCGAATGATAACTACTGATGTCATAAAAAACACTATGGAGTATAAAAAGTGACTTTCGAAGGAGAAGGGAGGCTACTCCTTTACTTTCCATGCCTCCAGCTTGCCTGCCAGACTTTCTCTTCCATACCCCTTGATTTTTCCCCTTGCTGATGAACTTGCCTGCTGGATGATTTGTAGCTGTCTGGTGAGAGACCAGACTTGAAATTTCCTGATTTATGCTCCAATCCCTAGTTGACTTGAACTTGATCCCTTGTGAACCATCCTCCTGCCTTTGTTGGTGGCAGGAATTAATAATTCTAAACCATCCTCTTTATGTATTCTTTTATTTAGAAATAGACTTACTGTGACAAAATGTGTGGTTTTATACTACGTGCTGTTAGATTTATGACAGAGCTTCCTAAAATATTACTTATATGCATTGATTTTGTATCTTTAATACAATAACCAAATTATTTCAATTTGTCTGAGTCTTTTATTGTGACTTAATGTTCTCTCTACAGAAATTGTGCTTGCAATTATTTGATTTCTAAATACAAGATAGAGAAAGTCATAGATTATTTTCAGAAAATCAGATTCTTTTCCTCTTGTTTTGTGTAGCCACAGCAGAGCTACTGGTTTGTATGAGTCTTGTCAGAGTGAACTTCTTTTGGAGGTTGGGTCCGCCAGTTGCAATGCTCCATTTTTATAGCATGGTTTTGAGAGTAGTATATTTGAACCTGATCTCCAATTTGTGAGTTGGCTGCCAATTATTGGTGCTCACTGGGTGGCTGGCAGCGGGACATCCTGAATTCTCATCCCTCACTATGACGAAGAAAGATCCATTAGAGGGCCATCGCTTCTGTGGGTGAAGTATAGAATCTGACTACAGCTACTCATATGGGCTCACTGCTAGAAGAGAAAAACCCTGTTTATTGCTTCTGCTGCAACATATGTTCCAGTTGGAATTAAAGCCCCCTTAGTACATATTTTGGAAATATGACAAAGGTTCTGCTAGGTATTCAGTAAGCTATCTGATGAAGGTTTGTATGGGCTCTGTGACGATGGAATATGGTATTGAAATGAATCACACAGTCATAGGTGTGTTTCCGAGTAAGCAGCAGAGATTTAAAGAAAGTGTACTTGCGGTGGTTCACCTTTTAGCCAATTCATTTTTTTCTGGTGAATTAAGGCAATTCCATCCCCAGTGGTTTTTACCATGAGCTCTCTGATGATCTTGTTAACTGACGGGATTAGTAAATCAACACCAGCTTGGGAATGTGAACTAAGCCAGAAGTAAATAAAGCAAAGAATTTTAAGTAAAAGTCCATGATGGCATCTGCACTAAATGTGTTTGGCTGATCAACAATTAACAGGCCAGTACGTACTCAAGTGTGCCTGATGGATGTGGACTGCTGAGGACATATTGTGAGTTTTTGAGGAGGAGCTTCAAGCTTGAATGGTTCCTCTCTTCAAGAGGTAGGCATGAGTGACAGCAGGCCAATTTTGTGCTTAGTGGACATCTTCCCTATCCTAGAAGCCTGCTATGACACATTTATTCCCCTTGTTTTAATTAAAGATCATGCACTTAGCTTTTTTTTTGTAAGAATGAGGAAGGAGAGAGCAAGGAGGACCTGGGTTTGAGAATGGACACTTGGAAGCGAGAGAAGTTCACCAGGACTCCCTTGTGGACAATGTGGTGAATGATTGTGGCCAGATTTACATTTTGAATGATTAGTTTATTCACAAATAATCACTGTGTAAGAATAACAACACCTTACCACAGGATTTCTTAGATCGCTGAAAACATACAGGTAAGTGCAGGTGAGGATCAAATGTCTCATCTTCAGTGTAAATCCAGAACCAGCTTGCACTAAAAAGATAAACAAAACTTCTTTAGGAAGACAAAACATAATCCCCAGGTTTCGGTCTTATGCCTTTGATGGATAATTGTACACAAATGTGTATCTAATTATTTTGTTGTTGTGTATGGCGTCAGTCAGATGTTATTATCCAGAACACCTTACAAGAAACCTGACTTTTCACTGTACTGATTACGAAACAGTAAACCCCACTCTGATGGGGGTGGAGTGAAAGATGGTGCTGAGGCAAGAGATAGTGGTTGGAAGATAAGGGTGGTATTTGTACTGTGCAAATTAGGCACATTCTCTGGTCTGTGCTACTCTTACTTGGATGGACTTGGTCTCAAACTGAAGTTTACAATCATCAATTTCAACATTTCCATCACGGTGAAGCATGTCTTGCCCCAGAGCAAGGACAGAGAGGAGAATATTTGGGCACCATAAAGGTTTATTATAAATTAGTAAAGTTACAATCTCAAATCAGTAAATTCAATCAATAATCACCTGATTACAGAACAGTAGTAGATCAACAAGGCAAGTAGGCAAAACAATGTTCAGTATTTAAAATAGAAGTTAAATACATGAGGATTCAGCTACTCTTATGGACAATATTGTATGATAATTTACAGTTGCAACTATAGATGGGGGATTCATAAGCAATAGGCTTTAGAAGGCATAGAATTTGAAATAGAACCAAATGAGAGTTCCAGTCAAAAAAAGGAGAAATGCACTTGCTCTAGAAAGTAAGTCTCTGAGCAGAGATATAGGGAGCATTGGATCTCAAGAGAAGGAAAAGATACGTCTACCTGCAAAGGTGGATTGGGCAAGTGTTCTGACTAACTAACAAAGTTTGCATAGTTAAAACTTCAAATTAAGACAAACAGATACATTCTACAGGTTCCCACTGAGTATGAACTAATCAAAATCTGTGTTCTCTCTGTACTAAGCCTCCTTTCCATGGTTAACACAATGCCAGCTTTTAGGAAAATTATGGGGCCCCTGCCTAAAAGGATAAACCCTGGCAAGGAAAAAATCGTTTTTTGGAAAAAGGCAAAATTTGCACCGGGTTTTGTGCATATTTGTACACATCCTGTAGACGCATAATTATGTCTAATGTAATTTGACCGACACTATTATTTCTAATCAAATTTTGCTTTATTGAATACTTTTTTTCTTTGTTTTTTCTTTATATCTTATATTTTTTAGTGCAGATTATCAATTCTTATTTACATTTACAGAATACAAAATTCATTAGATACAACATTTTTGTCCATAGCTATATACAGAAAAATTTCCTTCAACGCGTTTCGGCATAGCCTTCCTCAGGAATTCTGTATATATTCAGTATCAATGATTGCTATAAAATAGAAAATAGTGTCACTTAATTAACTGCTGTTTCTGTACATCTTCAGCGTCAAATGGATTGTTTTTTGCTTTTACATCTCTACACACTGTACTTCATTATTGACCTCGACAATTAACAAACCAACAGGGTGCGGTTTGGTCATTAACTCTGAATGATATCGGTATGGGTATTTCTCATTACTTTTTCAAAATACATTCTATCTATATACAAATTTACACATTATATACACATTACATCGCCTATTTACAATCCAAAGTTACATTACATCACATATCCTACTATACTACTTAATTACAATTCATAAATAATCTATATACACATTATCAACAATAAAAAATATATAGAACTTTTAATGTTTGCAAAGAACCTTCTATTAGTACTAAGGCTTTTGTGAGTGACATCCTCACTAATTCATAATATATAGGCAGATCATTATTTTTAAGCCATCACTGTTTCAAAGATCCATAACATGAAGATAGCCTAGTACAGGACATGGAATAGAGACACAAGGCTTCCCAATTATAACCAATCCACAAACTACACAGTTGTATCTTTAATCTATGCATTTGGGTCCAAGTTTAGTTCAAAAATACTATGCATAGGATTATCTTTAATGGGTATGGGTTTATTAGACAAACAGATACATTCTACAGGTTCCCACTGAGTATGAACTAATCAAAATCTGTGTTCTCGCTGTACTAAGCCTCCTTTCCATGGTTAACACAATGCCAGCTACTTCCATCATTGTGGCCTTTGTGATATCTCACAAAGGAGTATCTACCTCCTTAGGACTTGGACCAAAGACAAAAAGTGGCAGCAGGAGACAGAGGGCTGCAGCAATAGTGGGACCCAGTACTAAAGCATCACCATCTGCAATGGATTATCTTTAATGGGTATGGGTTTATTAGTAATGGCCTCAAAGGGACTATTGACAAGTAGGTGTTCCTAATTATGTTTACGTGCATATGGTAGCACATTTACTCTAAAGTAGGTGAAGCAAAGGGCAGTTCAAAGCACTACCAAGCGTATGTTATTTCTTTAGAAGGCATAGAATTTGAAATAGAACCAAATGAGAGTTCAATCAAAAATGGAGAAATACACTTGCTCTAGAAAGTAAGTCTCTGAGCAGAGATATAGGGAGCATTGGATCTCAAGAGAAGGAAAATATATGTCTACCTGCAAAGGTGGATTGGGCAAGTGTTCTGACTAACTAACAAAGTTTGCATAGTTAAAACTTCAAATTAAGACAAACAGATACATTCTACAGGTTCCCACTGAGTATGAACTAATCAAAATCTGTGTTCTCGCTGTACTAAGCCTCCTTTCCATGGTTAACACAATGCCAGCTACTTCCATCATTGTGGCCTTTGTGATATCTCACAAAGGAGTATCTACCTCCTTAGGACTTGGACCAAAGACAAAAAGTGGCAGCAGGAGACAGAGGGCTGCAGCAATAGTGGGACCCAGTACTAAAGCATCACCATCTGCAATGGATTATCTTTAATGGGTATGGGTTTATTAGTAATGGCCTCAAAGGGACTATTGACAAGTAGGTGTTCCTAATTATGTTTACGTGCATATGGTAGCACAGAGACTGATTCCGAAGTAACCCACACCACCTACGTTGTACGGTTGTAACAGATAACTGTTCCTATTTCATGAGAGGATGTTTGTGTTAATGCCACCAACGCAAGATCTAATAGACCAGGTAGAGAGAGAGAGTCCCATTAGCAAATACAAATTCAACTAGCCATGGGTATAAATTTGTCCTATAAATCTCTCATTACATACCTATGATTTATGAATAAGAGGACAATTTCACAACGCAGGTGTCATCAAGCAAGGGCTGGACTATTAGTATTTCTGTTGGCCTTTAATCCTTGTTCAGGCTAAAAAACAGGATAAGTTACACTGTTACTTTTTACTAGTTACTCAGGGACTTAAATGTATTGATTTGTCTCTAAAATGGATTAGATGATAGTACCTGATAGTCTCTAAGATGAAAATAAGGTGTCCACGATTATTTCAATTTCAGAGCGTGTCACTGTTTTATTGTGAACTACACCTGTGAAAAATATAATAAACATCCGCTATAAGTTTAAAATTACCTATTTACCTACTAAATGTATATAGCATATAGAAAACTGTCTGACCTATAAATGGCTGAATACAAGCGATATAGGGCACTTCAGTGTATACAACACGCAAACTAGCTACCCACTGCATGTTTTTCACGCACTGCATACATTTACTCTAAAGTAGGTGAAGCAAAGGGCAGTTCAAAGCACTACCAAGCGTATGTTATTTCTTTAGAAGGCATAGAATTTGAAATAGAACCAAATGAGAGTTCAATCAAAAATGGAGAAATGCACTTACTCTAGAAAGTAAGTCTCTGAGCAGAGATATAGGGAGCATTGGATCTCAAGAGAAGGAAAATATATGTCTACCTGCAAAGGTGGATTGGGCAAGTGTTCTGACTAACTAACAAAGTTTGCATAGTTAAAACTTCAAATTAAGACAAACAGATACATTCTACAGGTTCCCACTGAGAAGGAACTAATCAAAATATGTGTTCTCGCTGTACTAAGCCTCCTTTCCATGGTTAACACAATGCCAGCTTCTTCAATCATTGTGGCCTTTGTGATATCTCACAAAGGAGTATCTACCTCCTTAGGACTTGGACCAAAGACAAAAAGTGGCAGCAGGAGACAGAGGGCTGCAGCAATAGTGGGACCCAGTACTAAAGCATCACCATCTGCAATGGAACCATTTTCATTTAAATCTACTCCACAGCCAGTGGCTCTGTCAGGGGTTTCAGCAATTGACACATCATATCCAAATCAAAACTTTTATTTTTTAGTATGCATAAATGAATCTTTTAATTTTTTTTAAACATTAATTATAATTATGATGATGATGTAAGCTAATAATTAGTTATTTTGCTATAAATTGAAATGACATTCCATGTACACTGCCAGATAAAGCACAACCAGTGTAATATGGGAAATGTAGTCCTTGTACATAGATTCTTATTTGCAAAATGACCAATGACTAATAAAGAAGACATCTATAGAGTTAGATTGAAAACTATCTTTGTTAGACCTGTGCAAAAGCACGATAGATTTAACCTATATCTTTTGACTGGGGGACAATGTTTGCATTGTCAGCATTCCGTCCATCATTTGTTTGTTGTAACACTTATCACCCTAAGTGGGATGGGTATGCCCAGCCATGGGTCCCTTGCTCACTGTGCCACTGGATTCAAGCTAGCCTGGCTAGAGAAGGGTGACATACCCTGAAACCGGTCCCAGGATGCTTGTTTCCGGTCCAGGGAGAACATGGCCTGGCAGTTCGGTCTGGACTATTCCCATGAGGCACAGGGTCATTTGCATATGGCTGGGTCCAAACTGCGGTGGCGTAGTGGGCAAAATAACTATGGATTTAACCCAGATCTTTTGACTGGGGGAGAATGTTTACATTGTCAGCATTCCGTCTATCATTTGGTTTCTGTAACACTTTTTGCCCTAAGTGGGATGGGTATGCCCAGATGTGGGTCCCTTGCTCACTGTCTGAGAATCTGTGATAAGTATATCACAAAGGACGCGTTAGTTTTACATGAAACACGAGGGTTTCTTCACCGTTAGTGAATCGTTTCAATGCCACAGGTATAGTTGCCATCAGAGATAGGCGTTTCAATATAGTCAAAAATTTCAATTCCAAATTTCAGCGATATATTTTTTATTTTGCATTCTTTGTCATTTGGTATGATCAATCCATTAGCATTTAATCCTTTTAAGCATTACATCATGCCCAATGCATTTCGGGTATAACCCTTCTTCGGGGGCCTGTATGAAATGAAAACATGCAGGACCTTAGCAGTCAGCGAAAACAAACCATGATATGTTCAAAACATAATATATTCAAAACATCATTCTGCTACACTAAGTCATTGCTGAGTTAAATTTGAAAGTATTGCAGTGGTTAAAATAAAATGAAACAAGCTCCGTTTAACCCTGTTCAGGCTATTGGTGTACACATCGTCGGATTCAAAGTCAAGCTTTCAACATAACGTTGATCAAGATCGCGGAGGTAATCTACATAAGCGGAATTACGTGAAACATTCGGCTTGCTAGATACAAATGCAAATAAAGTTCTCTACTGTGGCGTCTTGCGATATTTACTTACTGATGCAGTAGTGCGGGTGACTCGCGGTTAGCAACACGCCGGGTAGGAAAGGTTTTACAAATGGACCAATCAGCGGGGATATTATAACTAAGACTCGCGATCACGTGGTGTACGCGGTCGCGAGAGGTGTAGGTTTTACGCGCTTAAAAAACGTCCAAAGGACTGCAGGCGCTACGATATCAATAAACATTGCCGGAGAGGCAATGTGATGTTAAAATATTATCTATTGCATATGTGGATGAAAAGTTGGTCGTGAAGACCTGACGGTTATAAGTTACATGGATGGTGATTGGACAGTAGGTAGATCACGTGATCATAGTCTCGTAAACACGCCGGAATGACAACAAAACGATCAGGAATTTGTACAAATAAAACCTACTCAATGGGAGGTTCCTATACATAGTGTAAAAATATATACATGGTGTGAAAATATATGAATGGATAATATTCCATGTGGGTGAAAGTAAAAGAAATGTCTGCCAACAGCAGATGATGTTCAATTTTACCAATAAAACATGAATGAATATACAAAAACAATATATACATAGTATAAAGACTATTTGGTAGCAGTGCAAATATATCATGCTTATGTCATTACAATTAGTGGTGGGTTCATAGTGAATCGTTCTTGGACATTCTGGTAAAGAAATGGAGGACCGAATTTTCCTCAAAGATCAAGGTTGTGTCTGCAATTCATAGAAAACATGCTAGTTCAATTCTGTCATTGAGCCCCGATGGTTGAAGGGCATTGAGTTTTTTGATCCAACGGAATTCGGATTGTAGACGTTGTTTAACAGGGTCCATGTCGCAGCGTTGTGGTAATATCTCCAGTATGGTGAATTTAAGTTGCGCTATTTGGTGATTATTTTCCAGCCAATGTGTGGCTACCACTGATTTAGTGTTCTTTGTGCGAATGTTGCTTTTATGTTCTGATATTCTAACTTTTAGCTTCCTTTCTGTTTGTCCGATGTATATTTTTCCAATGGACATTTGATAGCATAGATGAGGTTTTTTGAATCGCAAGTGCCATTGTATTGGAGGTTGATGGGATAACCTTTCGTGGGATGTGTGAACTTATTGCCGGTCATGACGTTGTTGCAGTGTGTGCAGTTAAAACATTTCGACATACCTTTGAATGGAAGTTTTTCAGTTTTGCTGGATGTAAGTATTTCTTTCAGATTTCTTGATCTTTGATCTCTTGAACGCAAAGGTCAAACGTTCACTGTACATGTTGATTAGATCTGGTTCATCTTTTATAAGCTTCCAATGATGGTTAATTATTTTCTTGATTTTGTTGGCTGCCGTTGAATATTTTAATACACAAACAGTCTTGGTTTGATTTTCAGTTTGAACTGATGGTGTTAACAAGTTTTCTCTGGATAATTCTCTGGTTGTTGCCACTGAGTACAACAATTTTCAAACCTAAAAGCACCTTTTGTGCTCCATATACGCACAAGACCATCGAAATTTTTGAAAGATCAATCGTCTCTGACATACAGAAAATCAATTTCAATAAAAACACGAAAAATAACCTGTCTAAAGCAGAAATGAGCACAATCATGTCGGTATCTAGAGATCCAGAGTTAACCTTCCAGAGAGCTGACAAAGGAGGAGCATTGATAATTATGGACACTTCCTTTTACAAAGATAGTGTTAACCAACATGTAAATGACATCAACACATATATCTCTTTAGAAAAGGATCCAACAGAGGAATATCAAATGACACTCACACAAATCCTGGAGCGCGCCATTGAAATGAAATGGATTGATGAGAAAACAATGAAATTTTTGGAAACCAAACATCCACGTAGACCAAAACTTTACATGTTACCTAAAGTTCATAAGTGCATGGAAAAACCTCCCTTCAGACCCATCGTATCAGCCTGTGGGTCAATTTCAGACAGTATTGGAAAATACATTGATTGTTACTTACAGCCGATTGTACAAACAAGCAAGACATATATCAAGGACACTACAGCTTTCCTGAACATGCTCAGAATGATACAACTTCAAGCGAATGAAAAATATTGGCTATGTACTATTGACGTAGTGTCATTATACACTTCAATCCCTCATAATGAGGGCTTAGATGCATTTGAATGGAATCTTCTCCGTGATGAAGACTGTGAAGCTAACAAAGTGTTTCTCATTGAACTGATGCATTTTGCACTTTATCATAGCTACTTTGAATGGGACAACAAATACTACAACCAATGCAATGGAACCTCAATGGGTTTTGGGGGGGCCCCCTCATACGCCAATTTGTTTATGTCGAAATTTGAGCATGAGAACATCCTTGAGAATGAGAACTGGTCAAACAACCTAGTAATCTTCAAAAGATACATCGACGATTCATTCCTCATTTGGAAAGGTGAAAGAGAATTGTTACTTGATAATATCACCGCACTGAATCAGGTGAACCCAAGAATCAAGTTCACACACACTATAGACGGGGAGTCAATCTCATTTCTTGATGTACAAATCACTTTATGTAATCAACAAATACAAACTAAAGTCCATAAGAAAACCACTGATCGGAATTCCAGCTTATTGTTTCAAAGCTTCCATCCGGAAACATTAAAAAAACATTTGCCTACATCCCAATTTATTCGCCTGAAAAGAATAACCTCTGATGTGCAAGAGCTAGAACAAATTTGGAAAGAACAAGAAGAGCAGTATTTAACACGAGGATATCCAAAAGAGATTCTAGACATTTCGCAGAAAAAAGTGCAAAAATTATCCAGAGAAAACTTGTTAACACCATCAGTTCAAACTGAAAATCAAACCAAGACTGTTTGTGTATTAAAATATTCAACGGCAGCCAACAAAATCAAGAAAATAATTAACCATCATTGGAAGCTTATAAAAGATGAACCAGATCTAATCAACATGTACAGTGAACGTTTGACCTTTGCGTTCAAAAGATCAAGAAATCTGAAAGAAATACTTACATCCAGCAAAACTGAAAAACTTCCATTCAAAGGTATGTCGAAATGTTTTAACTGCACACACTGCAACAACGTCATGACCGGCAATAAGTTCACACATCCCACGAAAGGTTATCCCATCAACCTCCAATACAATGGCACGTGCGATTCAAAAAACCTCATCTATTCTATCAAATGTCCATGTGGAAAAATATACATCGGACAAACAGAAAGGAAGCTAAAAGTTAGAATATCAGAACATAAAAGCAACATTCGCACAAAGAACACTAAATCAGTGGTAGCCACACATTGGCTGGAAAATAATCACCAAATAGCGCAACTTAAATTCACCATACTGGAGATATTACCACAACGCTGCGACATGGACCCTGTTAAACAACGTCTACAATCCGAATTCCGTTGGATCAAAAAACTCAATGCCCTTCAACCATCGGGGCTCAATGACAGAATTGAACTAGCATGTTTTCTATGAATTGCAGACACAACCTTGATCTTTGAGGAAAATTCGGTCCTCCATTTCTTTACCAGAATGTCCAAGAACGATTCACTATGAACCCACCACTAATTGTAATGACATAAGCATGATATATTTGCACGGCTACCAAATAGTCTTTATACTATGTATATATTGTTTGTGTATATTCATTCATGTTTTATTGGTAAAATTGAACATCATTTGCTGTTGGCAGACATTTCTTTTACTTTCACCCACATGGAATATTATCCATTCATATATTTTCACACCATGTATATATTTTTACACTATGTATAGGAACCTCCCATTGAGTAGGTTTTATTTGTACAAATTCCTGATCGTTTTGTTGTCATTCCGGTGTGTTTACGAGACTATGATCACGTGATCTACCTACTGTCCAATCACCATCCATGTAACTTATAACCGTCAGGTCTTCACGACCAACTTTTCATCCACATATGCAATAGATAATATTTTAACATCACATTGCCTCTCCGGCAATGTTTATTGATATCGTAGCGCCTGCAGTCCTTTGGACGTTTTTTAAGCGCGTAAAACCTACACCTCTCGCGACCGCGTACACCACGTGATCGCGAGTCTTAGTTATAATATCCCCGCTGATTGGTCCATTTGTAAAACCTTTCCTACCCGGCGTGTTGCTAACCGCGAGTCACCCGCACTACTGCATCAGTAAGTAAATATCGCAAGACGCCACAGTAGAGAACTTTATTTGCATTTGTATCTAGCAAGCCGAATGTTTCACGTAATTCCGCTTATGTAGATTACCTCCGCGATCTTGATCAACGTTATGTTGAAAGCTTGACTTTGAATCCGACGATGTGTACACCAATAGCCTGAACAGGGTTAAACGGAGCTTGTTTCATTTTATTTTAACCACTGCAATACTTTCAAATTTAACTCAGCAATGACTTAGTGTAGCAGAATGATGTTTTGAATATATTATGTTTTGAACATATCATGGTTTGTTTTCGCTGACTGCTAAGGTCCTGCATGTTTTCATTTCATACAGGCCCCCGAAGAAGGGTTATACCCGAAATGCATTGGGCATGATGTAATGCTTAAAAGGATTAAATGCTAATGGATTGATCATACCAAATGACAAAGAATGCAAAATAAAAAATATATCGCTGAAATTTGGAATTGAAATTTTTGACTATATTGAAACGCCTATCTCTGATGGCAACTATACCTGTGGCATTGAAACGATTCACTAACGGTGAAGAAACCCTCGTGTTTCATGTAAAACTAACGCGTCCTTTGTGATATACTTATCACAGATTCTCAGATTACATAAGGCACTGACAGACACAGTGCGACAAGGATAGCGATACCTTGAACCTCAACAAAACAGTAAATTTGAAGTGACGCGCACGGAGATACATTCTTTAGTCCCTTGCTCACTGTGCCATTGGATTCAAGCTAGCTTGGCTGAAGAAGGGTGACATACCCTGAAACCGGTCCCAGGATGCTTGTTTCCAGTCCAGGGAGGACCTGGCCTGGCAGCTCGGTCTGGACTGCTCTCATGAGGCACAGGGTGAAGACTGATTTGCATATGGCTGGGTCCAAACTGGGGTGCTGTAGTGGGCAAAAGAACAATGGATTTAACCCAGATCTTTTGACTGGGGGAGAATGTTTGCATTGTCAGCATTCCGTCCATCATTTTTTTGCTGTTATCACTCAAATGGATAGTTGGCTGGCCTCCTGATTAGAGTCTCAGAGAAAGAATATGCTCCAACTATCTTGAACTCACACCTGAACCCAGCCTGACCCTCTAAGTGGTGCCTCTCCAGTCCTGGACTCTTGGAGGAGGTGCTAAAGGTACCCAGATAGCCCTAATCCAAAACTTGGGTGTTTGAAATGGAGGTCTCTAGTTGGAAGAGGTTTGCACCCTGTCCTAGTAGGGACCCTTATTCTAGTCAGGGTAAGAGAGTCACAAAGCTAAGATAACCCCTGCTCACCCCCTTGGTAGCTAGGCACAAGCAGTGAGGCTTATCTCAGAGGCAATGTGTAAAGCATTTGTAAATACACACACAGTGAGAACACTCCAAATGGAAACCACACCATTTAGAAACATAACCAATTTTTATCTGAATAAAATAAGACAAAAACAACAAAAATCCAACATGCACAAGTAAAGATATCACTTTTAAAAGTTAAAAGCTGTTCAGTTGATAGAAATGTATGGATGCATTACTTTTAGCACAAAGTACCTGGGATACATCAAAATCAAAGATAAAAACAGGCGCTGGGGAGGTGAGGCACCGAAAAAGCTAAGTGATGCGTCAGTTTCTAACTCCCAAGGGAGGTGATGCATCAGTTCCTTACTGTTAGGGGAGGTGATGCCTTGGTTCCTTACTGCAGTGCAGGGGAGGTGATGTGTCAGTGCCTTACTGTCAGGGGAGGTGATGCTTTGGTTCCTTACTGTGAGGGGAGTTGATGCATCGCTAACTGGACACGAGGCCTCGTTCCTTTCTATGAGACAATGTCGATGAAGAACTTGGCACCCAGGGACAATGCGTCAAAAAGCCAGGCACGCTGTGTTGATGTGGCAGAACAGGCGCTAAGTGAATTTCACAGCTGCAAAACGGGTGATGCGTCAATCTCTTCAGCCGCACATCAAGGCATGTGTCGGAGTCTGAACATGCGCCATGAACATCTGTGATGCAGTGCTCGGGACCCTCGTTGCAGTGATCTTTCAAATGCACTGCACTCGCTGCGTCGATTCTTTGGCCGCACAGCAGTGATGCGTTGATTTTTCAACCCCACCGCAGTGCTGCATTGAAAAATTGGATTATCTTGGTTCTTAGCAGCAAAGCCACCTCCAAGGGCAGAGGAAATGGAATTGGTACCACTTGGCAAGTCAGAAATCCCAACAGAGCAGTTCAGAGGTTGCAAATTAATTATTTGATGGCCCTGTGACTTCTTAACAGGATGCAAGTACACAAGCCCTTGGAGAACCTTGGAAGCAGGATAGAGAAAGCAAAGTCCAGTACTTTCACTGCCCAAGACAGAAGCAGCAAGCAGCAGGCCACCAAAACAAAGCAACCAGCAGAGTGTCAGTTCATCCTACAGCATCCATATATTCTTTTTGGCAGAATTTCTGGATGAGATTTAGTCCTGAAGTATTCTGAAGTTACGGTGTCACAGCTTCAGTATGTATACCAGTTTCTGCCTTTGAAGTAGGCAAACTTCAAAGGAAAGTCTCTAGTGCACAAGGCCCTGCTGTTCCCTGACCTGGCTCCAGATGCACTACAGGGGCTGGAGACAGCTTTGTGTGAGTGTCGAGAGTGAATGCACAAACAAATTAACTTTCAATCAACCCCAGAGATGGATTCCATAGGCAGGAAGAGTCACAGAATGGTAAAGCAAGAAAATGGCTACTTTCTAAAAGCTTGATAACAGTTGGGGTTGGGCCTATGTACCCGCCCAAACTAGACCACCAATTAAACTAGTAACAGAAGATTGTTTGGACATACTGTTCAATTAAATATATTTCAACAAAACCCCTTTCAACACATAAAGTGGGTTTGTTGTTTTTACTTCACCTTTGCTTTATACATTTCTTTGTAAAACATACATGAAAAACATCAAACTCGTGTCATAGAAAAGAGACATACATGTGACCATTCAACAAGACATCAATAATAAATACGATACAATTACCATTAGACAATTATGCAATAAAGAGACATTAACAACATAAATCACCAGTCCTAAATTTGGAAAGCCAAAAATAGAAGTACAGACTTGTTAGTACTTTACATTGCTGAAACCTGCTATAAACAGCTAGTCGACATTTACATTACAACAGGCTGAATGCCTTGTTTGCACACTGTATTATACAGTGAAATGATGATGGTTGCGGCTACTTGTGTGTGGTCGACGGATTTCGGAACCCTATTTTTCTTTGGGGGTTCTCCTCAGGACCAGTCAAAGTAAAAGTAGTCTCCACAGTGATTAACCCTAAAGTCCACCCGCATGTAATTGGGATAGGTCAAACACATTCTTGGCAGTAAGGATACTCCATCACCATTGCGACAGAATATTCTTACTGCCAAGAAATAATTCGGGTCCTAAGTGTTGATTATTTCCAATAATGATAACCCCAACATGATCTCTTAAGTGCAGCTCTGATGAGGGAGAAAAGGGCAGAGAAACATCCACCTTAATTTTCAGGTTTGATCATCACAGTGCGCTGAGCTGTCGGTGTCAAGATAATGTAACTCTTTCCAAAAACGTCTTCTGGCAGGACAAACAGCTGATCCAGGCTGTTATCAATGGAAAACTAAGACCCTTTATCATGCATGGAAAAAAGCAAGCCTTCACCTGAATTTTCACTCCCTAATGCTGCTGTCTTCCTTGTCCTTAATCTGACTGAGTAGATATTTTAAGTGGACAAGTCCATAGCCTACAGGGAAAGAGGACTCTTTTGTGAAAGTTTTTCTTTCTCACCAGAGGGGGAGAGCTTAAGTCGCTCTGATGTTTTGGAGGCCAGTGATAGACTGTATCGTGTATGAGGTGTTGGTTCACTGAAACCTCATGTTAGGTCTGAGGGTTTGGTGCTTATGCAGCACATGAAGAGTAAAATAACGTGTGGTCCTTCCACATAAGACACTTTTCTTCTAACTGTACAGATATAGCCTCAGATTCCTCTGCTTCAGCTTTTCCTACTTGCACAAGTCTCCAGATGCCTGTTGGTGTTTAGGTCCCACCTACGAAAAGGGCCTCACGCCTAGGGGTTGTCCCCCCTTCTTTAAAAATAACTAAAACACCCTGTGCACCTTCCACACTCTACTAATTCCTACCGCACTTCAAACAGTAAAGCAATTCACCCAACTCCTCCGCTAATGTGCCTTTTTTGCTGCACTATTTACTCAACCCAGTCACATCATTTTCTCCTTAATAGATTCATAATTAAAATGACATGTCAATTGTCAAGCACTAACCTCCTATTCTCCTATTCTAATCTATGGCAGTCTACAAAAGAAATTTACAAGGGCATTTGTTTTCGACCGACCACAGTCCTGGCAAGATGCAAACTGAATTTATATTTCCCTGAAGAAAATTACATGGCATCTGATATCACATTGGAGGTTCTGACTGTTGACCAAGGTATATCAGCTGTCAGAACTAAAACAGCGTGATGCAATAAAATCCAAGAGTAAATCTATTGTCATGTTATTTACATCAATACATGTATGCAGGCTAGATATTTGTCATGTTGATATTTGTTATGTTAGTTATGGTATTTTATTTGATATGTGTTATGTTGTTATATGTTAAGTTATGTTATGTTATTCATATTATTTGTTATGTTGTTATTTGTTACTTCTTATTCACAAGATGGTGCTTCTTCCAACTTTATGCCTGTAATTCAAGTCAGCAAGGAGCCATTGGTCAGAAGAAGGCCTTGCGATATTGGAAAATAACCTTTATAATGCACTGTCTGGCTGGCCAGGCAGTTCATTTTCCCCCCAGATTATGAAGACAGGCATGGCAGAAATGACAGAAAAAATCCCCGCTGCTTGCCCAAGGGGGGAAAGAGGCCAAATGGAAAGGTGAGTCTTGGAGCGACCAACCAATGAGCCCAGAATATATCATCACACTAAAATAAGGTCAGAAAAATGCTTTTCAAGTTCTCAGGATTTTTGCTATTTTCTTGTCCCAGCGCTGGTATCTCCAATATAATTGCAAGAAACACAGTTGATGGACAGAATGTAGAACAATGAAAAAAAAAAAAACCCGATGGATTTAGGCCCAGATCCTTGTACTGGGGTGAATGTTATGACATTGTTCTACATTCTGTCCATCAACTGTGTTTTTTGCAATTTTACCCCGAGTGGGCTGGGCATGCTCAGACGTGAGTCCCAGGCTCTCCACACCACTGGAGTCAAACTATCCAGGCTGATGAAGGCTGATAGCCAGAAACCGGTCCTTGGATGCTTGATTCCGGTCTGGGAAAGACATGGCTTGGTAGTTCGGACTGGACTGTTCCCATGAGGCACAGGGTCAGAGCTGATTTGCATATAGCCAGTGTCTAACCCAGGGTGGTGTGGAGTGCAAAAAAACGATGGATTTAGGCCCAGATCCTTGTACTGGGGTGAATGTATGACATTGATCTACATTCTGTCCATCAACTGTGTTTTTTGCAAACTCCAATACAATCACAGCTCCGGCAGAGAAAGAAAGGAGGCTGATTTGTATTGAATCAGTCCCCCATGCAAAAGATTCTCCCATCACTGCAGATCACTGACACGCTGTGTTTGCAGGTGGCAGGAAATTTCTGTCTGCTGCTTGAAACACCTACCAGTGGCCCCATTTTAGGTATAGCCTAGAGACAGCGTCAGCTATTCGTCAGTCTTATGTTTTCTAAACAAAACAAATACTGGCATAATATACATACGTAGAAGAACTTTTGGTCAGCGCTCCTTATCCATTAGTCTGTCCAGTTGCCATTCTCATTTTGTTTGCCTCTGCCAGAGTATGCAGCATAGGGCAACAGTTAATTCCACTTCATCCATTGTCTATCTTGTACTCTGAGTGTGGAATTTTGCCCGATCACTTGTGCAGAGCTGCCCGAGAAGAAGTGCAATTCAACTTCATTGTTTGTGTGCCCGGGATGTTGGGCTACTTCTTTTTTTCACATATTTCCTATATGTTTGACAAATTTCTCTTCACACTACATGAGTTTGCAAAACAACTGCACACTTATGAAGGCCTACACAATGAGCATACAATAATCTGCCTGTCAGGCCTACAAACTCAGCGTACAATAATCTGACTGTCAGGCCTACACAATGAGCGTACAATAATCTGACTGTCAGGCATACACACTGAGCAAAAAATAATCTCACTCTCTGCCTACATACTGTGTGTAAGTAAACTGACCCATTGGTTCTTAACTCTGGTTCCATAATGCCTACTCAGGGAGTGGAGACTAGTTAAACAAGCATTTGCAATGCAATAGGTCTCACATTCATGCGAGTTTGAGCTGTTGGCATTGTAAATGACAATGCCCTTTATTTGTGTTTTGGGTTTTAAAACATAAATAAAAGGCACTGTCATTTAAAATACTAATAGCTTAAACTCTCACAAATGTGAGACCTATTGCATTGCAATAAAGGGCCTTCTCGACAGATTGTTTTTTTTTTTTTTTTTTTTTTGGTTAAAAACTTTTATTGAGCAATCAAATAAAGGTTACAAGGATGGGCCTACAACCACACGGGCCGTCCGCTAAAATCAAGGCACAATGTAAAGATCATACGATCACTCCCGTGGTCAGGCACAAATCAGATACCAAATGTTACTCGAAGTATAGAACAGGACACAACAATTTTCTGTTATATACATACAAAAAACAATAAACCACAAAAAGGCGAATGCATACTAATCAAAGTCAGCCCAGAAGGCGGAGGGGAAACCCACTAATCAGGAACACGAAATCACAATCGATAGGACTCGGCAAGGTGGGGGGGGGCAGCGGGGAGGATAGGCAAATCATAGAACAGCATGAGAAATTTCGGGAACACCAGCCTAGGGAGATAGGGTAACATCGGGTACGTCAACCAAGGGAGGAGTACAAATATTCCCACGATATTCGTTCCACTGACCCCAAATCTTCGTCCACGCCCTGGGTCTGCCCCTAGCTATATAGACGGTCTTCTCGCGGAACATGGACCAGTCCATGTTGTCCTCCCACACCGAGACGTCGGGAGGTCTAGATGCGCCCCAGAGTTGCGCAATGTCCCGCTTTGCAACCATGTATCCCAAGGTCGCCCATCTGGTCTGGGCCACAGAATAGTCGGTGGGTTCCCACACATTCAACAGGCATCGTCGGGCCTCAGGCCGTAGGGCAATTCCAGTCACAACAGTCATCACCGCAAGCACATCAGTCCAGTAGGCCGCCACCCCCGGGCACTCCCAAATAATATGCAGAAACGTCGCACTCATTCCACATCCACGTTTGCATAGACCATCCGCGGAAAAACCCATCACAACCAGACGCGGACCAGTAACATACACCCGGTGGAGGATCTTAAGCTGAACCAAACCGAGACGGGCAGGGATGGCGATCTCTTTCGGAGAAGAGAGTGCCGATTGCCAATCTTCGTCATCTAATTCCAGCCCGTCGCCGACCCAAACCTCCCTAAGTCGGACAAGCAAGTCAGCGCGATTATTGATCAGCTTCTTGTAAATCAGGGAGATAGTGCTATCAGGAAGGTGGACATCCAGAATGCGATCCTCGAGGGGGGAGGACTCGGGGGGGCCACACCAGGAGTCAAAACAGAGGCCAGGGCATGTCGGACCTGCAGATATCGAAAAAATTCCCTATCACTCAAGTCATATTCGGTCCGAAGGGCCTCAAAGGACTTCACTCTACCATTCACACAGACATCACCCACTCTACATATTCCAATTATATCCCGGCGGTCAAAGCCCTTAGTAGACCAGAGACATCCCAAACGCTCGGAAGCATAAAGCGGCGTCGCCAGTGTCAGTCGATTCTCCCATCCCAGACTCACATTCGCGGCGCGCCACACACTGACTGCAATCCTGGACGGGCCCGTAAGATGGCGCCCAGCCGACCTGGAATAAAGCGCTCTATTAAAATCCCCTCCCGGCAGCTGGAGTCTGTCCATCTCAAAGGCCGGATCCCGACCCGGGGAATACATTGCGTGGTTAATGGCAGACAGCTGGGTAGCCCAATAATATCTCTTGATATCAGGGAGCGCCATGCCCCCGTCATACCAAGGGATGGTAAGTTTCGCAAGGGCGATACGTGGACGCCCGTCCCAAATCAGCTGCCTTTGGAGACTCTCAATCTCTCGGAAATAGGTAGCGGGAACGTCATCATAGGAATTCTGAAGTGCGTATAGGAATCGTGGCAAAGACATCATTTTGAAAAGGGCAGCCCTGCCCAGAGGGGACAAGGGTAACTTACGCCAGCGAGCCACATCCAGTCGCAGTCTAAGAAGCGGGGGGAGGAGATTACGTTCAAACCGGAGTGAGGCGTCCAGCGTAATAAAGATCCCCAGATATTTGAAGCCAGACTGGACAACCTGAATAGGAAATCTATCCGGCAACGGGGGCAGAACACCCGAAAGAACATACACACAGGACTTAGCCCAATTAGTAACCAGACCAGAGTTAGCGCCAAACGAAGTAAGAACGTCAAATAGGACATTTAAAGATTTGCGCGGGGAAGTAAGGTAAAGAAGAATGTCATACGCGTAAAGCGAGACGCGGTCTTCAAAATCTGGTGACCAACGGATCCCTTTGAGTGAAGGTTCCCATCGAAGCCACGCAGCTAATGGCTCCAAAGCAAGAGCAAAAAGTAGCGGAGACAAGGGGCACCCCTGTCTGGTCCCCCTACCAAGGCAAAAGGGAACAGAAACTCGACCGTTAACCACAACCTGCGCCAGGGGTTCGGCGTATAGCAACTTCACCCAACCAATGAATCCAGGGCCGAAACCAAATTTCTCAAGAGCCGCCCAAAGATAGGGCCACTCTATCGTATCACAGGCCATCGAGGCATCCAGCGAAGCCAAAATGGCCGGCTCCGCCAGAAGCCCCGCCCGCGCAATGGCTCCGTGGAGACGACGCAGATTAAGAGCCGTGTTACGATGCGGGATAAAACCGGATTGGTCCGGATGAATCAAGCCGCTAATAACCGTCAGGAGGCGGGTAGCCAGGAGCTTAGCCAGAACCTTGGGCTCAACATTCAACAGGGAAATGGGCCTATAAGACGAACAAAGGTCCCGGGGTTTACCTTCTTTAGGAATAACAACGATCGTAGCCAGACGCTGATCCTATGGGAGAATATCCCGCTCCCGGGACTCCAAAAACATGGTACGAAGATAGGGCGCTACCCTATCAGGACGTAGCTTGTACAACTCAATTGGCAAAATCCATTCGGGCCCAAAGCCTTGCCCGAACGGAGTGAGCGAATGGCAGTCGCTATCTCGTCCGTGGAGAAAGGAGACTCCAAAGAGACTCGGTCTAAATCGGAGACACAGGGCAGAGCTATATCACGCAACAAGAGGCGAGAGTCATCCACATCCCGTTCAGACACAGGGGAATAAACCACACGAAAATAGTCTGCAAAACATTCCACTATTTCAACCGGGTCAGTCACTCTCACACCATTCAAAGTCTGAATCACCGGTACCACACGATTCACCCTCTCCTTCTTGTCCAACCACGCCAGCAATTTACCTGCTTTGTCCCCCACATCATACAAACGACCCTGTTGTTCCCGAAACATCATTTTAGCCGCGTCCGTAACCAGAGACCTATAAGCAAATTGTTTCAGACCCATGGCGTGGAGTTTATCAGGAGTAACAGTCGATTCCAAGTCAGCCTCTATCCCAACAATTTCCCTCTCGAGTTCCACCACCTCCCGATTCCTCGCCTTTTTGGATTCAGCAATAAGGGAAAGGGCCTGCCCGCGGATCACTGTCTTAAAGGCCTCCCATAGGGACACCGCAGAGGAGACGGACCCCTCGTTGTCTAGAAAATAATTGTCCAACGACTTAATCAAGAGACCACGGGTCTCGGGGGAGGTTAGATACCACGGATTGATAGGAGCCACCCGGCCCGCCGCCTCCACCCCCACCTCAAAGCAAAGTCAAAGCGGAGAATGGTCAGAGATGCCCCGGGGGAGGTGTCTAATCTCCCGAACAGCCGACGACTGCGCCGCAGGCATCAGGAAATAATCCAGTCTAGACAGACTCCCATGGGCCCCGGAATGGAAAGTGTATTGAAGCTGAGTAGGGTGCATGAGTCTCCAACAATCCACCAAACCAAAAGTATCCAGAAACCCACCCAGCCATTGTTGGGCCGAAGGAGTGTCCCTAGGGGGTGACGATCATGTAGACCGGAGAACACAGAGTTAAAGTCACCTGCTATAAAAAGAGTACTATCTGGGAGGCTCAACAACACACGGCCCAAATCGGAAAAGGTAGAGGGTTGTAGACCGGGGGGCACATAAACGGCAAACAGGGAAAGGGTCCGACCCTCATAGCGCCCCACGAGGACGGCGTAACGCCCCCGATCATCAAGGATCAAATCATCAATCGCCAGGGGGAGGGAAGCCCGGACAAGGATGCCCAGCCCCCTGGAACCCATGGTAAACCCCGAATGTGCGACGAGGCGATAGCCCCACCTGTTCATTGCACGACAAGTATTGCCCACTAGATGAGTCTCCTGCAGAAAGACAATATCAGGAGACAAACGTCGTAGACATCGCAACACCACACCCCGCTTTATACGATCCCCCAGGCCATTGACATTCCACGAAATAAACCTCAACCCGCTACCCCCCATCCCACACAGTGATGCCGGACCCCTCCCCCAATGAGCATGACATCGAAAATACCATTAGCAATATAGAATCGCCTTGAAAAAACAAAACACAAACATCAAACTTCCCATCAACCCACCCCCCAACGACCAAGAAAACACCCCCCACCCTGCACCCCTGCAAGAAGCTAAAAAGCCACCCCAACATGCAGTGTGCCTGTCGCCCAAGAACCCCCATTCTACAAAAAGACCCCGGAGGAGGAAAGGCCCTGTCCCACCCGCCACCCTGATCAAGATAAAGAAAGAGGAGAACACACAGAAAATAGAGGCACTTAGGCATAAAATCTCGGAAGAAGTTACGTGGCACGGTGACCGGGGCATAGACAACAAGTTCAGCTCTCTACACCACCCTCGGCACCACCCAGGTGTTCGGCGGGCTCAGTCCCAGGAGGTCGGTCCGGCAGAGAGTCCAGCCAGTCATTCACGGAATCAGGCCGATCAAAGAAAAGGGTCCGGCCATTGTATTCAACTCGCAGCCTGGTTGGAAAAAGCATAGCGTAGCGCAGTCCCAAGTCCCGGAGACGCTTCTTGACACCATGGAAGCCCATATGCTGTTTCTGCACCAATTGAGAAAAGTCCGGGTAAAAGTTCACCGTGGCATTCTCAAAGGCCACCGGGCCCTTCACTTGCGATGCCTGCAGGATAGCGTCCCGGTCCCTATAGTGAAAGAGTTTCGCAACAATAGGCCTCGGCGGGACGCCCGGCTTGCCCTGGCCTCCCGGAACACGATGGGCACGTTCCACTGCGAAGAATTTACTCAACCCAGACGGAGAGAGGTAGTTCTGTATCAGGTCCTCGACCAGGAGATCAACAGAATGCGGGTCCGGATTTTCCGGAACGCCAACCACACGCACGTTACAACGACGTGCTCTGTTTTCAAAGTCCTCCAAGCGCCGGGTCATGAAATCGTTCACCCTTCGGAGATTGCCAATCTCCGCCTGTATCTCCGAGACGTCGGCCGTGAGGCTGGATGACTTGAGATCCAATGACTTCACCTTCTCGTTGGTTTTAGATAGGTCGGCCCGAATCAAGTTCACATCAATGGCCACGGTGTCGATTTTGTGGGCCAAAGCTTCATACTGTTGGCCTATTGTTTCCTTCATGCCAGAAATGGCGCCCATGATGTCCTGCAAGGAAGGCTCCGTCGACGCTTCCACAGTGTGGTCAACTGCACTCGGGCCAGGCAAGGCGGCTCCAGGGGACCCCTTCGAATGGGTGTACCGGTCCATGACGTTAGACTGGACCGGGCCCCCGCGAAGGGGCGTTTTGGTCTTCCGTGTCTCTCGGTCCCCTCTGCCCGCCATGTTGGAGACCGCGTCCCAGGGGACTCACTCGACCCGGTGAAAATGGCCACAGGAGAGTAGGGAGTTGTAGCCAAAAAGCAGCGGCGAGGGTACCTCTAGGTGTGAACCAGCCTGGAAGGATAATAAGCTAGCCAAAGGCACAACAGCAGTCTCGTGCCGCTGGACCCAGCAAGGGCCAGACTCCTCTGCCAGACGTCGCAGTCTGAGGCAGAATCGAAACCGAAACTTAAGAGGGGGACCCACCAGTCGAATCCCCCTGCCGTTGTTGTTCAACTCAGACACGGCCACAGTGCCTCACCCAGACCCGGGCGCACCTCCAGGGCGGACCCCGAAAGTTCGAGTTGTCGTATCTTCGGTGCCCCTGGTCCAAATCAAAATTCAAAAACCACAGGAAGATCAGCCCAGTGTCCTCTACACAAATCCTCGGGAAGAATCAGGATATGTTCAGGATATTATGCCGGGAGTGGCGGGGGTCCGGAGAGCGCTGTGCTCACGCGGCCATCACGGATGCCCGCCAAGCTCCTCCTCTCTCGACAGATTGTTGGATTGTGAATATCAGAGGAAGAAAACGGCCTGCGATGTCTTCAAAGTAGTGATAAATAGTGCAGTGAAGAAGATGAATAAGTGTTTCTAAATTGCGCAGACACAAAAAGCGAAGTGAAAGTTACATATGATCCAAGCTATAAACAGTAACAAAGTGCCCCAACACATTTTGCTCTGTGACTACACTGTTACAGCTCAGGAGGAAGAGCGGGGGGGGTCTATTTCCTGCCTTGTCTGCGATTTGAGTGTGCAGTATGGCATTGTGTAATGTCATTGCTATCTTTGGCCTAATAAAAAACCCTCCAGCTCTAGTAGGGCCCTGGTTTCAACTCCTGGTGCAGGGCAGACTGTGCTTTACGGCAGATATGGAGGGATGGAGGGATGGTCTCGGCTGCAGCTCCAGCCTCGAACACTGCCCCTGCTATTACTAGTGAACAAGAGGTGCTGAGGTGGTGGTATTGATATTGGTGGTGGTCGTATTGGTGGGACTGGTATTAGTGGTGCTGGTATTGGTGGTGCTGGTGGTAGGGGTATTGGTATTGGTGGTGGTAGAATTGGTATTGGTGGAGGTATTGGTGGTGGTGTTGGTAGTATTGGTAGTGGTGGTATTGGTATTGGTGGTGGTGGTATTGGTGGTGGTATTGATAGTAGTAATGGTGGTGATATTGGTGGTATTGGTGGTGGTGGTATAGGTGATATTGGTAGTGGTGGTGTTGCTATTGGTACTTGTGGTATTGGTATAGGTGGTATAGGTGGTAGTATTGGTGGTGGTGGTATTGGTGGTGGTGGTATTGCTAATGGTAGTATTGGTGGTGGTGGTATTGGTGGTGGTATTAGTGTTGGTGGAATTGGTGGTGATGGTATTGGTGGTGGTACTGGTGATGATGGTGGGGGTATAGGTGGTGGTAATGGTGGTGGTGGTGGTATTGGTGGTGGTATTGATGGTAGAGGTGGTGGTGGTATTGGTAGTGATGGTTGTGGTATTGGTGGTGGTAGTATTGGTGGTGGTAGAGGTGGTTGTGCTATTGGTGGAGCTGGTATTGTTGGTGGTATTGATATTGGTAGTGGTGGTATTGGTATTGATGGTTGTATTGGTAGTGGTGGTATTGCTATTGGTGGTGGTATTGGTGGTGGCATTGGTGGTTGTGGTGATATTGGTGGTGGTGGTATTGGTGGTGGTGGTATTGGTGCTAGTAGTAATGGTGGCGGTGGAATTGGTGGTGGTGGTGGTATTGGTGGTGGTGACATTGGTGATGGTATTGGTGGTGGCATTGGTGGTGAAGGTGGTATTGGTGGTGGTGGTATTGGCAGTGGTATTGGTACTCATGGTATTGGATTGGTGGTGGTGGTATTATTGGTGGTGGTATTGGTAGCGGTGGTATTGGTGATGGTTGTATTTACAGTGGTATTGGTGGTGATGGTAGTATTGGTGGTGGTGGTATTGGTGGTTGTATTGATGGTGGTGGTATTGGTGGTGGTATTGGTGGTGGTACTGGTGGTATTGGTGGTGGTGGTTCCTGGTGGTGGTACTGGTGGTATTGGTAGTGGTGGTATTTGTATTGGTGGTATTGGTGGAGGTGGTATTGGTGGCGGTAGTATTGGTGGTGGTGGTAATTATGATGGTATTGGTGGTAGTTTTGGTGGTGGTTTTATTGGTGGTTGTATTGATGGTGGTGCTATTGGTGGTGGTATTGGTGGTGGTGGTATTGGTGTTGGTGGTATTGGTGGTGGTGGTAGTGGTGGTATTGGTGGTGATGGTATTTGTATTGGTGATGGTAGTGGTATTGGTGGTGATGGTGGTATTGGTGGAGGTATTGGTGGTGGTGGTATTGGCGGTGGTATTGGTGGAGGTGGTTGTATTGGTGGTGATATTAGTGGTGGTATTGGTGGTAGTGGAGGTGGTATTGTGGTGGTGGTATTGGTTGTGGTGGTGGTATTTGTGGTGGTGTGGTAGTATTGGTGGTGGTATTGGTAGTGGTGGTCATATAAATGGTAGTATTGGTGGTTGTATTGGTGGTTTTGCTGGTGGTATTAGTAGTGGTATTGGTGGTGGTATTGGTTTTGGTGGTATTGGTGTTGATGGTAGTGGTATAGGTGGTGGGGGTATTGGTGGGGGTATTGGTGGTGATGGTATTGGTGGTGGTGGTAAAAGGGGAATTGGTGGTGTTGGTGGTTCTGGTATTAGTGGTGGTGGTACTGATGGTGGCGGTATTGGTGGTGTTGGTAGTATTGGTGGTGGTGCTGGTATTGGTGGTGGTAGTGGTATTGGTATTGATAGTGATGCTATTGGTGGTGTTGTTATTGGTGGTGGTATTGATAGTGGTGGTATTGGTGATGGTATTGGTGGTGGTGATATTGGTGGAGGTATTGGTGTTGGTGGTGGTAGTGGCATTGGTGGTGGTATTTGTTTTGATGGTGGTGGTATTGGTGTTATTGGTGGTGTTATTGGTGGTGGTGGTATTGGTATTGATGGTGGTGGTATTGGTGGTGGTGGTAGTATTGGTGGTATTGGTGATGGTACTGCTGGTGGTATTGGTGGTGGTATTGGTGGTAGTGGAGGCAGTGGTATTGATGGTGGTATTGGTGGAGGTGCTATTGGTGGTGGTGGTGGTATTTGGCAGTGGTGGTGGTATTGGTGGGGGTGGTGGTATTGGTGGTGGCGCTATTAGTGGTGGTATTGGTGGTGGTTGTGTAATTGGTATTGGTGGTGGTATCTGTGTTGACGGTTGTGGTGTTGGTGGTAGGGTTATTGGTGGTATTTGTGATGGTATTGGTGGTGGTATTGATGGTGGTTGTGGTATTCGTGGTGGTGTTAGTGGTGGTGGCATTGGTGGAGGTGGTGGTATTGATGGTGTTGGTGGTGATATGGGCAGTGGTGGAGGTGGCATTAGTGGTGGTGGTGGTATTGGTGGTGGTACTGGTATTGGTAGTGGTATTGGTGTTGATGGTGGTGTTGTTATTGGTGGTGGTATTGGTGGTGGTGGTATTTGTGGAGGTATTGGTGGTAGTGGTATTTATTGGTGGGCGTATTGGTGTTGGTGGTGGTATTGGCATTGTTGGTGGTATTGGTGTTGATAGTGGTGGTATTGGTATTATTGATGGTGGTATTGGTGGTGGTTGTGGTATTGGTGGAGGTATTGATGGTGGTGGTGTTGGTGGTGATGGTGTTGGTGGTATTGGCGGTGGTGGAGGTGGTATTGGTGGTGGTGGTATTGGTGCTGGTATTGGTGGTGGTGGTAGTATTAGAGGTATTGGTGGTGGTACTGCTGGTGGTATTGGTGGTGGTGGAGGTGGTGGTATTGGTGGTGGTATTTACGGTGGTGGTGGTATTGGTGGAGGTGGAGGTGCTGGTAGTGGTATTGGTGGCGGTATCTGTGTTGATGGTGGTGGCATTGGTGGTGGTGGTGGTATTGACGGTAGTTGTGGTATTGGTGGTGGTGGTATTGGTGGAGGTGGTGGTAGTGGTATTGGTGGTGGTATCTGTGTTGATGGTGGTGGTATTGGTGGTATTGGTGGTGGTGGTGGTATTGTGGTGGTGGTGTTGGTGGAGGTGGTGGTAGGGGTATTGGTGGTATTTGTGGTGGTATTGGTGTTGATGTTGGTGGTATTGGTGGTGTTGTTATTTGTGGTGGTATTGGTGGATGTATTGGTGGTAGTGGTATTGGTGGAGGTATTGGTGTTGGTGGTGTTATTGGCATTGTTGGTGGTATTGGTGTTGATAGTGGTGGTATTGGTATTATTGATGGTGGTATTGGTGGTGGTCGTGGTATTGGTGGTGTTGGTGGTATTGGTGGTGGTGTTGGTGGAGGTATTGATGGTGGTGGTGTTGGTGGTGATGGTGTTGGTGGTATTGGCGGTGGTGGAGGTGGTATTTGTATTGGTGGTGGTGGTATTGGTGCTGGTATTGGTGGTAGTGGTAGTATTAGAGGTATTGGTGGTGGTACTGCTGATGGTATTGGTGGTGGTGGAGGTGGTGGTATTTACGGTGGTGGTGGTATTGGAGATGGTGGTAGTGGTATTGGTGGCGGTATCTGTGTTGATGTAGTGGTATTGGTTGTGGAGTTGGTGGTATTGGTGGTGGTATTGATGGTGGTTGTGGTATTGGTGGTGGTGGTATTGGTGGAGGTGGAGGTGGTGGTAGTGGTATTGGTGGCGGTATCTGTGTTGATGGTGGTGGTATTGGTGGTGGTGGTGGTATTGACGGTGGTTGTGGTATTGGTGGTGGTATTAGTGGTGGTGGTATTGGTAGCATTGGTGGAGTTGGTGGTATTGATGGTGGTATTGGTGGTGGTATTGTTGGTGGTAATATTGGCAGTGGTTGAGGTGGCATTAGTGGTGGTGGTGGTATTGGGGTCGCTGGTGGTATTGGTGGTGGTGGCATTGATTTTGATGGGTATTGTTGTTGGTGATGGTATTGGCAGTGGTGTTGGTATTGGTGGTGGCGGTGGTATTGGTGGTGGTGGTATTGGTGTTGATGGTATTGGCGGTGGTAGTATTGGTGGTATTGGTGATGTTGGTATTGGTGGTGGTGGTGGTATTGGTGGTGATGGTGGTATTTGTGGTGGTATAGGTGGTAGTGGAATTGGTGGTGGTGTTATTGGTGGTGATGGTATTGGTGGAGGTGGTGGTACCGGTGGTCGTGGTATTGGTGGTGGTGGTGGTATTAGTGGTGGTGGTATTGGTGGTGTTAGTATTGGTGGTGGTATTGGTGGTGGTGGTATTGGTTGAGGTGGGGGTAGTGGTATTGGTGGGGGTATCAGTGTTGGTGGTGGTATTGGTGGTGGTATTGGTGGTGGTATTGGCAGTGGTTATGGTATTGGTGGTGGTATTAGTGGTGGTATTGGTGGCATTGGGGGAGGTGGTGGTATTGATGGTGGTGATGGTGGTATTGGTGGTGGTGGATGAGGCTTTACTGGTGGTGGTGGTATTGGTTGTGCTGGTGGTATTGGTGGTGGTATTGGGGGTGGTGGTGGTGGTTGCATTAATAGTGGTGGTGGCATTGGTTTTGATGGTAGTGGTATTGTTGGTGGTATTAGAAGTGGTGGTGGTATTGGTAGAGGTATTGATGGTGGTGGTATTGGTGATGGCGGTGGTATTGGTGATGGTGGTATTGGTGCTGATGGTATTGGTGGTGGTAGTATTGGCGGTATTGGTGATGTTGATATTGGTGGTGGTGGTATTGGTGGTGATGGTGGTATTGGTGGTGATGATGTTAGTGGTTGTGATATTATTGGTATTAGTGGTGGTATTGGTGGATGTTGGACTTGGGCCTTCTGGCAGGTTCACCCCTGAACTTTTTGCCTTGAAGTATAGTGATGTCTGGTCTTTGCTCACTTTGACACTGTGGCGCAGTGTAAAGTGAGTGCGCTCCCTGAGTGTGTTTGGAGATAGGTCTGCCCTCCCATAGGAATGCATGGGGAATGTATGTGTCCCTGGTAGTTCCTGATGCGTGGGGTGTACAGGCTCGAGTCTGGTATGTGTGGACTCGTGTGATTGAATGCTGCGAGATGATGTATGCGGCATGAATGTGTCTAGTGGGGAAGTGCCACTTCTAGACTTTTATGTACGTGTGCTGTGAGGGTGCTGGAGTGTGATTGGCTGGAGCTGGCTGGGATGCCAGGCTCCAGGATGTCTGGATGGGTCTGCCCAGTGGTGAGTGCTGAGATTAGCATGCTGATGTGAGGGAGGGGCTGCGCCTGTGTCCTGAATGGGGCTGGGCTTTTCCCACACAATGCTGGCTCCGCCCCCTGTGGTGCGACTAATGACCCAAACCCTGCCAGTGAATAGAGAGGGTGGTTGAGCCCATCAGCAGTGCTCACAGACCAGCTGCGACTGGTTCTGCCCCCACCCTGCCTAAAGACAAAGGATTTGTCTGTATAAAAAGAGGCTGTGACCTCTTGAAAAATGTTCTTGTTCTGGTTGCTAACTTGAATCCACCAGGGGCATGCTGCTGCTTGGGCCCAGGGGAAGGCTTGCCCCCCCTGGGCCCTGCCCAGCCCCTGGCTTGCTGATGGACCCCTGAAGGACTTGCTACTTGCTGTTGCCCTAGTGCCTGGGAGCGCTTTTCATTGACCCCTTGTGCATGAGAGCGGTATTCTGTGTGCCTAGCGCTGGGGGAGCGCTTTATTTGCCTTTTAGCGCTTGGGAGCACTTGATGTCCTGCTAGCGCTTGGGAGCGCTATTGATCTCAGCCGGTGCCCAACCGGCGTTATTTGACCCTTTTTATTACTTTAAGCGAGCGAGTGCCCACCTCGCTGTATATTTAATTCGAGGGTGCCCAAAGCTAGAATCACCGCCGCGGCCCTCTCGCACCGCAAACCGGAAGTCAGGCGGCCGGGCGCCTGGAGCGGGGCGGGACTTCCGCTTGCTTCAGGAAGTCCCGCCCGCCGCCGCGCCGCGATTGGCTGCCTGCCCGGATGAGGAGAGGAAGAGAAGCTGGCCGAGTCCTGCCTAAAGCAGCGACTCCGAGAGAAGTGGGCACACTTTGGGGTATGCCAGCTGTGACAGGCCACCATCCATGTGGGAATTGCGCTGCTTGCCCCCAGACTGCCAAATCTACCACTATTGACATTGGAGGCGGGCGTCTATGGGAACAAAGGCGCTTCACCAATTGTAACAGCCTCAATGTCATTTATTTGATAGTCTGCCCCTGCGAATACAAATACGTGGGTATGACGACCAGGAAGGTCAAGACGCGCATTTCCGAGCATAGGAGTACCATCCGCTGTCGCAAACAGTCCACCAAAATGATTAATCACTTTTTGGAGGTGGGACATGGCCCTGATGAATTTCGATGGACTATTCTAGAACAGCCCCTGATACCCAACCATGTGACAGACATCAGCAAGTATCTGTTCAAAAAAGAACAAAAATAGGTGTACACTCTCAACTCAGATAAGGACGGGTTGAATGATGACATCCCGTGGATGTCCCTGTGAGATGCACTCCTCTAGCGCATTGGTGTGCTCTCTAGTCATCTCAACATTTGTAGGGGGTTTGGCACTGATTCTGACCGGTCAACAGGTTACGGTTGCTTTTCTCCTGATCTCGGCCCTTACTGTGAGGTCCAATCTAGGATTCATTTTAATCTTCCACTTTTTCTGATGGTGGAGCCTCATGTGTTTTCGACGCCAATGTCGGGCAAAAATACCCCGGTGCCATCGTTAACTAATATCTAACAGATATTGGAGCACCTCGGCTTGACCAACAAGTACTCACTTGCCTAAAATATCTCAGTGGACCGTTATTTTTATTTTTACCGTTCCACTATTTGGTGCGGTATTGCTTGGCTTATTTCTAATAAATACAGACCTGTAATATTGGAAGCCATGATAACATGTAGATCTGCCAGTGCGCTTTACCTGAGCTTTGGCAAATAATAGGACTTCCAATAAAACCCTCCTATTTGATGCCCGTGCTTTAAACATATATATACATGTCTAGTTTTCCGTTGTTTGAGTAGCAATAAATAAATTAATAAATATGTGAGCTTTCATAACCTCTAATCTCCTTGGGAGCGTCCATCCTCTCAACCGGACTACATATCCCAGAATCCTTGGTGGTCATGTGATGACTTTTGACACGCCCAGTTGAGGAAGTAAAACTACAGTGTTTGACTCCGCGCGTTACCTCCCCTTACAGCCAGAGGGACGCTGGAAGTACCGACGGACAGGTGAGAGACACGCTCTGCTTGCCTGTCTGTCAGCAATCCTTGCTAGCAGGATGCCATTGTGCGCGCTCGCCACCAGTGTGCGCGCCGTCTATCCATTGAGCGCTGCTGCCTCTGTAGAGATTAAGTCCACAGCGCGGTAAGAGCTAATTGACTCACTGCGGACCAGAGCTCTGTAGTATCAGTTGAGCGCTGCTTCCCTTGTGTAATTCAAACCCACAGCGCGGCTATAGACATCTGATTTAAGGCGCACTAGAGCTTTACATCGTTTATGGGCATTATTTATCTGGTTGCTCTCTCGCGTTAGGCTGCTGTTTAAAACCCATACGCGAGCAGAGCTTGAAAAGCGCTGCTGCCTGTGTGTAATCCAAACCCACAGCGCGGCTATAGACATCTGATTTAAAGCGCACTAGAGCTTTACATCGTTTATGGGCATTATTTATCTGTTTGCTCTCTCGCGTTGGGCTGCTGTTCTAAACCCACACGCGAGCAGTGCCTGAAAAGCATTTATGGATTTATGTGCTTACACTTTGACTAGATAACGGAAAGTGCTTTAATACAATTGCTAGAGTGTTCAAGCTGAAATTAAAATACAGCCTCACAAGCAGGGATTCTGTCACGATGTCTACTAGTGGCAGTTCTCTAATGACTCAGCGATATATGCATGAGAAATCATAAAATGAGGCGCAGGCGAACCTCTTACCTCATCATTTTTTGGGAACTGATATGCTTGTTCTTTGCATTGTCCTAATCGCCATTAAACAAATTTCCAGGCCATTAAGGGTCTGTTCCTTGCCATTTGTTCAACTGCGGCCAAAGCCCAAGCCTGGGCTTTTTGGCTTTTTTGACCTACTACTACCACCAGTACAAGTTGTGATTAAGTGTGAAGTCAGCTGCTCGCTGACGTGTCTTTGTATGTCTCTCTCTTTCCACTAGAGCGGTGCTTCAATTACCTGAGCTGTTTGCCAGGTGAGGTGAGGCAGTACTCTCCTGCACAATATGGTAAGTGGGAGTTCTACTACATATCATATGTAGGTATTGTAGTTATATGTAGTAACTAAAACACTACCAAGAGGATTGCTTTATAAATTCTCTTTTCAGATATGGTATACCATGTAAATGTTTTGGATACCGTAGATATACTAACTATATGTTTTTCCCTTGTTTTCGACTATGTTTGTTCTCCTTCGGACTTCACAGCTGGGAGAATGATCCTTCACTAATACCCAGGTGATACCTTTTCCTTTTTTCATATTTTCTTTACACAATATTAGCAGTAGCGACACAGGTCCTGAAGAATGCAGTGGATACCAGTGTGATCCGTAATTCCTGCTGAAAAATGCGACCAACCTGTTGGTAGCTATTAGTTAAAACTACCAATTTCGCTCTTTTTAAGTCTTAGAGACTCTGTGGTCTCCAATAAATAAGTACTTTCCTCAGAGCCATCTAATTTTAAATATCACTACTTTGCACCTTTGCACTATTTCACTTTTCCTCGCACTGCTTTTCAGTAGCCCCCTGCGACCCAGATATAACATCACTGGTTCCCATGTTGTCATTTATGACTAAACTCTTTTCCTATCCTTCATGGTTAGAAGGAACCCACATGATGAAAAGGGCGCCCAGGAAGAGCTACTGATGGGTATTTTTCAATAACTATGAATGATGTACCCGGTCTAGTGAACTAGTATCACTACTTCCATCACATAGTCGTCTCTTGTGAATTCCATACCTCTTGACCCTCCACTATTTTTTGTATTGTGTGGAGCGCTTTATTTGCCTTTTAGCGCTCGGGAGCACTTGATGTCCTGCTAGCGCTTGGGAGCGCTATTGATCTCAGCCGGTGCCCACCCGGCGTTATTTGACCCTTTTTATTACTTTAAGCGAGCGAGTGCCCACCTCGCTGTATATTTAATTCGAGGGTGCCCAAAGCTAGAATCACCGCCGCGGCCCTCTCGCACCGCAAACCGGAAGTCAGGCGGCCGGGCGCCTGGAGCAGGGCGGGACTTCCGCTTGCTTCAGGAAGTCCCGCCCGCCGCCGCGCCGCGATTGGCTGCCTGCCCGGATGAGGAGAGGAAGAGAAGCTGGCCGAGTCCTGCCTCCCCCCCGCGGCTCCCATGAAGTAGGAAGAGCCCAGGGGCCGCCAGCGGAGAGGGTCCCGCCGATGCCCAGCAAGCGAGAAGAGCCCTGGCACCGAAAGGAGACCCGCGAGTCCCTCCGAGTACCGGTGAGTGAAGGAGGGGGGCGGGAGACCTGGTCGGTGCTTCCTTTCAAGGGCAGCCCCGCTCGACAGAGGGCTACCCCAACGGTTGTCCCCTGCAGAGCCCCAGTGAAGGGGGCTCTATGTTGTTGGTGCCTTCAAGGCACAGTGCCCCCCCTCCTCGTGCACTGAGCGGCCCCCGGTGGCAGCGGGCCGCTCCCACATTTTTGGGCATCAGTATTTAGAGCCTCGAGGGCCCCGTGGCTCCAACGATGGGGACATTGATTTCTTTAAGGAGCCAGAGGGCTCCCCGGCACGCAATTATGTCAGAGCCTAGAGGGCTCCACCATCCTGCGCATTCTTGTTTCTGTCAGAGCCTAGAGGGCTCCAACCTTTGCACAATTTTGCTCCTAGAGGCCAGTGAGGGCCCCTGTTGCAGTTTTCTCCAGCTGCCCAGCAATTAGTGGGCAGCTGCACCGTTTAGGTCTTTCTCTTCTAGGGACATGTTCTGGACCTAGGAGTGAGTCGCACTCCTTCATCCCTACCCTGGCCTTCCAGCTGCGCAGCACTTAGTGCCAGCTGCAGCATTTAGGCCCCCTGTTCTGTCCCTCAGCTTCCCAGCAAGTAGTGGGCAGCTGCTACGTTTAGGTGTTGGCGCAGTGGCGCAACCTGGACTTTAATGTGATTTCTGCGAAGTGTTCTTTGCTGCACCTCTGAATGTGTTGTAGATGCATCATGTGCTTTGTTCTTACACCGCTGAATGTATGTTTATGCATCATGTGTTTTGTCCCCAGGTCTAGGCTTATACTTGTATTGTGATACTTAGGTGGTTGTTCTTGCTAGTACAGGTGGTGCTAGTGAGGTCCTGGTTCCCTGCGTGACCTGTTCCTAAGGTGGTTAGGATTGCATAGGTGGTACTTACCTGATTACCAGTAGTTACTGGTTGTATGCTATTTTGTGCTACAGTGATTTTCTATGTTATGGTCTAAGTGATATTCCAAGGGCTTCGTACTGAGCTCGCCCCCTGACCAGAGTCCCAGGACCAGTGGACTATATTGTGCCTTCCCTCACAAATTTCTGGGACTTGTCTGATCTCCCTGGGCCACTGGAGCATCGCTGAAGTGTGCCTCGCTCACTCCCCTCGGCAGCTCGTGCCCGGCCGCCCGTCCAAGCCTCGAGCCGCGCCGCTCTCTCCTGAGCCGTGCCGCTTCGCTGGGCCGCCCGCATCCTGCCTCCTCCTCCTCCTCCTCCTCTGAGCCGCACACATTGGTCGCCCCAGACAGACGCTTGTAGCTAGCCGGTCGCCCGCTCAAGCCTACTAAGGAGATCACTTGCATTATCCCGCGCAACCAGGACGGAAGGTACTGTCCGATAGGCTCTATGTTATAAGTGCTAGGCCTACAAGTATTGTATTGCTAGTTCTAAAAGTGCTGATTCCTGACAGTGGTCCAGAGGGCCCTGTCTTGTACATATCCCCTGTAAATTCTGCCCGTGCCTGTTGGCACATTGTAAAGTGTATGTTTTTATCTAATGTGTTTTGGTGTAATACAAAGGCTATTTTTATATAACCTTGTGTGGAGTTTCCTTTGTGGTGGGCCTTGGGCGTTGTTGCTGGGGTGCGTGCGCAAATACTTAACTCACATCGCCTCCAAGTTTAGCCTTGCTGCTCGCGCCACGTTACCTAGAGGGTGAGCAGGGGTTATCTTGGCGTGTAACTCCCTTGCCCTGACTTAGGAGTGGTGGGCTCTGACTGACTTTGGCGAAAGCCCTGGCCAGCCAGGGATCCAATTTCTAACAGTGGAGGTGGTGGTATTGGTGGTCGTAGTATTGGTGGTGGTGGTGGTATTGATGGCCTTAGTATTGGTGGTGGTATTGGTGGTGGTATTGGTAGAGGTGGTGATGGTGGTATCGGTGCTGATGGTGGTGGTATTGGTGGTGGTATTGCTGGTTTTTGTAGTGGTGCTGGTATTGGTGGTGGTTGTGGTATTGGTGGTGGTATTAGTGGTGGTGGTATTGGTGGCATTGGTGGAGGTATTGGTGGCATTGGTGGAGGTGGTGGTATTGATGGTGGTGATGGTGGTATTGGTGGTGGTGTTGTTGGTGCTGATATTGGTGGTGGTGGAGGTGGCATTAGTGGTGGTGGTGGTATTGGTGGTAGTGGTGGTGGTGGTGGTATTGATGGTGGTAGTGTTGGTGATGGTGGTATTGGTGGTGATGGTGGTATTCGTGGTGGTGGTATTTGTGGTGGTATTGGTGGTGGTGGTATTGGTGGGGGTGGTGGTATTGGTGGTAGTATTAGTAGTGGTATTGGTGGTGCTATTGGTAGTGGTATTGGCTGTGGTGGTGGTATTGGTGGAGGTGGTGGTATTGATGGGGGTAGTGTTGGTGATGGTGGTATTGGTGGTGATGGTGGTATTGGTGGTGGTGGTATTTGTGGTGGTATTGGTGGTGGTGGTATTGGTGGGGGTGGTGGTATTGGTGGTAGTATTAGTAGTGGTATTGGTGGTGCTATTGGTGGTGGTATTGGTATTGGTGGTATTAGTGGTGGTGGTGGTGGTGGTACTGGTGATGGTATTGGGGTGGTGGTATTGGTGGTGGTGATATTGGTGGTGGCATTAGTATTTGTGGTGTTGGTATTTCTGGTGGTAATGGTAGTGGTATTGGTGGTGGCATTGGTTTTGATGGTGGTGGTATTGGTGGTGGTAGTGGTATTGGTGGTGATGTGGTGGTGGTTAAATTGGTGGTGGTATTGGAGGTATGGGTGAAGGTATTGGTGATGGTGGTGGTATTGGTGGTGGTATTGGTATTGCTGGTGGTATTGGCGGTGGCATTAGTAGTGGTGATGGCATTGGTTTTGATGGTAGTGGTATTGTTGGTGGTATCAGAAGTGGTGGTGGTATTGGTGGAGGTGGTGGTATTGATGGTGGTGATGGTGGTATTGGTGGTGGTGTTGTTGGTGCTGATATTGGCGGTGGTGGATGAGGCTTCACTGGTGGTGGTGGTATTGGTGGTGCTAGTGGGATTGGTGGTGGCATTGGGGTGGTGGTGGCATCAGTAGTGGTGGTGGTATTGGTTTTGATGGTAGTGGTATTGTTGGTGGTATTAGAAGTGGTGGTGGGATTGGTGGAGGTGGTGGTATTGATGGTGGTGGTATTGGTGCTGATGGTATCGGTGGTGGTAGTATTGGTGGTATTGGTGATGTTGATATTGGTGGTGGTGGAGGTGGTGGTATTGGGGGTGATGGTGGTATTGGTGGTGATGGTATTAGTAGTTATGATATTATTGGTATAAATGGTGGTATTGGTGGTGGTAGTTTTGGTGGTGGTGGTATTGGTGGAGGTGGTGGTATTGGTGGTTGTGGTATTGGTGATGGCGGTATTAGTGGTGGTGGTATTGATGGTGTTAGTATTGGTAGTGGTATTGGTAGAGGTGGTGGTATCGGTGTTGATGGTGGTGGTATTGGTGGTGGTATTGGTGGTATTTGTGGTGGTATTGGTGGTGGTATTGGTGGCTTTGGTGGTATTGATGGTGGTGATGGTGGTATTGGTGGTGGTGTTGTTGGTGATATTGGTGGTGGTGGCAATAGGGGTGGTGGTGGTATTGGTGGTGCTGGTGGTATTGGTGGTGGTGGTATTGGTGGTGGTGGTATTGGTGGTGGTGGTGGTGGGATTGGTGGTGGTGGCACTGGTTTTGATGGTAGTGGTATTGGTGATGGTATTGGCCGTGGTGGTGGTATTAGTGGAGGTACTGATGGTGGTGGTATTGGTGATGCTGGTGGTATTGGTGCTGGTGGTATTGGTGCTGATGGTATTGGTGGTGGTAGTATTGGTGATGTTGGTATTGGTGGGGATGGTGGTATTGGTGGTGGTGGTATTTGTGGTGGTATTGGTGGTGGTGGTGATATTGGTGGTGATGATATTGGTGGGGGGGTGGTATTGTGGTAGTATTAGTAGTGGTATTGGTGCTGGTATTGGTGGTATTAGTGGTGGTGGTGTTGATGGTGGTGGTATTGGTGGTGGAGGTGGTACCGGTGATGGTATTGGGGTGGTAGTATTGGTGGTGGTGATATTGGTGGTGGCATTAGTGGTGGTATTTGTGGTGGTGGTATTTCTGGTGGTAGTGGTAGTAGTATTGGTGGTGGCATTGGTGTTGATGGTGGTGGTATTGGTGGTGGTATTGGTAGTGCTATCGGTGCTGATGGTGGTGTATTGGTGGTGTTGGTATTGGTAGTTGAATTGGTGGTAGTATTGGTGACGGTATTGGTGATGGTGGTATTGGTGGTGCTATTGGAGGTGGTGGTTTTGGTGGAGGTGGTTCTATTAGTGGTGGTGGTGGTATTGGTGGTGTTAGTATTTGTGGTGGTGGAGGTATTGGTGCTGTGGTAGTGGTGCTGGTATTGGTGGTGGTATTGGTGCTGGTATTGATGGAGGTATTGGCAGTGGTGGTATTAGTGTTGATGGTGGTGGTATTGGTGGTATTGGTGGTGGTATTGGTGGTGGTAGGTATTGGTGGTGGTGGTGGTATTGGCGGTGGTAGTGGTATTGCTGGTGGTATTGGTGGTGGTACTGTTAGTAGTGTTGGTGGTGGTGCAGGTGGTGGTATTGATGGTGGTATTGGTGGTGGTGGTTTTGGTGGAGGTGGTTGTATTAGTGGTGGTGGTGGTATTGGTGATGTTAGTATTGGTGGTGGTGGAGGTATTGCTGCTGGTGGTAGTGGTACTGGTATTGGTGTTGGTGGTGGTATTGGTGCTGGCATTGATGGTGGTATTGGCAGTGGTGATATTGGTGGAGGTATTGGTGTTGGTGGTGGTGGTATTGGTGGTATTTGTGGTGGTATTGGTGGTGGTAGGTATTGGTGGTGGTGGTGGTATTGGCGGTGGTTGTGGTATTGGTGGTGGTATTAGTGGTGGTATTATTGGTGGAGGTGGTGGTATTTATGGTGGTGATGGTGGTATTAGTGATGGTGGTGTTGGTGGTGATATTGGTGGTGGTGGAGGTGGCATTAGTGGTGGTGGTGGTATTGGTGGTGCTGGTGGTATTGGTGGTATTGGTGGTGGTATTGGTGGTGGTGGCATTGGTTTTGATGGTAGTGGTATTGGTGGAGGTATTAGCCATAGTTGTGGTATTGATGGTGGTGGTATTGGTGGTGGTGGTGGTATTGGTGCTGATGTTATTGCTGGTGGTAGTATTGGTAATGTTAATACTGTTGGTGGTGGAGGTGGTGGTGGTATTGGTGGTGATGGTGGTATTGGTGGTAATGGTGGTATTGGTGGTGGTGGTACTTTTGGTGATGGTATTTGTGGTGGTATTGGTGGTGGTGGTGGTATTGGTGGTTTTAGTGGTGGTATTGGTGGTGGTAGTGGTGGTATTGGTAGTGCTATTGGTGGTATTGGTGGTAGTGGTACTGGTAATGGGGGTGGTGGTGATATTAGAGGTGGTGGTGTTAGTGGTGGTGGTATTGGTGGTGGTGGCACTGGTGATGGTATTGGGGTGGTGGTATGGGGTGGTGATATTGGTGGTGGCATTAGTGGTGGTGGTGGTATTTGTGGTGGTGGTATTTCTGGTGGTAGTGGTAGTGGTATTGGTGCTGGCATTGGTGTTGATGGTGGTGGTATTGGTGGTGGTATTGGTAGTGGTATTGGTGTTGATGGTGGTGGTATTTGTGGTGTTGGTGGTTGAATTGGTGGTGGTATTGGTGAAGGTATTGGTAATGGTGGTGGTATTGGTGGTGGTAGTGGTATTGGTGTTGGTATTGGTACTGTTGGTGATATTGGTGGTGGCGTTGGTGGTGGTGTTGGTGGTGGTGATATTGATGGTGGTACTTGTGGTGGTATTGGTGGTGGTGGTATTGGTGGTGGTTTTCGTGGAGGTGGTGGTTGTATTGGTGATGTTAGTATTGGTGGTGGTATTGGTGGTGGTGGTATTGGTGCTGGTGGTAGTGGTGCTGGTATTGGTGTTGATGGTGGTGGTACTGATGGTGGTATTGGCAGAGGTGGTGGTATTGGTAGTGGTATTAGCAGTGGTATTGGCAGTGGTGGTATTGGTGGTGGTATTGGTGTTGATGGTGGTGGTATTGGTGGTATTTGTGGTGGTATTGGTGGTGGTAGGTATTGGTGGTGGTGGTGGTATTGGTGGTGGTTGTGGTATTGGTGGTGGTATTAGTGGTGATAGTATTGGTGGGTGGTGGTGGCATTCGTAGTGGTGAATGCATTGGTTTTGATGGTAGTGGTATTGTTGGTGGTATCAGAAGTGGTGGTGGTATTGGTGGAGGTGGTGGTATTGATGGTGGTGATGTTGGTATTGGTGGTGGTGTTGTTGGTGCTGATATTGGCGGTGGTGGATGAGGCTTTACTGGTGGTGGTGGTATTGGTGGTGCTGGTGGTATTGTTGGTGGTATTGGGGTGGTGGTGGCATTAGTAGTGGTGGTGGCATTGGTTTTGATGGTAGTGGTATTGTTGGTGGTATTAGAAGTGGTGGTGGTATTGGTGGAGGTGGTGGTATTGTTGGTGGTGGTATTGGTGCTGATGGTGTGGAGAAGTGTGGCTCAATGGTTAGAGCGGCAGACCCTGATGCAGATGTCTAGCGCAGGACCAGGGTTCAATTCCCCACCTCGGCGGGTCTTGAGCTCAAAAAAATTCCACAGACCTGATAATTCTCGCCTCGGTGCCTATTCCAATCATGGAGTCCCACTCTGCAACTCTGGGCAATAGCTTGCCTAATCTCCACAACGGCCCCCACAACGCTAAGGATGCCTGGCCTCCACCTAGGGGTTGCCCAGGAGTGGACACCTCACAGGGAAAGCCAGGATGGGTTCCACAGCGGTATTCGTACAAGCGCCTTGAGACCCTTGCGGGTGAGTAGTGCGCTATACAAGTATCAATTTACATTTACATTTACATGGTATTGGTGGTGGTAGTATTGGTGGTGTTGGTGATGATATTGGTGGTGGTGGAGGTGGTGGTATTGGTGGTGATGGTGGTATTGGTGGTGATGGTATTAGTAGTTGTGATATTATTGGTATAAGTGGTGGTATTGGTGGTGGTTGTTTTGGTGGTGGTGGTATTGGTGGAGGTGGTGGTATTGGTGGTCATGGTATTGGTGATGGCGGTATTAGTGGTGGTGGTATTGATGGTGTTAGTATTGGTGGTGGTATTGGTAGAGGTGGTGGTGGTGGTATCGGTGTTGATGGTGGTGGTATTTGTGGTGGTATTGGTGGTGGTATTGGTGGTGGTGGTGGTATTGGTGGTGGTTGTGGTATTGGTGGCTTTGGTGGAGGTGGTGGTATTGATGGTGGTGATGGTGGTATTGGTGGTGGTGTTGTTGGTGAAATTTCGTGGTGCTGGTGGTATTGGTGGTGGTGGTATTGGTGGTGGTATTGTTGGTGGTGGTGGCACTGGTTTTGATGGTAGTGGTATTGGTGATGGTATTGGCCATGGTGGTGGTATTAGTGGAGGTATTGATGGTGTTGGTATTGGTGATGCTGGTGGTATTGGTGGTGGTGGTATTGGTGCTGATGGTATTGGTGGTGGTAGTATTGGTGATGGTGGTATTGGTGGGGATGGTGGTGTTGGTGGTGGTGGTATTTGTGGTGGTATTGGTGGTGATATTGGTGGTGATGATATTGGTGGGGTGGTGGTATTGTGGTAGTATTAGTAGTGGTATTGGTGGTGCTATTAGTGGTATTGGTGGTGGTATTGGTATTGATGGTGGTATTGGTGGTATTAGTGGTGGTGGTGGAGGTGGTACCGGTGATGGTATTGGGGTGGTAATATTGGTGGTGGTGATATTGGTGGTGGCATTAGTGGTAGTATTTGTGGTGGTGGTATTTCTGGTGGTAGTGGTAGTAGTATTGGTGGTGGCATTGATGTTGATGGTGGTGGTAGTATTGGTAGTGGTGTCGGTGCTGATGGTGGTGTATTGGTGGTATTGGTAGTTGAATTGGTGGTAGTATTGGTGAAGGTATTGGGGATGGTGGTATTGGTGGTGCTATTGTTGGTGGTGGTTTTGGTGGAGGAGGTTGTATTGGTGGTGGTATTGGTGGTGTTAGTATTGGTGGTGGTAGAGGTATTGGTGCTGGTGGTAGTGCTACTGGTATTGGTGTTGGTGGTGGTATTGGTGCTGGTATTGATGGTGGTATTGGCAGTGGTGATATTGGTGGTGGTATTGGTGTTGGTGGTGGTGGTATTGGTGGTATTTGTGGTGGTATTGGTGGTGGTAGGTATTGGTGGTGGTGGTGGTATTGGCGGTGGTTGTGGTATTGGTGGTGGTATTAGTGGTGGTAGTATTGGTGGAGGTGGTGGTATTTATGGTGGTGATGGTGGTATTAGTGGTGGCGTTGTTGGTGGTGATATTGGCGGTGGTGGAGGTGGCATTAGTGGTGGTGGTGGTATTGGTTGTGCTGGTGGTATTGGTGGTGGTGGTATTGGTGGTGGTATTGGTGGTGGTGGCATTGGTTTTGATGGTAGTGGTATTGGTGGAGGTATTAGCCATAGTTGTGGTATTGATGGTGCAGGTATTGGTGGTGGCGGTGGTATTGGTGGTAGTGGTATCGGTGCTGATGTTATTGCTGGTGGTAGTATTGGTGATGTTGATACTGTTGGTGGTGGAGGTGGTGGTGGTATTGGTGATGATGGTGGTATTGGTGGTGATGGTGGTATTGGTGGTGGTGGTACTATTTTTAGTGATGGTATTTGTGGTGGTATTGGTGGTGGTGGTGGTATTGGTGGTTTTAGTGGTGGTATTGGTGGTGGTATTAGTGGTGGTATTGGTAGTGGTATTGGTGGTAGTGGTACTGGTAATGGGGGAGGAGGTGGTATTAGTGGTGGTGGTGTTAGTGGTGGTGGTATTGGTGGTGGTGGCACTGGTGATGGTATTGGGGTGGTGGTATGGTGTGGTGATATTGATGGTGGCATTAGTGGTGGTGGTGGTATTTGTGGTGGTGGTATTTCTGGTGGTAGTGGTAGATTCCAGAGTATAAATATTGGATCTTTCCCCAACAAGGGGAGAAGGAGTGCTTAGTCAAAGAGCACAAAGGACAGGGGGTAGGCAGAGTAGCAGGCAAGGGGAGATATTCACGGGAAAGAGGATAGGAGCTAGGGAAGAGACAATAAGGAGAGATGAAAAGAAGTCTGCCTAAAGACCGACTGGGTAGGTGACGACCACGGGGGTAATCCATGGCCCATCTCCCCTATAGCTAAACCAGGTAACTCCATCGGGCATCAGACAAAATAGTTTGGTCTCAATACATTGAGAGAGGAGGGAAGGAGAGACATAAATAGAGGGAGGATGCGGGAGGAGATGACAGGAGAGACGAAAGGAAGTGCAACAATGTGGTTCAACAATATACTAGAAAAAGAACAACAAGTAAACATTAAATCAAACAATCAGCAATACAATTAGGGGAGGAGAGAAAAGAGAGAGAAAGCAGTGGGGGGTAGGGGAGGAGAGGAGAGAGTGAGTGGTGGCATTGGTTTTGATGGTAGTGGTATTGGTGAAGGTATTGGCCATGGTTGTGGTATTGATGTTGGTGGTATTGGTGGTGGCGGTATTGGTGCTGATGTCAATGCTGGTGGTAGTATTGGTGATGTTGATACTGTTGGTGGTGAAGGTGGTGGTGGTGTTGGTGGTGATGGTGGTATTGGTAGTGATGGTGGTATTGGTGGTGGTGGTACTTTTGGTGATGTATTTGTGGTGGTATTGGTGGTGGTGGTGGTATTGGTGGTTTTAGTGGTGGTATTGGTGGTGGTATTAGTGATGGTATTGGTAGTGCTATTGGTGGTATTGGTGGTAGTGGTATTGGTAATGGGGTGGTGGTGGTATAAGTGGTGGTGGTGTTAGTGGTGGTGGTGACACTGGTGATGGTATTGGGGTGGTGTTATGGGGTGGTGATATTGGTGGTGGCATTAGTGGTGGTGGTATTTGTGTGGTGGTTTTTCTGGTGGTAGTGGTAGTGGTATTGGTGGTGGCATTGGTGTTGATGGTGGTGGTATTGGTGGTGGTGGTATTGATGGTAGTATTGGTAGTGGTATTGGTGTTGATGGTGGTGGTATTGGTGGTGTTGGTGGTTGAATTGGTGGTGGTATTGGTGATGGTGGTGGTATTGGTGGTGGTAGTGGTATTGGTGTTGATATTGGTACTGTTGGTGGTATTGGTGGTGGTGTTGGTGGTGGTGCAGGTGGTGGTATTGATGGTGGTACTGGTGGTGGTATTGGTGGTGGTGGTGGTATTGGTGGTTTTGGTGGATGTGGTGGTTGTATTGGTGGTGTTAGTATTGGTGGTGGTATTGGTGGTGGTGGTGGTATTGGTGCTGGTGGTAGTGGTGCTGGTATTGGTGTTGATGGTGGTGGTATTGATGGTGGTATTGGCAGTGGTGGTGGTATTGGTAGTGGTATTAGCAGTGGTGGTATTGGTGGTAAGGGTGGTATTGGTGGAGGTGGTGGTATTGATGGTATGGGTGGTGGTGGTATTGGTGGTGGTATTGGTGGTGGTGGTACTGGTGGTGTTGGTATTGGTGGTGATGGTGGTGGTTTTGGTGGTGGCGATGTTGTTAATAAAACAGGCTTTTGAAAACAACCCGTCAGGTGGCTTTAGTACAGATGACATGTAACACAGATGTACTGTTGTTAGATTCAGCCCATTAGCACAGGATTATGTGCTACCTGGAATTCACAGGACTTAATTCACCAATCATTTCTAAATCTATTTTACTTGGGTGTTTGAAACAGACATGAGCTAATGCTAGGTTAAAGTGATTGAAAGCAGGCAGCCATGTTATGGGGGCGGCCATGCTGCTTAAAAAAACACAAGCGGTTTCTGATGAAGCAGCACATGTCCGGCCTGCAGTGAGAGAAACTCAATAAAGTAAATAGTGCTTACAGACTAATTATCAGGTCCCTTGTAACAACTAAAGTAAAAGGGCCAGTCGCCATGGGAGGGTACAAATGAAAACAAGGCCATACTAAGGAGGGACTAACAAGCCTATTACTGAATCCGAAGGCAGTATTAACGAAAGACAATGACGCAAGCCAATGAAAAATATTGGAGGAGAGTGGCCGCGGCTTCTCTTCCATACTCTACTACAGCAGTCTCGCAGAGCGAGTAGCGCATGCGCCCTGCCGCTAGGCTCAACCTAAAAACTAAATTTTATCAGATTAATAAAGTAAATATACTTGAAAAGGCAAAATGTGAAACTGAACATTTTTAAAATACTCTGTAACTATGAAGGAATTTCAATTTGGAGGCTAAACTTTATGGGGCAGATTTACTATTACTTCACACAATGCAGCACAGCAAGGGAACTTGCTGTGCCGCGTCTCGTGAATGTGAGAGAGCAGAAATCTTTTATATTTACAAAGATATGGAGCATTTCTTCCCTCGCCTTGCGCTGGTGCACCATGTGCAAGAACAACACAAAGGCCCAGATTCTCAAAGGTGTCATGGAACGCAACACAGCAGACAAACATGCTGCACTGCATTGCATAACAGGTAGATAGCAGGATAGAACCATATTCATAGAGATATGGCACTCTCCTCCCCTCTCCCTAGCGCTGGTGCTGATTTCAGTTGCCATGTCCCAGGCACATAACGTGATGCCATAGCGCTAGGGTGCAGTCCGGAATCCACCATAGGTTTTGTACAGGAAGAGTACGCTACCTGTATAAAATACTACGGCTAGAGAAGTGAAAACCTTTTCCTGCTTTGCATACATGCTGCACAGTGGAGGACACATGTACATTCGGAAAAGCAAGGAGATATGGAAACATTTCTCGTTTTAACGCCTGCTTTTCAGCTGTGTTGATTTTTTATGCCAAACCTGTCTACTATTGTTAGTAAATATGGTTTACCATGTAATGCCCCCTTGACGCAAAGTAATACAAAGCAGCGTTTCATGCTGTTTGGCATTACTTTCGAGAACTTTCCAGCACGAACCAAGTTTTTCACTGGAAAGTGAATCAGGAAAAAAACGTTTTGTGCTGGTTAGTATTACTTTTGTGGGGGCGTGGCTTGAGCACCTACGGAGATGGCGCCCAGCTAATGCTGCTCCGGTCCGGCTTTGAGGGAGGATTTTCTGTTTCATCCTTTTCTATTGTTTGGGACTCTTTTAAAGCTTCTGCCAGGGACTTTATTATTTGTTATGTTGCTAAAAAGAGACGTCAAAACTCTCATAAAGCGAATGGAATTCTTACATCTATTAAATTACTTGAATCCGTTTATACATTATCTAATTCTATAGCTGATCTTAATAATCTAATCAAAGAAAAATTTAAATATAATAAAATATCCACACAAAATGCTTCTGCCTATCTTTTTAGGGGTAGTGTGCATTACTATGGTGGTCAAAACAAGGCGGGCAAGCTTCTTGCCTCGTACCACAAAATTAAAAAGGACCTCTGCAATATTGACTATGTATTAAACTCTGCCTCTGCCCCAGTAACCAAACATCTTGAGATTTTAGATGAGTTAAAAAAATATAATACTTCTCTGTATACTCCTGAATCTCCTCCAGATCCCCTAGCTATACAAAACTATCTTGCTTCCATACAAAAACAATTTTCCACAGATATAAATTTTTCTTCACTGGAACAAGATATCTCCATAAAAGATATTTCTCAAGCCCTAAAACTTCTAAATACAGGAAAAGCACCCTGCCCAGATGGATTCCCTGTGGAATTCTATTCCCATGTTTCTAAGACCCTTCTTCCCTATCTCCTCTTTTTATTTTCATACTTTATCTCCTCTAATGACTCCTCCGGCACTTTTCAAGATGCTCTTATTTGCCTAATTCCTAAGTATGGGAAAGACCCTCATCTCTGTAAAAATGATAGACCAATATCTATAGTGAACTCTGATTATAAAATATTCGCAAAAATTCCTGCTCTCCGGTTAGAGCCTGGTTAGAGCCTGTCCTACAATCTATTATTTGTAAAGAACAATCTGGCTTTATTAAAAGACAGTATATCTCGGACAATAGCCGGACCTTTGTGGAAAAGTAAATTTTGCCATGTTCTGTGTCCCTACGCCTCATCCATCATATGTTATGTGTGCATGAACAATATGCATATGTTATTCCCCATGTCCGATTAATGACGCAATTACAGTTGTGTCCACCTTTAGTATGTTAGTTTCCAGTCCTCGTGAATACTACGAATATCAGGCCTATGTAAAGCTATGTTGCCACGTTTCTCAGTGTGCACGTTATTCCATTATAAAGTCCCCGTTTCCAGGCCTCAAAAGGGCCCGGACCACAGATTCAGCTCCTGTCTCCTGAAGTCTCGCTGAGGAGCGATACAGCCCCCACCTGTATCCTCGACCCTTCACTTACTTCCTGCCTCGCAGTGCCCGGTGCAGCCTGGCTCTGCCTCTGAGTCTGCCAAAAGTATGTTATAGTTCCAGTTATCAGTTCAGTCCTCCTTCTCTGCATTCCTAAGCTACTGAACTGCATCAATAGTTCCCGTCATTGTCTAGCCTATGCGGCTCCACGTTAGAGAAATACTGTATTTAATGGTCATTTAGTATTCTTCATCACACACTACATGTAGAATAATGCATGGTCCAGTCTTAGAATCAAGTTAGCCTTTCCCCTCATGACTTCTAGTTTATATCAACATGTTCCCTAAACATCAGATACTAGATAGGGTTTAGGTACAAGTCGCTCCGACCCTCCAGACTTTAGTCTCTGCTCCTAGCACAGAGTTCATAGCCCCCAGCTTCTCCTAGTAATACGTCATTGCCAGTTTGCGCGCACCACCAGGTTAGAGGTCCCGGCTCCTTAGGTAGCCCCCTCCTATGTTTCCGCCCCATTCATGACATATTCTGTTACGTTTGCACCACATGTCTATGTATACGCCCAGTTACACCTACTTTTACTGTTATCTTTCGCGACTGTTACGCGTCACGCCTTCTGCTCCACCCACTGCTACGCCTACTGCAATGTAATGCTATGTGTTTGCGCTATGTATATAAGTTCATGTATTGTTATTAAAAGTTAGCGCGCTCATCCCAGACCCAGCCCCAGCAGCTGCTGGGCCTCTTTTCCCCTGCTGGGTCATCCTATGCAGGTTGTCCTGATCCTGTCCTTATGCTGTAATAAACCTGCAGAAACTCCTACTACCTCGAATCTTGACTCTTATTTATTGAGCTATCTGTTATGCTATATGCCTAGTCAAAAATAGGGTATTATTTATTTATTTACCACATAATGGCGCCCGAATAGGGACTTGCCCTTTCCCCACGCGTCGGTGAAGCCACGCCGACCCCCTGACCCTCTACAGTCGTGACGGAACTCTTCTGCGCAGTGGCAGATATTTCTGCTCAAGTATCCCTCAGGCCCACGGAGGAGACGGAGGAGGCGGTCCAGCATCCGAACGAGACGGTGGAGGAACGCGGCGAGTCCCGACCAGAGCCCAAGCCGAGAGTCCAAGGTCCGAGGTATCCGGAGGCCCACCCGTAACTGAAGTCCGAAGTCCGTCGTCGTCAGCCCAGTCCCGTCCGAGGCCTTCCGTTCTTGCTGCCCGGTGAGTACCATTGCTGGGGTAGTATCTAGACAGGACCAATCTAAATTGACTCCTGGTCCGTGGGTTGGTGGTACCCAGACTCACAAACGAAGTGTTCACCTAGGTGGATACGGGTCTTGATGCGTTCCTTTATGGGACCGGTATGTTCCGTACTGTTACAGCAGTGCATCCAGTAATTCTAGTCTGTTCCGTTCTCGAGAAAATTCTTGTATTTCTGCTCTCAGTATTCCAGGTAATATTCTGTTCAAACTGTTATTTATAATGTTCTTCATGTATTTTAATGTTGTGGTATGAGTGTGACGTGATTTCGTGTTTATTGTGTATTGTATTGTGTCCAGATTACAGTTCAGTCATGCCTATATTTTCCAAGTTACGTCAGTTAAAAACTAGAAAGGGTTTATTAGAAGAAGCAGTTCCTGTCCCGCCTAGGGACAGTCCAGGTCACTTTATGTATCAGAAACATGGCATAAGCGCCATATTGTATCTAGATTTATGGGTAGAGTATACCAAACAGTTAGAAGAAAAGTATAGATGGCCCGTATCGGGTACATGGGATGCCGAATGTATCATGCGAGTAGAAGAAGCATTATGGAAAAAGAAAGCCAGACAGTCACAGAAAGATGCCATCGAGTTATGGCGTAAAGAAGCGCATAGAAGAACCGAAAAGGAAGTCAGAAAGTCAGAGTTAAGTAGAGAATCCCAAGAACGAGCCCAAGAAAGAGAATTAATCGAGATAGGTGAACGAGTCAAAGCCGAACAGTCAGACAGACAGAGGCATGCCCTCATTAAGGGTATGTATCCTCTTCTTGCCGAGGGCTTGCCAAAAGCGACCCCAGAGGCATCCAGTAATTTCCCGCCACCATTACTTCCGACCAAGCTACGTCACAAACCGACCGCAGCTGATATTTTTATTTCGTCCTACTTGGACGACACAGTCCCAGAATATGCAAATCCTGTTCGCGCTCCGCCAGTCCCTGTAAATCAGGCACTTCCCGCTCCTCCAGACACCGGAGTACCTGTTACGGTACCCCCGGGTCAGCCCGCCATACAAGTCCAGCCCACGTTACAATTACCGACCCTGCCAGGTCGGAAAGCATCAGTTGACGACTCCAGTTTAGGGGCTGCAGGAGGAGGTCCTCCTCAAACCCCGCCGCCACACAAGCGTTTAACGTTAGCCGAATTACATGCACAAGCATCACAGCGTACGCCTAGGTATCAGTCTGTTGCAGAAATAAGAAAATCCCTTGCCGAATGTTGCTATGATCCAGTCCCAGGCGAGGATAATATGGTTTTATATTCATTTCGCGTAAGAAAGGTGGCCGAGTATCTAGTCACCTTACCGAATATGAAAGAAGATCTAGACAGAATATATCGTTTCATCCGTACAGGGGATGATCCAGAAAGTATTAGCGAGACTATGTCTCAAAGGAAAGCCGAGATCCAGCTCATGATATTAAAGTTCCTGATCAATTGTCTAATAAGAGAACAAGATTACCCGTCTAAAGATTCCGCCGAAATGAGAATCCTGACAAGGTGGAGTGATAATATAGCCGAGGGTAAGCACAAGACCGTCGGTGCTATGGAGAGTATGTACAAGAAAATCCGTAAAGAGATAATAAAGATACACGAACAGCGTAAAGCAGCACAAGTAAGCGAGAAAGAAAGTATCTCTGATCCCGAAGAAGAAGAGGACGAGAATCCCGCCAGAATAGCGTATGTAGGAAAATCTAGATTTCCAGATCGCCATTTACGCCTAGAACCCAAGTCTATTTTTCATCATCCAGCACCAGAACAAGGTTCTCTAGAACAAGTATTTCAAGCTACCGATCACATTCTGAAATCACGAATCGGTTATAGTGAGTTAAGTACCATGCATGAACAAGAACTAGCCCGATCAGCAGTCCGATGGATTACTGATTCTACCACTTTTCCAGACGAAATAGTGGCACAAATGTTTCTGAAAATGCCCCCAGCCGAGCAACGACTGGTGGGTATGTATATGATTCAGCACCTCATTACTCTGTATGAGGGTCAACACTCTGATCCAGGTCCGTTACATGATATCCTGAACGAGTTACTCCAGTACAGATGGAGAGGTTTAGGTACCGATTTAATTAGTGTCATTCTAGAACAACGCCACAAATATAGAACGTTCTTGAACCCACATTTTGTTCATGTCTCACCCCCAGAAAGTAAATCATTCTACATAGACCGACAGAATCCGTTACGAGAAGTCCACCCAGTCAGAGGGACGGGTGGCGAAATGCAACGAGTGTTTGTATACACTCCAATAACAAAGATGGAACTTCTTGAAATGAAGAAATTAATTCCCTGTCATGACAAAGATCCAGCAGGGTTCCATAGAGAATTAAAAGACATGCTCCGTATGGGAGAATACACTTACCCAGATATCATTAAAATGTTAAAGGTCCTGTTACCCGCAGGGGTGTATGAAAAGCTAAAGGAAAAAGAATGGGAGGTGGGAGAGAAAAAGATCGATTGGACAGCTCTAGAAGCTGAAGACAAGGCTCGAGTACCAGGTACCGGTCTTGGAGATAAATGTAAAGAATTACCAGAATTATTGATTCAAGTTTTACCCAGATTATTGACAACTAGAAAAGAAGACTGGGATGCAATCTCAGCCTGTAAACAGAAACAAGACGAAGATATTAGTGATTTTTATTCTAGATTTGAAAAATGTTTTAGTATTAACAGTGGTCTCAAGACAAGTAGTGAGTCATACCCTCACCTTTTCGTTACTAAATTAGTCGAGAATTCAAGTCCACAAATTAAAAATCGAGTTTTGAAAGTCGAAAGCACCTGGCAAGCTAATACTCCGTCCCAGATGCTCCAGATGCTCCAATACCACCAGAATAGAATCAGAGAAGAGCAAGAACACGAAAGAAAACGTATGAAAGACACGAAAATGAAAGTGCTAGTTGCACAATCTGTTCCTCAAGACAGTCAGAAGAGGGGTCCGAATCAAGCCAGTCATCCTGCAGCTCCCGTTAAAGGGAACTGCAATTATTGTAAACAGCCAGGTCATTTTATAAACGAGTGTGCAGTTCTGAAACATAACATAGCTACTGGTAAGACTAAAGAAAGACCACGTCCGCCTAGACAAGAACAAGTTTCACAGACTCCTCAGTCACAGAATGCACAACAGACAGTTACAGTACCGCAGCCTATTGCTGCAACACAGCATGTCACATCACAGATGTACCAGTATGCACAGTCCGAGTATCCAGAGTATCAGCCATATTCATGAAACAGCCTAGAGAGGGAGGTAGGCTTGCCTCTCATCGAGATACCTGTAGATCAAGAAGGTCCCTATGTTCACAGTCAAGTATTAGGGAAAGACAGAAAGTTTTTGATCGATACAGGGGCAAGTAGGACCACAATTAGTCATGCCGAAGTTCCAGGGGCTCCGCTCTCAGGCTCAAGAAATGTTTCCCTTGGATTTTCAGGAAAACCCATTATAAATGAGATCTCAAAGCCAGTTACTCTAGAAGTAGGTCCATTGTCCCGCACTACTGATCTGTTACTTACTAAGTCATGTCCAGAAAATCTATTAGGCATTAAGACACTGAAAGAGTTAGGTGCAGTCATTTGCTGTTCCCCAGAGGGAATACGTCTGTTCCTACGTGACTTTAAGGGTCACTATGTATTACGAGATTTTGATTCCAGACTGTCTAATGTTCCACAGCATCTATGGGCACAAGGTCCAACAGATGTAGGTTATATGCAAATCACACCCTATCGTGTGACTCTCAAACCAGGTGTAGTGTTACCACGAATCAGACAGTACAGATTGCCACCTGAGGCTGTAGCAGCCTTATCCAAAATTATTGACGAGCTCATGGCTCAAGGAGTAGTTGTAGAAACTGACTCCAATGTATGTAATTCTCCGATCTTTCCAGTCATGAAACGTACTGATCCAAATGCACCCCCAGTATATCGATTAGTGATTGATTTACGAGAGCTTAATAAATGTATTATTCCTCAGTACCCAGTAGTCCCAGATATCTCTTCCCTATTAACAGCCATTGATTCTGAAGCCACGTTCTTCACTGTCATAGACCTCAAGAATGCATTTTTTAGTGTTCCTATTCATCCAGACAGCCAGTTTCTTTTCGGATTTTGTTTAAATGGAAGGAGCTATATGTTCACACGCGCTCCTCAAGGTTTCACAGAAAGTCCTAGTATTTACAGTCAGGCACTCAAGAGACAACTAGACAACATTCACATGCCAACTGACACTGCCCTGCTCCAGTATGTCGATGATCTACTGATCACAGCCCGTTCTGAACGTGACTGCGAGCGTGCATCACTTACAGTCTTGTATTTTCTAGCCGAGATGGGGCACAAGGTGTCCCCTTCGAAGCTTCAATTCTGTGTCCAGCAAGTGGTCTACTTAGGACACTTACTGTCCAAGAGGGGTAGGCAGTTGACACCCGACCGTATCCAGTTAATAGCGAGTCTTCCCCAGCCCAGAACCCAGAAGGAGGTACGTGCCTTTATCGGCCTTACTTCTTATTGTAGACAATGGATTCCCCAGTATGCATTTCTAGCCAAGCCACTGATACAGTTAACGACACAGGAGGCAGCCGTATCGACTGTCCTCCCTTGGACATCTGAACATACACTTAGTTTCAACGAGTTAAAGAAAGCCCTATGTCAAGCTCCAGTTCTAGCTACACCGAACTACAGTAAGCCTTTTACACTTTTCGTTACTGAACGTGAAGGTACAGCATTATCTGTTCTCACACAAGATCAAGCAGGACAATCCAAGCCCTGTGCTTACTTTTCTAGCACATTAGATCCAGTCGCCCAGGCGTTGCCTGCGTGCCTTAAGTCAGTTGCAGCCACCGCACTAGCTATCAGACAAAGTGATTCCATAGTTTTAGGACATTCCCTGACAGTACAAGTTCCACATTCCGTGGAAGTTCTTTTAAACCGAACCCAAACTCAGCACTTGACAATTGCACGTTTAACAGGTTATGAATTGACACTGTTCCAGCCACACATAGAAATTAGACGCTGCAACGTCCTGAATCCTGCTACACTGTTACCATCAGTCAGTTTGAACCCTGACCCACATGACTGTGTGGAAGTAGTTAACATTACGACAAAGCCAAGACAAGACCTGACAGACATTCCGTTACCAGATCCTGACCTGACACTTTATGTGGATGGTTCATGTATGAGAACTAGTACAGGAGAACTAGTCACCGCGTATGCAGTGACTACTGACACCGAAGTTATTGAAACACACTGTATTGATACCCTGTCCGCTCAAGCAGCAGAGCTAGTTGCTCTGACACAAGCCTGTATACACGCCAAGAACCTGAAAGTTAATGTTTATACAGATTCACGTTACGCATTCGGAGTTGTACACGACTTCGGAGTGCTCTGCCAGGAGAGAGGTTTCATGACTTCTCATGGAACCAAGATTCAGCATGGTCTCCTTATTCAAGCTCTGTTAGATGCCATACATTTACCGACATCCATTGCTATCATGAAATGCAAAGCACATACGAAAGTTACTGACATTATTTCCCAAGGTAACGATCTAGCAGACCGCACAGCCAAGCTTACAGCACAGACTCTAGACATTCCAGTTAATCAGACACATACTCCAGATCCGACTACATGCATGACAGTTAAGGACCCTACACAAGATGTCATAGATATCCAGTTACATGCTACTCCCGAGGAAATCAAGAAATGGTCCGAACAAGGAGGGGTCCAGACAGATCAAGGATGGTTAACAAAGGGTAGAGCCACATGGTTTCTCCCCGACTCTATGGTTCAAGTCATTATCAATACCGCACATAGTCCAGCACATTTAGGAGAAAAAGCTATGTTAGACAGTATCCAGAACATTTGGTTCAACAAGCATTTACGAGCTGCAGCCAAGCAGAAAGTCCGTACCTGTATGATATGTTGTCAGTTTAATCCAGGTAAAAGTGTCCCGGTGGAACAAGGTGGTTTCCAGCCCCCTGACCACCCTTTTGAGGTCCTCCAGATGGATTATATTCAAATGGAGCGATGTCGAGGTTTCAAGTATGTCCTTGTAGTAGTATGCGCTTTGTCCAGGTGGACAGAAGCATATCCAGTCCCAGATTACACAGCCGCGACCACTGCCAAGCAGTTGGTTCGTGAATTCTTCCCTAGATATGGACTCCCTAGAGTCGTATATTCTGATAACGGTCAGCCATTCTCCTCAGAGTTAATGAAGCATGTTTCCCTGTTGTTAGGGTACCAGTGGAAGTTCCATTGTGTACGCCATCCTGAAGCAGCCGGTCTAGTCGAGAGACATAATCAGACCCTGAAAATCCGTATTGCAAAAGTTTGTAAAGAAAAAGGTGTGGACTGGCTAGTAGCTCTGCCAGTTGCTCTATTTTATATGCGCATGGTCGCACATTCCAGATCAGGTCTGTCCCCGTATGAGGTCGTATTCGGCCGCCCCCCTAACATGTGGGGTACTCCTAGACCCCGAAGTATTACCGATGTTTCATGTAATATGTTGACAGATTACCTAGCTTCCTTGATGTCTGCCCTCAACTCATGTCGTTCACAGGTTGCCGCCGCCTTTCCAGACAATACCGAGGTGGCACCGCATGAAATCGTTCCAGGTTCCCTTGTGATGGTCCGGAATTTTGACAGATCAAGTCCGCTGGAACCTCGTTGGAAGGAGCCACGTCAGGTCCTCTTGACCACCCGTACTGCCGTCAAGCTGGAAGGCAGGAAGGGGTGGGTCCACCTTTCTCATGTAAAACTTTTCAATGGATTGAAACCCGTTTCTAAAAACATTTCCAAGGAGTCCCAGGATTTTAAAGACTGCCAAGACATTGTTTTAAAGGACTGTCCCGCAAAAGACATTGTTACAACCCCTTCCCTGTTAGAGAAAACTCCGCAACAGGAGTATAAGCAAAAACTACGGTCTAGTAAGTCAGTCAGTTTGATTGTATAAGTCCTCCCCTAGGTGAAACGGTTAGATTGTTTCTGACATGTATAAAATAGACCCCCATAGTGAGAGAGTCAGTAAAAACTCAATTCAATGTATCGTTTTTCTGAGTTTCATATTATTCATCAGCCTAATGATTTCCTGCACCAGTTATGCCTTTTTCCTATATTTTCCAGTTTCTCATGTAAATAAGTCTGCTAATGCTACAGTAGAGCACACGTTTAGTGATCTGCCTCCTCACGAATATTCTTACCGCCTCGCTATGCGTAATAATTCGTTTATCCGTATGTTACATTACTCACACCAGACCAGCAATGCCACTAATTGTTGGGTGTGTGGTCGACTCCCCCCTTTCCAGACACCGAAGGGAGTTCTGCCACTCTTTCCTTATCCTTTTTCACATAATGGTTCGTGTGGAGCATGGTCCACGTTAACGTCATCCGCAACAGATATGTCTTTTCTTAACAGTACATGTTTCCCAGACAAGCAAGGTCTCCCCCACAGAACCGGGTTAGATCTAGAAAATGAAGTGTATAATTTAGGTAATTATTCGTCGAATTTCATGGTCCTGAATGTTCAGTCTGATACTACTCCAGACTCACCTGCTATTTCAGTACTACCAGTCAAAGGCGAATTATGTGTCCGTAATTATGGTTCTGTACACGTAGGCCATAGTGAATGTACTACTGTTATTCAGTATAGTGACAGTGGGAAATCTATTTTTAAAGCCTCACGTCATTCTTATTTTGTTTGTGGTCCAACTGCATATGTTCGTCTGCCCCTCGATTGGGAGGGAACCTGTTACATTGCCTTCCTACTGCCGCCTGTTTTTCTAGCCCCACCTGACTACCATAGGAATTCCTTCCTAGTACATACTAGACACAAGAGAAATCTCCCGATTGTCGATTATACTGAAACTGCCGCAGAGCAATTCATTGATATAGATAAAGGTGTTTTCCCTTATTTAGGCACAGTTGTAAATAGTAAGCTAATTCGTAGGTTAACAAGAACCCTTGAAGCAGTAGTAGATGAGACTGCCTCCGCTCTAGGTAACTTAACTGAAGAGCAATCCTTTATGAGAATTGTCGTTTTACAGAATCGTCTCGTCCTTGACGTCATACTGGCCGATAGGGGCGGGGCCTGTAGAGTCCTCGGATCTAGTTGTTGCATTTTCATTCCAAATAACGCGCCGTCTGTTTATTCAGCTATAACCAGACTCCATAAAATTGCCCATCTGTTACATCAAGATCCAGGCACCTGGACATGGTCCGGTTGGTTCTGGAATATAATTTCCGCATGGGGATGGAAATTCCTGTCCTTTCTAAGTATTGCAGTAGCGATCATATTTAGCTGCTGCCTCTGTATACAATGTGGCCCTGCGATTTGCAGCATGTGTGCTACCTCTTGTATTCCTAGTCCCAAGCCCCGTTCTAAGTCCCGTTCCAAGATAATTCGAGACGAGCAAATGGTACTGTATGAAATGATAGATGGTATCATGAAAATTGATGTTTCCTGATGGAAACGTAGTGACAAGGAGGGAATGTGGAAAAGTAAATTTTGCCATGTTCTGTGTCCCTACGCCTCATCCATCATATGTTATGTGTGCATGAACAATATGCATATGTTATTCCCCATGTCCGATTAATGACGCAATTACAGTTGTGTCCACCTTTAGTATGTTAGTTTCCAGTCCTCGTGAATACTACGAATATCAGGCCTATGTAAAGCTATGTTGCCACGTTTCTCAGTGTGCACGTTATTCCATTATAAAGTCCCCGTTTCCAGGCCTCAAAAGGGCCCGGACCACAGATTCAGCTCCTGTCTCCTGAAGTCTCGCTGAGGAGCGATACAGCCCCCACCTGTATCCTCGACCCTTCACTTACTTCCTGCCTCGCAGTGCCCGGTGCAGCCTGGCTCTGCCTCTGAGTCTGCCAAAAGTATGTTATAGTTCCAGTTATCAGTTCAGTCCTCCTTCTCTGCATTCCTAAGCTACTGAACTGCATCAATAGTTCCCGTCATTGTCTAGCCTATGCGGCTCCACGTTAGAGAAATACTGTATTTAATGGTCATTTAGTATTCTTCATCACACACTACATGTAGAATAATGCATGGTCCAGTCTTAGAATCAAGTTAGCCTTTCCCCTCATGACTTCTAGTTTATATCAACATGTTCCCTAAACATCAGATACTAGATAGGGTTTAGGTACAAGTCGCTCCGACCCTCCAGACTTTAGTCTCTGCTCCTAGCACAGAGTTCATAGCCCCCAGCTTCTCCTAGTAATACGTCATTGCCAGTTTGCGCGCACCACCAGGTTAGAGGTCCCGGCTCCTTAGGTAGCCCCCTCCTATGTTTCCGCCCCATTCATGACATATTCTGTTACGTTTGCACCACATGTCTATGTATACGCCCAGTTACACCTACTTTTACTGTTATCTTTCGCGACTGTTACGCGTCACGCCTTCTGCTCCACCCACTGCTACGCCTACTGCAATGTAATGCTATGTGTTTGCGCTATGTATATAAGTTCATGTATTGTTATTAAAAGTTAGCGCGCTCATCCCAGACCCAGCCCCAGCAGCTGCTGGGCCTCTTTTCCCCTGCTGGGTCATCCTATGCAGGTTGTCCTGATCCTGTCCTTATGCTGTAATAAACCTGCAGAAACTCCTACTACCTCGAATCTTGACTCTTATTTATTGAGCTATCTGTTATGCTATATGCCTAGTCAAAAATAGGGTATTATTTATTTATTTACCACACCTTCTTTAATATATTACATAATGCTAACAAATATCCCCACTCTCTTGCAGCCATCTCTATGGATGCAGAGAAAGCCTTTGCCCGAATGGATTGGTCTTTTATTTTTCATACATTATCCTGGTTCGGTTTTGGCCCCAAATTAATTTCTTTTATTTCTGTATTATACACTTCACCCAAAGCTACCATTTTTACTAATGGTTCGTTCTCTGACTCCTTTGTGTTGCAAAGAGGTGTTCGCCAAGGCTGTCCCTTTTCCTCTCTCCTTTTCGTTTTAGCTTTAGAACCATTTCTAGCTAAAATCAAACAAAACTCTGAAATACATGGTTTCCAGCACGATAAACTACACGTTAAAATGAGTGTCTATGCAGATGACATTCTCTTGTTTTTATCTAACTCGCAACTCTCCGTTTCCAGCCTTTGTAGCGGAAGTTAAGACTTTCTCTTTACTTTGTGGTTACAAACTAAACCACGATAAATGTGAAATTCTACCCTTGAATATCTTTTGTTTTAAACAAGATTCTCTCTCTACAAATTTTTCATGGAATCCCAACATATTAAATATTTAGGTCTTATGTTTGCTCCCTCTATTAAGAAAACACTGTCCCTAAATATGACTTTTCTCTTCTCTACTCTTTCTACTTCTACTGCTAAATGGCATCCTTTATACTTATCCTGGTGGGGTAGACTTGATACCATTAAAATGATCCTGGCTCCCATTATTTTGTACATGATCTCAGCTATCCCTCTCCATCTTCCTGCATACTTTTTCAAAAATATTTATTCTACTCTGTCAATATTTTTATGGAACAAGAAAAAAACATGATGTCTTTCATTAAGCTAAAACGCCCTAAATCTCAAGGTGGGGTTAATTTTCCAGATTTTCAGCTTTACCATAATGCCTTCCTTCTTAAACAACTCTCTAAGTCATAAAAGGATTCTACTCCTAATCCCTCTCCTTTATGGGAGGACTTAGAACATTCCTTTCTATCCCTTTTTCCCTTGATGAATCCCTCACTTTTACTCATAAAGCTCAAATTCTATCTTCACCTATACATAATACTATCCACAAACTTTGTCATTCCTTTATGCTATCACACCTCTCAGCTAAGGACCAATTTCTTAATTCATCTATTTGGCATAATACATTCCTTAAAATTAACAATAAACTCTTTTTTGTAAGACTTGGCGAGACAGAGGTTTACTTTGGATCCATCAGTTATACTCAAACGACTCTTTCCTTACCTTTTCCGATGCACAATCACTTTATCAATTACCCAAATCCTCCTCTGTCAAATTTAATCTGTTAATCAAACATTTAACAGATTCTATGTCTCTTCTATCATCTATACCACACCCTTTATTACCACAACGCAACATTCTTTCCATTTTAAGTGGCCAAGCTACTGCATCATCCATTTACACATTCCTTACTGCACATATTGTACACAGATCTAAGACCCACACGGAGCTCCAATGGGAATCTGATTTTCAATTCTCATGGCCTACTGGAACAAATTATGGTTGAAACACCGCAAGATCAGCCAGCACTACACAAACGCTTTTTTCATATATAAATGTCTTCTGTTTACACCACTATCATTACATAAATTTCAACCCACACTCTCCTCAGATTGCTGGTCTTGTAATGCTTCTCACGTGGATTTATTTCATATGCTTTTTTCATGTCCCTATATACTCATTGGTTTTGGTTGAAAGTATGGTCTCAAATACCATTCGCGATACCAGTTTCCCTTTCTCCCCTGAAGCCGTATTTCTAGGCTCATTATCTGATACTTGACAAACCCTTTCTCATAACATGGACTTTGTGGATTTATTGATTGCTATTGCTTCCCAGCAAATTACAAAAAATTGGAAACAATCTACACAACTTTCATTTCAATCTTGGTGGTACAGTGTATGTTATAACGATCGACTAGATCATATCTATGTTTCTCCTTTGTCCTTACTGCTGAAAAGAGAACGCACGTGGTTTCCTGTGACTATTTACTTAGACGTTTCCGTACAAAGATCTACCCGTCATCACCCTTATTGGGAAGAAGTTCCCAAACCACCATGAATTGTTAATAATATTATACTAGTGTTTTATATCTGTAATTATATATTCTCTCTTTCTCTTTCACTTTAAATTGATATCATATTTCTGAGTTACAGAAATCTCCTGCTTTTCCTTTTTGATTCCTTTTTAAAGTGTATTAAGCTTTGTTACCATTGTTTCTCCTTTGCCTCCCTCCCCCACCTTTCCCTTTTCTCTTTCTCTCGTACATTTTATAACAATAGTTCTGTATGCAACTATTTTTGATTCATTACTTCTTGTTTCTGCATTGCGTAAGTTTTAATTCAGTAATTTTTTTTATTGTCACTTGATATCTATTTGATTGCTTATACTTGGTTGCATTTTTCCAAAAATAATATGTATGTTTAAAACTTAAAAAGCATTACTTTTGTGACGCTAACCCAGAGCAAAATGTTCGGGAATCTCCCCAAAGTCTTCCTAAATCTGGGCCAATATTTAGCATCCTTAGCATGTTTCAAAGGAGCACTTGAAGCACAGCAATCTGAATCTATTCACCGAAGCACTGGTATGCGCTGTCAAATTGAGAGCATGGTTTAGGCGCAAACATGACAAAGTAATATGCTATAATCTAATGTACTTCCTCTTTAAGAAATAAAAGTATATTCTGCGCCGTTTCAAACACCCCATTAATATTTCATTTTTGGGGGGGGGTTTACTTGTGAATTAAATACATAATTTAATAATCTGTATATCTGTTTGAGCATAAGTGGATCTGTGTTTTGAATATTGTTTTGAAGTTCAAATTGTAGAAACTGTTGAAGCCAGGATGCCCGGCTACTAGTTGTAATTCAGTGGGGGTCTGCTAAAATCAAAAAGTTAAGAACGATTTTTGTAATCTTTTCAGACTTAGGAGGGAGACAACAAAAACGTTTAGGGCAGGTGTTCACTGACCTCGCTGGCGGTAGAAACGATGCAGGCCAACTTCATTCAGGTTATTAATAAATCCGTGCTTGCTTTTATGAAAGAGACGGGGGATCACGGGACTGACCAGGGGTAGACGTGAGGTGAATGGGCGCGCTAAGATCAGGGAGTAAACATGAGGTGCATGCCCTGATCGAGGTGGGACATGGCACTTACCCTGCTCGTGTGACGCGTGGCGGCTGGGGGCCGTCTGCTGGCCCTCGGACAGCTCTCCTTTCGTGTGACGCCCCCGGGCTCGGATGCAGTCGGGTGTTTACAGCCCGCGTTGCTCTCCGTCGGCTGCTCGCGCTTGCAGTGTAAGCAGAAGCCTCGCTGTCCCTGGCTCACGTCCCCTCCCCGGGCAGCGCCGCGGGGCATGGCGGGCGGGCCGCGCCCTCTTCTGGATATCAAGGGCACGTTTTGGGGGGGTGGGGGGGGTCCTCTCTGGGAAGGGGACTGTTCCGCTATTTTGTTAATTAAGAAGCAATATTTAAAGCTGGGACATCCTGTTCTTGTGATATATTCGAAAATGTTTACATGCCACTGAAGTCAACTTACTTTACTCTGACCTTAGTACAGACAACCATCACTGCTATTATTAGAAACCTGACCTACTGCTGGTGTTGGGGTTTTAACTTGGCTTGTGCGGACAGACACCAAAAGTCAACAAGCAAAAACCTCACTCAAACTGACCTTGAAATGTCTGACCCCTTCACTCTTTTATTTTCAAACACATATTATGGATTTATCCCATTATAACTTGACAGCATCTTCTGCCAAGATCACTCATGGGCAGGTCCTTGGCTTGGCGTAGCCGTTGTCTGTCCACCGCTGTGCAGGTGCCTGGTACGAAGGTTGCTTCCTGGTGGCCAGTTCTGTTGGTTTGTAGTTGTAGATCGCTTCCACATTGCAGGATTCTGGCCATCGAGGAACCTAAGAAGTGGACTTTGTGAGGACGAAAGTCCTTGAAAGGCTTCGAAAGGTGAGCTTCATAAGCCAGTCTAACTTTTTCCAGCCACTCTTTCATTAGTTTCCTGGAGCGGGCAATCTGCCACTAGGCTTGAGGTACACTCGCAGTCTGCCCCAGCCACCTCACCAGATCGACCACATTAACCCCCGCACTCTCCCATACCGTGGGAAGTATCTACCCAAAGACCCCAACCAATGTTATCCCAATACATTTAGCCAACAAGGTCGTAATTGTTGTGGTGGTTGTTGGCCGCAGTTTTATTGGGATCATAAATCATATCTGGGTCATATACATGTCAACACAATATCCCATAAATTATATCTGGGTCATAAACGTGTCATACAACATGTCTGGGTCATAAATCATACATGCCATCGCCGTGGTCATAAATCATATCTGGGTCATAAATCATACATGTCATCATCATCATAAATCATCTCTGGCTCATAAATCATACATGTCATCATCATCATAAATCATCTCTGGGTCATAAATAATACATGTCGTCTTCATTGTCATAAATCATATCTGGGTCATAAACATGTCAATCATCATATTGTGCAGATCATATCGTGGTACATTCAGTTCGTAGATGGCACGCCTACCAAACCAGTTCTTTTGTTGGTCCGTTGGTATTCCTCATTGTCGTGTTACCTCAGGGACCGCCATTTTGGCCGGTCACCCACGCCCTTTGCGTGTATGGAGGGGTAGCTTCTCCAAGGAGTTAGGCCCCCAACTCGCTACCTTTATGTGCCCTGCCGTCCGGCCGGGTCTGGGCCGCGAGCGCCGTCTCCGTTCGCTACTCCCCTCCTTGGCCAGGCCACCTCACCCTGCCGTGCGGCATCCCAAAATGAGTGGCCTACTTCTACACACCGCCCTGTTGGTGTGTCTCCTTAGCCATCCGTTGTAACCATTCCCGTCAATGCTTGTGTTGCTGTCCAGCACTGCGACAACTACTGGTTCCTAGGTGTGGGTGGGTGGGTCCAAAAATTCAGGTGCGCCGCTTCCCCCGCTCCGCAAAATTAGGAGCTAACTGGGGGAGCGGTGGCTTATATCCCCCCACTTCTGCTCGTCCGTTCCTTGTAGCTGGCCCCCCATTGGTGGGTTTGTACCATGCTGTCCCCCCGATTGGCTGGGGGTTCCTTGGTGTCCACAGGATGTTCCCCTGCGAGGTGTTAAGTCCTCCTGCCGCTTCTGGGCGCCCAGAACCGGTTCTTCCACTGGGGCTCGGCGTGGATTAAGGCGCCGGCCCTTGAGCCTCCCCCCCCCCTTCGGGGGGGGTGCGGCGGCCTCTGCAATAACCCCCGCACTCTCCCATACCGTGGGAAGTATCTACCCAAAGACCCCAACCAATGTTATCCCAATACATTTAGCCAACAAGGTCGTAATTGTTGTGGTGGTTGTTGGCCGCAGTTTTATTGGGATCATAAATCATATCTGGGTCATATACATGTCAACACAATATCCCATAAATTATATCTGGGTCATAAACGTGTCATACAACATGTCTGGGTCATAAATCATACATGCCATCGCCGTGGTCATAAATCATATCTGGGTCATAAATCATACATGTCATCATCATCATCATAAATCATCTCTGGCTCATAAATCATACATGTCATCATCATCATAAATCATCTCTGGGTCATAAATAATACATGTCGTCTTCATTGTCATAAATCATATCTGGGTCATAAACATGTCAATCATCATATTGTGCAGATCATATCGTGGTACATTCAGTTCGTAGATGGCACGCCTACCAAACCAGTTCTTTTGTTGGTCCGTTGGTATTCCTCATTGTCGTGTTACCTCAGGGACCGCCATTTTGGCCGGTCACCCACGCCCTTTGCGTGTATGGAGGGGTAGCTTCTCCAAGGAGTTAGGCCCCCAACTCGCTACCTTTATGTGCCCTGCCGTCCGGCCGGGTCTGGGCCGCGAGCGCCGTCTCCGTTCGCTACTCCCCTCCTTGGCCAGGCCACCTCACCCTGCCGTGCGGCATCCCAAAATGAGTGGCCTACTTCTACACACCGCCCTGTTGGTGTGTCTCCTTAGCCATCCGTTGTAACCATTCCCGCCACGCCGCAGGGAGGCGCACGTCTTCCTGCGGCTCCCCCCAGCTCCCGTGATTCTTGTGGCTTACGTGCGCAATTGCGTCACCGGACGGCACCTCGCTGACTCTCCTCCCCCCTTTCCGCCAGCTACACTCGGTCGTGGCCGCGAGGGTCTGGGCGACCTTGGCATACCCCAATGTGCAAGCCGCCACACATATTCTGAGCCGGCCTTGTGTACTTGTGCGCAGCTGTGCTTTTCCCTTTATTTGTGAGGCCGGCCCCCCTTGTCCACGCCGAGGTGGGCGCAGGATCCGCGCTCGGGGCCACTCGCACCCGACGTGACAATCACCTCGTTTCCTTGCAGTAATCAATGGCAACACGTGCCCGGCAGCCCTCTGCCTTCCGCTCCCCGTTTTTTTTTTTTTTTTTGGGAAATCGCTGCTTGGCTCTGTCCGCCGCGTGAGAGCGGCCTGTGTGCGTGTTTATCATCACATTCCTCTACAAATCGATTAACCACTCTGGTGCATTAGTTGTACGCCTGTACACAGCCCTTGCCTGGCGGTTAGTCATTTCCTTTGGCCCGGGAGACTAAGTGATTTGCCCAAAATCACAGGATGTTTGAGCCTCCTTGTCGAGGCTGGACTGTGGTTTATGGTATGCTCAACCTGCCCACTGTCTGGATTCCTTCCCTCACGCTCGTGCAGCGCTCCCCTTTTTAACAATTGCCTACCTCAGACTTGTAGCGGACCCGGACTGCCGGAGCGGGCCAGGCCAGCCACTCTTTACCGGGCATGTTAATTAAAAGCATTGTTGATCAAACGATATCACACATCCGAATGCAATATGCATGTCACTGATAACATTTCTCTGAGGCGTGGGAGCGCTTTGCATGCGCACCTTGTTTTCATTACACATTAAGGCACAGGAGGGTTAACTTGTTAGTTGTAGGGAAATAAATAAGGACGTGTTGCTACTCTGTTTTCTTGAGGCTCAACCATTCCTCATGGTGGCCTAGGCCACTCGCTCTGGTTCACATATGTGGCCACGGCTTGCCGGCCGGGCTGTACCTGACTTGTTAGCTCCCTGGCCTTGCTAAGAGACTCGAGCAGGGAAGGCTGTATGACTGCATTTCTTGGTGGCATTGTGTATACCCAGTTGCTCCAGCTGCACTGGCTGGGACCTCGATGTGGCCTCTGCCTAGAGAAAACTGGGGCCTGGTGCTTATTCCATCTATCTCTCAGGCCCAGTGCCATCGCTCTAATTTAGTTCTTTATTTATTTATTTATTTATTTTTTTAATTTGGAAAGAATTCCTGACTGTATTCCTACCTACTGCTATGCAACGTGCATTAGCGAGGGCCCGGATATCGTTCTGTGTTGCTTTTTTTTTTTTTTTTTAACACTCCTTTGTCTTTATTATCAAGTAATAAAGCACTTTTTACTATGTGACTTCACAATACCAGTTGTATAAAACATATTGTGCTTGGTTAATAGACTGTGGTGGTGGTCTGTACTAATCTGGACAGGTTTTGCAAGATGTCTATCTCGCCTCTTAGCTCACTAATGCTTAATGTTTTAAACTATCACGTTTAATGGGTACCTTTCAGTGCAGCGCTATACCGTGACAAAGCGGTACCAGAGCCTCCGTGTGTTGACAAAATACCCTCTTTGGGACCTTGCAGAGGCTTTTACTTATACTTTTTCTTGATGCCTTTTGTATGGCTACATAAGCATTGGCTTGGGCTCTAAGATTTGAGCCAAAACCCCTAGCGCGGCTCTGGGTATCTATGTTAATTGCTGGCTGTCCCCCCTCTGTTCAGGCCCTTCATAAAACAGGCTTCGGGAGTGAAAGCACAGTACTTCCAGCAAGTCATTATTTAAGATTGAGCAACATCTTCAAAAACACTTTTTTTTTTTTTTTTTTTTTTTAACTGTACCCCAGTGCAGCGATGTCTATGTCCAGTGCGTGGTGAAGGGGGCTCTTATATCCCCATGGCCCTTACTCGTCAGGGGCTTATGTCGTGCTTGGTAAGCTGGCCTCGCGAGGTGGCTACCCTGGGTTGCGTGTCTGTAGAGAACATGTTCCCCACGGATATCTCGGCGCTATGTAAAAGGTGGTGTATATTGTTATGAATAAAACTTTTTGCCATCACGGAGCTAGCACGAGTTCCACATGAGTATCCCTGACTGACTTTCAGCTTCCGCATTATACCCGTCCCCACCCTGCTGGCCTTTTCATGAAAGTCGGGTGGCGATTATTTTTTTTATTTTTTTTTTTTAATTGCGGGCATGCCACTCCCCCCGGTCCTGCCTGCTTGGGTTCCAATCTGTGACACCTACTTACCTCCTTCAAGCACTCCCTCTGCCAAGCATGCTACTCACTCCCTTGGGGGCTCTACTTGCTTTAATCCATTTGCACAGAAACCTATTTACATAGTTTTCCGCGCCGGGTGCTCCGTTGTAAAAGGCCCTCATATTGCCATATCGTTACCCAGACGCGTCGGTGCTATATACCACCTCCTCTTTCTAAGAGACACCTCCTCTTTCTAAGAGAAGTCCTCGTGAAATTAAGTCCGCTGTACCCGGAACTCCTGTGGTACCGAGGGAAAAGCCCGTCTATAGCCTACATAAGCAGACAGCTGCTCCAGGTTATTCACTCTCATGCCATGTGATTTATGTATTCTTTAGAAAAAACGCTCTGCAACGCGCTGCAATTGGTCTCGCCTTAACACTCTGGTGTACAGCTGAGGAGGTAATTCCCCTTTGCCCGTGAGTCATCAAGGGCAACTCCTAAGTACCGCTTGACCGGCGCGGTTTCCTGTGTTTCTTTTTTTTTTTTTTTTTTTTTATTAAAATCCATAACAAGGAGCGCAGCTCTATTCACCCGAAGTTCCCGCCTTAAAATAAAGTGCCTTGAGGTTATTTCGCTTGCAGAGAGGCGCTGCGCCACCACATAACAAGGAGCGCAGCTCCATTCCCCGAAGTTCCCGCCTTAAAATAAAGCGCCTAGAGGCTATTTCGCTTGCCGCGAGGCGCTGCGCCAGAACATTCTGACAGTGAAACCCTCTTGGTTTGATCATCATCGTTCGAGTTTACTTTCTTTCCTGGGCCTAGCTTCCTCGTGTCGAATCAGACAGACAGGGAGAGGTGTGTTTTATGCTTTCCTCTTAGCTGCTGCAGGAAACCTTTCACTCTATTGTATATAAATTGCGGAAGCAGTAATTATTGGCCCTTTAACTGGCAGGCGCTGCTCTGTGTATTATCTTTAAAATGAAAACTCTTACTTCTTAACTAACTCTGACGTTCCCATTCTCACCCCCAAAAATTGATGAAAGTAGGAGTCGCATGGACGGGGTTTGAGCCTGCAGTTTACCCTCAGCTGTCTCTGTTTGGCCCGCGTGGCCGCAGGAGGCACACAACTCACTGAGCTATAGCGCCCTGGATTATAAACATTTAATTTTAATTTCTCCCCAGATTCTTCAGCCTATGTAACGGTGCCCCTGAAGGGGGGGGATCCTTACCGGGGACTCGTGCTCCATCTTGTAGGGTGTCGGCTCTGGTCCTTGTTCTCCCCATCGGCCCGTGGCCCCCGCCGCTGCTCCTTGGCACGCTCGCGCTCTGCTACCGGTGGGATGTCCCTTTTCTTCTCAGTCGCTCGCAGCCGAGCTGGTAACCCACCGAGCCGGTGAGGAGTAAAAGCTCTTTTCAAACTGAACCGAGGGGCCACCGCCGCTTAGTACGTTCGCAGGAGCCGATCGCGCCCTCTGACCTCCTGATGCAGCGCCTCCTGCTCACACGGTTCTTGTTAACGCAGGTGACTGTTTGTGCACACATCATAACATAACGTCTATTTTTAAAGCGACGTTCACCCGTGGACATCTTGGAGCTAGGTATCAGATGTTAATTGTTACCCAACCCCCTGGTACTCACTGTTTCGACCGACTAGCTGAAATGCTGAGTGATCTTCGGGGATTTGTACCTATGGCCACGAGGTCGGACACGGTACCCCGCAAGGGGGGCATTAGTCCTGTAAGCCGCCAGGCCCCGCAGCTACCCCCCAGCGGCACAGTGCGCGCTGAAAAGGTGAAACGAGAAACCGTAGGCTCTACCGGGCTTGTGGCGGCATAGCCACGTGCCGGTCCCGGATTCGTGGGAGCGTCTGGGTGAATACTTGCTCTGCTACCGAGAGCCTTGCCGGCGCACCGATGATCCTTTAAGTCCAGTGATGGTCCGTCGTCCGTCGATGGTCTGTAGTCAGCTGGTCCCTCCGACATAGCTTCGCCTCGTCTGCAGAAGTCCAAAAATTCAGGTGCGCCGCTTCCCCCGCTCCGCAAAATTAGGAGCTAACTGGGGGAGCGGTGGCTTATATCCCCCCACTTCTGCTCGTCCGTTCCTTGTAGCTGGCCCCCCATTGGTGGGTTTGTACCATGCTGTCCCCCCGATTGGCTGGGGGTTCCTTGGTGTCCACAGGATGTTCCCCTGCGAGGTGTTAAGTCCTCCTGCCGCTTCTGGGCGCCCAGAACCGGTTCTTCCACTGGGGCTCGGCGTGGATTAAGGCGCCGGCCCTTGAGCCTCCCCCCCCCTTCGGGGGGGGTGCGGCGGCCTCTGCAATTTTTGTTGTTTTGGTTCCTATAATTGAACAGAAAAAAGTAGAGAGAAGCGGTTGCACAGAACGCTAGCGAACCATCCAGCCTCACAACCCTAGTAATATGGCTAGATCAGGGGATACGAGGAGAGCTGGATATGGTGGCTTGCCTCTGGTTCTCCTATCAACACTACAGCCACTTCTCTGGCAGCACTGAGAGGGAAATGCGCTGCTAGCAGAGAACTGGTGATTTACAGGAAGTGAACACTGCCAATGAACCCACCTGCTAGCGGAGACACCAAGATAACCACACTCTGAAAGACGGACAGGAGGACGCCCCGCCTTGAATGTTGACTAACTGGACCTTGGGATGGGTGGACCCGGTGGGGGGCTTAGGGGGGTTTAGAAGGGGAGGTGGTTTGTTTACAAGTTATAAACAATAATAACGTGCTTCATGAGAATGATGCTTTTACTGATTGATTGGTTCGATGGGCGCCTCAGAGACCACCCGTAGTGGTTCGGTAACCCCGGACGGGGGAATGTACTACTTATTGTATGGGGTGGTCCATGTCTAATACCGGGCTGAGAGGAACAATGTCAGTGCAGAAGCAACCGAAGGAAACACGATGATCCCCACGCCTTTGTATGTCCCGCTTGGGCTTAGTGAATGTCTGAGCTCCAGGCACAGTGACATGGGGGCCCGCAGGTGCCATCCAAGCTGTGATCAGAGAATGAAGGGACCCAGAGGCATCGCCCAGGTGGGTACGTGAAAAGTAGGTGAGACACTTGGAGCCAGATTTACTAACCCTTGCGTTGTCCTTGCATTACGCATGGGCTTACGTTAGACTTGCTAAGCCACGCAGTCACCTTGCGCAGCACTGATTGGTTTAGGAAATCAGTAGTAAAGCAAGGCAGCACAAGTCACTGCCTTGCGTTACCCTGCGTTGGGACGGTGTTCAATGGGTGGATCGTGGGTGTTCCCATGCATCAACCCATGGATTTTGGCGCTGGAAGGAATTGGGTTGTTGGCTGACCGAGGTGTGAGCTCTGGTCAAGCAGCCACCACAATCCTAATCAGCATGAGGCACAAGCCAACCCTAAATTAACCTGTGCTCAATCCTCTGGTAGCTTGGCATAGAGCAGTCAGGCTTAACTTAGAGGGAAAGTGTAAAGTATTTGTGCAACCCTTCAAACAGTAATAAAGTGAAAAACACCACAGCAATTTAGAATATTAGAGTGATTATTTATAAATAAAACTAACCCAAATTACATAAATCCAAATATTAGAATAGGAGATATGCAATTTAAAAGATTTTTGTGAAAATAGCATAAAAAAGTGCAAAGCGCCAACTGTGGTTATCTGGTCGCACCAGACTGGGACAGAGTCACAAGTTCAGGACTACCGTGATGGTTTGCATCCTGGCTTCAGGGACCCAGGTAGGCCTGCTGAACAAAATACCTTTAATCCTGGTTTGTAGAGGGTTGCTAGGATCTGCATCTAATATGTGTTGCACAGCCAAAGCAATCAATCAATCAATCAGCATTTGTATAGCACAGCGCTGTCACCCCATGGTGCAGGTTTTTGTCGAAAAGCCAGGTCTTTAGTTTCTTTCAGAAGTCCACTAGGGAGGGTGCTGTTCGGAGGTGGATGGCAGGTCGATCCAGGGTATTGGCAGCGATGTAGGAGAAGGAGCAGCCTCTGCTGCGGGTGTGATGGATGCAGGGGTGTGCATGAGGGCAAGAGAGGAGGAGTAAAAGTGCTTTGCGGTTGATGGAAGTTCAGTCGATCGTTGATGTAGTATGGTCCTTGATTGTGTAGAGGTTTGTAGACTTGCATGAGGATCTTGAACTGGCATCTCTTCTGGATGGGGAGCCAGTGAAAATTTCTGAGGTGGGGGCGATGTGGGTGTTTTTGCGGAGGTCCAGGATGAGAGGAGCTGCATTCTATATGGTCTGGAGTCTTTTGAGGAGCTTGCAGGAGATGCCTGCGTAGAGAGCGTTGCTTTAGTCCAGGCAGCTGGTGACAAGGGACTGGGTGACAGATTTTCTGGTGTTGACTGGGATCCATCTGAAGATTCTGCAGAGCAAGTGGTGTGTGTGGAAGCAGGAGGAGGTGACTGTGTTGACTTGTCGTTTCACAGTCAGTTTGCTGTCAAGGATGATGCCTAGGTTACATGCATGGTGTATAGGTGTGGGTGCTGGTCTGAGTTCTGCTGGCCACCATCCATGGTCCCAAACAGGGGTGCTTTTCCGAAAGATCAGTACTTCTATCTTGTCGAAGTTGAGTTTGAGGCAGTTGTCTTTCATCCAGTTGTCTACGTTGGTCATGGCGTGGTAGAAGTTGGTTTTGGCGTTAATGGGTCCTCGGTGAGAGAGACGATTAGTTGCGTGTCATCAGCATAGGAGACTATGTTAAGTCCATAAGATCTGCCAACCCCTGAGGGGGAGGGTCAATCAGGTGTTTAACAGGGTGGGGCTGAAGGAAGATCCTTGGCATATGCCGCATATGATGTCCTTGGGTTCGGAGGTGAAGGGAGGTAGCCGGATGCGTCCTGTAAGGAAAGAGGCGATCTACTTAAAAGCGTTTTGCTGGATGTCGATGTTGTACAGTCTGTCGGTGAGGGTGTGATGGGAGATGGTGTTGAAAGCAGCAGAGAGATTGAGGAGGTGCAGGGCCATCATTTCACTGCGGTCGAGGAGAGATCTGATGTCGTCCGTGGCAGCGATCAGCGAGGTCTCAGTGCTATGGTTGGCACAGAATTGTGATTGTGAGGCACCAAGTAGGTGGTTTTGTTCCAGGTGTTGGGTTAATTGTTGGTTGATGTCTTTCTCGAGTACTTTGGCTGGGTAGGGGTGTAGGAAAATAGGTCGATAATGTTTGAGATCGCTGGGGCCAGCGGAGGATTTGTTTGGAGGGGTCTGACCTCTGGTTGTTTCCAATTGTCCAGGAAGGCTGTAGTAGAGATGGAGGTGTTGGTGATGCTGGTGAGTTCAATGCTGATTAGGATGGTTCCAATCAATCAGGTGTTTGTTAAGCGCGACTACTCACCCTTAAGGGTCTCAATGCGCTGGATGGTGGGGGGGGGGGGGTCGCAGGTTCCAGTCCATCAAGAAGGGGGTCTGTTGAAGAACCAGGTTTTGAGGTTTCTTGCGAAGATGGTGAGCGATGTTATCTGTCTGAGGTGGAGCGGAAGGTCATTCCAGGCTCTTGCCGCGCAGAAGGAGGAGCAGCCTCCCGATCTGGTCTTTCTGGTGCGGGGGACCACAGCGTAGGAGAGCTGTGCTGATCGTAGGGTCCTTTGGGGTGCGTGGAATTTGAGTCGGCTGTTCAGGTATGCTGGTCCGGTGTCGTGGAGGGTCTTGTGAGCGTGGGTTAGCATCTTGAAGGTGACTCTAGCTTCGATGGGGAGCCAGAGGAGTGTGCGCAGGTGCTGGGAGATGTGCCAGTGTCTTGGCAGGTTGAGGACCAGTCTTGCCGTGGTGTTTTGGATGTTCTGTAGCTTGTTGGTGAGGTTTTTGTTTATTCCGGCATAGAGTGTGTTGCCGTAGTCGAGCCTGCTGGTGACCAGGGCGTGAGTGAGGGTCTTTCTGTGTTCGAGGGGGATCCATTTGAATGTCTTGCGTAGGAGGCGGAGGGTGTAGAAGCAGGAGGACGAGACAAAGTTGATCTGGCGGTCCATTTTGAGCTCTGAGTCCAGGATGATTCCGAGGTTGCGTGCGTGGTCCGTGGGGGTGGGTGGGTATCCAAGGGCGGGGGGCTACCAGGTGTCGTTCCATGCATCAGGGTTTGGGCCCATGATGAGTACTTCCGTTTTGTTGGTGTTTAGTTGTAGGCAGCTGTTTTTCCATTTGGCGACGGCTTCCATGCCTTCTCGAAAGTTGTGTCTGGCGGTGTTGGGTTGGTTGGATAGGGAGTGGATGAGTTGTGTGTCGTCTGCATATGACACAATGTTGAGTCCATAGGTTCTGACGATTGGGGGGAGCGGAGCCATGTAGACGTTGAAGAGCGTAGGGCTGAGGGAGGACCCCTGGGGGACTCCGCAGGTTGTAGGTGTAGGGTCCAAGAGAAAAAGGGGGAGTCTGACCCACTGCGTTCTGCCGGAGAGGAAGGAGCAGATCCAGTTGAGGGGCTTGTCTTGCATCCCTGCGTCATGGAGTCTGCGTATTAGGGTGTGGTAAGAGACTGAGTCGAAAGCGGCTGAGAGGTCGAGGAGGGTGAAGGCTGGTGTGTCTCCTTTGTCCAGTAAGGTACAGATGTTGTCAGTTGCGGCGAGGAGGGCGGTTTCAGTACTGTGGCTTTTTCTGAAGCCGGATTGGGAGGAGTCGAGGATGTTGTGGTCTTCAATGAATGTGGCGAGTTGGCTGTTGATGGCTTTCTTAATTACTTTCGCTGGGAACGGTAGCAGGGAGATGGGTCTGTAGTTTTTGAGGTCAATGGGGTCCGCCGAGGTTTTCTTCAGGAGGGGATTGATCTCAGCGTGTTTCTAGTCGTCAGGGAACGCAGCAGTTGCCAAGGAGCGGTGGATGGTGTGGCAGAGCATGGGTGTGATGGTGTCGGCGGCAGGGGTCCGAGGGGGCCCCGGAGTGGATTGACTTCATCGTCTTCAGTGTGTCTTCGGTGGGGATGGCTATCCAGTTGTAGATTGCTGGCTTTAGGGTGTCGGGGTGGTTGGTGAGGGTTCAGTGTGTTGGTTGTCTTTGTCGAAGTTGTCGAAGATTCTCTTGATTTTGTGGTGGGAAAAGATGCTGTGTTTGTTGCAGAGGTCTTTTAAGGGAGGGATGTCGGTGGACTCGCTGGTTGCTTGAGCAAACTCCTTGATGATGTTGAAGAGCTTTTTGCTGTTGTGTGCATGAGTGGAGATTCTGTCTTCAAGCGCTTTTTTCCTCGTTTTGTTCAGGTATCGCCTACGCAGCGCGCATGCACTTCATAGGCAAAATACCTTTAGTCATCGGCACAACTTTTCAGCTAAAAACGTGCACACTTTCCATTGCCTTCAATGATAACGCGTGCACGTTTAGCTATTCCCTTGCGGGAGCGAGCTTTGGCAACATATGTTTGCTAGCAACCGCTGGCAACATATGTTTTCTCGCTCCCGCAAGGGAAGCGTAGGCCCCCTCCTGTCTCCCCTCCCCCTGCTGCCTCCTTTCAGCGCGAGGCACCCATGCTTGTTACGGCTATGTTTAGAAACCTTTGTTGTCAGTAAATGTCACCCACTGATCAAATCTAATGTAGTAAATAAATAAATTGATGTTGATGAAGTCAACCTTATTAAATTTAAAGTGTTACCTACATGACGTATGTTTGACGATTTACTTGCCATTCATTAGGATGGCCCGGCTCGTGCTCTACCTCAGGGCCAGGCTGGATTTGTTGCTTCTCTAACTCTACAGCAGAGAGTGTCCATTCTGAGTTGGTGCGAGGGAATTCTGGCCACCATGTTGGAGAGGAGCTGGTGTAGCCACTCCAACTGTCGACTTTGGTAGGGTGGGGGCCTGGTTCAATCCCGATCTCAGCTCAACACTGTGTGATTCTGAGCAAACCACTTATTCTCCTTGTGACTAAAAATGAAACAAGTTGCTGCAGTGTATTATAAATATGCGCCATATCCCTTGGGCCGGGTTTGTACTATAAAAAAACACAAACAATGTTTTTTTTTTCCTTTTTACCAAGGTGTGTCCTGAGAACCTACCATATGGCGTTCTTTCTTGGAGTTAAATCGGCAGACACTGTGGCAGTCTAGTGGCCTAGAATGGACACCTCAAATTTGGTGGAGTCAAACAACTACCTGTGTTTAAGGTCCTGCCCCCAGTGATATATCCTCCACCCCGGGATTCCCATAGGTACACTCAGTAGGGTGGTTGTAGCACCGTCACTGTCAGATGCTCTGTCACCGCCCAACCAGAAGTCAGGACCAGGGTGTTCTAATGTCACCTGTGCTCTGTTATATAAGGACAAAGACCTTTTATTGCGCTCACCCTTCTGGCGCGCATTGTTCAGCATGGAGATCAGAGCGCCTGACTCAGCTCGTACACATATTATGTTTTGTTATATACGTTACCAAGGCTGTGGCAAATAGGATTTTGCTTTAACCCCTTCAGTGCTGCTCGAATTCCTCTGCAGTGCTGAATGTTCTAAAGAACCTATGGACTCATGACAGAACGGTTCCGTCATGAACACAGGCCAACCGACGCTCATGACGGAACCGTTCCATCATGAGCACCGAAGGGGTTAAAAGGAAAAGCACAGGGGCACCATTTTTTATAAATATGTTCATCCATACTCCCTAAATCAAAGAGTTTGTGTAAAATGTACAATGCGTATAAACACGAAGAGAGTAAGGGATTGTCGGGATTAGACTCCCATTCCCCTGGGGTTACGTATCAAAAACAAAAGAGGGAGTATCCCCAGGACACAGCGTCCTAGTGACTTATAAAAGTGGAGAGAGAAATGTAGCAAAGAAAGAATCCTTTCTTTGTTTAAGAAACCTCTCACTCTCCAACCTGGTTGGTGACATGCTTCATTATCGGGGTCCACCACAGTGGCCGAGTGCCACTTATGTGTGCTTCGACACCTGTAACTACAGCGGTGCAGGTTTTTTTGAACGTGTGAGAGTTTAGTGAATTGGTGAGTTTAAAGATTGTCTTTGTAGTACTCCCTAGTATTTATTCTGGAGTCACAAGACAAAGATTAAAAACCAAGTGAGATACTTATGTTGGCTTTACTGGCCAGAAAGTATCAGTGTATTAGTGAAAAAATGTGGTCAACATGTTTCAAACTTAGATTAACGTTGTGAGGTTTTCGTCAGAACCAAATGCTTGAAACGAGCGGTCTACGCACGCTAAGGCGCACCCTACCCTGATTCCACAGAATCGCCAGACCGTGTACTTACGGTTCAGCAAACTCACAGCCTTTTGTGTAAGGATAAACATTTTGGGAAACTAAGTGGAGTTTCGCCCCATGGAAACCGTGGGGGGGCTTGTTACAGAAACATTGTCTGGTAACAATGCAGCCCGCAGGAACACCTACGGTCAGTCCTCACGGAGTCCACTCCTTGAGGACTGGCTGTAGGTGTTCCGGCGGGCTGCATTGTTACCAGACAATGTTTCTGTAACCTGTCCATAAACAGCGCCGACATGGCGGGCGAGTTGCACAACAATGCGTGCCGTGCCATGCACTGCACTCACACTAGGGCTTGCTGTACAGATTTTAAGGAGCCGAGCGCAGGAAGCCAGTCAGCTCCCAGGAGGCTCCGCTGGCGGCTCGGCCTCATTGAGGGGAAGGATTGTTTACCTTTTCAAAGGGAGGCGGCTCCCCGTATCCGATGGCCGGCTACCAAGTTGTTTGGCCTAGTTCCGTTCTGCTTAATAAGCTGAACACACTCAAACGGCAGCCTTGGCGAGTGGAGTCGAGATTTCATGTTAACTCATTTGATATTGTTGCTGATGGTTTTTTTTTGCTGTCTGAAGTCAGTTTTTTTGTTTGTTTGTGGGTTTTAAAACCCTTTTATGTGCTTTTTGTCTGGGAAGCATTATTTAATGCATCTAATTTATGTTAGTCTCCGTCTTGTCCATGTAATATTTGACCTTTATTTTCCTTGTTAATAAATATTGTTTTAATGTTGCATTTCTTTCTTTTCTAGTCTTTCTATCTCGTATCATTAGCGCTTTCACAACTTTGGGGCACTCTTCCATGGTCATCACAGCAACTGTGTGCTAGTGTCCTGGTTTGTTCAGTCATCCAGGGTCAGGACTAACCCACCTCAATACTTGGGGTCTGTTTGGCCATTTTCGAGCACAGTGGCAGCAGGGCGAGTCAGCAGTCTCTCCCAGCTGGCATCGGCCCACGTTCACTTTCGATTAAAGAGAAGCACCCTCTGTCCTAGCCTGTCCGTACACGGCGGATCATTGTATTGGCCAACGCCTGGGGCTAAAACGAAGCGTCCCATGGCCAGAAAAGAGCCGCTATTCTGCCATTGAGAATCAACACCATGTTCTAGCACGTCAGCGGTTTTCATGCCTTATCCTTCTGCCACCCTTTGCAGTGCATACACAAAAACACTGTGCCACTCTGCCCATAATGGCTTTGCTGCCTTTGTTTTGTAGCGTGTTTTCAACAATAACTTGGCTCACAGAGTTGAAGCTGGGCCAGTTTCTGCTTAGGCGACCAGTGATGACAAAGAGGAAAGCTAAAATGTGGCTTCTTTTGGGAGGTTGAGCAAGATTGTTTTTGGTGCTAGGTGTGGGAAACTAAGATCATCCTTAATAAGGAGATCTGAGCTTAAACAGAAGGACTCACAAATTGAAATTCCTATTAAGAGTCTGAGCACATTTTTAGCCTTCTTAAATTGCCCCTCTTCTCCTTCTCATAGTTACGCTAATGTGGTTTTCATTTTCATGGCAGGAGGCAAATCACTCCCTTTCTAAACAAGCATTGGCATAGCCAATAGGTCTCGCCTTTGGGACCTTATAAGTGTTTAGCCATGTAACACTTGATGTTGTTGCACCAAGGATATTGTGTTGGATAACTAAACACTTATAAGGTCCCAAAGGCGAGACCTATTGGCTATGCCAATGCTTGTTCTGTTGAGTTGGTGGTGGGCGTTGGTGGCGGCTCTGAAGTTGTTGTGGGCTTCTGTCGATTTGGTGTTCCTCCAGGCCTTTTCGAGGCGGCGGCAAGTGCGTCTGGACTCTCGAAGTTTGGTGGTGAACCATCTAGCTTTCTTGGTGTGGGCGTTGTTTTGTTTTTCTTGAGGGGGCTATGGTGTTGGCGCTGTCGGAGATCCATCTGTGCAGGGTTCGGGCTGCGGTGTTGGGGTCGTCGTTTTCCGCGATGGTTGGGGTGGAGTTGCTGAGTGATGAGGTTAGCTGGTCGTCGGTGATTCTGGTCCTGTTTCTTCGTGGGAGCAGGTGCTGGTGTCTGTGGATGGTGGGTGTTCTGAAGGGGAAGTGGACGTATCGATGGTCAGGCCACGGGACTTCGGTGGTTTGGCTGAAGGTGATGGAGTTTCCTGTTGTGAAGACGGAGTCGAGGGTGTGTCCTGCTGACTGTGTTGGTTCGGTCACGATCTGGTGGAGTCAAATGTTGTGGAGGTTGTCCAGGAGGGATGTGGTGCTGGGGTCCAGTTGGTTGGCGAGGTGGAAATTGAGGTCTCCCAGTAGCGTGTAGTTGGTGAATGTGATGGCATGCAGGGAGATGATGTCCGTGATGGAGTTGGCGAAATGTCCGTGGGTTCCAGGGGGTCGGTAGATGAGGGTTCCTCAGAGGGTGGAGGTAGGGCTGGCCAGTATCTTGAAGTGAAGGTGTTCCATCAGGTCTGTGGGCTCGTCGGAGATTGTGCTCAGACGGAGGTTGGATTTGTGGATGATGGCGATTCCTCAGCCTAGGCAGTTGGTGGTCCAGATTTCGGTAAAGAATGCTACGTCCGGGGTGGTGCTGTCGAGGAGGTACCAGATTTCTGTGGCATGTTTTTGGAGGGATCGGACGTTGAGAAGGATGCATTGCAGGGTCTTCCATTCGGTTGTGTTATTTCAGGAGGGTTGCGCTGGGTCTGTAGTCTTGGCAGTGCTGCAGGTGTGCCGGCAGTGGTGACAGCTGAAGGGACCGTGGGTGTCGGCTGGTGATGCTAGCTTGCAGTTGTTGTTGCCGCCAGGGTTGAGAGCGTGGAGTGCTGCTGGGTCATAGGGTTGGCAGTGCAGAGATCTAGGGTTCCTGGTGCTGGTCGTAGTCGGGTCGCGAACGGGCGCAGAAGGGCTTGCCTTTGGCTGCCATTAAGTAGGGGTCGGGGAGGGCTGGACAGCTGGGAGGCGAGAGCGGGGAGGGGAGCTGGATTGGGCCAGTTGCACTGGTCGTGCTGGGGGAAGGGTCTGCGGGGGCAGCCGCGGCGGGGAAAAATGTGCTGAAAAAATCAAAAGGAAACAGGCAAAAAGAGAGAGCAGAGTGCAAATAAGGCAGCAAAAGTGCAAGAACGAGTGGAGGAAAGACACAGAGGGCACAGAGGAAAGAGTGAAAGGGGGAGCTTGAGATGATGGTAAAACAACAAGTGAAAAACGGAGGAAATACACAGAAGGAGCGTGAAAAGGGAAGCTTGAAATGAGGGGAAAACAACAGAAAATGGAGGAAAGACCCAGAAGGAGAGTGAAGGGGGGAGATAGAAGTGAGGAAAAAAAAATTACTGAAAAAGGAGAGAAAAAGCTGAGCGAGAGAATGGAGACAAAGGTCCACTGGACCACCAGGGATAAGGTGCAGTTGAAACCTGTATGTGGAGGAGGGCCTCGAACCCCAACACTTGAGAGTGCAGGGGCTTGGAGGAAAACCTCACTTAATGGAGGATCTGCGAGGGAGGGAGAGCGATTTCACTGACAATGAGTCAGTGGTCTTGCTCCGAGGTTGAAGAGTCGGTGGGACAGGTGTTGGTGGGCGCCCCCTGTGCGGCTGGCAGACACGATGGCCGTGGTGGTCTGAGTGGTGAGCAGGGACGAGTTGTTGATAATTGAGCTGGTGTGCATTGGTTGGTTGAGGTTGTTGAGGTTGAGAGCCATGAGTTGGGGGTCCAAATTGTTGTAGATGGAGGTAATCTTGGTGTGGCAGTATTTGGAGAAGGAGCCTCAGAGTTCTTGGGAGGGGGATGGTGTTCTCTGTGGCTGTAGGGTTGGAGAATTCCTTGACTATTTTGAAGAGTTCCTTTATGTGGTTGGTTGCTGTGTAGATGTGGGCTGTGATGGTTTCATTCTTCATATGTAGGTGGTAGTTGCTGAGGGCTACTTTATACGTGACTCTGTTGGAGGGGTTCCCTGTTGTGTGCTATCATTTCTTAAGTTGGTAGCAGTTGGGCTTGATGGTTCTGAGTTCTGGTGCATTGTTTCCGAGTTGCAGTGAGGCTGCTGTGTGAGGTCCTGCATCGTCATTGAGGATTCCATTAATGAGGGGTCGTGATTCAAAGTCTGACGTCGAGGATGCATCGCACAGTCAAGTTGATACATTGGTACGAGGAGCTGTGAGGCTGTGATGTGAAGTCTGGCCTGTCATCTAGGCTGCAGCCACCGAGGAATGTGAGGGCCTCTGCCAAAGATGCATCGCGCAGCAGTGGGTTCGGAGAGGCTGCAGAGGCGATGTGAGTCTTTGTGGCAATGTGTCAGTTCCGATCGAGGTTGCACCATGCTGCAGAGGAGATGCATTAGTTCTGCTTGATCCACAGAAGCTGACAGAGCACTTTAGGCCCACATCCAGGGGTCCAGGACTGGTGGTACCATTTTGCTGGGTAGACCTCACAGATGGTGAGGTCCAGGTGCAGGTGCAAAGTTGTTGGAAGCCCATTGTGCCCCTGAAGCTTCAGATCAGGTTGGCCCGCCAACTAGCACTTGGAGGCACTGGGGTCAAGAGATGCAGGGTAAGTCCTTCTCACCCAGGAAGGAGGACAGCAGGCAGTAGGTCATCATAGTGGGTAGCAGCCCTTTAGAGCAGCAGTCCAATACTGTGTCAGTCCTTTTCAGTTCTTCTTCCTGGCAGAGTATCCACAGGTCCAAAAGTGTATGGAAGGGTTGGTATCAGAGGTCCAGTATCCATGCCCATTTGTGCCTTTGAAGTGAAGAGAAGAGAAGCTTCTAGAGGCAGGTCTCTGAAGTGCACAAGTGCCCTGCCTTTCTGGTCCTGGCTCTAGACTAACCACTAGAGGTATGCAGCTGTTTGTGTGGAGGCAGGACACAGCTTAGTCAAGTGTTAGTGGGGTTGGGCTCAGATCCTCCCTCCCTTCCTGCCAGTAATGACCCATGCAGGCCCAGCTACGCTCCCTATTGTGTGTGAGTGACTAGGAGAAATACACAAAGCCCAACTGTCAATTACACCCAGTCATGTGATTCTAGAGACAGGCTGCAGGGATCAAATGGCTCAGGCAGGAAAAACATTCTTCAAAGTGGCATTTTCAAAATTATACTTTATAATCCAACTTCACCATAAATTAGAGATTTTCATTACATTTCCAAAGACACCAAATGTGAACTGGTTACATATGCCAATGTGGAAATTACAGCTTATTAAATGTAATAAACTAACTCCAATGATATCCTATGTAGGGCTGGGCAATAAATTCCGCTTCACCAGAGAAATTTGCAGAGTTCTGGCTAAAATCTGCCATATGGCTGAGTTATTCTCGCACGAGGCTCGCCAATGGTAAGTTGGCGAGTGCGATTGAGAATTGGAGTCCCCTAGTTCCATTTCACTGCCAGGACATGTAAAACTTAAAGGTACATGTCCATTATTTAGATACACTGCACCCTGACCTATGAGCTATCCAGGGTCTACCCTATTAGTGACATAAGTGTTACAAAGAAACGTTTGGGCCTTGCAAATTGTTTACTTTGCCAACTGTTTAAAACTGCACCTTTGCCGGTCTGAAACATGCTTACAGTGCTACTTTAACGGGTGGCACAATCAGTGCTACAGGCCAACTAGTAGCATTTAATTTACAGGCCCTGGGAACAGGTAGTGCCACTTTACAAGGGACTTACAACTAAATTAAATATGCCAACTGGGTGTAAGTCAATCTTAGCATGTTTTAAGGAGAGAGCACAACCACTTTAGTACTGGGTAGGGGTGGTAAAGTGCACAGAATCCTATAAACCAACAAAGACCGGTTCAGAAAAGAGGAGGGTGAAGGCAAAACGTTTGGGGAGGACCCTGCAGAGAGAACCCAGTCCAATAGGCGTATCTCTATATTTGCTAAGACTAGCATCCCTGGGAATGTGTCAAAGTGGTATGACATCCCAACAGAGGAGAAATATAGTTATGTATCCTGGTTATTTCCACTTTCTTTTCTGCAGCACATATAGAAAGAGGAAAATGCCTCTAAGGATTCTTTTTGTGCAGGAAGGTATCCATTCCTGCACAAAACAATCCTGCCTGTAACACAGGCACCCTTACACCTTGGCCCAAGGGTGCCTGTGTGCCAGCGCATAGGAAAAGCAGGAATGTGTCATAAATTAGTAAATATGGTGCATTCCTGCTCTCTCTATTTGACACAGCACAGCAAGTTGTCTTGCTGTGTTGTGCCAAATCTTAGTAAATCTGGGCCTTGAAGTTAGAGGATCTCGTTTGTGGAATGATTAGAAGATACATTGGAAAGCCACCAAGACCTGCACACTGATGATAAAAACTTCAAACACCTTAGCATTGACCTGCCATAAAGAGGTGATCTGCTTTTATTGCTGCCTCATTTGAGGCTGGAGATTAGAGTGAAACATAGATCTTTTCTTCTACATGAATTTTCAGTCACAAAGTATGTGTTACATAAATACATTTCCATTGTTTAAAATTGGAAGCATGGGCCAGAAGTACAAACAATCAGATCACAAAAAATTATTGCAAATTGCGCACCTACTTTTTGCAAATCAGTTCTTATTTTACAAACTGACCTATGAACTATCAGGTTAGTTCACAAAATCACCATCTGGAATGGATCACAATTCAACTTACCTTTTTAGTATTCATGAAGTAGGCAATAAATTGTGACTTACTCCGACTGGATTCCATCACAGGGATAATGGCCTGAAGAGGTCAGCAGACCACCATGCCTGTAAATGCATTTAAATAAAAGCGTTTTTTAAGTGCAAGTGTTTCCCCTAAAGTACCAAGGCTGAATTAAAAAAGAATATATATTTACAAAATAAACAAAAAAAATCTGTTTGTTTAAGAGCTAGCAGTGGTCCCTGGATCACTGCCCACTTCCAAACAAGATAATTTTTTTACATTTGCAAAGAGGATCCCTTTACCTTTTCAAATTAGATACAGCTTCCTTGGAGGAGTCAACGCCATCTCATCCTCATGTTTCAACACCCTGCGCATGCTCCGTAAGATCTTCCGGTGGATCCCTACCGGAACTAGAAAGACGGTCACCCAGGCCCTCGTCACCAGCCGACTAGACTACAGGAACGCCCTATACGCAGGAACCACAGTCAAACTTCAGAAAGACTCGAACGCATACAGAACGCATCCGCACGACTCATCCTCGACATCCCTCGCCAAAGCCACATATCAGCCCACCTGAGAGACCTACACTGGATCCCCGTCAGCAAGAAGATCACATTCAGGCTCCTCACCCACCCACACAAAGCGCTCCACGACATAGGCCCCGAATACCTCAACAACCGCCTCACGTTCTACACTCCAACACGCAAACTCCGCTCCGCCAGCCTCGCCCTCGCCACCGTCCCGCGGATCCGCAGAACCACCACCGGAGGAAGATCATTCTCCTACCTGGCGGCCAAGATGTGGAACTCCCTCCCCGCCCACCTACGACTGACCCAGGACCCCCTCACATTCAGGAAACACCTCAAAACCTGGCTCTTCGAGCAGTAGCGGCATCCCCCCCTCCCTCAGTGCCTTGAGACCCCTACGAGTGAGTAGCGCGTTCCATAAATGGATTGATTGATTGAGTAACCTATCAATAGTTTACGATTACAAATGTTGTCACAAATCATTGGTACAAACCATAACAAATGCTTGCACTTTTAAAGGCATAACAATGACATTCACAAGAATATAAAAAAGATGCTCAGCGGACTTGCACTTGCTCAAGGTTGTGCACGGTCTTAGCAGAGTTACACAAATGTTGCAATATTTGTTTTAATATAGGTAGTATCCATGAGAAGCTTCATTTTATAGAGTTATGAGAGACTTTATATATGTATTATTTGGCTACAGTTGCACTCTGCTCAATTTTAATTTTTTTAATCCGTGGGATCTGCATACAAGCATATCGAATATGTGAAATCCATTTTTCGGAACACTAGAAAACTGTGCTCTTTTTGAATGAGCGATGGCCCTTTTATCACTGACCTTTGGAGGTGAATCCATGCCAGATTACCCTCTTTTTTGATACTCTGCATTTTGCTAACTACAGCTTTACTCAGTTCTTTAATTGGTTCTGTACTTTAACTTGAACTTCCACTCTGATTTATTGATTGATTTTACCTATATTACTCGATTTCTGTATGACTAAATGCTGAAAATAAACCTTTAAGGTTTAAGCTTTCCCTGTCTGTCATTCCTGTAGTACTAAATAGATCCTACATATTTAAAGTTGAATTCTATTTAAAATGCCTTAGTTGAGAAACGGGTTCAGCCAGAGGCACTAAAATCTGCTCAAGAATCAGCACCGCCCCCGGACCCCCACGAAGGTAAGAGGTGGAACGCGAAGTCAAAAGATACGCCCTAAACAAACCCTTTCCAACTTTATGCACTACTAAATTCATTTTGCGATTTGGTAACCTGTTACTGATTAGCAAAATGGGGTTAATACATTTAAAAAGGTGGTCACAAACCCGGTGATGTAGCAAATTGCATTCTTTTAAACCTACTATATTGCTTCGATAGTGGAAGGAATCAGAGCCCTACCACTTTCAACATTGTCAGCGGACCAGAAGCCCTTAAGTTTGAAAAAATAGACCACAGGACAAAAACCCTGTCACTAAAACTAAGGATCCAATGCACCGTATGGCAGGCACGAGCCTTACTATAATTAAAACGTATGTTTGCAGCGGATCAGGGGCCTGATGCACCAAGAGACAGGTCACAAAAAGTGGCTGTAAATTGAGCATCTGCTTTTTGCAAACTGTCTCTGATTTTACAATATAACCAATGTATTAAAAGGTCACACTGCAAAATCTCTAGTTGAAAGGGGACGCAAAACCACTATCCGATGAATATTAATCATCCAGGTAGCTATTTGCGAGCCCTGGGATTGGGTGCCAGGAACACCAAACCTCTTTTCCTGTGTTAGCATTTCCCAGTGGAAAGCTTCATATTTTTCCAAAGCAACCTGTGCTCCATTAGGGAACAAGTACTGTTGTAAAATATTGTTAGAAATGGGATTTCTTGTTGGCTGAGGCTTGCGCCAAAGTCAGGCAGAAACCACCACTTTAGTTAGGGCAAGGAAGTTACACTCCCAAGATAACCCCTGCTCACCCCCTTAGCAACGTGACACGAGCAGCAAGGCTGATCCTTGAGGCAATGTAAGTTAAGTATTTGCGCACGCACCCACCAACAACAACATCCCAGGCCCCCCACAAAAGGAACTCCACACAAGGTTATATATAAAAATAGCCTTTGTATTACCATAAACACATTAGATAATCATCACACAGGTACACTGTGCCAACTGGCGCTGGGCAGTATTTACAGGGGATTATATACATGAGACAGGGCCACGTGGACCACTGTCAGGAATAGCACTTGGTAGAAATTAGCACTTAGAACATAGGATAATTGTAGCATAAAATAGCACTTGTAGAACACAACCAGTAATTACTGGTAAAAGTTAGGTACACACTACGCAACCCTAACCACCTTAGGCATATATCACGCAGGGACACAACCTCACTAGTATAACTATACTAGGCAAAACAACCTCCTAGGCAGGACAAACACATGTAGAGGTAAAGGCAAAAAGCTAATGCATATCATGCATAGATCACATTAGGCAGGTAATCACATTTGCACCAAAAATCACATAACTGCCCCCAGGCCAACTTGGCCTCTCAGGGGCTCACAGGCCCAATGTCCAGAATGTCTGGGCTGGCTGCACCGGCAATGTGCCTCGGGCCCGCTCCGCCTCAGATATCCAGCAGCTGCAGGGCACGGGGCTCTCCCCCGGGCCTGGGCGCCTTGCTGCTGTATGTTACCGCTCTTCTCCTGCTGGCTCTTCCGGGCAGGCCGCGCTTCGATTGGCTGGCCAGCTGCTTCCGGGTTGGGCCCGCCCGGGGTCAGGTGAGCTCTGCCTGGCTTCCGGGTCGGGTTTTACAATCGGGCCATGGCGGTGATTTTGTTGTGGCTGAGGTGCGGGGTAGGCACCCGCCCAAACTCCAAGGACGGCAATGAGCGGGGTGGCACCTGCGCCGAAAATGAAGACAAGGGGGGATCCCCACGCCGGGGAATCCCTCGAGAAAGAGGATTGCAGCTCCGGGCTGCAGATGAAAACAACAGCGCTCCTGGAGAGAAGAAACAAAGCACTTCCCAGGAGCTGGCAGGCAAAGCTCAGAACAAAGTCCTTAGGGAGGCTGAGGGGGGGGGCAAAGGCTGGGCCCAGGGGCCAGCTCACAGGGCCCTCCAGGCAGGGAGGCAGTCCCCAGTGGCGGTTCCTCCTGGCGCCCAGCAGCAGCAGGCCCCCCTCAAGTTAGGATCAGGAAAGAGAACCTTTTTCATGGGGTCACAGTCCCTTCTGATACACAGAAATCCTTTGTCTCAGGCTGCAGGGTTAAGGAAAAACCAGATGCAACTGGTTTTGGAGCACGCTGTTGTGCTCAGCCCCTCTCCCCATTCACTGGACAGGCTAGGGACATCAGACGCACCACAGGGGGCGGAGCCAACATTGTGTAGGGAAGGCCCAGTCCTATTCATGTCCCAGGTGCACTCCTCCCACTCATCTGGCTGTCAATCTCTCTATTCACCACCGGGGCAGACCCATCCTGGCTCCTGGAGCCAGGCACACCTGCCAGCTCCAGCCAATCACAAGCCAGAGAGTCACTTCACATTTATTACACAGACATGCCAACTTCTAGAAGGGGCACTTTCTCACTAGCCACAGTAAATCCGCACAAATCATCGCGCAACATTTACTCTCACGAGTTCGCACATACCAAACTCGACCCTGCACTCCCTACACAACAGGAACTACCATGGACACATACATTCCCCATGCATTCCTATGGGAGGGCAGGCCAATCTCACAACACGCACACACTTTACACTGGGACACAGTGTTAAAGTGCGCAGAAGCCAAAAACAACCAACACCAGGTCACAATTAAAAGCAAAAAGTTTAGGGGTGAACCTGCAAGAAGGGCCAAGTCCAACAAAAATGTTTTCTGTTTGGGAATAATACAGTTGTGCCAATACTATGTTTTATTGGGGCACATTTAATTTACAAACACAGCTTTAATAGTATGTATACCGATGTGCAATGTATAATGTGCTAATAAATGCCATTATTGAGCGACAGTAAGGGCCCTTGTTCACAAAAAGCAAAGCCTCCAGTGGGTCAGTGGCCCCTCCTCGCCTTTCCATCTGAGGATTAGCATGTATGATCTGTGTTGTGGTCTGTTTTCATATGCTGAATATATACTCAAGGAATTAAACAGATGCACAAGGAGATTCTGAAGGAGAAGAAGAAAACACAAATGGAACAGAAAATATGCTCAGATACATATTTAGAATATGCATGAGGGGTCTCTATATGGATACAGCGGGTATACCCTATAAGATGAAATGCACCAGAGTAGATATAGAGGGGAGATATAAATTCATAGGTGGCCTATGTGATGGCAAGGAGTTGTCACTCATTAATGTATATGCTCCTAATACTAGTGATGGAGATATCTTTTTTTTATTTCAAAAGTTTTTATTGAGCATATGAGATCAGAGATTGCAACAGTACATGATAGAGCATGCATAGGTCAATAAAGATTATGACACAATTCAGCACAGTAACAAATAAACGATGTGACCCCAAAGGGTTCAATAAACCTTATGAATGTCAATTGCAATGGTTAGAGGATTTAAAAACATGTGCTATATGATCGGCAATCTAGGTGCTAAAAGAGAAGAGAGAAATAGAAAGAAGGGAAGAAAAGAAATGGTAAGAAAATCTCGGACTCTGAACGCTGGTGTCATTCTCAAGTGTATTTTGGAAGGTACGGTAATAGCGGAGGGTGATCTACCCATAGGGCATTTTGGAGTGAGATATCTGGAAGCACTATTGTGGTTTATTTTTCTGGAGGTAAACCTTCAAGCGCCTCTGCAGTTTTTTGGAGGGGAAGAGACAGCGATCTTTCTTAAAACATCTTCCACTAACAAAAAATATACATGCCTACCATGTATGAAAATAAATATTTGTGGAGCTCTTCCATTCAGACAGTATCAACCTAATACCTATAGAAAACATAAGGTCAATCAGTTGGAGATCTGTGGGTGACAAATCGGTGAACAGTAGGGGCAGCGTAGATACCTAAAATGGCTATGGTGGGATCAATACATAATTTTATTTTGGCACCACAGAGGGTTAGCATTTTTGCAGTGAAACTTCAGAAGGACGATGCCACCAATGTCAAGTCTACAGTTCAAGCAAAGATTTGAATCAGAAAGATCAAATATGTGGAGTTTTAATGGGGCCCATTAGGCATTATGTAGAATCAATAAACTTATTTGTAACTGTGCTCTGGGGATTTTACATTTAAAAGGACAATTCCAGATATTTGGTCATGCAGTAGTAGATATATCCAACTCAAAGTGAGTTCTGCTGATAGACCTCCAATTATCGGTATTTTTCTCTGTCAAACGTGAGTTGATAAGAAATTATATATTCTAGATTTAGCAGGTCCTAATTTTTATAAGTCCATATTGGATAGATTGTAGTTATGTCGTAGCTCGGCAAACAAAAGGGGTTGGACCGCATACCTATATAGCTGATTATATTGATACCCTTTTCTGCCCAGCTATCCCAGTCTAATTTGATGAGCTTGTTATACTTAAGGGAGGCATATTCTGGTTTGAGTATTTTCTGCATCAGTTTTTTGTCTATCGTACATAAGGAGTCAGTAGTATGAAACATAACATTAAGTTTTCCATGTGAAGGTGATTAATGCTTGTATCATAACTAATGAGATTAAGGGAAGATGTTGTGCTTGAGATTCCTCTTTAGGAAGCCAGGACATTGTCATGAGGGAGTCTGGAAAGAACCACCAAGCTTCTTGTCTGAACATAAAGGCTGTTTGATATATACAATAACCAGGAAATTTGACACCACCTTCTTTCTTCTCCAGCCTAGGCTTTTTCAGGGAGATCATAGCTTTTTTATTTTTTCAAAGGAAGTCTATGAGCATTGCATCAATCGTGGTTAAGAATGTATGTGATGGTTTAAACTGTAGCATGCCAAGAGGGTAGTTGATTAGAGGAATCACCATCATCTTGACAGTTTCAAATCTTCCACAACATCATAAACTTTGGGGACCATTGCAACAGTAGTTCTTTAACTTTAGAGATAGTTTTGTTCTAATTTATAATCAAGGTTTTGTTACTATACCTTCCAAACCAAATACCCAAATATTTGAGTGACTCGTTTTGCCATTTTGAGCCTGTGTTCTGGATAGTTAAAGGGGGGCAATGTATGTTTAGGTGGAATATCTCAATTTATTCTTTATTAAGAGAATTCCCAGATATGTTTGCGTAGTTTTTTTTTATCTCCCCAACACTGATAAGATTGCACTGGCAGTCTTTTCTGTAAAGATGAGCATATTTCAGCAAAAGCTGCTGCTTTTTGTACCCCAGATCTGATGGGACTCCCTTTAATATCATCATTTGATCAAAACCCTGGTTCAAGTGGTTCGAAAGCTAGTAAAAACATTAGTGGTGAAAGGGGGAAGCCCTGTCTAGTGCTGTTGTTTAAAAGCATTTGACTCATTGAATTGATCCTACTTTATGGCAGTATTGATCTGCATGGGATTTGGTCTGCAGAGAATGGGCTGGATCCACTTGCTTTACACCAGACCAATAGAAAGTGTCAAGTCTGGGCAGAGCATTTCTGAGAAATGAAAGGTGGGGAGAGACACTGGTCAGGGATGTCCACTATTTCCATTACTCTTTGCCCTTGCAGTGGAACACCTAGAGATATAAGATGTTACTTACACGGGGAGGTAAAGTGGAGGACACAATACATATAGCCTCCTATACACAGGTGACACTCTATACACTGAGAAGGCCTTGAGTCTCAGCCTCAATGCTAGATAATGTTGGCTATGTATCTGGCCTGGAAATTGACTGCGTTAAGTCTCTATTATTCTCACTGGTGGCCTTGTCTACAAGAATGTGGAAAGCCTCCCCAACTTAGATCACAGTTGGGAGAAGGACATTTTCTAGTATCTGATGATGATGGTAGCCCACACCCTGGAAATACAATACAATTAATGGAGAATGGACTGAAGGCCTCATTGCGGCTTTGGAATACCCTCCTGCTACTTATAACGAGCAGGGTTGCCATCGCAAAAATGTTGGTATTGCTTCACTGCCTAAATGTACTGAAGAACTCCAGGTACCCAATGCCGAAGACCACACTCAAGATGCTATATAGCCTAATAATATCCCTTATGTGGGCTGGGAAGAGAATTAGGATGCTATTGGGAACACTAAAACTGGGCTAGGAGGAAGTAGAGCTAGGTCTACCAGATACTGAGTTTTATTATATTGCTGTTCAACAACAGGATGCAGCCAAGGGGTTTCCCGAGTTAGACAACTGGGAAAAATGGCTACTGAGGGGAAAGCATGGTGAGGACATCCTCAGGTAATTGCTTGTGACGGGAGGGAATATACTGAATGGTACTTCTATGTTATTGGGCAGACCGTGAGATAATACAAATCATTATTGGAAAATCGCCATTTTCAAGTGACATGGAAATATGGGACCTACAGCCAGTTGCAAACATAATGCTAGACATGTTCATTATGGGCTTGAGAGAGTGAGGTTGTAACACACTTGGAGACCTCTATCTAGGAGAGCTATTTGCTATATTTCAAGAGGCGCAGGAGACTTTTGGTGTTGGCCCCAATCAATTTCTATAGTATGTTAAACTAGCGAGAACAGCTAAGGAAGTCTGAGTGGACTTTCTGATGCCCCACAACCCACGCAAGTGCTAGGGGCAGGAGCCCAGATTGATCTCCTTAAGATACAAAGATGTTATGGTCAACTGGAAAAAAGTGGCCTTAAAAATCAGACAGTTGTGCTAGGACAGCTATCGGAAGGAAAAGTGGATGCAAGCATGTGCCCAGGTGAAAAGGGTACCTAGAAATGCTAGACTTAACTGTGCCACTTTAATATTTGCATCGTACATTTATGATCATGAATTAAAAAGGAAAAAATGTATCCTGCAGATCCCCAAATTACCCAAAATGACACCTGGAAGTAATAGGGAGAATATGGGAAGTGGTGGTGACAAAACTGATCATGATCACTGGCCTCAAGATAGAGACTTCACCTAATTGTAGATATGTTAAAAAAAACAAAAACAAGAAAGGGAAAGTTCGATATACATTTGCAATGCTGGGACTAGCATTAGAGAAGAGACGCACAGCCATTAGCTGACTCCACCAATGAGGGCCTAAGGAGAGTTAGCGGTAAAGGGATGTTGTAGAGTGGGCATTAGCTGAAGAACCACATCTAAACGTGGTGTGGCATGATGGTAGAGAGGAAATAAACCTTGCAGTGTGGGTGGTATCCTGTTAGAAATGTCAAGGGAAAATGAGAGTGGCTCACAAGACAGAGCTCCCTCAGTACAGTTCATTATGTAGATTCAGAGACAAGTAATTATTGAGAAAGCATATGGGAATGCCAATGCTCACACATACAATATCAAACTCACTACAGCAAATTGATGGTGCATATAGGAAATGACCATCTTTTGTCTGATGTATCCCCCAGAGTTTTGCCTTATCTGTTTTTGCTGGCTGTAGAGCTCTGTGCACTTTACCCCTGCTAGCTAGTAATAAAGTGTCTGTATTCCCTTTTTAAACATGGTTGCATTGGTATACTCCTAATTCACATTTTTAGCTTACCTATCAGTCCCTAGTATAGGGTACAGAGGGTACCCAGGGCATATAAGTTAAATGCCTTTGGTGGACTGCAGCACCTATTGTACCATCCCCTACAGTGACAGTGCAAACCTGGCTTCAGGCTTACCATTGTAGCCTGACTGTAGCAGTTAAAAAATTGCAGTTTGAGCTGTCAAAATAAACCCATTTGACAGGTAAAACCTTCCTTTATAAATATTAGTAAGTCTCCACTGTGTAGGCATTATACACAATAAGGCAGCATGCATGGTATGTAAAACTAGGACATGTAGCAAATAAATGTTAACATGTCTTTGCAGTGACTAGCCCCCAAATGTTATTTTACTGTAGGAAGGCTGGATGGTCACTGGAGAAACACTGGGAAGCAATCTAAAAATATTAATTCTGCTATCTCATGGTAGGGACCAGCTGGAAGCATAATAAAACCTTTATGTTAATTTTTATGAAAAGCTTTATTCAATGGTGTAGTCTGATTTTTAATAAATATTAAAGAAAGAGATATTATTGGAAAGTTACCTTTTCCCTGACTCAAGCCTCTGGAGACTTCTTTGCATTGGCCACCAGCCACAGCCCTCTTAGTGCTCAAAACCTGAACGAGATGTGAAGGCTGTTGATAGAACAAAGACAAAGGTCTGGGCGTGGGGAGGTATTCTTGTTCTTTTGGCAGGATAATCATTTGGGTTGTGCCCAGTAGCTTAGTTTACCTCAAAGGGCCCACCTCTGTCACAGGCAGATGTGAAATGACACCTGGACAACCTTTTAGTTCTGTAGGGTGAATACAATGGACCATCATCAAGACAAGGGCTCAATATTAAAGAAATCTCACTACAACCTACATGAGAACAATATATGAACAAAGTCTGTCTCAATCCTAGGATTTTTGCTGTTGGACAGCGAGTTTAAACCCAACTTCTCCCTTTGTGGGATAGTCCACTTACTGCATTTAACTCCATAAAAGTGGAGCAATCCTATTTGAAAGAGAGAAGGGGTATGAAAGCGAGAGAGAGACAGAGAGAGAAAGAAGGACACTCATTCCAGTAGACTGGGTGAAGAAGACCTCTTCTGGACTGTCTGTGTTATGGAATGGCATAGTGTCACATAGGCGAGGTACGGAGCACATTATTGCGGTTGAAAAACAGCCTTCAGTAAGTACTTGATAACAAAACAAGACAGAGGTTGCCAATAAACCCAGCAAATGCTTACCTTGCGAGGAGCTGCACTATAGATTATCCCCAGGAAAACCTAGGGCATTTCCTGACAAACAAAGGAGGGAATAGTTCCACAGCACTAGGAAGGAGAGGTGTGCTACCACACACAGAAGGGAGTCCAAAGCAAAATGTATAGACAGGTTATTTAAAAGGGAAACAGAAAACAAAATAAGGGAAAGCAAACACAGGAAACCATGAGGACCAACAAGGGCAAAAACAACAAAGGAGAGTTATCGAATATGAGTGTGAACTGGTGGAATGCTCTAACTAGTATTGGCTTTTTGAAAAGGAAAGTGCCGGCCCTGCAATTTATTTAATACAGCTCATTAGTTAGAGCAACAAACCAGTCTTGTTTCTGGATTTGTATGGTATAATTTATTTATACTGTTCGTTATTTTTCTTTTTACTTTTACATTTACTACAAAAATTTAGTTGTATGAGAAAAACAGTACATTTAGACAATACATATACATTTACTTAATAACATTAGACAGAAAAGCAATAATTCATTCTCAGGACATAAATATACTTAATTATAAGACAAAAGAACTCAATCTTTGCATGACATAAATATACTTAATTATAAGACAAAAGAACTCAATCTTTGCATATTATTTCAACAGATAGTTAGATGATAAAGTCACTTGCAGAAAGGAAAATAGAAACAAATTAAATCAAACAAGTATATTTGACTATACAAGTTCTCAGTGTTCTAATTAATGCACTAATTAGTCGGTTCCTTCCTGCTCTTGCCGACGCGTTTCGAACTTGCTATTTCATTTTGCAAGTTCTCATCAGGGCTCTATCAATTGTTGGTCTTTATTCAGCTTAATAGCGGGTGTCCAGGGTTCATTTATTCCTTCTTATGGTCAATGGTTGATTTCTGTGGGGTGTTGGTGTATCAATTTCAGTGTTGGGCGGCACTCCGTGTGTTTGATGCTCGCTTTTTTCAAAGTTGTCGAGCCTGCAGCATTCCTGTTTGCCTCCCTTGTTTACTCGGTGTGTTCGTTCTGGCTTCTCTTCAGCCGAAGTGCTTACGATGGTGCTTCCCACTCAATGTTCCCAATTCCGGTTATTCTGATCACAGTGCTGGAACCAGCTCACGTCTTGCTCGGTAAACTCCAGTCTGGCGACTCAGTTGTGAGGAGCTGCACTATAGATTATCCCCAGGAAAACCTAGGGCATTTCCTGACAAACAAAGGAGGGAATAGTTCCACAGCACTAGGAAGGAGAGGTGTGCTACCACACACAGAAGGGAGTCCAAAGCAAAATGTATAGACAGGTTATTTAAAAGGGAAACAGAAAACAAAATAAGGGAAAGCAAACACAGGAAACCACGAGGACCAACAAGGGCAAAAACAACTAAGGAGAGTTATCGAATATGAGTATGAACTGGTACAAAAAGTGAGGGAGTCTATACAACCGACAAGAGGTTTTGAATTATATGAACCTTTATAAGGCCTCATCTGACCTGGAGTAAAACACTAGCCATGTAGCATTAATTAGACCTAACCCAGGAAGTATCTGGCACCATGGTTATAGTTTCAATTGCACCGTACTTCTCTTTCTCTATGTGTAATGTTTTCTATCTTGTGAGATACTTTTCTCAGAGACTTTACAATAACCCCCCTACTTTTGGGCTTCAGTCTGTTAGGAAGCGTCTTGTGGAATGCTCTAACTAGTATTGGGGCATGGACAAACACTGCTGGCTCCAGGAATTGTCAGATATGTCACAGCCTTACATGCTATCAAATACTGCCAATTGTTCTCTATTATATTGTGAATCTAAGATTTCTTATACTTCGTACTCAGGTATTCCATCAACTAAAGGATGGGTAGGAACAACTGAATTAGATGAGACAGCCTTCTTGGCTTCTGAAATATGAAAAACAGGATGGATTTTCCAGTGGCATGATAATTGTATAGATTGTCCTACAGTCTTACTATGGGTAACGGGTTCACATATCTTCGGGAGAACTTAGGATGCGACCCCATAATTGATAGATAATTGGTGAATAACAAAACCTTTTCTTACACCTTGAATACTGCTCCTACCTGTAATTTTTTAGACCTGGCCTTCCTGCACCATAAATGTAAGAAAACGGAATCCTGGATTTTGCGTATGTTTTCAAGCAGTGACTGGCCGAAGGAACTGGAGAGGAGGAGAAAGTAAGTGGCCAAATGTGAGGATGGATGTCGGATGATCAAAAGAAAGGAAGTACCCTAGGGATGTGTGGAAGGTGTTGGTGTAAAAGATATCCACTGCATCCACTTTTCAGAGTGTTTTTCAGAAAACATCTTAGACATTGTTCAAGTGTCTAGTTTCTGTTTCTCTAACTGTTTGGTGGGCAGCTAATGGTCAAAAGATTTATTATGTGAAGTTGTTTTAGTAAGATCTTCCAAAATCTACCTAAAAAATGGCCCACCTCATCTGTAATGCTGACGTGTGTAGTCCATGTAGTCTGAAGATTTCTTTGAGGAACCGGGCCTAGCATAAGAGTAGTTAGAATCTTCTCTAAGGGAATGAAATGAGAAGTCATGGTGAGATAGTCAATAACTACTAACAACACAGGCATTTCTTCTGCAGGAAGCAAATTCATAAATTATGTACCTAGGGCTGATTAGGTGTAGGCAATGATTCTAATAATCCAACAGGTGACATATTGTTGGGCAGATTTTTCATTGCTCTTCTTATTCCAAGCCACCAGAATTAACAAGTTATTGATTCACATGTCTTCCTGGATGACCTGCCTCAGGAGATTCATGCTCCATATTTCAGGATTAGTCTTTGCAATGTTGGGCCGAGGACAAATATTTTCCCATTGTGCCATAAGAGATACCTTTTACCTTCCTTTGTGTAGGATCTTGGACAATCCATTCTGGCATGCTGATGGTCTAATAACTTTCTCTTAAAGCATGTAGAATGGTCTCTACAACATCACTATTTCTACCTGTAATCACAAGAATAGGTTGAGGACCTACTGTAGGTTTTTGTTCATCTCCTTGCTGACAAAAGGGCATCTGCCTAACCAGTGGCGGCTGGTGATATTTGAAAGTGGTGGGCGTAAAAAGATAATCACACTGCACCGTAGCGAGCGAGCCAGAACCCCCTAAGGAGGGGATTTCCCCCTGAGAAAATTTTGAAAAAAGAGTGGACAAATGGTGCATTTTCAAGCAAATTTGTGAAAGCAGGAAGGTTAATAAAGAAATTGTGAAAGTGCAGTTATTACATTAATAAAGTGGTGTCATATAACATAGGTAGCTGCTTATTCAGCATAACCACAGAGCTTCATAACAGACTTTGAAACACAATGCATTGCTGAGTACCTCACAGATGTATTTTAATAACAAACAAATAAACAGGACGCAAACTAGCAGCATTTAAATAGAGTGTTCACATGTTGTAATTAAAATCACCACGTCTGTTTTTAATGGAAGCAAATTTCTCAATGACTTGAACATTAAAGTCTGAGTGTGTCCTTAAGAAACCGTCTACAGCATGCAATGTTCCAACCAAAAAACAAATTGGCTTGAGATAAAAATGGAAGCAGCAGGATGACACCAGGGGTAAATATAAAAAAACACATGAGCTTGAACAACTAGTTTTCACTTACATCTGTTAACTAAACATGGGTTTAATTACAAATTACAAGCGGTATCCTTACTAACACCTTAGTGAGACATTTAACTCATGCTAAGGTTGCTGACTTTGTCCCATCATAATTCCTGAAGCATAATACACCACAGTGAACAGCCAGGAGGCCTATAATTGCTTACACTTTTTTATGAGACTAACTACAGATATTGATCCAAAGAGAATTGGACAGGGCTGTTCCTAGGGAAGGAGGGTGGTGTGGTGTGCGGGTCACAGGGAAGTGGACACGTGGAGGGTTAAAAGTGTAAGCCTACCACTGGGTGTCCATTATGTTGGATATAGTTGCCTCACACACCCTTGCAGGTGTCATGCTTCATCATAGGCGTTTGCTCCTCGTCGGGTAGGTATCTACAGATATGACATGTACCTCGGAGACCTAAAAAACATTAAATGTAAAAATCTATGATTTGAGAGTTGCTTGTGCCTCACTTGGCAAATCTGCTGTCCCATAAGTGCCAACCGTGATGTCACCTTGACTCTGGCTGGGACATCAGGGAATAAATGCCACGATGGTTCAAGAAGCAGAATGCTCTTTCAAGGCAGAAAAATGTCAATGTTTGACTACAGGCAGAGCACACTCAATCTTTCATACCCCGTAGGTTGGTAAAATGTATATAAAAAAGTGTGTGTTCGTAACGTTTTAATTATAGTGCTTAGATACAGTAGAAGAGACAGATCAAGCACTGTACAATATCAAGTCAATATTCTTATTGTTAATATAGGTCTTAGGCATAGGTTTCATACACCAGACCCAAACAAATTCCTACATACAGGCCTCGTGAGGACCATGTATGCTATGGTCAGTTTCTGTAACCATGCACACATGCTGGTCTCAGCCTTCACTTGATATGGGGCCACAATAGTGGTAAAAACAGAATTCATCTTGTGCTGTGTTCAAGCCAAAACACCAGTCGACATTGCCAAGTATAAAAATAATGTCTCTAAATATTTATCTTAACTGTTCGCGGTCTTAGATGTACTGAATTGTAGTACAGAGTCATTTTCATCTAAGCTGCAACAGCACATGGATATTATATTTTCCATGCTTGTACGGTGTACTTTTGTCTGATCTGCAAACACTTTTGTTTAAATTAATAATCACTTTACTTCAAATCATGCATGAAATCGAAAGCAATCAGTAATAAATATCCCAACAGTGAACGATGGAGAGAGACACCCATCAATCAAAATCCCCAAATGTAATTTGGACCCTGGTATACCCACCGCTTTGTAATTACATTAACTATTGTGCATTGCAGAATGCTCGATGGGCATACGTGCCTAGAATACCAGTCTGTTCCTCGGATGCCCACTCAAGGCGCATCAGTAAGCAAGGTTTGAGTAACATGTTCAACTGCCCATTATGGGATGAGTGTGTTATTGTTGTGTTCTCTTCTTGTGGGATACTGTCTAGTACACACATCAGAACAGTGCTAGCTATTCAGGGTTTCTTAGACTCTGCCTTGTCGTGTACCATGTGCATGACCCGCTTTGGAATGAGGCCCACAAGTGAAGCGGCGTGCAGCCTTGAAGAGATATTCTCACGTTGGCTTTTCTTTTAACAGTGCAGAGGGCGGGATGTGAAGCTGGCCGCAGGGTGTACAGTTCCCCTCATCCTGAGTATCGCAACCAAAAATCACAGGGCCCTTGCAGAATGTGACGACTGGCCCTCGGCCTTTACAAACGGATCGGTTACAGGCCGAGGGATGCCTTTATATTGAGTCTGTCCGGAGTCTCCTAACTCTCACAGATATTCACTGGCATTGGGCATAACGGGAGCCCCATGATGACGGATTAACTCCATGTCACGCCCAGCCTACCCTCGGAAAGGCAGGTAGCGCTCAATTCGCTCGAAGGTTTGCCTACAACTAAACAGACTCAATATAAAGGCGTCCCTTGGCCTGTAACCGATCCGTTTGTAAAGGCGAACAACAATAACCGGCACGTCCGTTTTCATTTTCGTTGTGTCTGTCACTGTACCACCACCCACACCAACACTATAGATCTGACTAAAAAGCACCTCGCTTTACTAAGAGAAATGCAGTTGTGCTACCTCATATTTCGCACTTTTTTGGGACTCCTGAGTTTTGGCCTATTTAACACAGATAACGTGGGTACAGATGTTTAAATATTGCGCATTTCAATAATCATTGCCACTCGGACACAAGTTTCCAATTTTAAATGACTATAATAAGAAGAAAGAAGTCCTGGCGCCGCACTGTAGCAAATATCACGCTAGCTAGGGTCAGACAGCGAACGTATGTCAACGGGTGGATTTATTGAAATAATTTATATATATGCACACACCTTGCGTAGCTCGTAGAGGTCAGTAGTCAGTGTGTGTCACACACAGTCACTCACTGTCTGTCACTGTCTCGATGATTCTCGAACCACGATCTCACTCGAGTCGACTCCTCGAACTGCACATGCTCTCCTGCAGAGAGGAGGATTGAATGTCCAGTCCATCCAATCACTGAATGGCTTAACACACACTAAGCCTACAGTCGTCACAGTGATTGGGCATTGACGCTTGCTCCCACCCCCGCGGTGCAAGACTAGACTGGCAACCGCACACCACTACATGCTGCAGCACTGCAGCAGCCAATCCTGACACTGCTCTCTTCAGAGGAGAGCTGCTCTCTGAAGAGAGCAGCGTCAGGATTGGAGTGAGCAAGAAAAAAACGACGCTCATTTTCAAACCACTGGGGTCTGTGGCTTCGGACATACCCCGTACTCAGACCTGCTTGCTTTTGAAAGGCCATAGGGTTAGTAGCTACAGGAAAGGCAGCCGGTCAAACCCCACATGCGCAGTGCGCACTCACTGTGCCAGGCCAGCCCCGCGCAGCCCATAGTAACGACGGTGAGAGTGAGTCATTGCAAGCCTGGCTGGTTGTCACGTCACGTGATGTGATGACGTGGCGATCGAGCACAGCTTTTTTAAATTAATAAACAGGATTACTTGTATTTTAATTTGCAGCGGCGCGCTCAATTAATTGCCCAATTTTATTAGTGGGGCAACGCCCCACCGCCCAAATGGTGAAACCGCCACTGTGCCTTCCATGCCTCTTACCTGGTCTATAGGTAATTTCATAATCGAACAGTCACTGCTTGCTGGTCTTGGAGTCATGGACTTCAGGATATATTTACTTATATATGTTTACCTTCACAATATGTTAATTGTCAATACTTTTTCCACTATATTTTAGTAGGATGATATCTTTGTCCCGGTTGCATGACACAACCACGCATTCAATTTCCACGAGTTCCTTAACAATGTGGGCAGAACAATGAATTAGTCTGAACCACGCATTCCATTTACAACGCAAGTCATTACAACGCCTTGCCTTAGAGGGGTGCAGGACTTTGGAATAGTATAATTTACTATTCCAACTCCAGTCACCATAACAGTAGGAACATCGTTGGACTTTAAAGTCCAATTCCACTTAACCTAATGCATGTCGTTGTAACGACTTGCGTTGTAAATGTAAGGCGTGGTTTAGACCCATTCATTATTTTGCCCGCGTTGCAAAGGCAACGTGTTCTTCGGCGGTCGTTGTATTTTCCGTATCCCCCTTGGCCCTTTTGTTCTGACATAGGTTCTTGAGTTAATATACAATTTCCACATTAATAAGGAATTGGCACCCTAAACTGTAAAACTGTATCAATCAATCAATACAGGAATCCACACAGTCAGAGAGACCCAAGATATAGTATGAGAATACTGTTTCGAGCACCTGCCTGAGGGCAATATTCTCTTGCGCAGCTGTACAACCTCCAAGGCCCGTGGCCTCTAGATGACACTGTGACCATCCGCATCGGTAAGCTGGGACTCACAGCCCCGTGCTCTTTTCCCCATTCCCCCTACCCATCCTCCCCCCTCCCACTGGCCCCCCCTGACCTGCCAGCTCCTCCTGCGCACACCTCCCTATCCGCTTATTACCTAAACACCAGGTCTGCAGTTAAGCACTGTCACGAACTCTTTATCTTATTGGACTTGCACAAACCTGATCTCTTATTTCTTACAGAGACTTGATTCTGCGACAACTCTCTGCCCTCCCTGTTAGCTGCACTTCCTGCTTCATATTGTGCTCTGCGAGCTGACCGACCCTCTGGCATCGCCCTGATTGCCCGTAGAGAAATCTCTTTCCAATCCTTAGCCTTCTCCCCTATTGGCTCATCAGACTTTTTAGTGGCCCGCTCACTCTCCTTCAGTACCCCGTTTACCTGTTTACTCATGTACCGTCCCCCCAACCTTCTCAACTTTTTCTATCCAGCTTCCAAGATCTGGTGGCCACCCTAGCAGTCAACAACTCCTCCATCTTGGTCTTGGGAGACTTTAACTTTTGGCCCTTAGATCCGGCCGAATGCCCCACCTCGAAAGAATTCTCTGATACCCTTTACTCCCTCAACTTCGATTCACACGTCCACTCCCCTACTCACACCCAGGGCCACATCCTTGATCAGATTTGGTCCCTTAACTGTCCAGTAGCCTCCCTGTCTATCCTCCCCTGCACTTGGTCCGACCACTTCCTGATATCATTTTCCTTACACCTTAGCTCACTTCCCAAGCCCTCTCTTCCTAAAAACACCTGGGCACGCTCCTTGAATCATGTGGCCTCTCTGTCCGTCACACTCTCCGCGTCCTGTCCAGACCTCCACGGTTTGTCGTCTTCCGCACAAGCCGACTCTATCAACTCTTGGCTCAGATCAGGTTGTGACTCCGTCGCCCCCCTCAGGCGGGTGTCCTCCAGGCGCGCGAATGACGCGAACCGCTGGTTTAATGAGGAACTTAAGGCCTTAAAACTCACCGTGCGCCGTGCGGAACGGACCTGGAGGCGAGATTACTGTCCCAATCTTAAAAATCAGTACATCACCCTCCTGTCTCTGTACAAAAAATCTATCTTGGCGACCAAGAATGCTTACTTCTCTTCTAAAATTCTGGCTGCCGAAAATCAGCCTAAAGAAATCTTCTCCATCGTGCACGATCTCGCATATTCTGACAGAGCTTCCCTCAAACCCTCCCCTTCCCAGGACTTATGTGATTCCATCAACACCTTTTTTCTGGACAAAATCTCCAACATCAAAGCAAACACCCCCCCCCCCCATTCCTCGTTTGTCGACCCCCAGTGTCCATCAGTCGGAGCACGCCTTAACTCCTTTGCCCTTCTGACAGAAGAGTCCTTCCTTTCCCTCCTGCCTATGGTCAAATCAGGCTCCCCTTTGGATCCCTGCCCTGCCTACATCCTGAAGCAGATCTACTCGACTTGTGTGCAGCCCCCTCTCGATTTTCTCAATAGTTCACTGTCCCAGTGCATTGTTATCCCACCCCTCAAATCGGCCATCATCGTCCCTATTCCTAAAAAACCTGGCGCTGACCCTTCTGCTCTTGTTAATTACTGCCCCATCTCATTACTGCCCTTTCTGGGGAAGGTACTAGAGCGTCATGTGACTAGAGCACTCAGTACCTTTGTGGAGAAGAACAAGGTGTTAGCCCCCCGCCAGGCTGGTTTTGGCCCCACACACTCTACGGAGTCCGTGGTGCTATCGGTCCTCGACCTCAGAGAGGGCACGGACAATAACCACCCCCAGGCCTTGGTCCTCCTCGATCTCTCCGCCGCCTTTGACACGGTTGACCACTCCATCTTACTTTCCCGTGTCAGGGCGGCGGGGATTGGAGGTTCGGCCTTGGTCTGGCTGTCCTCCTTCCTGAGGGACCGTACCCAGGCTGTGCGCTTGGGCGACTTCTCGGCGGACTTCCGCAAAGTACAATGCGGGGTTCCCCAGGGCTTCTCCCTCTCCCCTCTTTTATTTAATTTGTACGTCGCCCCTCTTATTTTTGCCCTTCAACAAATGGAGGTCGCCGTTTATAACTATGTGGACGACCTTCAGCTTATTTTTTCCTTGTCCCCATCCCCTGAGTCCATGTCCAACTTCCAGTCTGTTATGACCTTCATCCGGGACTGGATGAACTACAACCACCTGAAGTTAAACCCAGACAAAACAGAGCTGGTTCTGACAGGTGGTTGTTCCAGTCCCTGGACCTCCCTCTTCTGGCCCTCCTCCCTAGGTACCCCCCCTCTCCATCGTCCTCTGTACAAACTCTTGGGGTTAAGCTGAATTACCAACTCACTCTGCACTCCCAAGTCAGCCTAGTGGTGTCCTCCTCGTTCCTCTCACTCCGCACTATTCGCAAAGTCTCTCGTTTTTTTTCTGTCTCTGCCCTCAAACTTATAGTCCTGGCGATGGTAATCTCTCGCCTAGACTACGGCAATGCCCTTTATTGTGGCATGCCCGCTTATAGTATGCGACAATTACAGCTGGTCCAAAACCAGGCTGCCCGCCTGGTCTACAACTTGGCCAAATTCCACCACGTCACTCCTCTTCTCAAGTCCTTACACTGGCTCCCTATCCGAGAACGGGCTCAGTTCAAGATGGGCTGCATTACTTTCCAGGCCCGGGCCGGCACAGCTCCTGCCTTCATCTCTTCGGAAATCAAAGCCTACGCCCCTGCCAGGGAACTGCGCTCATCCTCCCAACAACTGTTGATAGTTCCCGTTTTAAACGCAAAAAGTGGGGAGGCACGACATTCTCTACACTTGCCCCTGCCTTCTGGAACTCTCTCCCCGCTCACCTCAGATCTTCCACCCAATATACACTCTTCCGTAAGGCGCTAAAAACTTTTCTTTTTTCGCAAGCCTTTTCTTCATAACTGCCTTCTCTGTTTTCCCCCGATCTTCCTGTGCTCTTGGGTTCAGTACTCCATAGCGCCATGAAACCGCTTGGTGAACGCGCGCTCTACAAATATTTTAAACTCAAACTCAACTCAAAGGAGGGATCTGGATGCTAAATTCAGACATTGCAATTGATGGAACAAGTGAAAAGGAAGTGAGTAGAAATAAGGGAAATGCTGGACAAATAGGCTCCATCATATGTTTCAGCCTCATCATGTGAAGAACCAATGTAATCGGAGAGATGGAAGAAGCACTTGACAGCAATAAGTGAGTCCTATGAAATTGCTGAGCACAGAAAAGCCCTTTCTGGTCTCGGTTGGACAAGATTTTTTTTGATTTTTTTTTTTGATAATTTAGTTGAGGAGGTTAAGTAGACTCTGAAAAGGGTAGGCAAACACCACCTGCTATTGGTGAATGTAGTAGTGAAAAGGCATCATTTGGGAAGGAGAGTTCAGTTAGAAGGGGATTTACATAATTGCATTTCACTATGAGCTTTCCTCAGCATGGTGCACACTGTTAGTGTTTGGACCTGCATTGAGGACAGCACATTTTCTATATACCAGGTTAACTGTCTGGTTCTGTAATAGATGCACCTAGTTAAGGGTTCATTGCATTGCACACAGGGCAATAAACCTGATTTGTAATTCAGGCTCAAGACTACAAGACTGGCTAAGACAAGCAAATCCTGAACATGTCACCAGTGTTGTGGTGACAGACATTTGAGGGGTTTTGAGTGATGTGTGGAAACAAAGTAATCTAAAGGACTTGTGAAATTGTGGTCACATTTCTAGATGATGTAGGAATTGTGCCAAAGAAGGCAAAGAAGAATATGAACGCCAAATATGTTGAATAGTTCTTGGTGAGACAGAAACTTTATTTTTTTCATTTCAGAGGAATGTTATAATATGCTCTTAAAGAATAGAGTATACTTGTGAGTAGCTATTCTGACACCAAGTTTGTGGAGAGCATCCCTTTTCTATTTGTTATATTTTGAGAGCTAATATTCAAACATATGAAGACCTTAGGGAGAGTGCATGTAACGAAGAAACACTTCGAGGTGTTGTGATTTCTCCAGATTTGTCACCCAAGAATAAGATTGCTTGAACGGATTTGTTACTAAAAATAGAGTTAAAGAATTGCAGATTCTCTTAGCCAGTTGTGAAGGAGAGTCTTGATTTTACTAAAAAGAGATGCAAAAATTATGCATTTTCTCTTATCACAGCAATTCAATAAAACTACAACTCTCACAATCCTGTAGTTTCTCAAAATGAAGTGATATAATGTGAATCCATAGTATAAAAGGAACCACTTAAATCATAGCACTCTCCTTTCTACTTGTGTCCAGGGGAAGTCTCTCATTGTCCATGTGCAAAACTGAAAAAACTAAATGAAGCACAGCAACAACTACATTACAACCTCCTGTCCCTTGCAGATTTTGCCCTGAATCCCGAAATTCACATCCTTATGATTTAGAGAATTGGACCTGGGGCCATTGTCAGATTGCTGTCTGGTTTCTCGATCCAGAGTCTACAGGAAAACACAGAACACAGGCCATTAGTGGGTGAGTAGAAGGTGGATGAATAATATTTGCCTTAGTTGTTTTTAATTAAATCACAATTTTCCTTTGCACCTGGCAAGGAGAATCTGCAAATGTATCACAAAACAAGAAGACTCTTTATGCACATTTATGGTGCCTTACCTACAGATATTGCTACATGATGAATAGGTTTCCAATGAAAATTCCTAAAAGTTGAAACCCTTGACCAATCTTCAGCCCATAAGATATTCTCCAATCTTGTCCCTATCAAGAATCTTTGGAAGCCATGGCCCCCTTAACTGAATGAGCCCCCAAAAGATGACGCATCCACCATAGCATTAGCCTTCACTGACTTTACCGTTTACTCAAAGTTGTGGACATTACTGGACAGGGGCGGCTGGTGACATTTGAAAGTGGTGAGGCGTAAACTAATTTGCATATTGCACCGCAGCGAGCGCAGCGAGCGAGCCCGAACCACCTTGCATCCATCCATACATCATTCATGCATCCACCCATCCATCCATCCACCCACCCACCCATCCTGCATCCATACATCATTCATTCATGCATCCACCCATCCATCCATCCACCCATCCATCCTGCATCCATCATTCATTCATGCATCCACCCATCCATCCTGCATCCATCATTCATTCATCCACCCATCCATCCATCCATCCACCCATCCATCATCCATCCTGCATCCATTCCTGCATCCATTCATCCATTCACCCATCCATTCATCCATCCATCCATCCTGCATCCATCATTCATTCATGCACCCATCCATCCATCCACCCATCCTGCATCCATACATCATTCATTCATGCATCCACCCACCCATCCATCCTGCATCCATCATTCATTCATCCACCCATCCATCCACCCATCCATCACCCATCCTGCATCCATTCCTGCATCCATTCATCCATTCACCCATCCATCCTGCATCCATCATTCATTCATCCACCCATCCATCCATCCACCCATCCATCATCCATCCTGCATCAATTCCTGCATCCATTCATCCATTCACCCATCCATCCATTCATCCATCCTGCATCCATCATTTATTCATGCACCCATCCATCCACCCACCCTGCATCCATACATCATTCATTCATGCATCCACCCATCCATCCTGCATCCATCATTCATTCATCCACCCATCCATCCTCCATCCTGCATCCATTCCTGCATCCATTCACCCATCCATCCATCCACCCATCCATCCTGCATCCATCATTCATTCATCCACCCATCCACCATCCATCCTGCATCCATTCATCCATTCACCCATCCATTCATCCATCCATCCACCCTGCATCCATCCTCCATCATTCATTCATGCATCCACCCATCCATCCACCCATCCATCCTGCATCCATCATTGGAACACTCATACCGTGTAGATTTTTCTGCGTGCTGAGCCAGAGCCAATGATCATGAACCAGACACAAAATATAATTGTTGATCCGTGTTTTAAAAAAATTTGTTTGTATACCCATCTTGATTGAATGTAAAGCGCTCTGATATCTGCAAGATCTTGTTTACGACTTTTAGTATGCACCTGCACCTCTGCTCTGCGTGGTGCAGCATTAGCCCATTCAACCACCTTGGCCTCGAGCTTGCTTTGTCGCCCCACCTGCTTACCCCTCACTCAGATGTACGATCTCGTTCAGTGTGGAATCGTCTGGCGACAGATGCCTCTCCTCGCGGCCTGCATGACTCGTGGATACTGGGTTCGGGGGGATTGGGGGGGGGGGAAGCGGTGTGGGGATTAATTTAATGAATACAACAAAAAAACAAACTTACCAGGCATCTCCATTCTCCTCCAGTCCCGCGTCGCACTTACTTCTGCCCGCTCTTTTCTTTTGCAATGCTAACTGCAAATCAGGAGACTGGATGCGCAGGGTGTCGGCTAACCCTTGTTTACTTACTCTATATCCTGCCACTTGATAGGGCACGGGGCGACTTTGCAAAAAACGCGCCACCGCCCGAGCAGGATCCTATCTCCAGACGCTTGCACCACATTAGGCATGCGCAGCATGCCTAATGGTTTGTGAATCTGAGTGAGGGGCGACGCTCCTCACTCACATGCGCAGACGGACCATCTTCTGGACTCCTCGCCTGCGTGTGTTGTGCCTTGACACATGCGCAATTTCACCCGTGACTCACAGGCCGGTCAGAAATGTAAACAGACAAATTTGTCTGCTTACATTCCTGTTGCCCAAACTGCAGTGAGTCGTTTCTTTTGTAGGGCGCTGCCCCGTTGCCCCTATGGACCAGCCGCCACTGTTACTGGATGATATGGTTTCCTGAAAGCTATGAGCAACTGAAATGCAGAAATCCTCTTTCCTTTTGTTATTTGAATATACTACTGAAGGCACCATACCACACAAAGTTTGGGGTATCAAAAAAGTCTGGAAACTCCATAAAAAAAACGCATTCTCTGTCCTCCTAGAAGTGTGGAAATGAACCCTTGAAGGTGCAAACTGGAAAGCAAGGATGTCTATGGCCCTAAAGTCTGAGTCTCTTTCGAACAAAGTCTAGGCACAACAGTGTCACCGGCAGACGACCATTCAGCTGACAAAGAGTTATTATGGCCACAAGCTTCAAATAACTGCGAAATTAGATTCACATCCCACCTTATTGCTTACCTTTGTTTAGGAGGGTTCATATACCTAATACTTTTAAACAACGTACAGATCAAAGGATGCTCTTATATTGGTTTCCCACCAACCTTCGGGTGAACTACTGAAATGACAAATCTATAAATATTATTGGTTATAGGATTACTGTCTGGCTGCTTGGGACTCCCAGAAATTTGACACCCCCACGACATCTGTTGAAAATATTTTGGAAACCACTTTCCAAACACCAGCCAATCCAGAGCTCCAACTCTGATCTGTAAGCTTTATTAGTACCTGTGACCTATGAAGCCTCAATGTAACACAAAGACTCACCCAAAAGTCCTGGCACAACTGCAATCATCCAGAAAGGTTCCATGCTACCAAACCTAGGGGCCGATTAGGATGACGCCATCCTGTCATAGGAAGGGACCGTCCACCATAAGGGCGGAGGACCCGTGCGTCAAATTAGGATGCACCCGCCACAGTGGCGGGTGCATCCCGCTTTATTAACATTGCGGCGGGTGGTGCTAAAAGTGCATGTTGTGCATTTCAATGCACAACATGACAGGCACCGCACAGTGCCTGCCATGTTGTACTTTGAAATGCAAAGGGGTACCATAGGTACCCCCCATGTGCACCCCCCACACCCCCTTCACCCTGGGGCCCCGCAACGGGCCCCAAAAGCAAAGACCGTGTGCCTTTCCACGGCGGCAATGCCGCCGTGGAAAGGTATAGGACCGCAGGCATCGTAATATGGTTGGCGGTGTCTCGCAGACACCGCCACCATATGTGCTCACTTTTTCCGCTGGTCGCATTCGCGACCGGCGGAAAAGCGGCGGACGGTCTTCCCATCCGCCACGGACCCCCCAGCCATCCTAATGTGGCGGGGGGTCATTTCAGGGAGGATGGCGGACGATCCGTCCGCCATCCTAATCGGCCCCCTAGTATGTTTTGACATGCTAGCATGTGGGGCTGGCTGCACGGACTCAACCTCTAAGGGAACAGTAGCAACTGTACAGGGAAATCTACAGAGAATAAAGGGAATTCACCCACATTTTGCTCACCTGTTGCCTGCAAAATTGAGTCAGCATTCTCACTATCATGACAAAAAGAGAGACGACACAATGTATCATTAGACCTGGTCTCAAACTGAAGAACCTGTCCAACTGAGCTGTAAGTCTCAATGCAAACAGATGTATACAAATGGTTCTCAAATAACTTCCTACACCTTAAACAAAATGGAATCTAATTTCCACTCGCTGATGTCTGACATATTTCTGCAACTGGATTCCATGAGCCTGGCATGGATTCTGCCACCAGAGAAATCTCTTGCCTGAGACAGAACTCCCTCAGTGCCATTGCCAACACTGCCAATGGTTTTGATGTTGTTCCTCCTATCTTGTGGACGTGCGTGACAGCAGTCATATTTTCCATACAGGGAAGAATCGTACATTTCACCCTGTCTTTTACCAGGCTTTGACTACTTCCTGGACCATTTTCTTCCAGTCCAGAAAGCCACACCTTGTGCTCCATCCCATAGACTTGCATCTGACTCTAGCATAAGTTCTGGAGAAGATAGGAAAATTGCTCTGCCTTTCCAAGCATCCATTTGAGTGATCCACCAAGATACTTCTTCCTATGTCTCATTGGCTAATGGCATAATCTGAGAATATTGTAGGCCCCTTTGAAGATGCCTTTTGTAACCTTGGAAGGGCACTGTAGTAAAAGGATCCCAGATTTATTGCTTGAATGGACATGCCATCAATCCCTCTATTCTTGCCAGAGTTCTCAGAGTAATGTGAGTCTAATCTAGCATTGATGTTAGCTCTTTCCTGGTCTGTAGCTTCTTGCCTGTTAACATCAGGACAGCTTTTTATGAATCTCCCAGAAACCCCAAAAAATCCAGCCACTGTGAAGGAATGAGATCCGTCTTTTCCACATTCGCAATGGACGCCAGTCTCTGAACAAGATCCAACGCCATTTGTATCTGCTTTACCAAGAGACTCTTCTCCTGACTGAAGAAAATTATAGCATGCAGGTACACAATAATCTTTAGAGCCTGTGATCTGAGAAATGCTGACACCAGTTTCAGCAGCTTGCCTAAACACCAAGAGCCTGAAGACAAGCCAAAGAGAAGGGATCTGAACTTGTAAAGACCTCTGCCAAAAGAACTACAAATACTTTCTCTGACCCTGTGTTGGAAAGTGGGTTATCAGTAGCTGAAAATATGCTTTTACTACTGGCAATAAGGCCACTAACACCATCAAGTGCTCAGTACAGTTGCGGTTGAAGGCGGCTGGCTTGGCTCTTGCGGGTGAGTCATCAATTTATGGAGCTTTTTTTCAAAGCTCCAACAAACTTCTCCAAACTTCTGGAACTTCTTTGTGAAGCTACTCTTGAGGGTCCAAGGGTCTAAAACACAATCCTAGGGTCTGGAAGCTCCAAGTTGCTCCAAGTTGCTTTTTGAAAGTGTGGGAACACAGTTCCCACAATGCACCTGGACAAAACCTTTAAAAGCCCACTGGACTCATCCTGGCAAGGGACTGATGGTGGTGATGATGCAGGTGAACTATGTTAACCTGTAGCTTGAAGGGAGTCCACTCTTAATTCCTTCAGAAGCAAGGTACATCCACAGAGCTGTAGTTCCCGATAATCAGGCGCAGTCAGTCAGAATGCAGGGCCTGATGGCACAAATCAAGGTTCCAGCACGGCAATCCTTCTTGTTCTCTGAGTTTCAAGTAGCAAATCTGAGAGGTTCTTCACCTCTTACATATTTATTCAGTGTTCTCTGAGGTCAAGCAGGAGAGCTCTTCTGTCCAATGAGGTGCAAGGCAACACCGCATGACCACTTCCTCTAAAGTGTGGCATAATCTACTCCCAGAAACCACTATTCCTCCAAAAATTCCACATGGCTGAAATCTCAGTAGAGCCTGAAGAGCTAACTAAACAAACTCTGAGTATGGCTGATTTCCATAGCTCTCCACAGCTTAACATCTGTGAATTCCTTCCTTAAGCCTCTCACCTGGCTGGGCCAGAGGCGTTGAGGGCAGATGGACCTGGCAATCCCTGCCTGTCCTATTCCTCCTGTGAAGCTTCATGCTTTACCACCCCTCCCACCTGCTCTGGCATTTCTGTGTCGCAGACCCGTCTACACCAAAAAGACTCTCTCTGTGGGAGCACATTATCATTTAATCAACGGAGCCAGGCTAATCCTTTTAACTCTGACCAATCAGGTAAGACTACAGGAAGGCTTAATTTCAGCTTACAGACAAGAAAGTCTTCTAACTTCTTTTCTGTACAATTTAGGATAAATTCAACAATAGCATATTGTTTGATTTATCAATACCAATCGCCTAGGTCCTTGAGTTATATTTTTTATTTAAATCCTAGCAATATTTATTGCAATGTTATCCTATGTGGCTGGGGATCTACAATGGGGAAAACGAAATGCGCAATTTCTCCCACACCAGGGCATATAAAACATCTTTTTATAAGGACCCTGCTAAAAGTTTCATGAACTCCTACACCTGGGACTCCTTTGGGGAGACCTTGGAGGTTCTGAATATGGAGCAATATTGGAGATTATCACTTTTTAAGTGCCCCTACCACCAAAGTCGAGCCTTCCGTGAATTTACCTTTAAAAGCAGTGCTGCAACACAGGGATGCTTTTAAAAAGACCTCAGGCACTTATGCGTGCACTCATGCAAGTGCATAAAGAGCTGCTGGCTTCTAAACTGCCCTGCCCTGTTATCTACTTCGGACTTGTTGAGTACATCATGCCAATTCTAAGTGTACCCAAACTAGTGTACCCTAATGCATGTGGGTTTTTTTCATTTGTGTTTTCAACATAACACTGGCCCTGGCAAGAAAGAGCCCAGTGACAGTCAGAGTCAGTTTCCACCAGTACCAATCAGCAAAAAATGGGGGTGCACAGGTCATACAGGATGTCTTTGCAATACCCTTGAATATAGGAACTGTTAAATATGCATCCTTCAGACCCAGGCAAATCACCAGTCTCCCAACAACATATCTCTAAGGCAAACCACTGTCACCGTCTTGAAATGATGGTAAACCACAAATTGCGAATGGAAAAAGGGCTTTTTCCTATGCATGTAGATTTTGGCATTCGCAATTTAGGTCATCGCAATGTTTTGCGAATACCTAAGTGGCGAATGCATTTAGGGAATCACAATTTGTGATTCCCTAATGCTGATGCATGCTTCCTTTCCTATATGCGAACTGTGCATTTAGGAAACGCTAAATACCATCAACTTCAAGTTGATGGTACTATGTGCATGCTTTGAAAAATGCACAAAAATGCCTTTTTCAAAGTGCCATGTAGAGCACACATGCCCTTGGGAATGTGTGTGCTTTACCTGTGCACACTTACCTTTTTAGTTGGGGTGCTTCAGGGGGGCCTTAGGCCCCCAGGCACACTTGGATTTGCACGATTTGCACGATACCCCAGAGCACTCCCCCACCTCACCTGTTGAGAACTCCCCGCGCTGCCGATTTCAGGCTGCGGCGGGTCGGAGTTCTTGGCGCCAAAATCGGAGCGAGCACAAGCCACGCCCACCGACGCAGGCCACACCCCCTCCCACCCCACTAGAAAATGTGCCCTCCACAAACGCGCAACGGCGCGCGCAGCGGGCGCGACGATTGCGCGCCGAAGGCGCACCTAAGGCAAGCCCGTCTGCGCCCGTCCGCGCCAAGACCGGGCCCAGGGCCATATCCCCTGTCCAAAATGGCCCCGATAAAAGACTATGGAAATACTCCAGCCAGGAACTTCGAGGGCTGAGACCAAACATCACATGTGCTCAAATAGAGCCACACAAAGAAGGTAAGAAATGTCTGTCATGCCCTCTTACATTCGACTTTCTTCCCGTTAAAAACATGGATAAATTCGAGACTCCAAAATATAGAAACTATACTTTGAAAACAGGTTTGATTAATGCTAGGTCATTGGTCAAGCATAATATTCAGACATCCGAACTAATAGATGAACAAAATATTGATATATTATTCATTACCGAAACATGGGCAGACGAGGCATCAGATGCCGATCTGGCATTAGCTATTCCGGAGGGATACTCTTTCTCCAGAGTTGACAGAAAAATAAAACGGGGAGGAGGATTAGCAATCATAGCAAAGGAAGGTCTTAGAATTAAAATCTCAGATAAAGGCAGTACCCCAGACTGCGAAACATTAACCTTTCAAATAAAAATTACAAACAATTACACGTTTAATGGAATACTAATATACAGACCACCTATTGCAAAAAAAACCTTAATCGACTTGCTAAGTCCATTTCTTGAATCTAGTGTGTCATGTCCAGACTATACCATCCTAGGTGATTTCAATCTACATCTAGAGAAAAATTCAGACCCTAAGATAGCAGCATTCATTGATGCAATGGCAAACTTTGACCTGAAACAGAAAGTACACTTAGATACCCCCAACGCCGGACATACACTAGACGGTATTTTCACATCTTGTCAGAGCCTAAATAACATTGACACTCTCCCAATCCCATGGTCAGACCACAAACTAGTAAGATTCACTCTGGAAGTTAAAGAAGACACTGGAAGACCGGTGGGACATATTAAACAAGTAACCTATCGTGACTGGTCTAAAATTGACAACGAGGCATTTATAGAAAAACTCCAAACATCCCATCCCACATTTGACGACAATAGCAATATAGCCTGCAAACAATTCAATGAGTGGATAGATGAGGCAGTCAATCTGACAGTCCCACAAAAAAAGGCTACTCTGAAAAGAAAAACCCCCTCACAACCTTGGTTCTCAGAAGCTCTAAAAACACAAAAACAAACGTGTAGAAGAGCAGAGAAAAAATGGAGAACTAACTACGATACCCAACTCAGACAAGAATACAAAGATACCCTAAACATCTACAAAAAAACTAATAATAGCAGAAAAAAGTAAATACTTCGTCAAGAAGATCAACGAGTCAAAAAATTCCAGCAAAACCCTTTTTGACACTGTCAAAAAACTATCAAAGTTCGAAAACAACAACCCAGAAGCACTGTCATCAGACATCTGCAATATACTAGGAGACTTCTTCGTGAATAAAGTCTCATCAGTATACGACTCCTTCAAAAATCAGAGCACTGAGACAATAGAAAGGGATACATCACAGCCACTGAACTCAATAAGGCAACAAGATCAAACGTCAGCTTTTAGATTTACACCACCTACAGCTGAGCAGATCGAGAAAGAGATCCACACTACCAATTCAGGTAGCCCAATGGACCCTTGTCCACCCAAAATAATGCATGTTTGTTCCATACAACTAAGCCTAGTATTGGAAAAATTATTCTCCAAAATCATCAACACCAATATCTTCCCAGACGACTGGAAAAAGATATCTTTCAGGCCACTGCTAAAAAAAAAACAATCTAGAGTACAAAAATCCCAACAATTATAGACCCATAGCCAGGATCCCTTTCGCCGCAAAAATCTTGGAGAAACTGTTAAATAAACAGCTATCTCAACATCTGACTGACGGAGATTGGCTGGATCACTCTCAGTTCGGTTTCCGGGTAGAACATGGGACGGAGACGGCCCTGATTACAGCAGTGGAGGAACTTAGGCAAATAATGGACAATGGATCGAAGGCCGCCTTGATATTACTCGACTTATCGGCGGCCTTCGACACGGTCAGCCACGAAATCCTTATAACACGGTTAAAGAGAGCAAACATACATGACACAGCATGCGCTCTCACAGCCTCCTACTTAGAGAACAGAACCTTCTCAGTAGAATCAGGAGAAGCGAAATCCTATCTGTTCAACCTACCATGCGGAGTCCCGCAGGGCTCTTCGATGAGCCCCACTCTTTTTAATTTATATGTAGCTCCACTCGCACAGATAATAAGGAACAACGGCTTCACTCCTATATCTTACGCTGACGACACCCAAATTGTGGTGTCAATAAGTAAGGAGGTACATGACACAGCAGAAGAATTCCAACTCTGCATGGCAAAAATCAGTCAATGGATGAGAATGAACTGCCTAAAGTTAAACGGGGACAAGAGTGAGGTCATGATACTAGGAGGAGACACAAACATATGGTCCCCCTTATGGTGGCCTAAAGATATGGGAAGATGCCCAGAATCCTCAGAAAAGGTGAAAAACCTAGGGATCATGTTAGACACCAACCTTTCCTTCGACGCTCAAGCCAGCAAACTAGCTTCATCACTATGGTACATCCTAAAAATGATTAAAAAGATTCTGCCATACTTACCGTATGATTCACGCAAGACAGTGGTGACAGCACTGGCCTTGTCCAGACTGGACTACGGGAACGGCTTATATGCCGGAGCTAGGAAGAAAATCCTACTTAAGCTACAACGCCTGCAGAATGCGGCAGCCAGGCTGATACTAGGAATACCAAAGTTCGAAAAAGTAAGCCACAAACTAAAAAGCCTGCACTGGGTACCAATTGTAAGTAGGATACATTTTAAATCACTATGCTTGGCATACAAAGCACTAAACGGAACTGGATCACAATTTCTAAAATCACATCTGCAACTATATGAGCCAAACAGACTTCTCAGATCCAGCCAAATGAAACTCATCAAGGTCCCTAAATTCAGGAAAGCTAACTGGGGCGGAAGAAGCTTCCTGGTACACGCAGCAAGAATGTGGAACCAACTACCACTAGACATAAAAACCAGTCCATCCCTGAAATCCTTCAGAAAGGAAGTTAAAACATGGCTCTTCTCCACACAGCTCTAGTCAACATCTTCAGACCCAGTGGTACATCTCAGCGCCAAGACGCCCTCGGGCAATCGCGCGCTATACAAATAGACAAATCAAATCAAATTGGATTTGCAATTACCAATTTGGTCATCACAGTTAGCGAATGCAATACGGAATGAATGGAGTCACATTACCTAATAGCAATTCGCAATTTCCAAATCGTTATTAGGTAATGTTAAGGAATCACAAAGTGTTTTGCGATTCCTACATGCATAGCATTTTGCGATTCCCAAATAGCGAATCGGTAAAATTTGCTATTTGGGAATAGCAAAATGAAGGTTTGTTGCATGTGCCTCTTAATTATTTAAATTGACCACAGGGCTGAGCTTTTTGTTTTTCTTTTGTACAAGAAAAATATTGCTGACAAATCCTTCTGGATGTCAGGAACAATACTCTATTTCCTCCTTAAAAAGAAGATCCTCAGCCACTGCTGATATCAGAAACTCCCCTTCCTGAGAAAAAACATGCCAAACCCTATATCTGAGATCCTCTCATAATCTGGAGAATCCATGGTTCTGTGGAGATATTCTCCCACTCTTTTTGAAAAATTGCTAATCGTCCCCCAACTTTTGCCACAGGGAGAGAGGATACTCTCACCTTGCATTCCCTTTAACCTTGTAGGGCTACCAGAAAAGCAGAGTCCAGAACACTGGCCTGGTGTATTTGAATGGGTGGTTGAAGTAGTATCATTTGAAGGGGAGCTGTCCGACATCGACCCAGAACCGGAATCCACCCACCCAAAACTTTCATTAGTAATGAGTGTGCCTTGTCAAGGGAGGAAAATCCTAGGATGTAACATCCTATTTCTTTAACAAGATCATCCCCAGCAAAGCCCTATGAGTATTCAAAGAAGAGTCTGAGATGGCCGGGTCCCGGAGCATAGGGTCAATTTGTACAAACAAACCTTTTCTCCCCTCAAATGAGAGCCTAGTGTTTTCATTCCTCAGGAAACACAATGCCCTCTGTGCCTATCTAGACTGTTAGTAAACTGGAGGATATGAGGGGTATCTTCCTCCTTGCAGCTCCATAAAAACCTGAAAAGAAAAGAAAGATAGACACTTCAATCATGAATGAAGAAAGAGGACAAGGAAAGGAATGTGCAAGGTTCACAAGAAATAGACTTCCTATGCATGAGCTTATTTTTACCAGGCCCCACCACTCAGAGGACGGGTACCAGGTGAATCCAGCAATGAAGTGGAACACCCTGCTTGCCCACAGGAGAGGACTACCTGAGATACTAAAGAAGACAAGGAGCTTTGCTGCAGTGGAACCACAGACCTGGCCCTAGAGGCGACTCCAATTCCACCAAGCAACCAAGACGTGTTGGCAGGTCAGGAGGTTCCACCTACCCGAGTCCATTTACCCCCACAACACACAGGACGGTTGTGGCTTCCCAGTTGGGTTTCTCCCTGGTAGGGCCCTGTGATACCCTGATCATTTACTTCTTTTTACCTTTTTGTTCCCCATATTTTTTCTTGTTCTAGTGTTATGGGTGTGGAAGTGGAGGCTAAAAGGGGTCCCTGTGTCATGAAAATCCTAATTGTTTTTTTTATATGGTTCAGTGAGTCGAGAGCTAATTTCTATTACACCATAAGCTACAGAACCCAAAGTGCCTTGCAACTGTCTGTAAATGTTAGTACGAAAACGAATGCAGTGTTAATTTTACCAAGACGTAACTTTTAAGCTAACCATTGTGTTCCTCATCACAATCCGGGCTCTGAGTTGGCTAGAATATGCTCGTCCGTCACAGGTTGGATGGACGTGGGAGGGTTTTGAAGAGGTCTTGAATAACCTACAATCCTAATCTGAGGGAAAAAGGGGAAACCTAAAGGGATGAGAAACCTAAGTTAAAGGATATGTCTAAAGTCAAATGGAGAGTGACAATCCGAAAGGAGCTATTGAAAACCACTCTAAGAAAAAAAAGATCTGACTAGAAATAACAGAAATGCAATCAAAATACGGAATTCAAGAGTTTAGATTAACTTTTTTTATTATTTTTAGTTTTACTAATATGTACTGTTTTCTCTCTCTGATGGTTTGGTCCAAAAGAAGGGATCTCTGGCTGTCAGCTCGTCTTTAACCTGGAAAAGAAAGAGAGAAAGTTTCAAAGTTCTGGACCGAACTAACGAAAATCTAAGTCATGTTGTTAAGAAACCTGAAACAAACTACTTCAACCTTTTCTTCTACAAGTTGTTTTTGAAACTTAACTGAATAAATCTGTCTGTCCACACCCTCTAAGCCCCGGATGGACCTTCACTTTCTGCTTGCCCATCTTCCATGCACAGTGTTCTCATAAATGACGTCATCAGATATCATGAGTTTTGTTATGAATGCTATGCTCGAACATGCTATAAATGATGTAATATGAAAGGGTATAAGCAGGGCATGGGAAAGGTGCAAGTTATAGTTAATGTAGTGTGGCCACCGAGTTGACAACACTGTACAGTGGTGCACAAGTTATAGTACGTTTTGGGTGGGGCAAATTGTAACCTTAATTTATAGCTATAATTTTAAATTATAGCTATGAATTCCTAACCATAACTATCCTCAACCTTTGTTTTTTTTGTTGAATTTCATTTTTTTTATATAGAAATGTTTGAAATCATATACTTTTGTTCAATATGGAATTAATTCTTTTATTTTTGTTAGTACTTGGGTACTTTCATGCAAGTTCAAAGTTCATTGTGAGGAGTTGTGAACGTACAAATTAGGTACTGTCAATTGCAGACCACAAAAACAGTCAGCCGTGAAGACAGTTTGTTTCAAGTTTGAACCTGGGTAGACGTGAAGCAAGAAGCTTCATACCACAACTCTGCCGGATGAAACTAGCATACAGATATTTATACATAACTTTCTATTGTGGTGCATGGTGCAGGTGAAATCGTCAGTTCATGCAAACAGTTAACAGATAACAGTTTCCGTGGTTGACGCCGACGCCCAAAAGCTAGAAAAGAAAAACATGCACTTTCAGTAACCTTTGTACTTGTGTTCAGGACACCTATAATGATTGTTCCTATCTTATGAGCAGATCTACTCTCATTTCACAGAATCAACCAGCAAAAAACCTATATTCAAGCAAAAGGAAACAAATAAACATTATGAAATGGCGACGAAGATACTAAATGGAAGAACAACTGTTCAACCTAATTATGCAGCACACATATACTCTCCCAGAGTATTGTGGCAATGAGTGGAGTGGCGTAGAGTGTTGTAGAGTGGAGTGTCGTAGAGTGGAGTGTCAATGAGTAGAGTGTCATACACTGTTGTAGAGTAGCGAGGAGTAGCATAGAGAGGAACACAGTGTTGTAGAGTGGAGTGGTGTGGAATGGAGTACAGTGTCATTGAGTGTGATTAAGTGAAGTTGCATAGAGTGTGGGAAAGTGGAGTGGCACAGAGTGTCGTATAGTGGAGTGGCATGGAGTGGCATAGAGTGGAGAGGTACCTAGTGGAATAGAGTGTTGTAGAGTGGAGCGGCATAGAGCGGAGTTGAGTGTCGTAGAGTGGAGTGGAGTGCTGTAGAGGGGAGTGTTAGAGAGTAGAGTGCCATACACTGTTATAAAGTAGAGTGGAGTGGTATAGAGTGGAATAGTGTTGTAGAGTGGAGTGGTGTTGAATAGAGTACAGCGTTGTTGAGTGTGGTAGAGTGGAGTTCAGGGACGGCTTGTCCTCAAGTGCAAATGGGCAGAGCCCTGCCACCTGCGAGGACCTACACACCCCAGATACTCAGAGTGAAATAAGACAACTGCGCCGTAATGGCACTGTACATGAAAACACATCACTTTGAACATGATCGTGTTTTTATGCATTCTAATGGTGTGTGTAGCAGCCTCTCTAGCACATTGCAGGAATAGGAGGAGGGAGTGGGTGGGGCTGAGGCATTCATCTTCAAATTGCCGTGTATGTTTATTATAATCTGGAGATGCATGCCTGGATTGCGCATGTGTGAGGGTGCAATTCAGGGATGTCCACCCGCAAGTTGGACTATGCATGTCTTAATCAGCACAGTACACCTGTTAAAATGAGGGGTGTTAGGGTGCAAATCAGTGCATCTCGGCATCCAATTGGAAGACAGACATGACAGCAGGGGCTAGATTCTCATCCCTGTCCCAACTTCTGATAGACGATATAAAATAAGGGGCCTTCTGCCTCCTCACACGACCCTCATGTCTTCTTCCAAGGCCTATTAATCACCTTTAGAAACTGCATAAGTTTAATTGTGTCTGACCAGACACAGAGGACGAGAGTTGCCCGCAGCTCCAAACAAAGAGAAACAATTAAACTTAAGCAGTTTCTAAAGGCGATTAATAGGCCTTGGAAGAAGACGCGAGGGTTGTGTGAGGAGGCGGAAGGCCCCTTGATTTCACCCTCCCCCTTTTGAATACGATTTCCCCATGGAGCCCCGTGCGCCAGACTCCGGAGGAATGGTATACAAGATTAATCCTTTTTGAAGTGACCAGAGGACATCTGAGTCAAAATCATTAGCAGCGCACGAGTAGGACTACTGTGCCACCATATATGACAGGGTGGAAGCCCTACAAAGGCTACACACAGACCATCTACTTAGTCCCGAGGAAGACCCCAACAAGACGGTAATACTATCTCACATATTTCAGGGGTCGAAACGTCGACGCTTTATTGCCAAGTGTTGATGATCGCCTAGGATAACAAAGAAATAATTTGATTAATCGCTCACTGGGATGATATTTCTATTTTTCAAAATCTTTGCACTGTGTTTAGATATAATTTTTCTTTGTAGTATATGTCCATGTATTTTGTGTAAAGTGTTGTGATATGTAAATAATTAAATGTGTATGTTCACTGAAGTTCAGGAGTCTTAAATGTTAGTACAGAAGAATCGTTCTGTGTGTATGTAAATATATGTATCTACTTAGGTTTAAACTCACGTTTCCAAAATACTGATAGAAAAAAGTATATCATGAAAAATAATACAAGAGTGTTGCGGTTCTTGGTTTGGACATAAGGTGTAATTCACTCTTTCATTCGTTGGTTGTTCTCCTCCAGTTGGAGAGACATAAATGTATAAAGATATTTTTGATTTCTAACTTCTGATAGGGCAGAAATTCCGGGTCCAATTAGAAGCTGGGAGAAGACTTGGGGTGGCCCTTCTTGTCTTGGTCCCGCATCTGTTGTTCTCTTCTGGCTTTCTATTTGCTGGATGAAGGGTGGGGTTCCAGCATTTAAGTTTGCCATGGGGTTAGAGTGAAGGCCTTTCTGGCTGAAGAAATACAAAATAATGTAAGTGGCAAACAAAAATCCTATATTGGTGGGTACGTGCATTGCTGTGTTATTGTGTGAACATTTCTGTGTGCCTGTGGTTATCCCATGATATGTAGTTAGAATTGTAGTGATGTGCAGGTACCATCTAGGGCTAACACAACAGACATGAGCAGCAAGTTCAAGTACAAAGAAGACTGCACGTTTATTATTATTATTTTTTTTTAAAGAAAAGAAGAGAGTTTCAATTCAAATCCAAAATGAAGGAGAAAAAAACAAGGAGATTCTTTTTACCTATGTGAATTCACTGTGTGACACTAAGGTGTGAGTTTAGAATTCACGTAGGGAGAGTTTTAATGTGTCTCTAAAACTCCGCGTTCAAGGAGATTTGAGGTGTCTGCATTATGTCCCACCAGTGCCAGGCAGATGGTTCTCATGATTAGGGTCCTGAAGTGTGCCCCAGTGTGCACAGGTGAGTGTGACTGCCCCATTTATACATTTAAAACTGCTGTGTTTTCAGGACAGCATATGTGCTTCAGCATCAGCCCTCTAGAATGCTCTCCTCAGTATTTTATTGGCACTTATTTCCAAAGTGCAATACTGTTTCCCTGTTACACATAGCGGTGATCTGCTCATAGCAGTTTGAAGACGCATAACAAGGTAAAGTGAATGAATGTGCTATCTTTGACCCTTGACCCTGTTCTCAGGCAGGTCGCTTCCCACACCGTGCAGCTCCACCTGTCTGAGCCGTGTCTCCCGCCCCACTGCTGACGCGAGTTCGCGCCGCCAGGACTCTCCCTGGACATCTCCTCTGCCATCCTTAATTATCTCACTGCCATTCTCATCTCTTCAGCTGTTCTCTGCCATTCTCTTTATTTATTTCTCTGCCATTCTCATCTGTTCTACTGTTCTCTGCTGTCCTCTTTATTTATTTCTCTGCCTTTTTCTACTGTTTTGCTGTCCTTCTTCCGAGTTCATTGCCCTTGTTCCTTAGCTCATTCCTGCCCTCTTTTCTTCCAGCCGCCGCGTCCCCTGCCCCTCTCACTCGCCCGTTCACCCACGCACTCACCTTCCAGCTACTCCTTCCTCCCATCTCCCCTTTTTAATGGCGTTCGCTGTGCATCCGTCCGCTCCTGGACTGCGATCAACGCTAGACCCCCTGGCCCCTGTGAGAGCTACAACACCCAACAATGCTACGACACCAACCTCCTCCATGCCCTCAACCCCGGCTGACCAACCACCTGCTTCCAGGCCACCCCGAAGCTCACCCACGGACATTTCACCTGCCGAAACTGCAGCTTCACCATCCTGCAAAGTCCTGCACATCTGGCCCCTCCCACCAGGGCAGGACACAAACACCTCATATGCATATTACTCAACACCCGCTCAGTCCACAAACACGCTGTCGAACTCTGGGACCTTCTCAACTCATCCTCACCAGACGTCGCCTTCCTGACGGAGACTTGGCTGACTACAAGATCAACCGGAGGGACCGCACCAGCACACCGGGAGGAGGAATCATCATCGCCCACAAGAATACCCTCAGAATTTCGACAAGCACCGAAGACACCCTCATCACAGCCGAACACCTGCACTTGCAGATCCACAGCGATCCCAACACCACCCTCAGAGGAACCCTCGTCTACAGACCCCCCCGTACCCCAGCCACAGTTCAGGAAATCCATCACCGACACCGTCAGCTTGCACGCTTTGGGGTTCCACAGACTACATCCTCCTCAGAGACCTGAACTTCTACCTCAAGAATGCCAACGTTGGAAAGGACTTCAGCTCCCCCCTAGCTGTCACGTCCCCCAGTGTTGAGATCCCTATATTGTCCCATCTCTGAAACCCCTTTAATTTATGCAGTTCCGTCAGCCAGCCACAGTGCCAGAGCGGTGTCTGGCAAGTAGGCTTGTTCTCCCATCCGGTGCCCTTAGTGGCTCTGCTCCATATCACCAGGGTAAGCCTAGTGGCCGGAAGCAATCGTGCCCTCCCCTTACCTCCATATAGGAAGTAAATACAGGACAGAGGAGCCATAACTCTCCGTTCTAGGGCGTATGTGGGGTGGTCGGCCGGAGCATGTACCCAGTCATTTATGGGAGCTAGGTGTTCCACCCAGTAGTAGGCCTGGAGATTCGGGAGAGAAATCCCTCCGCTATATTGATGACGTTGGAGAGTGGTCAATGCAATTCTTGGGTGTTTCCCTAGCCACAGGAAAGTTCTCAGCTCCACATTTATTCTCTTAAACACCGTCCGTGGCAGAGGGTAGTACTCGTTTTGGAGTGTACAGGAATCTTGGTAACGTTATCATTTTAAACATGGCCGCTCGCCCTAGTATGGTAAGAGGGACCTGCCGCCACCGATTTGCATCACCTATGAAATTATGCACTATCCTGTCAACGTTCTGTTCGTAGGACCTGCCGCTATCCATATTCACATACACTCCAAGGTACTTAAACCCTTCGATCGTTGTCTGCAGCCATCCAGGTAGTGCCGTCCACTGCCCCAGTCCCCTAGGGTCATAGAGGACTGACTTGTGCCAGTTTATCTTGTACCCCGCGTGGGCCCCTTAGCGTTCCAGTTCTGTAAAGAGCTTCGGGATTGTAGATTCTGGTTGTGTAATGTAGAGGAGGACATCATCTGCTTATAGCGATATCTTCTCCTCTGCGGAGTCTGTCTGCCCCAGTCTGAACCCTTTAATGCACTCATTTTGGCGAATCGCGCTCGCTAGCACCTCTATTGTGAGCGCAAAAAGGAGGGGGGACAATGGGCACCCCTGTCTAGGCCCTTGTCCGACCGGGAAATCCTGGGATATGATCCCGTTAACCCTAACTTTAGCCCTAGGCTCAGTGTATAGCAAGTGTACCCATTTCTGGAATTTGGGGCCGAAGCGAACCGTTCCAGGACCCCCCTGAGAAAGGGCCAATGGACCGCGTCAAAGGCCTTCCCGGCATCTAAAGACAGGAGCCAGTGTGGTTCATCTCTCCCACTCACCTCCTGGAGCCAGTTTTGGGTGTGTCTTAGGTTTAATCTAGTGGCCCTGTCGGGGAGGAAGCCCGTCTGGTCCTGATGGATCAGTTCGGATATCACCGTCCGTAGACGAAGTGCTAGGATAGTCGCCAACAATTTCACCTCAATATTCAGGAGAGAGATGGGGCGGTATGATGCACAGTCGTCCACTGGTTTCCCCTCCTTCTGCACCGGAATTATTATTGCCATGCGGAGATCTGGCGGGAGCCTCCCCTCTTGCACCACTGCCTCAAAGAGGCCTAGATGATGGCGCGCCAATAAGTCGGCTGTTCGTTTGAAGAATTCTGCCGGGAACCCATTCGGGCCCGGCGATTTCCCGGCCCTCAACTTAATCAAGGCCACCTTAATTTCGTCTAGTGTAATGTCAGCCTCCAAATCCTGTTGAGCGTTGGCAGTTAGGGCTGGTAGTTCAATAGGTGCCATGTATGTTAATGTATCCTCCTGTGACCCTAGGTCTCTAGCTGTGTAAAACGATTTATAATGGGCAGCAAATGCCTCTGCGATTTGAATGTCCGACCTTACCAGTGTCCCCTGGGAGTCCTTAACTTGCTCCACCCACCTGGCGTCGCGTTCCTTCCTGCTAAGCCATGCCAGTAACTTCCCAGATTTGTCTCCCACATCATAAAGGCGGTGGAGTGTCGCCAATGCCTGAGTTTTAGCTTCTCCTGTAACTAGCTCTCGGTATTGGTGCTGTACATCTGTCAGCCTCCTGAGGGTCCCTGTCTCCCGTGTAGCCTGATGTTCCCTCTCTAATTCTAATATTCTAGCCTCCCGTGACTCAATATCATTTTGCAGCTTCTGCCGCTCCTCGGCTAATCTATTTTGTGCCCTGTCCCTAAGGACCGCCTTAAAGGCCTCCCAGAAGATAGCTTTGGACTCCACTGAGCCCACGTTTTCCGCTATGTATACATTTTTACGTCTGCCCGGATACCTTTCAATACTGTTGCATTTTGGAGGTCCCAGGCCGTCAGCCTCCAGGTTCCCCTTCTCATGCTCCTCCCTCCCCCCACCCGAGCTAGGAGCGGGGAATGATCTGATATCCCTCCCGCCTTGTAGTCAGCCACATCCCCTGTCGTCAAGTCGTGTCTGGCTAGGAAAATGTAGTCCAGTCTTGAGTATACCCTATGGGCTCCATCTCCACACATCCGTTAGCCCCATGGAGGTAATTGTCTTGGAGAGCGAGGTCTGGGCCCGGTCTCCCGTTCCAACTCCTCTCCTGTCCAATGTTGGTTCCATCACGTCATTAAAATCTCCCCCAAGGACTTGTGTGGTGTCTGCTGTGTCAAGTAGTATGGCCACAACCCCCCGGAGTGTAGCTGCTTGTAATTTTGGGGGGGCGTAAGCAGAGATTATCGTATACTCCCGCCTTTTTCACATCCCCCTCACCCCAAAGTAAGTCCCTTGGGGATCCGTCCATATCTGAGCTATTCGAAACGGCGGATTCTTCTTTATTATTATGGCCACCCCCCTAGAGCCTGTGGTAAAACCCGCATGTGCAAGGACTCTGTATTGACCTCTGGCCAGGAAGGCACACTGGGTACACTTAAGGTGTGTTTCTTGCAACAGGATTATGTCCGGGCCTAACCGTTTTATATAGGCAGTCACTAGCCCTCTCTTAATTTTGCTACCAAGCCCATTCACATTCCAAGATAGTATACTGTAACCCCCTGCTCCTGTACCCCTCTCATCTGGTCACCTGTCATCTTGTCCTGATTCTTGTGTTGTGTTGTGTGAGCCTGCTGTGGAAACTGTGTCTAGAACTCCGGAGTGTTTGACCTCTTTGATATGATCCTCCCCTCCCCCCCCAACCCCCCTCCCCCATTCCCACCCCCCCTGGATAACGCCGTTCCTCAGAACCTCACTTCTCACGGAACCCCAACGCCCCCCCGCTCCCCCCACCCTACCTCCCTCCCCCTTCAGTCCCATTCGCTACCCACGCTGGAAAAGGACCTAATGGCAGGAGAAGGTCTGTCGCCCCCCCCAAGTACCTCCCCTCTACAAACCTACCCCAAACAATGTGGCTAACAAAAACTGAAAAAGAACTGTTCTTACAATATGCACATGCTTAGTCTGTAGATTAGAAAGGAGGAAGAAATACTGTATAAATAGAAACTTATGGGGTGTGAAAAAATCACTTGCGTGCTTCCAGTCCCTGAGCCGATATCTCGTCCATCCAGAGTGTCTCTTGAGCAGGCATTGGGGGCCCGAGCCGCTCCCTGTGCTGGTGTCCCCTCGTTTGTCGTGTCATGTTCCATTTCCTTGATCGCTGCTACCAGAGGATGTAGTGACTGTTCCTCCACCCGGTCACTGTCAGACGTATTTCCTCCTGTGTCATCTCCACCTTCAGCATGCTCCTGTCCCGCCAGGCAGCGAAACCTCGAACCTGCAGTTCCACTGCCCAGGGGGGTACCGGGGTCCTGCTGTCTTCTGTTAGACGAGTTCTGCGTGGGATAGGGCGTCGACTTCACTCTCCTGCTCCCCCATACTCTGCGTTGCCTCTGTGCCTTCGCCGTCTCCCATTGATTCTCGGTTGTGCAGCCCATCTCTGCAGCGCCCCCCTCCCTTTCCTCTCGTCTGCGCACGGGTGGGCGTTCTTCCAGCCATTGCCATGCTTCTCCGGGGTTTGCGAAGAAGTATGTTTTTTCTTTATAGATAACTTTAAGCTTGGCTGGAAAGAGCAGCATATATTGAATCTTTAAGTCTCGTAATTTCGCTTTCACAGTATCGAAGGAGCGTCTCATCTTCTGTACCTCCTGGCTATAGTCAGGGAAGATCATTATCAGTGAATTCTCCACACGGATCTCCCCCAGCTTCCTCGCTACTCGTAGTATCAAGTCTCGGTCAGCAAAGTTCAGGAACCTCGCGATGACCGGTCTAGGCCATGCCCCCACCGGCGGTTTTGCGAGGAGTGCCCGGTGCGCTCGTTCTATGACAAAACAGTTGGAGGATGCCGCCTTCGGCATCGTCTTCATTATCCATGCGCGCAGGAACTCCACCATGCTGGATCCCTCAATTCCTTCCCTAAAGCCAACGAAGCGCAGGTTATTGCGTCGCGCCCTGTTTTCTGCGTCGTGCACCTTCCACTGCAATTGCGTGTGAGATTCTCTAAGTTCTTTCACGTCCTTTTGGAGAGAGTGTATAATATCTTCAGCTTCACTCAATCTCGTTTCCGCTGTGGTCACTCTCTCTGTGAGATTTCGGAAATCCTGGCGCAGCAGCCTGACTTCCCTCCCTACCTCCCCTATCTTGACTTCTAGGGCCGCTCGTGAGGCTTGAATGGCTTCCCTGGACGCTTGAATGGCCCCCATCAGGAGGGCCGTATCTGAACGTGATCCGGCTCCCTCCGAGTCTGTGACCTGTGGCGCTGTCGCAAATCGTTCTATTGTGCCCTGGCGGGGGCCTTGGGGACCACGTCTTTTTTACCCATAGTGTTCTAGTCAAATGTGATCCAAGGCAGGCCGCTCAGGCGGTGTTCCGTCGTCCGTCGCCCTTTGGTGGACCCTGCTCTCCCTTCGTCTTCTAAGCGACGTGATCAGTCTGGACCAACTTTCTAGGCTGGCACTGCTGCCTTCGTGTATCTCGGGACCTTAGTAGCCACAGTCCCTGCGTCTCGCTTTAGTCCATATGCCTCCTATACTCCGGATGAAGTACTAATCCGTGGTTGCGGCAGGGAATGGTAGTCTCAGGGCCAGAGTCCCAGGAGCTAGGGTGTGCGCTCAACACCTGCGCTTCAAACTCCCCATGAAGGATCTACCGTATCCCCGTTACCTCCGACTGCGTTCCTCCCAGTGTCACTGCCCCTTCGTCCGCCCTCACTGTGTAGGCCTCCAGGCCCGCTGCTCAGCTGCCTCCTGCACCAAAGCTCTGATTTCGCCGGATGAGCGGGGGTGGGGGGGTTGATAGAGCCAGGCGTCCGTTCCCCGTGGTGACTGTCCAGCCCCTCGTCGCCTTTCCCCCGATGTATTACCTCCCAGGCTACCTGCAGTATTCAGACCTCCAGGGTCCGCTTTCCTCTGTGCCCCAGTGTCGATGGGGGAGGTGTGCAGGCCCTCCGATGTCCTCGTGGGGTCCCCCTGCCTGGCCCCCAAGCCGTGCTGGACACCGCGTGTCCTTTTCTCCCATGCCCCTAAACTTGGTATGAGCCGGGTGCCTCCTGTGCCAAAGCGCTGATGTCGCCGTTTGAGAGGGGGGGGGTCCGTTCCCCCCGGTGACTGTCCGGCCCCTCGTCACCTTTCTCCCGATGTAGTACCTCCCAGGCTACCTACAGTATTCAGGCCTCCAGGGTCCGCTCTCCTCTGTGCCTCAGCGTCGATGGGGGAGGGCTGCAGGCCCTCCGATGTCCTCACGGGGTCCCCGTGCCTGGCCCCCAAGCGATGTTTGACACCGCGTGTCCTTCTCTCCCGTACCCCTAAACTGGGAGTGGGCCGGGTGCTGACCTACTGTCTCCCGGGGTGCCCTTGCGTGCCTCTCGCCATTCGCGCCTCCTCTCTCTGCAGTCCCGGTCCCACCACATGTCCGGGTCGTTGCTGCGGCGCCCTCTGGTGGATCAAAGGTCCCTATCAGCCTCCCGCTGCGTAGCCTCGCCGTTCACATCCTCCCGTCGCATCAACCAGGCCGTCGGTCCTCCACTCGCTGCTCCGTCCTAGGGGATCAGGGCGCCGCCATCTTGTGGCCGTCTCCCTCTGGGTTCGCCGTTCCGAAGTAAATTACGACACCTTGCTGAGCGCCCTCTTGAGCTCCGCGACCTCCCCTCGCACTGCTAGACTCTCCGGTGAATGATAGGGGGAATTACTCGACTTCTGGATGTAGTTAAATACGACGGATCAAGTCGGCTCGCCGGAGCTGGGGCGGATTGCGACTTACTCGGCCATGCTGCCACGCCCCTATATGCAAATTAGTCTTGACCCTATGCCTCATGGGAACAGTCCAGCCCGAACTGCCAAGCCAGGTCTTCCCTGGTCAGAAACAAGCTTCCGAGGACCGGTTTCGGGGTAACACCCTTCATCAGCCAGACGAACTTGAACTCAGTGGCAAAATGAGCAAGGAACTCACGTCTGAGCATACCCTGCCAACTTAGGGTGAACAAAGCAAACACAAGGAGATGAATGTACACTTGACTTTATCCCTGAGGCCTTCCAGTTTATAGGGTTGACCCAGTCCTGCTATAGGCGCCCAAACGGCACATCGCTGTTGCCGGAGGAAAGCACTTAAAGAAAAATATCTGGACTGGCAGCTCATGGCAGATCGCAGAAGGGGACAGCGCCATAATACTCCCTTCTCAGCTCCACATTTATTCTCTTAAACACCGTCCATGGCAGAGGGTAGTACTCGTTTTGGAGTGTGTACAGGAATCTTGGTAACGTTATCATTTTAAACATGGCCGCTCGCCCTAGTATGGTAAGAGGGACCTGCCGCCACCGATTTGCATCACCTATGAAATTATGCACTATCCTGTCAACGTTCTGTTCATAGGACCTGCCGCTATCCATAGTCACATACACTCCAAGGTACTTAAACCCTTCGATCGTTGTCTGCAGCCGTCCAGGTAGTGCCGTCCACTGCCCCAGTCCCCTAGGGTCATAGAGGACTGACTTGTGCCAGTTTATCTTGTACCCCGCGTGGGCCCCTTAGCGTTCCAGTTCTGTAAAGAGCTTCGGGATCGTAGATTCTGGTTGTGTAATGTAGAGGAGGACATCATCTGCTTATAGCGATATCTTCTCCTCTGCGGAGCCTGTCTGCCACAGTCTGAACCCTTTAATGCACTCATTTTGGCGAATCGCGCTCGCTAGCACCTCTATTGTGAGCGCAAAAAGGAGGGGGGACAACGGGCACCCCTGTCTAGGCCCTTGTCCGACCGGGAAATCCTGGGATATGATCCCGTTAACCCTAACTTTAGCCCTAGGCTCAGTGTATCGCAAGTGTACCCATTTCTGGAATTTGGGGCCGAAGCCGAACCGTTCCAGGACCCCCCTGAGAAAGGGCCAATGGACCGCGTCAAAGGCCTTCCCGGCATCTAAAGACAGGAGCCAGTGTGGTTCATCTCTCCCACTCACCTCCTGGAGCCAGTTTTGGGTGTGTCTTAGGTTTAATCTAGTAGCCCTGTCGGGGAGGAAGCCCGTCTGGTCCTGATGGATCAGTTCGGATATCACCGTCCGTAGACGAAGTGCTAGGATAGTCGCCAACAATTTCACCTCAATATTCAGGAGAGAGATGGGGGCGGTATGATTCACAGTCGTCCACTGGTTTCCCCTCCTTCTGCACCGGAATTATTATTGCCATGCGGAGATCTGGCGGGAGCCTCCCCTCTTGTACCACTGCCTCAAAGAGGCCTAGATGATGGCGCGCCAATAAGTCGGCTGTTCGTTTGAAGAATTCTGCCGGGAACCCATTCGGGCCCGGCGATTTCCCGGCCCTCAACTTAATCAAGGCCACCTTAATTTCGTCTAGTGTAATGTCAGCCTCCAAATCCCGTTGAGCGTTGGCAGTTAGGGCTGGTAGTTCAATAGGTGCCATGTATGTTAATGTATCCTCCTGTGACCCTAGGTCTCTAGCTGTGTAAAACGATTTATAATGGGCAGCAAATGCCTCTGCGATTTGAATGTCCGACCTTACCAGTGTCCCCTGGGAGTCCTTAACTTGCTCCACCCACCTGGCGTCGCGTTCCTTCCTGCTAAGCCATGCCAGTAACTTCCCAGATTTGTCTCCCACATCATAAAGGCGGTGGAGTGTCGCCAATGCCTGAGTTTTAGCTTCTCCTGTAACTAGCTCTCGGTATTGGTGCTGTACATCTGTCAGCCTCCTGAGGGTCCCTGTCTCCCGTGTAGCCTGATGTTCCCTCTCTAATTCTAATATTCTAGCCTGCCGTGACTCAATATCATTTTGCAGCTTCTGCCGCTCCTCGGCTAATCTATTTTGTGCCCTGTCCCTAAGGACCGCCTTAAAGGCCTCCCAGAAGATAGCTTTGGACTCCACTGAGCCCTCGTTTTCCGCTATGTATACATTTTTACGTCTGCCCGGATACCTTTCAATACTGTTGCATTTTGGAGGTCCCAGGCCGTCAGCCTCCAGGTTCCCCTTCTCATGCTCCTCCCCCCCCACCCGAGCTAGGAGCGGGGAATGATCTGATATCCCTCCCGCCTTGTAGTCAGCCACATCCCCTGTCGTCAAGTCGTGTCTGGCTAGGAAAATGTAGTCCAGTCTTGAGTATACCCTATGGGCGCCATCTCCACACATCCGTTAGCCCCATGGAGGTAATTGTCTTGGAGAGCGAGGTCTGGGCCCGGTCTCCCGTTCCAACTCCTCTCCTGTCCAATGTTGGTTCCATCACGTCATTAAAATCTCCCCCAAGGACTTGTGTGGTGTCTGCTGTGTCAAGTAGTATGGCCACAACCCCCCGGAGTGTAGCTGCTTGTAATTTTGGGGGGGCGTAAGCAGAGATTATCGTATACTCCCGCCTTTTTCACATCCCCCTCACCCAAAGTAAGTCCCTTGGGGATCCGTCCATATCTGAGCTATTCGAAACGGCGGATTCTTCTTTATTATTATGGCCACCCCCCTAGAGCCTGTGGTAAAACCCGCATGTGCAAGGACTCTGTATTGACCTCTGGCCAGGAAGGCACACTGGGTACACTTAAGGTGTGTTTCTTGCAACAGGATTATGTCCGGGCCTAACCGTTTTATATAGGCAGTCACTAGCCCTCTCTTAATTTTGCTACCAAGCCCATTCACATTCCAAGATAGTATACTGTACCCCCCTGCTCCTGTACCCCTCTCATCTGGTCACCTGTCATCTTGTCCTGATTCTTGTGTTGTGTTGTGTGAGCCTGCTGTGGAAACTGTGTCTAGAACTCCGGAGTGTTTGACCTCTTTGATATGATCCTCCCCTCCCCCCCCCAACCCCCTCCCCCATTCCTCCCCCCCCCCTGGATAACGCAGTTCCTCAGAACCTCACTTCTCACGGAACCCCAACGCCCCCCCCGCTCCCCCCACCCTACCTCCCTCCCCCTTCAGTCCCATTCGCTACCCACGCTGGAAAAGGACCTAATGGCAGGAGAAGGTCTGTCGCCCCCCCCAAGTACCTCCCCTCTACAAACCTACCCCAAACAATGTGGCTAACAAAAACTGAAAAAGAACTGTTCTTACAATATGCACATGCTTAGTCTGTAGATTAGAAAGGAGGAAGAAATACTGTATAAATAGAAACTTATGGGGTGTGAAAAAATCACTTGCGCGCTTCCAGTCCCTGAGCCGATATCTCGTCCATCCAGAGTGTCTCTTGAGCAGGCATTGGGGGCCCGAGCCGCTCCCTGTGCTGGTGTCCCCTCGTTTGTCGTGTCATGTTCCATTTCCTTGATCGCTGCTACCAGAGGATGTAGTGACTGTTCCTCCAACCCGTCACTGTCAGACATATTTCCTCCTGTGTCATCTCCACCTTCAGCATGCTCCTGTCCCGCCAGGCAGCGAAACCTCGAACCTGCAGTTCCACTGCCCAGGGGGGTACCGGGGTCCTGCTGTCTTCTGTTAGACGAGTTCTGCGTGGGATAGGACGTCGACTTCACTCTCCTGCTCCCTCATACTCTGCGTTGCCTCTGTGCCTTCGCCGTCTCCCATTGATTCTCGGTTGTGCAGCCCATCTCTGCAGCGCCCCCCTCCCTTTCCTCTCGTCTGCGCACGGGTGGGCGTTCTTCCAGCCATTGCCAGGCTTCTCCGGGGTTTGCGAAGAAGTATGTTTTTTCTTTATAGATAACTTTAAGCTTGGCTGGAAAGAGCAGCATATATTGAATCTTTAAGTCTCGTAATTTCGATTTCACAGTATCGAAGGAGCGTCTCATCTTCTGTACCTCCTGGCTATAGTCAGGGAAGATCATTATCAGTGAATTCTCCACACGGATCTCCCCCAGCTTCCTCGCTACTCGTAATATCAAGTCTCGGTCAGCAAAGTTCAGGAACCTCGCGATGACCGGTCTAGGCCATGCCCCCACCGGCGGTTTTGCGAGGAGTGCCCGGTGCGCTCGTTCTATGACAAAACAGTTGGAGAATGCCGCCTTTGGCATCGTCTTCATTATCCATGCATGCAGGAACTCCACCATGCTGGATCCCTCAATTCCTTCCCTAAAGCCAACGAAGCGCAGGTTATTGCGTCGCGCCCTGTTTTCTGCGTCGTGCACCTTCCACTGCAATTGCGTGTGAGATTCTCTAAGTTCTTTCACGTCCTTTTGGAGAGAGTGTATAATATCTTCAGCTTCACTCAATCTCGTTTCCGCTGTGGTCACTCTCTCTGTGAGATTTCGGAAATCCTGGCGCAGCAGCCTGACTTCCCTCCCTACCTCCCCTATCTTGACTTCTAGGGCCGCTCGTGAGGCTTGAATGGCTTCCCTGGACGCTTGAATGGCCCCCATTAGGAGGGCCGTATCTGAACGTGATCCGGCTCCCTCCGAGTCTGTGACCTGTGGCGCTGTCGCAAATCGTTCTATTGTGCCCTGGCGGGGGCCTTGGGGACCACGTCTTTTTTACCCATAGTGTTCTAGTCAAATGTGATCCAAGGCAGGCCGCTCAGGCGGTGTTCCGTCATCCGTCGCCCTTTGGTGGACCCTGCTCTCCCTTTGTCTTCTAAGCGACGTGATCAGTCTGGACCAACTTTCTAGGCTGGCACTGCTGCCTTCGTGTATCTCGGGACCTTAGTAGCCACAGTCCCTGCGTCTTGCTTTAGTCCATATGCCTCCTATACTCCGGATGAAGTACTAATCCGTGGTTGCGGCAGGGAATGGTAGTCTCAGGGCCAGAGTCCCAGGAGCTAGGGTGTGCGCTCAACACCTGCGCTTCAAACTCCCCATGAAGGATCTACCGTATCCCCGTTACCTCCGACTGCGTTCCTCCCAGTGTCACTGCCCCTTCGTCCGCCCTCACTGTGTAGGCCTCCAGGCCCGCTGCTCAGCTGCCTCCTGCACCAAAGCTCTGATTTCGCCGGATGAGCGGGGGCGGGGGGGGTTGATAGAGCCAGGCCTCCGTTCCCCGTGGTGACTGTCCAGCCCCTCGTCGCCTTTCCCCCGATGTATTACCTCCCAGGCTACCTGCAGTATTCAGACCTCCAGGGTCCGCTTTCCTCTGTTCCCCAGCGTCGATGGGGGAGGTGTGCAGGCCCTCCAATGTCCTCGTGGGGTCCCCCTGCCTGGCCCCCAAGCCGTGCTGGACACCGCGTGTCCTTTTCTCCCATGCCCCTAAACTTGGTAGGAGCCGGGTGCCTCCTGTGCCAAAGCGCTGATGTCGCCGGTTGAGAGGGGGGGGGGTCCGTTCCCCCCGGTGACTGTCCGGCCCCTCGTCACCTTTCTCCCGATGTAGTACCTCCCAGGCTACCTACAGTATTCAGGCCTCCAGGGTCCGCTCTCCTCTGTGCCTCAGCGTTGATGGGGGAGGGCTGCAGGCCCTCCGATGTCCTCACGGGGTCCCCGTGCCTGGCCCCCAAGCGATGTTTGACACCGCGTGTCCTTCTCTCCCGTACCCCTAAACTGGGAGTGGGCCGGGTGCTGACCTACTGTCTCCCGGGGTGCCCTTGCGTGCCTCTCGCCATTCGCGCCTCCTCTCTCTGCAGTCCCGGTCCCACCACATGTCCGGGTCGTTGCTGCGGCGCCCTCTGGTGGATCAAAGGTCCCTATCAGCCTCCCGCTGCGTAGCCTCGCCGTTCACATCCTCCCGTCGCATCAACCAGGCCGTCGGTCCTCCACTCGCTGCTCCGTCCTAGGGGATCAGGGCGCCGCCATCTTGTGGCCGTCTCCCTCTGGGTTCGCCGTTCCCAAGTAAGTTACGACACCTTGCTGAGCGCCCTCTTGAGCTCCGCGACCCCCCCTCGCACTGCTAGACTCTCCGGTGAATGATAGGGGGAATTACTCGACTTCTGGATGTAGTTAAATACGACGGATCAAGTCGGCTCGCCGGAGCTGGGGCGGAATGCGACTTACTCGGCCATGCTGCTGGCCACGCCCCTATATGCAAATTAGTCTTGACCCTGTGCCTCATGGGAACAGTCCAGCACGAACTGCCAAGCCAGGTCTTCCCTGGTCAGAAACAAGCTTCCGAGGACCGGTTTCGGGGTAACACCCTTCATCAGCCAGACGAACTTGAACTCAGTGGCAAAATGAGCAAGGAACTCACGTCTGAGCATACCCTGCCAACTTAGGGTGAACAAAGCAAACACAAGGAGATGAATGTACACTTGACTTTATCCCTGAGGCCTTCCAGTTAATAGGGTTGACCCAGTCCTGCTATAGGTGCCCAAACGGCACATCGCTGTTGCCGGAGGAAAGCACTTAAAGAAAAATATCTGGACTGGCAGCTCATGGCAGATCGCAGAAGGGGACAGCGCCATAATACTCCCTTACGAAGCAAGAATACAACAAAAAATAACTTGCATGACTCATAAAGCCTCAAACTACAACACCCCACTATACCTCACACAAAAACTTGTTTTATCGGGGGCGCCAGGTCCTCCAGAAGTACCAGCACCCTTCTGCTGAAGACTCAGAAATTCCGTAAATCAAAACTTATGATCAAGCCTTCTCAGGCATCAGCTCGAGAATTTGGAACTCCCTGTCTCTGGAAATCAGGACGATTCTTCTACTATTAACTTCAAAAAGGAAGTTACAGCGCTTCTGATGACACATTTTTGCCTTAAATTCCCGTGCCCTATACGCACTCAAGGCCTTGTCCCTCTCTGGTTTTTACCTGTTTTTACTTTTATTGTACTTTTATTGTATTTTTTTAGATGCACTTTTGTACTATTTTTAAGCTCAAGTTTCCCCTTGCCACTCCTTCAGGTCCTTGTAACATGCTTCGTTTAGTCTTGTTCTTTTATTCTCCATACCCTAGACTGTTTATGTTTATGTATTCCATGCCGATATAGAGGTTTCCCTGCCCTCGCACTCCTTACCACCCTGTTGTGTGAGTGTTAGGTCACTTTTCTCTTTTTTGCTCACCTGTAAAGTGCTCTGATGCCCTCATGGTTCTTGTTCGTGCTACATAAAACTTAAAAAATTAAAATAAAATAACACCCCGATGTACGAGAGGCCACTCATACAGCTGAGATGCTTCGGGAGTGGATTCAGGCAGGTGTAGGCCTTGGAGGTCATTTAGAGGTCACCAAAGGTAGCAGATGCTACCCCTTGCTTATCCTTTGCTACCCCTGGTACTGACCTTGTAGTAAAGTTACAAACAGAACGAAAAGGACATGTCAGCAAATTATCTGTGACCTGAAGGCATCAACCGCTGCATTGCTGTCTGTCCCTAGGTCAGACACAGCCTCTGGGGTTATCTCCATTTGCTTGTAAGTTGCTTGTACGTGGCGGCCCTGCAGCTTGCCAGCCACAGAGTCAACCGCCTCCCCCTCCCTCCCTCCCCTTCACTCCTGAGATCGAGCAGGGTGACAACATCAGACTGCTTCAGGCTTTGATCCAGGCAGGAACCGATCTGGCAGAATTTAAATTCAGATAACTGTGAAAGCAAACCAAACACAATGAACTATTCAGTCAGTCAGTCAAAACAAACTTTATTTGGTTTGTTACAACCATAAAAGTACAATTTACATCTTATCTTACTAAAAAGGATAAAATAAAAACAGCAACAGATACATAGCACGGCGGTATCAATAGACATATTACTTCTTGGTATACATATGAGTACTATCATTTTTAAAATCGGAGTGTTATAACAATTACATTAATAAAATCACTTAATTCATACTATACAACACCTCCTTAAACATGCAGCACTTACTATTTTAAACACTAATTGTTTCAGACTTATTTAATATCGAGGACTTATATAATTAGATCTTACTCTGTGCAGTTGAGGAACCCCTAAACCTTTTTCATATATTTCCCCAAGGCACAGGCTATATCTAAGTTCCCCATTTCCATCAACAATTTAGCGGCTTGCATCCTGTTTGTAATATTATACTTTTTAAAAATTGGGCATAAAAACTCCTTTCGTATATCTAAAAACCACAAACAATCTAATAAAATGTGAGTAATATTGCAGGTAGTGCCTAAAGTGCAAGTGCAATTCCCATTACATGAACTATTCATTATGCTTTTTTTGATTACATATCTCCTGAAGTTGAAATGTTGCACAGAGATTGAACGTTTCAATACTATATGACATTATGTTCTTTCTTGCGCTGGTGCTGCAATTGAAATGAAACTCAGAGTATTTTTCTGCCAAAGGAAGCATATTAATAGATGTTTTTCTCACACCCACTCTGAAGTGGCTTTCGTTCCTTTTGCAAGAAACACAACAGCAAAAGTTGTCAGAGCCTCAGCAGTCAGCTACACATGTACAGTAAACAGACTTTTCCATTTTACATATCGAATTTGAAAAGCAACTCTGTTCCCACTGTAGGAACTGGGGTCACCAGTTCCCCGGGGGCAGCCTGGCACGAGCAGGTAGGCACCCGAAAGCTCAGGTGTTAAGTGACTACACAACACACGCATCCACTGAGACAATAAGTGCGCGCAAGGACTTAGACCACACCAGTTACATTTGATTCAAATTCATAAGCTGTTATATAAGATTGGAATCAGGGTAATCAAAAATTCACAGTAACAATAACGTATTAGCTCACTTTAAAAATACATATGTTTCATCACTCGGCAATAAATACTGTACTGAATAAATATTAAATATTAGATAACCATAAGCTTTGCAATAGTCCTGCTCTTACTCAGCACCTGCAAGAAATTATTTATAAAGTCATTCGGATACCATTGCAGCAAGCACCAATAACCATCTCTACATGTAAGTAACCCTTTCAACAGTACATTTCATGAGGGGAGCAAAGGACATGTCGTCATCAATGCCACACAATTAGGACTGAAACCACCGCTGCCAAATCATTAGGGCAATTACAGATTCACTACAGCATTAACTTCTTGGGCACTTCATGAGAAGGAGACACGCTGTCTTACTCAGCTGTAACATTTCCTAGCTGCAGGAATAAACGGTGCATTAAATGAGAATATAACACTTCTCACAATGTAAAACATTTCATTAGATGTCAACCATCTTCTTGAAATGAAATGAAATGGAAAAAAAATTTATAGAGCGCTCTGTGGCCAAGCGGCTTCCTGGCGCTGAGGAACACAACGATATCTGCCTAACAGGTGCGAGAGAGATTAGCCCGGGAAAGCCTGAAGAAAGAAAAAAGTTTTGAGGGCTTTCCGAAAATGAGAGAAAATTGGAATGGAGCGGATAGAGAGGGGAAGAGAGTTCCAGATTTGCGGAGCACGCACAGAGAAGCGGGTGCCCCCTGTGCGGGACTTACGAAAGCGGGGAACGTGAAGAAGAGAGAGGGAGGAAGATCGGAGGGAGCGGGGGGGGGGCATGGGAGGAGATCAGAGAGTTGATGAAGAAAGGGGCGGACCGGGCCTGTGCCCGAAAGGCCAGGCAGGCAAGTTTGAACTGGGACCTGAACTGAACGGGGAGCCAGTGAAGGGTTTTTAGGGCGGGAGTGATGTGGGAGAACTTAGGTAAACGAAGGACAAGACGGGCCGCCTGGTTCTGGATGGCCTGGAGACGACGGGTCTCGTAGGCAGGGATGCCTACATACAGGCCATTACCATAATCCAGGCGGGAGGTAATAAGGGCAGTGATGATAACTTTGAGGGCATCAACAGAAAAAAACCGGGAGATCTTACGGATGAGGCGGAGGGAAAGAAAGCAAGAGGATACAACAGAACTAATGTGCGCATGCATCGAGAGGTCATTGCTGACCTTGATGCCCAAAGTCCGAACAGAGGGAACCGGAGAGGGTGGAGGACCAAAAGAAAGGGGCCAGTGGACAGAGGACCAAGGGTTAGAGGGGCCACCAGTGAGGACAAGCTCTGTCTTGTCAGGGTTGAGCTTCAAGTGATTGAAGCTCATCCACTGAGAAATAAAGACAAGAGTTGACCTGAGCTTGGGAAGAGAGTGAGAGGGGGAGGATAGATCAAAGACGAGCTGGAGGTCGTCAGCGTAATTATACACTGAGACCCCCAGCTCAAGAAGAGAGGAAATGAGGGGGCGGATATAGAGGTTAAAGAGGAGGGGGGAAAGAGAGGAACCTTGGGGTACCCCACACGTGACCGGGAGGGGAGGAGCCGAGAAGGGGGAGAGGTGGACTGCCTGTGAGCGTCCCTGCAGAAAGGATGCGATCCAAGAGAGGGCGACGCCCTGGATGCCCGCTGCGCTGACACGATCAAGAAGAATAGTATGATCGACCGTGTCAAACGCAGCGGACAGATCCAAAAGGACTAAGGCCTGAGGAAGGTTGCCATCGGCCTTGCCCTTCAGTTCGTCAAGGACCGCAAGGACCACGCCCTCAGTGGAGTGGCCCGGTCGAAAGCCGGCCTGGTGGGAGGCCAAGATGTTGTTCCCCTCGATGTAAGAAGAGAGACAAGATGTTACATGGCTCTCAAGAATCTTCCCTAGATAGGGGAGGAGGGAGATCGGCCTAAAGTTCGATGGAAGGGAGGAATCCAGGCCAGCTTTCTTCAGGATGGGAAGCACAATGGCAGACTTAAAGGAAGAGGGGACAGAACCCAGAGCCAGACAGGAGTTGAGAAAGGTTAGGGGGGGGGTGGGACAACTAGTGAGTAAAGTTCTGAGGATACGAGCAGGTGCACAATCCGCCGGGAAGCCGGACTTGACCTTAACAAGGAGGTCGAGAAAAAGCTCGGGTGAAATGGGTGTGAAATGATCAAAAACGGGGGAAGAGAGGGGGGGATGGTCCGGTAGATCAAGGGGAGGAACAATCGGGATGTTGGCCTTAATGGTGGTTATTTTATTGATGAAATAGGTGTTCAACAAGTAGCAGAGGGATTGCGAAGGAGCAGGGGAAAGACCCGCACGGTCAGAGGTGGCAAGGCTACGGACCAGAGAAAATATCTCCCGAGTTTTGTTAGCCGAAAGGGCAACGCGGTCCGAGAAGTATTTGGATTTGGCTGCTAGAATAGCGGATTTGTAATTCTTAAGAAGGGCCCTGTATTTCAAGCGGAGAGTGGGGCAATAGGTGCGGCGCCAACGACGTTCCGAACGTTCCGAACGTTTTCTTTGGCCAGCTGTAGCCCCCTCTGTCTCAAAGTTACTCAATACTTCCTGAGGCTCTGGCCCAGTCTACAGTATTCGTATGGGCCTTTTAGGGGCTAACGGGGCCCCACAACAGTTGCCACGAGGGGAGGGGCAGTTCCGGGGCCTCCTATTCCTTCCTCGGAGGCCCCGCATCTACTCCGGTCCTGCGCCCTCCCATAGGTTTTTACCTTCACTCTCCGGGCCCACGGCCCCTTGCGGAGCAGCTGCAGATGGTGAAGAGGCCTCCGGCGGCCTGCAGATCGATTCCCGGCCCTCCGGGGACCGGCGCTGGCAGGTGGAGGCCCTGGCTCCTTCTCTGAGTCTTCCGGGGTCCCAACAGGCTGTTCCCGGGCCTCACGTGGCTTCCCGGCCCGATGACCAATCGGGGGCGAGGCACAATGAAGGCGCGCCCGCATCCGCCAATGGCAGCACGGCCTGCGGGGCGCGATGACAGGGCCCAATGGGAGCACGGCGGGGGCGGGGTTGGTGACGACGCCCCCGTCACGTGAGCTGGGATGATGCCTTCAGGGCCTAGCGCGGCCTGCGGGGCGCTCGAGGCCTGACAGGAATTCCTGAAGCGGCGGTCCTCTCGTGATGCCGGGGGCCGCCGGGGGGGAACAACCAACAGCAAGACACTCGTGGAGGGAGCGCCGTGGGCCCGGGGATGTCAGCGGCCCTTCGTTGACGTGGCGCCGTGCCACAACGGTGAGTTCACATACGGCGCTGGTGAATGGCAAAGCGCTGGGAAGCCTCGGCGCTGGAGCGTGGAGTTGAGCAGCGCTGGGCAGATAAAGCGCTTCCTAAATCTAGCACTTCAGTACTTCTCACAGGCACAGTGGGGGAAAAGTTGGCACCTCGTGGAGGCCGCGCTCCGGGCCACAATCACAGCGCTAGCTTGCACCCGACAGTTCTCGGGACCACAGCTGGTCTAGGCAGTGCCGCGCTCTACAGGGGCCACCGCAGGGGAGCGCTGGGCCGGCAGCACAGTCAAGTCAGGCAGTTCACACAGGACAGGGAGGACAGCACAGGAGCCCAGGTTGGGGGAAGTGAACACTGGTCTGTACCTGGGGGGTCCTTCAGCAGTCCTCTGTAGTACAGGCAAGGGGTCTTCTGGGCGCTAGATGGTCCTGCGCCCTTGATGGGTTGTTTCTTAAGAGGGGGGGTTTGAGTGAAGGCTTGTCAAGTTTCCTCACAAGGTCACTGAAGACGGTCCCTGGGTTCCCCTCCTGCCGGACCAGATCAGGGGGCTAGATCAGGGTACCTCACCCTACTTGGAAGGCAGCACATAAGCCCTGTCACTCCCAGTGGCATAATTTCCTGACTAGGCCCTACCGCCTAAATCTCCTGCGTGGGTCACCCAGGTCAGTGATGCCCCAACTGACTGGAAAGTTTCCCTCCCTTTCCTTATATAGCGACAGTTGGCAGTTGGCAGTGGCAGTTGGTGTCACCTCCCCTGTTCTAGAAGGTTCCAGGAGCTTCCCTCATTCTAGCTATGGGCAGGCTGGCAGGCTGGTATTGCAACATTGTTTAAGGGTTCCAGCCAGCTCCTGGCTACTAGAGTAAGACCACGCTGCAGTAGCAGGGGTCATTGGCAGCCATATTAGGGGAAGAGAGCACCTGCACCTTAACATTGGGAAACAATGGGAAGGTGCCCAGAGACCTAAGGCCAACAAAAAAGTAGGTGGGAAAAATGAGGCCAAGGCGAAAAAAAATAGGGAAAGACCACCCTAGGGCTGACAGGTCTAACACCCACAATTAAAAAATAATGCAGGAAGAAGCAGCAGGAGAGAGCTTGGTCTGGACAGTTTCCTGCTTCGTGCTCACTTTTCTCTTTCCTTATGTATTCCCATCTTACCCTTTCAGGGGTGGCTCCTGAGCATCGCCCCCCTTGCCAGCAGCCAACCCTCCCACCCCCAAAAAATGATAATAACCCAGTATTTATTAATGTTTTATGTTGTTTACAGGTGTCTTGGGCGCAGGGCCAGGGGATAACAGGTACCCACGAGGACTGGTATGCACTGTTATCAATGCGCATGACAGTTTTGCTGGCCAACGCTTTGTGCGCATTAATGCTCTCTCATACCCAGCTGCGTTGCTGGGTTGGAGACAGCAAAGCACAGGCTCTCAGTCTCCATGGGAGCGCCAATCATTGGCGCTCTGGCCAATCCTGAAGCTGCTGTCATTTGTAGAGCAGCTTCAGGATTGGCCAAAGGGGAGTCTCTGTCTGCCTGCAGGGAAGCCACGTGAGGAACAGAAGACTGTGATGCAGGTGGCAGGTAAGTACTTAAAAAAAATACTTTTGTTGTTGTTTGTCATCTTCCCCCACTCCTCCCCTCTCCTCTGACATCAGCTGCTACTACCCTTGCTGCTGCTACTACATCACATGGTAAAGGTTCATTATTTACAAAGTTGTAATAACTTAAGAAGGTTCTGCTTTGGTGCCTTGTTGGTAGCCTTGGCTCACACACTCAGGCCAGAAGACAGGAGGAAAGACACAGCTCATGGGCTGAGAGAGGCCCTGAGCAGTGACAAGCCCCTAAAGATGCTGATTCCGACAGCCACTGGCCACACACATCAAAGCAGGGCTGGACTGGGAACCAAAAGCAGCCCGGGCACATTTTGTCAGGCCAGCCCCCATAATGCATGCAGCGAGCTAGTACAAATGAGCAAGCTTGAACACTGAAAGGGGGTGTAAGGGGGGGTCTCCCCCCAAGAAATGTTTGAAAAAAATGCAAATGTGGTGTGTTTTACTGCACATATTTCATTATAGAACCTTGTCCAATCATTGAATGGATGGATGGAGATTGGAGACAGGGCTGCATGGCTCAATGAATGAATAGTTTGATGGTGAGCAGCGGATGGATGAATTAATTTAGAAATAGATCAGAACGAATAAAGACTTTTAGCTACGTGGAGCAAATGATCTCAACTACTTCACCACTAATCCTTTATGGGTTCCCCAGTAGCATGCTACTTGCCAAAAATGCACCTCAACACCCCACATGGGTAACAAGCGCTATATAAATGCAAACCTTTTCCCTATTCTATCCCTCCACTATTCTTCTGAATCCAAATAACTGACTACTTTATCCACCACTCAAATTACTTTTATATTTCACTATACTAATTCAACACTACTCTTTTATGGGTTCCGGAGTAGCGTGCTACTCGCCAAAAAAGTGCTTCAACACGTAACAAGGCTATATAAATGCAAACCTTTTCCCCTCTTCTATCCCTCCGCTATCCTTCTGAATCCAAATAACTGACTAATATCCACCACTCAAATTACTTTCATATTTCACTAGACTAATTCATCACTAATCCTTTATGGATTCCTGAGTAGCGTGCTACTCGCTGAAAAAGCCCTTCAACGCCTCATCAGGGGCAGTAAGTGTTAAATCAATGTAATTACAATACAATACAATACAATGCACTGACCGAGGGTGCGTGCTCTGGTTTTCATTTCAAGTTTTTCATTAAAACATCACCCTCCCCAACCACTACCAATTCTTATGAAACATGCATGGCCTGGATGTGTTTAAAACAATGGACTAGTTTAGCGCCTCAAAGAAACTCAAAGCATTAAACATAATCTAACACTGGAACGAGAATGAGGTAACTATGCCGTGGCTGAATTACACAAAGTGAAACTGGGAAACCTGGCATCAGTGCCGGCTCCCACTTGACTACATTGTGTGATCCCAGGCAATTACTTTTTCCCAGTGCCTCCTTTTCCTTCAGCATCATATGGCCTTGAAATGCATCAGTTGGGGACTTGTGCGGCTAGGCAATGCATAGAGGTGGTGTTGAGGCGTGAATATTTCTTTTTTAAGTTTGAAAAGCTTTATTGAGAAAATTGTTAACAAACGTAGATATCAGCAAGAAGGAGCAGAAAATATGTACAAATATTATATAAAACGCAAGCCATGCTGATATCAATATTCAGAAAGACAAGGTGTGAATGTTTCTAAGTTCATGATTGGAATTTGTCACTGTTCTGTATCTTGAAGAGTCTTTATCGTATAGATACAGAACTCTCAGAAGTGAGCAACAGAGAGGAACCCTCCTCCTTAGGCCCTGAAGGTCTGCTGTGTTCGCAGCAACCCTGCAACAGACAGAAACCACCAAAATACATAAACACATGGTTTTGAAGCGAAAGTGTTCTGCCTGGGCACACTTTAAATCCATTTGTTTTGCATTGTTGATTTTTAACAGCAGAAACACTGCAGGCAGGAAACGCGGTTGGCCCATCCCCAGCAACAAAACCAACCCCAACCAGAAGTGAAACCAGCCCCGCCCTGCTAGCCCACCAACAAAACACCAGCAGCCAGATGCATCAACAGATGGAATTGCGATTCCTAAATAGCTATTTTTAAGGAATCGCTATTTAGGAATCGAAAAAGCCTATGCATGTAGGAATCGCTATGAAATTAGCGATTCCTACACTTTCCTTAATTGCGACTCGCAAATTGCGAGTCGCAATTAAGGAACATCTCTCCATTCAGAATGAATGGGAAGACAATCTCAATTTGCTAATCGTAATTAGCGATTCGCAAATTGAGATTGCGATTTCAAGGGTGCAGGGGTGTCCTAAGGACACCCTGTTGCACCCCTGAAATGATGTGTGCACATATGTTGCGCACACACATGCCCTTAGGGCATGTGTGTGCGCAACATGAAACTTTGAAAAATGCACTTAAGTGCATTTCTCAAAGTTTTTGCAAATTACCATGAAGTTGTACTTCATGGTAATTTGCGTGCCCTAATAGCGAATTCGCTATTTTTTTCACTTTCATGCATTGCATTTAAGGAATCTCAATTTGAGATTCCTTAAATGCAAAGAATCACAATTTAGACAATTCTTAATTAGCGATTTTTGCATTTGGGATGATGCATCCCAAATGCAAAAATACCGGTCGCAAAGGGGCAGATTCTGAGAATCTGCCCGTTTGCGACCGGTTTTTAGGTTGATGCATCTGGCTGCAGGTGCCTGGTAGAACCAGTCCAGGGTTGCCCCAGGGTGAGTCTCTGGGCGCTACCTTTTCAAAGAGATTACTAAAACTGAAGGTGAATTCACCCACTGCACTACCATCACATCTCTTTAATCTAGATCTGATGGGTTTTTTTATTACATGATGTAGTTGATGGGTTTCTGACGAGGCATAAGGTTATTAAATGTGTACTAAGAATATTTACAAACTAGTTTTAGGGTAACAAACAAAAGTGTATGGAAAGAAAGTGAAGGAGATATTCAAGGTTTTACTGTGTGGTAATTTCATATCATTAATTGTAGTGCCACATGATGCTTGGGTTCATCATATTAATGCAAATCATTCCAGTGATACCCAAATGTGCTGCACATCAAGGCATAGAAGTGAAGAGTGACAGCTCTATGGAGATCTCAGTACTGGTGTACAGTGAATAGTGTGGAGCAGGACAAGGATGCTGTGTAAGAAACCTTTGAATTTTCCAATATTTGGATACCAATGCATGATGCAAAACAAGGTATGGCATTTCTAGACGCCTGTTATTAGCATGGTAGTGTCATACTAACTCATGATGCACGTCACTGCTGAGGTGCACTATGTGAGCTCATTGACATGTGGGTGGTGGGATAGCATATAATGCTGCATATCAGAATATGTGTTACTATTATATTGTAGAATTCATATAGCGCTTCATGCTCCCGATGAGGCCACAAGGCACTCCGATTCATAATGAGTTCCAGCTCATGGTTCAGTGAGGACATATTCGATAGAGTGTTGGTTGTACTTTGACATGTGTGGAGGTGTCTGTTGATGTTTGTGAGGTTCAGAGGTGCCCCTGAACACAGTGGATGAACTGGTAGCCGCATATAAGCTTGGAGGTGTTAGGCAAAAGTGTGAGGTTTGACACAGTTGCAGATACCTACCATTTTTGGAAGTGGTTGGTGCCACTGCAGTATAGGAGTAAGCAAAACCTGTTTTTTATTTAATGCTTTATTATGAGATCCCGAGGATGTCTTACTACTGAAATATCAATGCAAGTTAAAAGTTGATTGTTGTCCTTTGCATTCCACACTGACTCTGCCATGCACATGTTCAGTGGGCATTTGTGGGGTGTAATTCGGCTTTAAGAGACAGTGCCTACACATCTGGAGAATGTAATTGGGACTTTGAGAATGTGCGTGGCCAGCTAAGGCTGTACCTATGTATGTGAGACGTATGGTCTGAAGTCTGGGCATTTCAGGCTCAAGTTGAGCATTTGACGATCTACTTCATCATATAATTAATATTTGCATATTATAGCTGTACTTCTTTGACATTATCAGGGACAGAGGTCATGTGATATCATTTCATGTGATGTCTTCTGGGTCAAAGGTCATCAATCTTGTGATGTTATTGGGCAGGGTCAAAGGCTGTTTGATGTCACTGTTGCTAACGCTGGCAGTTTCCTGAATTGACATCCATGGCAGTGTTGTAGACAGGGAATGAAGACTCAGGAAAATAGCCAGTTGGTAGGTTTATTGATAAACGCCGGACCATCGGAGCAGGGCAACTGTAACTCCAGGGTAAGGCTGGCAACTGACAGATATAGAACATCCAATACAGAATACAGAAACAAGCACATTCTGAAAGGATAACATTCTTAAACAACCCCAAGCTACTACATGGGTCTTCCTTTATATTAAATAAGACTCTAAAACAAACCCAAGTTACTACAAGGGTCTTCCTTTACATACAAACGAAAAAGGAAACTTAACATAAGGAAAGAAAACAATAAAAACAATAAAAATTACATATTGTCAAAATGGAAAGAATTATACACAACTAAAGATGAACAAAGTACATCACTTCCTATATCTAAGAGGAATGCGAATAATACGCATGCTACGTCTCAATTTGTCACTATCTAAACAAGACTTTGAACTTCCAGAATGAGCACTATTATTGACAAAAGTTGAGTGAGTAAGATTTGAACTTAATGGTTGGGCACCATTATTCACAGGGAAAGAATGAGATGATGTTTTTATCACCCGAGATTTATTCCACCATTGACCATTGCTGAGTTTTACAGCATTACCTTTCACATCCAAGACTTTAGATGGAGAACCGACTTTAGACAGACCTTTTTGAACATGAACCGTTTTTTTGACACACACAACATCACCTGGCTTCACACAAATATCTTTTACATGCATTCTGTCATCAAAGTACAGTTTTTGTATGTTCTGAACAGATTCAACCTGACCTCTAACACTCTCATCAGTCCACACATTCCCTTTTACCCACTTAGACATCCATGCAGGACACGATAAAGTTGCAGCTTTACGTCCGCGAAGCAATTCAAAAGGTGACACACCTGTAGTTGAATGAGTCGTAGTGCGGTAAAACCACACCATACTCCTCACTGAATTTGCAACTATGCATTTATTGGACAACGCCCATTGAATACATTCGCCTAACACCCTATTCATGCGCTCAACCAAACCATTGGTTTGAGGGTGATAAACTGAACTCTTTAAGTGTTTTGATACTACAACCTTTGAGAACACTATCAAACTCCAAGCTAGTAAATTGTGTTCCGTTGTCTGTAATCAAAAACTCAGGATAGCCTTCTTTTAAAAAAACATCATTAAGGAAATCAATAACCGTGCTGGAAGTGACCTCCTTAACAAATTTTATTTCCGGCCACTTCGAATAATAGTCCATGAGGACCAATCCAAATCTTAACGAAGAATCCAATGCCTGAAAAGGACCAACAATGTCCAAACCTAACTTAACCCATGGGGCTGAAGGCAAAACAATAGGAGTCAGAGGAGAAGTGCGTAACTTAGTAGCCTTATCACAGCTGGAACAAATTACACATGATTTTACATATTCGTCAACAAAAGTATCCATAGAAGGCCACCAAAAAGAAGAACGTACTCTTTTTTTAGTTAAAGTTGCTCCTAAATGTCCCTCATGAGAATTCTTAACTAAATCTGCCCTTAATGTAATAGTAGGAACTAACTTATCACCCCTAAGCAACAATCCATCATCAATAGTTAACTCATCTGCGACATGCAAGAATGTTTTAAAGTCAGAAGATAAGTTTATTTCTTTAGGCCAACCACTTTCTACAAACTTCATTACCTTGGTTAAAGAGCAATCATCAGCAAGGGCTTTGCGCCAAATCCCTTCTGATACTGCACACAAATGAGGAACATCTACGGCTGCAACATTAAAATCTTCTTGATCTTCCTCCCTCAAATCTGTTTTAACTTCAATTTCATCAGACGAACGGGATAAAAAATCTGCACACCCATTCTTCGAACCAGGGATGTATTCAGCTGAACAGTCAAACTGAAGTAATTTTGAGGAAAGTCTTGAAATTCTAGGTGTGGAAGCCATTACATTCTTCCCACTAAGAATAAAAACAAGTGGTTTATGATCTGTTTGGAGACAGAACCTCCGTCCCCAAATAAAATTTCAAAATTTCATAACTGCCCACCAGCATGCTAATAATTCTTTTTCAATGACTGAATATTTAATTTATGATGCAGACAAAACTCTGGATGCATAACCTATTGTTCTAACTTCTCCATTTTTCTTTTGAGTCAAAACTGCACCCAATCCCACACTGCTGGCATCTACCGTAAGAGTGCATAAAAGGGATGGATCATAATGTTTGAGAACTTTAGGAGAAGTCAACTGTTGTTTAACCCATTCAAACACATCTTGCCACTCTTTATTCCATTAAAAAACAACTCCTTTCATTAACATTCACGAGAGGGGTCTCAGTCTGCTCGCAATTCCGGCACAAAACGAGAGTAAAACTCACATATGCCAAGAAAAGATTTAAGAGTTGCCTTATCTGATGGAGCTTTAGATTTAACGATTAAGTCTACCAAACTCACCTTTGGGAAAATACCATTCTCATTCACCAAATGTCCCAGGTACTCAACCTCCTTAACTCTGAAAACGCACTTGTCCTTTCGTAATACAACACCACTCTCTTGAAATCTTGACAACACTTCCTTTAAAATCTTGTCATGAGTTGCATTGTCAGGAGCGAAGATAAGCACAATATCCTGAAATACAGAAAGACCTTCGATCCCCTTCAACATCTCTGGCATAAGGCGTTGGAAAACTGACGCTGCCGAAGAGAGGCCAAAGGGCATGCGTACGTACTGAAAAGTCCCAAATGGTGAAACAAATGCCGTGAGATTTCTTGAATGAGGAGCAAGTTCAACCTGGTGGTAGGCTGAAGCTAAATCTAATTTAGTAAAAACCTTAGCATCCTTAAGTGTGGCCAACATTTCATTAATGTTTGGGAGAGGATGAGAATCTACCCAAATCTCCTTATTCAGGCAACGAAGGTCAACACAGACTCTCAACTCACCATTTTGTTTACGAGCCACAACCAAAGGGGACAACCATAGAGAGGACTCCACTGGTTCAATAATTCCTTTAGAACACAAAGAATCTAATTCTTTTTCAAGATCATGTCTTATGCTAAAAGGAACATTCCTTAGTTTATGTTTAACCGGGGATGCACCTTCCTTTACGATAATTTCATTTTGGAAGCCTTTTATCTTACCCAATTCCCCAGAGAAAACATGAGGATACTGGCTTACAAGGCCTTCCAGATCAGGGTGGTCCCTTATAGCCAAAACTTGTTATTTTGCTCCTGGTCTAAGTACCATCCCAAACAACCCCTGGTGAAACCAACCCAAAATATTCAAACCTTTGTGGGCTACATAAATTTTTCCAGCTATTCTTCGCCGCTTAAACTCAAGGATGTCTTCAATGTATCCCGACAGGTTGATTTCACGACCTTCATAATTTATTGCCTTTCTATCCGGTGGTAACAATGATCTATTAGGCCATGTTGTTTTAAATAATTCCAAAGTGATCATTGTAATGCGAGCACCAGAGTCAACAAGTAGATATAAGGATCGATCTCCAACCAAAATGTCGACATAGGGATCAACACATAACTCTGGATTACCCACAATTACACCATCATCCCTGACAACAACCACCATGTTGCTTAACTCTCTCATAACACAGTCTTCTTCATCACTTTAGATATTCTGCTCAGTGACACATTTTACCTGAACAGGTTTAGAACGTGTACTGTACTTAAATGTTTGGCAAACTTTAGCAAAATGGCCTAACTTATTGAAATTTTTACATACAACTGACTTTGCTGGACACCTTGCACCACCAAAATTTGGTTTAAAACCACATCTAAAGCAAATGTTGGTTCTTGAAAAAAATGGGTTAGTATTGTTCCATGTATTCTGTCTATCAGAACTCCTGTTTTTCGAAACGTTATTGTCTTGTGTTTTACTGTCTCTTGTTTTAACTATAGAAACAGATTCTTTTTTTTCTTCCTCCAACTCCTTCGTTGATAACTGAGATGTCTCGATACTCTTAGCTACCTTTATAGATTCCTCTAATGTTGGATTCCCAAGTGATAAAAGTTTCTGTTTAATGTTTTTATCGACACAATTACAAATAAATTGGTCCCTAACTAATTGATCTGTAAAACTTTCAAATTGACATTCAGAAATCAATCTCCTAAGTGCTGTGATATAAGTGTCTACATTCTCTCCAGCTTGTTGTTTGCGTTTGAAAAACTTGTGACGGAGCATAACTATACTGGGTTGCACGTCAAACCTTGTTTCAAGTTTTTTTTAAAGTCTCTTGGTATTCATCCAAAGGATTATTTTCATCAACAGTAATAGGAGGAAGGTGTTTAAAAATTTCTCTACCTTCATACCCCAATGAGTACAACAGTAAGTATTTCCTCCTTTCTGGTCTAAACCTTGACGCACCGATTGCACCCAAATAAGTCTCAAATCCATCATACCACTGTTTCCACTTCATAGGTGGTTCACCAGGTGTCTCCAAAAATGGTGAAGGTGGTGCTACACTCTGCATTTTTATAGCAAGAATTTGACAAAGGGTAATTTAATATAATTTATAAAAGTACTACTAAAAAGATCCACTAGATGTCAGTGTAGCATTAAATAAAGGTAGAGGCTTTAAATATGCGATTTAGGATCGTATTTATGTCCTTGCACATCAGTGTACAACTTAATTTATTATCAAAAATGTGCAATGCTGTGCACATCAGCGTGTTGTTAATAAAAGAAATTCAATACTGTGCACATCAGCGTAATATTGTTGATGGATATGTGCAGAGCTGTGCACATCAGCGCTTTTGTTTAATCCACTTGACAAAGATAACCGTGGAATGCAGAGCACTTCAACACTGCAACAATGTGCGATTGACAATGCTTCCCAATAGATAAATGTACTTTTTATGTAATTTGCCGCTCCCTTTGTGACACTCATAGAATTATCTTGCATGAATCTTCTAAACTTCAGGCAACTCAGACTATTATGACGTCACCGAGATGGACGTGCGTTTCACTTGTGGAGCACAAAGGGAAGCTTTTGACGAGATGAGTTCATCACGCTCTCAATCTCAAACGCAAAGTTCGTTGCAGTGGAACGCATGCGTTGAGAAACTCTCCTGCGTGCGTTCCAGCTCCCGTTTTTTGTTTCTTAAAGTCAAAAAATGCTTCCGCCCTGCTCGAATTCAATACAAAGCCTTCCGCAAGTATAATAAAAATGTCTCTCTTACTTTTTTATCGTCCGTGGCTCTTAGTAGTTTAGGGGTTACCTCTTGCGTTTTTCAATTTCGCCGCTTGTGGGTTCAATGTGATGGCCCAGCACCCGTCGTAGCCAAAAGAGATGTTGTAGACAGGGAATGGAGACTCAGGAAAATAGCCAGTTGGTAGGTTTATTGATAAACGCTGGACCATCGGAGCAGGGCAACTGTAACTCCAGAGTAAGGCTGGCAACTGACAGATATAGAACATCCAATACGGAATACAGAAACAAGTACATTCTGAAAGGATAACATTCTTAAACAACCCCAAGCTACTACAGGCAGTTATGCTGAGACGCATGGGGTGATGACTCAGTTCGCACATGCTTGCAGCTTACTCTCTGGTCTCCCGTTGGACTTGGAGCACAGACTTAGTTAGCATGGATTATGACGTACTCCCGGTTCTCCCGCTGTACTGTCGCCAGGTCGTCCTTGTTTTACCTCAGTGGCTTCTTTGTGTGGATAGATGTCTTCCATCCACGGCTCAACTCCTCTCAAGTTCGTCTTTCAGGCTTGGCCACTCTTGATCTTCCCTCCTTCTGGGCTTGGTCGGTCATGGTTCCCAGTGGGAACTGGCAGGTCTCACTTCCTTCTCTTCTTTCTCCTTGTGCTTCGGCAGGCACCTTCTTTCTTGCAGTTGAGGAGTTGAGACTTCTCGTTGCGGGTCTCTTCTTCTAGGTTCAGTGGCATGCACCCTCTTCAGATGTTGGCCAACAAGGCCTCTCAATGATCGACTGTTGCTGTAGTCTGGCCACAGGTGTTGGGCTCCGGCTTGCTGATGATCAGGGCAGTTACTGATCCAATTTCTCTTAATCTCCATTGGTGCTGTGTCGCGTCTGGCCACGTGTTGAATGTTCCATTCCTGTAGGGAGTGGGAAATCTTGCTTCTACCTTCTCTGGGTGGGTCAGTGTTTGCACCATGAGGCATCGCTGCCATTAGGCATGACTGGTGGGGTGTGGTTTGTTATGCCTTGAGGGTGCGGGACGATGTTCTTCTAGTGTGTGGACCACAGTGGCGTTGTGGTGTGCTTCTGTTCACCTTCTGGTCCGGAGTTGATTTCTTTGGACCTTCTCTCTGGGGCTGTGTCCATCTGGCATGCTCAAATAACCAGTGTGGTGTCTCTGGGGTTCTCTGTACCTTTAATGGTTGTTTGCACCTCGTGCTCTGGGTGTTCTCTTGTGAGCCTCCACTCCGTCGTCACGCAGAAGTCAAAGTCGGCGCGTTCTACTTCCTTCCACTGCTCAGCTCCTCTACTCCTCTCCTTGACTCATTGGGGAGACAGGTTCCTGTACGATTCCTCTCTTGAGTCAACTGTCGGGCCGTGCCGCAATTCAGTACCAGCCTCTCCTTGGGGCTTGTGACAACAAGCCTGGATGTCTCTGAGGCCAGCTGCTGTGGCTGGCTCTTCTCCTGGGTGGTGTTGTATGCTTTGCCACCTTCCTCTAAGCACCTTGCTGTCTCTCTTTGGCAGGGACTCTATGCACTGGCGCCTCCCAAGTCCTTAATTGTCTTCCTTCTGTCCCCTATGTTGTGGTTGTTCACCTTTTGTGCTTATTATGGGTTTTCTGGTGCTAGGCTGTAAGGAGGCACACTGCGGGGCTTCCGCTCTCCCTTTCTCTGTGGTGTAGGGCGATGAATGTGTACATCGGCGAAAGGATGGAGTACAGATTGTTCTTCTCATCTCTCTTGCATCTGGCTGCCCTCAAACATTTTCCACCTCACTCAGTGGGGGTGTAGCCCTCTCCCAATAGGGCCGATCTCTCCTGCGGAAGCCTCTCCTCTCAGTCTGTGCCGGACGCACTCCTCGCGGCCTTGGATAGTGCTGGCGCTTCTGCCCTGGACTGTCACATCGGGCAGGCTGGCCTTGTTGAGGAAACACCTGGTTGCTGATACCCCAGCCGCTGTGGCTTCATTTGGCTTTCATTTTGCGGGGAGAGAGCTGGCATGGCATTTAAAACAAACGCGTGTCTTCTGACCAGCAGTGTCAGCAGATGTTATGTTATGTTAACCGTTTTGAAGAGCGCACAGCTGCCCATCGAAGAGGCGTCCCGGCGCTAACAACGCGGGGCACACAGATAAGTACCAACTGAAAGAAGAAGGGGCATGAAAAGATTAGGATGAAGGGAACAGAATGGTCTTGATGGCTTTTCTAAAAGTGGCCAAACAATCGATGACGCGAATGTGTACTGGAAGAGAATTCCATAACTTGGGCGCGAGGTATCTAAAAGCACGCCCGCCTGCCCTGGACAGCCTGAGTTTGGGCACCACCGCCAGGTGCTGCTCTGCCGCGCGGAGAGGATGAGAAGGAACATAGATGTCTTCTCTCTTGCCCCCAAATGTTGGCAAATTTTGGCTGGTGTTGCAGGGCTGTCTCTTTAATTGTGCCCAGCCAGGTTCTCCTTACTGCCCCCTGCGCTTACCTTTCGGGCAGTCCCAACAGCTCTAGCCAGGCAGCCGGGCAGTCTTCAGGCAGGTATGGTATTACTGGTGCCCCTCTGCTAGCATAGTGGGAGTGGGTGGAGAGGCGAAGACGGGGTTCGGTTTTCAATCATCCTTCGATTTCGTATTCGAGCAACAGTGCAATGTGGAACAGTACTTATATCCAATGCACGACTTTCTAATTTCGTTTAATGTGCACATTGTGCACAACGTACAACTTATTTTGTTAAGGTGGCTTTTAAAATAAACACATTTGCATTACTCCTTTTTTTTAACCAAGACCCTTGTAATACAACGTTTTTACTGCAACCCATTATGATTATAAAGCAATCTGGTTTGTACCTTAACCGGAATAAAAGTTACTGAAACCATACACCTGGAAACTTTGCCAATGTTAGTTGATGGGCTTTTCCCTCTTAATTGCAGTATTCAGACATATATAAGGTATAGACCTTTGCACTGGTGACGTTAATATCTCTAGTCCAAAGGCATTTGGCCACACGAATTCAACACACATAATATAATTCACGAAGAGGTTAAACAGTGATTTGTTCCCGGAAATAGAAATATTTTGTATCATTATTTCAAATTACTGTTTAAACCTCAACATTTGTTAGATGTTATTTCAAAAGGGGAAGCAGAATGTTGAAAAAATCTCATAGTATATGTTTTTAAGGTCCGGTGTCTATAATTTCAAAGTGCCTCCTGTGCAGTTTACAGAATAAATTCTAATGTGCAATACTGTCCTGAAGGACATCTTCAGATATTTTCATCCATGCCAATGGGAGTATGAATGGTTTTATTAACAAAAGAAAATTAAAAAATCTGTGAATCAGTGTCACCAGCCAGAGTCTCCTGTAGCATGCTTCGGAGCAACAGCAAAGCCCTTATTTATGCACTAGTGTCAGTGCATAATTTGAGCCGGTGGTTGCCAGTGGGGGCCACCGTCACTTACTCTTGTGGACCCCACCAGCACTTATTCTTCCTCATCTGGCATGTCCTGAGAGCAAGAGTGGAAAAAGCTCAAACGGGAAAGAAGAAGAAAGAGAAACAGGGAAAAAATGGCCATAAAAGGGGAAAGTGGGAGCCTGCGAGAGTGAGCTGAAGGGAGAGGGAGTGTCGTATAGTGGACTAAAGAGGCCTGAAGTGAATTCAAGGCTACTAGCCTTCGTATCAGGATGCCGACGTTCAACAGCACTGGCCGTGGGCTTCTGTGCACAGCTTTGGGCACCGGCACTCTTTTCTTTTACAACTAAGCACTGAACTGTGCAGATGTTACTAGTGGTGACCATATGATTCATTCAAACACATAGGTGCCCTTGTGTGAGCTTGTGAGAAAAAGAAAAGAGGACCTTCAGATAACAACAAATAGGTAAATGTTTAGCAGAGCAAACAAATCTTCATTATTTGTCTCATGAGCTAAGATGAGAGAAAGAAGCTGAAACCGTGAGAGATGGACAGGCTTTTCCGCTAGTCCTTGTGTGACGGTGCACCTGGTTTTCTGTGGCAGCCAATTGAAGATCTTTCACAGCATTGACTTGTGCCATCGTGTTCAGCTTGTCTTCCAGGGTGATTCCCAGGTTTCTGGCATGTTCGGTGGGTGTTGGTCCTAGGTCTGTCAGCCAACAGGTGGCGCTCCACGGGGATGTCCTGTTTCTGAAGACAAGACTGTCGACCTTTTCCTGAAAGCAGTGACGAGGTGAAGGATGATGACGCTACCTTTAAGGGGATTACAAGTGCCACAATGACTGGTTGAGAAACCTTGAATAGTCTAAGGAACCCATTGTTGCTAAACATATTGAAGCAAATAATCGAAGGACTTGCAAATAACATATTGACAAGGTGGCCACCCCTGCCCACTTTTGAATCTCTGAATCATTACATCCGTGAATGCATCCATTGGTCGTCAAAATCTACAGTTGACATTTTTACTACCTTTGCCCTGAAGAAGTCCTCTGGACGAAACGCGTTGGCTATGCTTTGTATGAAGAAAAAAGAATAAAATAATGTTTTAAGCCCTACTGAACGGATTCTTCACATTTTATTGGCTCATTATTATTCATTGTGGAGTGCTGAACCATTGTGCTTTGTTCTGATGTAAAGGGTGCAGTCTGACTTTTTGGGTGCTGAGCACATGGAGTCTTCTGATGAGTGTGTTGTGGGAGACCATGTGGAATGCTGCGAAGAGGTCAAGCACGGTCCAGGATGGTCGGCGGCTGCAATGAGTGCTATTTTGGTGATGTGTTTTTTTCTAAATCCTGAATGAAAGTTGTCCAGTAGGGGGTGTTGTTCAAGGTGGGCCGTGATTAGCTAGTTGATGGCCTTCTCTATCACTTTGGCTGTGTAGGTGAGCAGTAAGATAGGACAGGGGGTAATCAATTGGTGCGGGTCGCTCGCCGGCTTCTTGAGGACGGCGTTGAACTCTTGATGCTTCCAGACTTTCTGGCTTTGCTTTTATAGGAAGTTGTGGCGAGGGAAATAGTGAAGTTCTGCAGACGCCTTCTCGTGAGAAATCAGTGACTCTGTTAGTCACACACTGATGTCTCAAGCCATTGCCCAAAGTGTGGTTCTTAGGATAATTAGTATCACCTGGTATGGGATTGCCCTAAAATTGCTGCATATTGGGGGGAGGTAGTGGGCAGAAACTCAGGACACGTCATTACCTGTGCCATTGACCTCATCTACACGTCTGTTGGGAATTTATGTCAATAAAACTAAATATAAAATTAAAAAGAGATTTGTACAGATTATACTCCTGTTTGCGAAACTCCATGCACCACGACGCATTATGTGACAGAGAAAATTAGAATGGAAATAGTTACATAAGATGATAAAGTACAGGATGAAGTTGAACTTTGGAAGGAACTGTTGCATGCACTGTTTTACCCTTTGAATGACTGCCCTGCTTGAAAATCTTTTTACGTCATATCATTGTACCCTGTAACAACATAAATCATTGTTCATTGACTGTAACTGTACAATGATGTGTCCACCTTATCTCTCAAGAGATGGTGTCATCAATAATAGCGTTGCCATGTGGGCTTGGGACCCATAAGATATGTGTATGTTATGTTTCAAAAACCAATAAAAAGAATTTACCAAAAAAAAAGCAAAAACCCTCTGTTGGTCACAATTAAAGCATCAGAGAGAAGCAGAGAGGCAGTAAAGCATGCAGAAGACCACACACATTAAGGTAAAGAGCAACATGTGTAGTCTCGACCGCACATATGATGCAGAGAGACAGAAACAGGTGAAATACATTACTGACAAAGGACAGAAATCTCTTGTAGAACCTTCAATTCCCCTTACTCTTCTCATTTAGTCAGTCTCTTTTTATTAAATTCCTGCTGTTAGCTTTTCCTTATCTCTAACAGAGATTTGTGGAACAAACATAAAAATCCTGATATTGTCAAGGCCACCCACTCTGTAATGTTTTTTTGTTTTGTTAAATGGACCCAGCTATATCAATATGGACCTAGTGTAGGCTGCTATGCTTCTTACTGTTTACAAAGATGAATGTTTAAGATCAAAATGAGGATAGAGTTGATGTGTTTTGGGGCGTGATAGTTTAGAAGTTTAAGGGGCCTATTAGGATGGCGGGTGGAAGCGGTGCTGGGACCGGCCGCCAGTGGTGCGGCAGTCCTGCACCGGCAATTAGGATGCCACCGCCACAGTGGCATCCCTCATCTACATCCGTGTGGCGGGCGGTGCACACAGCACCGCCTGACACAATGCCGTGGCGTCACACTGTGCATTTGCATGCACAACATAGCAGGCACCGCGCGGTGCCTGCCACGTTGTGCATGCAATTGCCATGTGCACCCCTCCTACCCCCCAACATCCTGGAGGCCTGCAATGGCCACCCACTGTGCATACCTCATGCCTTTCTGTGGTGGTAACGCCGCCATTGAAAGGCTGCTTCCTACATGCATAATATTATGGATGACGGTGTCTTGCAGACACCGCCACCATATTCAACTCATGTCTTCCCGTCCGCCGCGGTACCCCCCACCATTGCAATTAGGCGGGGGCGAAATGGGAGGCGGGCGGGGGACAATGTTGGGCGGACTGCCACCACCATGTGGGCGGTGGCGATCCGCCTGACATTATAATAGACCCCTAAGTGTCTCTGAACCGTTTCCCAGCATTCACCACATGTTCTTGTCCAACCACCAGCAACTGCTCTGCGTCCAAAGATATGCCAAGACCCGACAAGGGGTAGGTCATTTTCGATCAGGACTGCAAGACTGTGGAACTCTAAGCCCTCATACTCGCGCCAGCTTGATTTGGAACATTATTTTAGGAAGGCCTTAAAAATCTGGCTGTCTAACCAGGGATAATATCTGTCTGCAGCTAGGTCATTTCTGCAGTCCGAGTAGCGCCGGGAAACCTCTGTTTGAGGTAGCTGTGCACTTTATAAATGGCTATTGTATTGTATTGTGTCCCCCCGCATGCAAGGAGATGCAGGGTGTTGGCCTCTGCCCGCGTCTATGTCAATAGTGTGTAGTATTACCTCATATAAACCAATCAATCAGTGCTCTTATATAGCACGACTACTCACCTGTGAGGATCTCAAGGGGCTGAGTGGGGGGGCGGTGGGTCTGCAGTTCAGCCGAAGAGCCAGGCAGGTCTTGAGGTCCTTCCTGAGTTGAGGCAGCGATGGAGACTGCCTGAGGTGCAGAGGCAGGGAGTTCCAGGTCTTCGCAGCGAGGTAGGAGAAGGCCCTTCCTCCAGCCATGGTCTTGCAGATCTGTGGGATAGTGGCCAGGGCCAGTTGGGTGGAGTGAAGCTGTCTGGTTGGAGTGTAAAAGGAGAGGTGGTGGTTGGAGTATGCAGGTCTGGCGTTGTGGAGGGCTAAATCCTTTTGTGTTTCATAGGTTTAATAATTTTACAGTTGAATAATTACAGTCACTGGAAATTGTATTAAAAAACAGAAACTGCATTTTGGCTTTAAAGAGATTAATAATGGTAAAGAAAAAACTGTTCTTTTTACCCAGCCCTGCACCAACAATAGGAGGTCCAGAATGTTGCTTTGTTTGATGTCAGCTTGGATTTAGAGATGTAATGTAACATCATTAGGCGAATGGCCCCTTTCAAAGCACAATGCAAGGAGCCTAACATACAAGTCGATAATGGAAACAAACATTGCAGAACACAACATACATTTACACTTCACTACCATATTATTGATGACTCTGCAGCCATACCGAGGCCGTCATTATGAGTGGCATGGAATTTGGTGTGTTTTTGACCACCCAGAATTAAAGATGCAACGGGTCCAGGTAATTCCATGTTTTGAGGGGAATAGGTTGCATGAATCAGACTGTCGGTGAATTTTCTGCGCGCCTCCCCATATTTTGATGGAATCTTTGCCTAGGTCTCTAGGTTAAATATCTTGGGCATTTCGTATTCCCATGAAACTTAGAATTCCAATGGGATTAGTTGCACATGGTCATGCCCCATCACAATTCCTGGACCACTTGTAATGAGGGTGCAAGTCCATAAAGAGTACAGCCCATAGTGCCACCTACAAGAAAATAATACAGTACATTTCTCACTGCTAATACAGTATTAAACACGTTTTAAATCTATTTTCTAATGTTTAACTGAAAACGAAAAGTACAATGTATCCATAACCTGAATCTGCTTACCGGCCTTGTCACAAGGGTTGACTTAACAGGGTGGCCTTTTCCCTAAATTTTGTTTGAAAACCTCTAGCATGACGATGCTATTCTGCTAAAACTAGATTATTTATTCCTCTCTCCAGTCCATCTTGTGCGTCTGGCTAATTTCTTACCTCTTGCCTAACCACAATTTCAAGTGGCACAAAACCTAGAGATTTTATCATTGCTTCCTCCCTGTCAATATTTAACTTTAGGGATGTGAGAAAAGCAAAGTTCTGCAAACTTTGTGCAGTCACATGGGAAACCCTGCTCACTGTAAAAAGATGAAATGTAGCCCTTGGTCCTGGGCTCTCCTCCAGCCCGTTCTGTCGCAAAGTGCACAAGATGAGGTCCCATTGGACCAGTGAGGTCGCCCATTGCCTGATAACCAGCTCAGTCTCTGAGAATCCTGGCTTCAGAGTCCCTGTCCACTCCAAGGGTGAACAAAATCTTTTTTCAGAAGTCACGGCGCGACCAGATGGTTGTCCTTTGAGTCCAGGTATCTGGTCACGCCGAACCCCAGACATCTGGTAGTGCATAATCTGTGCTTATGGTACTCCCAGATGACCTTGCCGCCATGGAAGTATTGATGAGGGGTCACTTGACTCCTTCCGCCCAGACAGGGCTCTAGGAGGTTGGGTGCGTTTTCACGAACGGCTCCTACTGTCACTTGGTGTGCATGGATTCCATAAAAAGAGGGTAGACTTGTTCTAGATTAGTACCTTTAGTATGACCTTGTTGTCCATTTTTTCTCATCCGGGAGCTGCAAGGGCATGGGCAGGGGTCCCAGAGGGCCACCGATGGTTGAGTCTGCAGCTGCCTTCCAGCCCTGTCCCATTGGTCTGTCGTTCAAGCCTTGAGCACTAGAGAGTACGACTGAATGCCCTGTCCCCCAGGTCCCTGCAGACAATCAGGGGCTCTCAATGGTCAGTCCAGGATGGGCACTCTGCTCCTCCTTCATTGAAACAGGTGCAGCTATCTGGTTGATCCTATCAGTAGCATATGATTTTCTTCAATATTAAGCCATGCATGTGGAAGTACACAGGGCCGATTTAGTGAAACTACGAATTATTCATGAAATCACTTATGGTTTCTTTGATTGCTCCATCTGTTACTTGGATAACTGTGGTAATTCTAGAGTTAATACATGCTGACAAGAGCTGACCTCTCAGGATGCGTGCATTTATCAGATCAAGACCAGTCTGGCCTCGCCTGGCCCCTTTGGTGACTCTAGATGACCTTGGGCTGATCGTACCCCTGACGGCGACAATAAATATGGATATCTGCTCTAACAACTTTCAGTGGTACTTTTTGTGCCTACCATTGTGACCACGCTAACAGGGGATCCGGGTTGGATTTTAGAGAAGGAGCCTGAGAAACAGCTACCATATCCAAGGAAGGCAACAGGCACACAAATTACTCACTCACGACTCATGGAGTTAGTAACGAAAGGTATAGACCTTTGCACTGGTGACGTTAATATCTCTAGTCCAAAGGCATTTGGCCACACGAATTCAACACACATAATATAATTCACGAAGAGGTTAAACAGTGATTTGTTCCCGGAAATAGAAATATTTTGTATCATTATTTCAAATTACTATTTAAACCTCAACATTTGTTAGATGTTATTTCAAAAGGGGAAGCAGAATGTTGAAAAAATCTCATAGTATATGTTTTTAAGGTCCGGTGTCTATAATTTCAAAGTGCCTCCTGTGCAGTTTACAGAATAAATTCTAATGTGCAATACTGTCCTGAAGGACATCTTCAGATATTTTCATCCATGCCAATGGGAGTATGAATGGTTTTATTAACAAAAGAAAATTAAAAAATCTGTGAATCAGTGTCACCAGCCAGAGTCTCCTGTAGCATGCTTCGGAGCAACAGCAAAGCCCTTATTTATGCACTAGTGTCAGTGCATAATTTGAGCCGGTGGTTGCCAGTGGGGGCCACCGTCACTTACTCTTGTGGACCCCACCAGCACTTATTCTTCCTCATCTGGCATGTCCTGAGAGCAAGAGTGGAAAAAGCTCAAACGGGAAAGAAGAAGAAAGAGAAACAGGGAAAAAATGGCCATAAAAGGGGAAAGTGGGAGCCTGCGAGAGTGAGCTGAAGGGAGAGGGAGTGTCGTATAGTGGACTAAAGAGGCCTGAAGTGAATTCAAGGCTACTAGCCTTCGTATCAGGATGCCGACGTTCAACAGCACTGGCCGTGGGCTTCTGTGCACAGCTTTGGGCACCGGCACTCTTTTCTTTTACAACTAAGCACTGAACTGTGCAGATGTTACTAGTGGTGACCATATGATTCATTCAAACACATAGGTGCCCTTGTGTGAGCTTGTGAGAAAAAGAAAAGAGGACCTTCAGATAACAACAAATAGGTAAATGTTTAGCAGAGCAAACAAATCTTCATTATTTGTCTCATGAGCTAAGATGAGAGAAAGAAGCTGAAACCGTGAGAGATGGACAGGCTTTTCCGCTAGTCCTTGTGTGACGGTGCACCTGGTTTTCTGTGGCAGCCAATTGAAGATCTTTCACAGCATTGACTTGTGCCATCGTGTTCAGCTTGTCTTCCAGGGTGATTCCCAGGTTTCTGGCATGTTCGGTGGGTGTTGGTCCTAGGTCTGTCAGCCAACAGGTGGCGCTCCACGGGGATGTCCTGTTTCTGAAGACAAGACTGTCGACCTTTTCCTGAAAGCAGTGACGAGGTGAAGGATGATGACGCTACCTTTAAGGGGATTACAAGTGCCACAATGACTGGTTGAGAAACCTTGAATAGTCTAAGGAACCCATTGTTGCTAAACATATTGAAGCAAATAATCGAAGGACTTGCAAATAACATATTGACAAGGTGGCCACCCCTGCCCACTTTTGAATCTCTGAATCATTACATCCGTGAATGCATCCATTGGTCGTCAAAATCTACAGTTGACATTTTTACTACCTTTGCCCTGAAGAAGTCCTCTGGACGAAACGCGTTGGCTATGCTTTGTATGAAGAAAAAAGAATAAAATAATGTTTTAAGCCCTACTGAACGGATTCTTCACATTTTATTGGCTCATTATTATTCATTGTGGAGTGCTGAACCATTGTGCTTTGTTCTGATGTAAAGGGTGCAGTCTGACTTTTTGGGTGCTGAGCACATGGAGTCTTCTGATGAGTGTGTTGTGGGAGACCATGTGGAATGCTGCGAAGAGGTCAAGCACGGTCCAGGATGGTCGGCGGCTGCAATGAGTGCTATTTTGGTGATGTGTTTTTTTCTAAATCCTGAATGAAAGTTGTCCAGTAGGGGGTGTTGTTCAAGGTGGGCCGTGATTAGCTAGTTGATGGCCTTCTCTATCACTTTGGCTGTGTAGGTGAGCAGTAAGATAGGACAGGGGGTAATCAATTGGTGCGGGTCGCTCGCCGGCTTCTTGAGGACGGCGTTGAACTCTTGATGCTTCCAGACTTTCTGGCTTTGCTTTTATAGGAAGTTGTGGCGAGGGAAATAGTGAAGTTCTGCAGACGCCTTCTCGTGAGAAATCAGTGACTCTGTTAGTCACACACTGATGTCTCAAGCCATTGCCCAAAGTGTGGTTCTTAGGATAATTAGTATCACCTGGTATGGGATTGCCCTAAAATTGCTGCATATTGGGGGGAGGTAGTGGGCAGAAACTCAGGACACGTCATTACCTGTGCCATTGACCTCATCTACACGTCTGTTGGGAATTTATGTCAATAAAACTAAATATAAAATTAAAAAGAGATTTGTACAGATTATACTCCTGTTTGCGAAACTCCATGCACCACGACGCATTATGTGACAGAGAAAATTAGAATGGAAATAGTTACATAAGATGATAAAGTACAGGATGAAGTTGAACTTTGGAAGGAACTGTTGCATGCACTGTTTTACCCTTTGAATGACTGCCCTGCTTGAAAATCTTTTTACGTCATATCATTGTACCCTGTAACAACATAAATCATTGTTCATTGACTGTAACTGTACAATGATGTGTCCACCTTATCTCTCAAGAGATGGTGTCATCAATAATAGCGTTGCCATGTGGGCTTGGGACCCATAAGATATGTGTATGTTATGTTTCAAAAACCAATAAAAAGAATTTACCAAAAAAAAAGCAAAAACCCTCTGTTGGTCACAATTAAAGCATCAGAGAGAAGCAGAGAGGCAGTAAAGCATGCAGAAGACCACACACATTAAGGTAAAGAGCAACATGTGTAGTCTCGACCGCACATATGATGCAGAGAGACAGAAACAGGTGAAATACATTACTGACAAAGGACAGAAATCTCTTGTAGAACCTTCAATTCCCCTTACTCTTCTCATTTAGTCAGTCTCTTTTTATTAAATTCCTGCTGTTAGCTTTTCCTTATCTCTAACAGAGATTTGTGGAACAAACATAAAAATCCTGATATTGTCAAGGCCACCCACTCTGTAATGTTTTTTTGTTTTGTTAAATGGACCCAGCTATATCAATATGGACCTAGTGTAGGCTGCTATGCTTCTTACTGTTTACAAAGATGAATGTTTAAGATCAAAATGAGGATAGAGTTGATGTGTTTTGGGGCGTGATAGTTTAGAAGTTTAAGGGGCCTATTAGGATGGCGGGTGGAAGCGGTGCTGGGACCGGCCGCCAGTGGTGCGGCAGTCCTGCACCGGCAATTAGGATGCCACCGCCACAGTGGCATCCCTCATCTACATCCGTGTGGCGGGCGGTGCACACAGCACCGCCTGACACAATGCCGTGGCGTCACACTGTGCATTTGCATGCACAACATAGCAGGCACCGCGCGGTGCCTGCCACGTTGTGCATGCAATTGCCATGTGCACCCCTCCTACCCCCCAACATCCTGGAGGCCTGCAATGGCCACCCACTGTGCATACCTCATGCCTTTCTGTGGTGGTAACGCCGCCATTGAAAGGCTGCTTCCTACATGCATAATATTATGGATGACGGTGTCTTGCAGACACCGCCACCATATTCAACTCATGTCTTCCCGTCCGCCGCGGTACCCCCCACCATTGCAATTAGGCGGGGGCGAAATGGGAGGCGGGCGGGGGACAATGTTGGGCGGACTGCCACCACCATGTGGGCGGTGGCGATCCGCCTGACATTATAATAGACCCCTAAGTGTCTCTGAACCGTTTCCCAGCATTCACCACATGTTCTTGTCCAACCACCAGCAACTGCTCTGCGTCCAAAGATATGCCAAGACCCGACAAGGGGTAGGTCATTTTCGATCAGGACTGCAAGACTGTGGAACTCTAAGCCCTCATACTCGCGCCAGCTTGATTTGGAACATTATTTTAGGAAGGCCTTAAAAATCTGGCTGTCTAACCAGGGATAATATCTGTCTGCAGCTAGGTCATTTCTGCAGTCCGAGTAGCGCCGGGAAACCTCTGTTTGAGGTAGCTGTGCACTTTATAAATGGCTATTGTATTGTATTGTGTCCCCCCGCATGCAAGGAGATGCAGGGTGTTGGCCTCTGCCCGCGTCTATGTCAATAGTGTGTAGTATTACCTCATATAAACCAATCAATCAGTGCTCTTATATAGCACGACTACTCACCTGTGAGGATCTCAAGGGGCTGAGTGGGGGGGCGGTGGGTCTGCAGTTCAGCCGAAGAGCCAGGCAGGTCTTGAGGTCCTTCCTGAGTTGAGGCAGCGATGGAGACTGCCTGAGGTGCAGAGGCAGGGAGTTCCAGGTCTTCGCAGCGAGGTAGGAGAAGGCCCTTCCTCCAGCCATGGTCTTGCAGATCTGTGGGATAGTGGCCAGGGCCAGTTGGGTGGAGTGAAGCTGTCTGGTTGGAGTGTAAAAGGAGAGGTGGTGGTTGGAGTATGCAGGTCTGGCGTTGTGGAGGGCTAAATCCTTTTGTGTTTCATAGGTTTAATAATTTTACAGTTGAATAATTACAGTCACTGGAAATTGTATTAAAAAACAGAAACTGCATTTTGGCTTTAAAGAGATTAATAATGGTAAAGAAAAAACTGTTCTTTTTACCCAGCCCTGCACCAACAATAGGAGGTCCAGAATGTTGCTTTGTTTGATGTCAGCTTGGATTTAGAGATGTAATGTAACATCATTAGGCGAATGGCCCCTTTCAAAGCACAATGCAAGGAGCCTAACATACAAGTCGATAATGGAAACAAACATTGCAGAACACAACATACATTTACACTTCACTACCATATTATTGATGACTCTGCAGCCATACCGAGGCCGTCATTATGAGTGGCATGGAATTTGGTGTGTTTTTGACCACCCAGAATTAAAGATGCAACGGGTCCAGGTAATTCCATGTTTTGAGGGGAATAGGTTGCATGAATCAGACTGTCGGTGAATTTTCTGCGCGCCTCCCCATATTTTGATGGAATCTTTGCCTAGGTCTCTAGGTTAAATATCTTGGGCATTTCGTATTCCCATGAAACTTAGAATTCCAATGGGATTAGTTGCACATGGTCATGCCCCATCACAATTCCTGGACCACTTGTAATGAGGGTGCAAGTCCATAAAGAGTACAGCCCATAGTGCCACCTACAAGAAAATAATACAGTACATTTCTCACTGCTAATACAGTATTAAACACGTTTTAAATCTATTTTCTAATGTTTAACTGAAAACGAAAAGTACAATGTATCCATAACCTGAATCTGCTTACCGGCCTTGTCACAAGGGTTGACTTAACAGGGTGGCCTTTTCCCTAAATTTTGTTTGAAAACCTCTAGCATGACGATGCTATTCTGCTAAAACTAGATTATTTATTCCTCTCTCCAGTCCATCTTGTGCGTCTGGCTAATTTCTTACCTCTTGCCTAACCACAATTTCAAGTGGCACAAAACCTAGAGATTTTATCATTGCTTCCTCCCTGTCAATATTTAACTTTAGGGATGTGAGAAAAGCAAAGTTCTGCAAACTTTGTGCAGTCACATGGGAAACCCTGCTCACTGTAAAAAGATGAAATGTAGCCCTTGGTCCTGGGCTCTCCTCCAGCCCGTTCTGTCGCAAAGTGCACAAGATGAGGTCCCATTGGACCAGTGAGGTCGCCCATTGCCTGATAACCAGCTCAGTCTCTGAGAATCCTGGCTTCAGAGTCCCTGTCCACTCCAAGGGTGAACAAAATCTTTTTTCAGAAGTCACGGCGCGACCAGATGGTTGTCCTTTGAGTCCAGGTATCTGGTCACGCCGAACCCCAGACATCTGGTAGTGCATAATCTGTGCTTATGGTACTCCCAGATGACCTTGCCGCCATGGAAGTATTGATGAGGGGTCACTTGACTCCTTCCGCCCAGACAGGGCTCTAGGAGGTTGGGTGCGTTTTCACGAACGGCTCCTACTGTCACTTGGTGTGCATGGATTCCATAAAAAGAGGGTAGACTTGTTCTAGATTAGTACCTTTAGTATGACCTTGTTGTCCATTTTTTCTCATCCGGGAGCTGCAAGGGCATGGGCAGGGGTCCCAGAGGGCCACCGATGGTTGAGTCTGCAGCTGCCTTCCAGCCCTGTCCCATTGGTCTGTCGTTCAAGCCTTGAGCACTAGAGAGTACGACTGAATGCCCTGTCCCCCAGGTCCCTGCAGACAATCAGGGGCTCTCAATGGTCAGTCCAGGATGGGCACTCTGCTCCTCCTTCATTGAAACAGGTGCAGCTATCTGGTTGATCCTATCAGTAGCATATGATTTTCTTCAATATTAAGCCATGCATGTGGAAGTACACAGGGCCGATTTAGTGAAACTACGAATTATTCATGAAATCACTTATGGTTTCTTTGATTGCTCCATCTGTTACTTGGATAACTGTGGTAATTCTAGAGTTAATACATGCTGACAAGAGCTGACCTCTCAGGATGCGTGCATTTATCAGATCAAGACCAGTCTGGCCTCGCCTGGCCCCTTTGGTGACTCTAGATGACCTTGGGCTGATCGTACCCCTGACGGCGACAATAAATATGGATATCTGCTCTAACAACTTTCAGTGGTACTTTTTGTGCCTACCATTGTGACCACGCTAACAGGGGATCCGGGTTGGATTTTAGAGAAGGAGCCTGAGAAACAGCTACCATATCCAAGGAAGGCAACAGGCACACAAATTACTCACTCACGACTCATGGAGTTAGTAACGAAAAATGCCAATGCAGGACTCTTTTGATGCCCTTTATATTGAATGAGTACATTTTAAATCTCTTCATGAGGATCCATTGGAGGGCAAGTATGATGTTAGCAGCCACAGTAATTCCTGTTCCAATAGTGTACATTCAAGGTGCTGCAGGGAAAAAGCTCATAGTTAGATCTTGGAATCAAGCTGGTGGTCTGCTGCTGGGCAAGTACCTGCCTGTTCCAGCTCCTGCCTTTCAGTGGCCCTTGGTGCTCTTGACTCAGTGTCCCGGGGGTCCAAAGCATTTATTTGAAAAAATTAGAGTGTTCAAAGCAGCCTGAAAACCTCAGCTAGAAATAATGGAATAGGACTCTGGTTCTATTTTGCTGGTTTTCGGAACAGGAGCCATGATTAAGAGGGACTGCCGGGGGATTTCTTATTGTGCCGTTAGAGGTTAAAGTCTTGAACTGCCACAAGATTGACCAAAGTGAAAGCATTTGCCAAGAATGTTTTCATTAATCAAGAAGGAAAGTCGAAGGCTCAAAGACAATCAGATACCGTGGTACTCGCGGCCATAAATAATGCTGACTAGAGACCCAGCGTCGTTATTCCCATGACCTGCTGAGCAGCTTCTGGGAAACCAAAGTCTTTGGGTTCTGGGGCAGTATTGTTACGAAGGTAAAACTTAAAGGAATTGATGGAAGGGCACCAGCACTTAACTTAACTTGGGAAACCACACCCGGCCCAGACATGGAAAGGATTGACAAACTGATACCTCTTTTTCATTTCTGTGGGTGGTGGTTCATTTCTGTTCTTTGTTGGTGGAGCGATATGTCTGGTTAATTCCGAGAATGAACAAGATACCTCCAGGCTAACTAATTCCATGATCCCAAGGGGTTGGCTAACAACTTCTTGGAGGTACAAGTGGTGTTCAGCCACACAAGATCGAGTAATAACAGGTTTGTGATGCCCTTACACTTAACGGATCAGTGTGTGTCTACTCCTCGGTGACAGGTACTGGTAGTCTGCTGAACTCCATTCGTGATAGGAATTGGGAATTGTAATTATTTTCCATGATCAAGGAACTTCCAGTAAGTGTGAGTCATAAGCATGCATAGTTTAAGTCCCTATTCTTTGTACACGCTGCCCATTGCTCCTACTGATTGGATGGTTTAGTTAAGTCCTTGGATCAGCTTCCCCAATGTTGGCAACTGCTCTGATGGAGCTCTGAGAAGCCAATAAAACTTGACTAACCAGAGGAAGCTGAATTCTAACAAGGTGTCCATAGGTGAACCAGTGGAAGGATCATTAACAGTGGAGAAGCCCAAGAGACTAACAGTGACAGCCTAAACCCTCAGGCATCTCCCAGAGAGAACCCAAGGCACAGAGCCTGGCCCTCCCCTTGTGCATCCTGGCTGGTGTAGCAGTCCATGGCTGCTGGACGGTTGGGTGAGGATAGTACACGGGCAGGCTCCTCCACCTGGGAGTATCCAACCAACATGTAAGGGACCAGGTCAGTGATATCCCGGGCCCTCGGGAGGGGCGAGATGTGAAAGATAGCTCTCCCAAGAGGGAACCTATGCTTACCCCGCACACACCTGCGGTAACTGAATTGCAGTGCCTCCCTGGGCAGTGTAGAAAGCTCTGCCTTCTATCTGGAATCACTGGCCTGCAGGGACTGGGCCTCCAACAGGGAGATTTGGGGAGTTGCTCAGCCCACAGGAGCCCCAGACTCCTCCCTGGTCTGACGCCACTATGTTCCATTTAGGGAAGGTGGCCCTGCCCAGTGCCTGGAGCCTTCGACTGCAGGGACCGTGGCTCCCAGGCAAAAATGTGACTTTGCCCACCTCTCATGGGGGGTTATGAGAGTTGTTCATGCGGCAGGGGCCCCAGACTCCTGACCGCCCTGCACCTGGACCCTCTCTAGCCTGATCCCAGCATACCTGGATTTTCAGTGACTGAGGAGTGACCTGTCTTGGGTGGCCAGGCAATCTGGATGAGAAGGAGCCAGGCCATGAGGGAACCCACAGCTCCTCTCTTTGAAGATGCTGTACCCACTTGGAGCCAGTGTGAACAGCTCCTATAGATGGGAGCAGATGCAGCTCGACTTTCCATATGTGTATTGGAAGCAGGTGAGTCACTTTGATGATGTGGCAGAACCTGGCTCCTCTCTCCTCAGTGCTTCCCAACAGTGTTTGCGGATTCTCAGCCTGCTGGCTGACGCCTACCCTGTGGACCCTCAACAAGCAGGAGTCAAGCCCCAGCTCTCAGCGGCTCTGATGGGTGACAGTTGGCTGAGGTGCAGGTGGGGAAACCCTCCCTCATTGCCAGGCAGCTGGTGGACTGGTCCCGTGTGGCCAGGCTGGGGTTTAAAGACTCATGTGGCCCTGTCCAGAAAGGCCTCTGCTGCTGTGGCAGCCTCCTGCTTGCATGCCTGCTGTGGTGGTTGAGTGGAGCTCCCAGACAGAACACCTGGAAACACTTTTAAAAATCTTAGAGGTCGACTTCCAGATGGGAAGCGTGATGTGTGATACGGTGCTGGGCCTAAAATAAAACATCTAGGGTGCCTAGCTGAGTGCTGTGTGTGGCTGTCTGTAGAGTCCCACAGATACCCAGGCGCACCCCCTTTATGCCCACATCTTCATCTGTGGCTTGCAAGGTCCCCTGTTTACCTGCAGAGGCTGGTTTTCATGCTGGCCTTGGGTTTTAGAATCTGATGGGAAAGGGTGTGCAACTGTGACTCCTTTGTGTGAAAGAGGGTCTCCTCCCTTTTCGAGAACAATTGGTCTGGTTCCCGCACACATAGGGCCCGATGTAGGTCACCCAATACCGGTCGGTAACGGCCGAATTCGGCCGTTACCGACCGGTATTTGGGGATTGAGATGTAGGGGCCATTATTTTACAGAATCGGTAAATATACCTAATCGGTAAATTTACCGATTCTGTAAAATACCGAATCGGTAATTTTACCGATTCGGTAAATCCCAGATGTAGGTAGCATTGTTTACAGTGCTACAGGCCTTCAGAATTCGGTATTTTATCACCCAATACAATTGGGTGGTAAAATACCGAATTCAGGTGTACATGCACATCTGTGCATGTACACCTGTGCCATGTGGCACACAGACATGCCCTTAGGGCATGTATGTGTGCCACATGTCACACAAGCCTGTACTTGGGGTGCTAGAGGGTGTCAAAGTGACACCCCCTGCACCCTTGCAGGATTCGGTATTTACCGATTCTGTAAATACCGAATCGGTATTTCACATTGATTCCTATGGGCTTCAAGGCCCATAGGAGTCAATGTGAAATACCGATTCGGTATTTACGGAATCGGTAAATACCGACTGTTACAGAATCGGTAAATTAGAAATGAGATTTACCTACATATGCCTCCTTCCTATTTACATACTCTTAAATACCGAATCAGTATGATTCGGTATTTAAGAGTCGGTAAATAGGAATTACCTAAATCGAGCCCTTAAGCTTTTGTCTATGACCTTAGATCAGATGTGGTGACTGGTCGAAGTTAGGTATATTGCTAAGTGGAGGAAATGAAACCAACCAGGAATCTTTCAGGAACAGAAGGTGAACAGAAAAAAGTCCAGCACTAAATCTCTGCCTGGTGGAGTGTGCGAGAAAAGTGGTATACAGAAGACTGACTCCCCAGCATGGCTGAGGTAGCCGAAGTCCTTCTAATCCAGGTTATCACCGTGGCAGTAGCGGTCCCTGGCGTGCTGAAATCAGGCGTTCTCGTAGTTGGATGGCTTGGGAATGCAGCCCAAAGTGGGTGATAAACTCCATCTAAGGTTAAATACGGGCACCAGACCAATAGTCAACAAGTGCCATAAAGGAAGCTTGAAATAACTTTGAAGAGAGAGTTCAAGAGGGCGTGAAATCATCAAAAGGTAAACGGGTGCCTGCTGAGCATGACCAACTCAGGGGACAGTGCCAGGTGGGGAGTTTAACTGGGGAGATACACCTGTCAAGCAATAGCTCAGATGTCCTAAGGTGAGGTTAGGGAGGACAAAAATGTATAGTGGAACAGAAGTTGAAAAACTCACTTGATCTTGATTTCAGTATGATTATAGACTGTGAATTTCAAGACTCATGAGCCTTCTGACTTTAAGGTTGTCAAGCAGGAGGTGTCAGAAAAGTTCCCACATTGATAACCAGCTTGTGACAGCCAAATTATTTTTTATCCTTCTATGTAATCTCTTCTTATCATTGCGGATCAGAATTCTCCTTGTGTTGGATTAATCACCCACTAATAAGGAACGTAAGCTGATTTAGATTGTTAGGAGACAGGTTAGTTTTACCAAGCTGATGATGTGTTATCCTGCTCAGTACGAGAGGACCCGCAGGTTCAGATATATGGTGTATGTGCTTGGCTGAGGGGCCAATGGAGGTGAAGCTACCATCTGTGGGATTATGACTGGATGCCTCAAAGTCAGAATCCTCCCTAAAATATAATGATACCAAAGTGTCATGTGCCTTGGTTGTCCTAGGATAGCCGGCCTCTGGGCGGTGCATAGAGCAACTCACTTAGGGTCTGGGGCACAGAGAGAAAGGGGGCACCTCCACCTCCCTCATTGCACCGTATGTTTGTAGGGTACCTGATGCTAAATCATGTGTAAATGACCTGATTTCGTGTTAGGGTTTTGTGAGTAATGGAGCAGATTCCTTGCAGCAATCCATTGAAAGTCATCCTCTGAGGCAAACCTTTCTCTCCATCTCTGGGCGCCCGTGCCCCCTAGGTTCCCTGTGCCACCAGGCCAGTGGGAGGGATGGCGTGCTGGCATGTGGGAGGCTGCTTCCACCATGTGCAGAATGGCACGGGCCTACTCTCCACCCTGCGTCACCGGGTGCAGGGATGGGGCAAAATCCCTTGCAGGTCAGCATGGTGACCGAATGGCCAGTGCAGGCACCAGCAAAGTCACCTGAAGGGAATAAGCTGGTTGATGGTTCAAAAAAGGATCTTCCTGGGTGCCAGTCTCATCGTTGGTTGCCGCCTAGACACTCTGATCACCAGGCCTGAGCCATCTGATCACTGGGCCAGCCAGCCAGATGACCAACAGGTGCATGCCGACCAGAGGACCAGTCAGAGTTAGCGAGGCTATCTCTGACTTGTGTCTCCTTCCCGGGTTCTGTCATCCCTCACTTCATGAAAGTTTAACAGTTGAGGAAAAATGGCTTTCAGGCAGTCCCCAGGCGAAAGGGGGCTGGCTGGGGGATTTAACCCTCCTTAACTCTCCAGGCGAGGAAGGTGGAAGGAACTGAGTGAGGACTCCCTTGGTCAATGGGCTGGAGTCATATCTTTACACAAGGCATGTGGCTGCAGACTAGGAAGGACTCTTATGCCTCTACGGGGTGAGGAGCTGAGACGGGACCCAACCTGAAGGCCCTGTCAGATCCTGGGACAGGGTGGTGTCAGTCCAGGGAGTATTCGGGTGCTCCTGCGGGCTGAACACCTCTTATAATACCCCATGAAAGGTTTGTGAAGTCATGTCAGGCCAGGGCTCCAGGCACCGGGCAGGGCCACCTTCCCTACCAGGGCCGATGTGGCATCAGACCAGGGAGGAGTGTTGGGCTCCTGTGGGCAGAGCAACTCCAGTTTTCTCCCCATTGGAGGCCCAGTCTCTGCAGACTGGTGATTCCAGCCAGAAGGGAGAGCCTCCTTTGTAAATGTAAATTGATACTTGTATAGCACACTACTCACGCGCCAGGGTCTCAAGGCGCTTGTACGAATACCGCTGTGGAACCCATCCTGGCTTTCCCTGTGAGGTGTCCACTCCTGGGAACCCCCAAGGTGGAGGCCAGGCATCCTTAGCATTGTGGGGGCTGTTGTGGAGATTGAGCAAGCTATTGCCCAGAGTTGCAGAGTGGGACTCCATGATTGGAATAGGCACCGAGGCGAGAATTATCAGGTCCGTGGAATTTTGAGCCAAGGCCCGCCGAGGCGGGGAATTGAACCCTGGTCCCGGGCTAGACCTCTGCATCAGGGTCTGCCGCTCTAACCATTGAGCCACACTTCTCCTATCTGGCCCAGGCTAGGGTAGCACCCCACCCCTAAGGGTTTGCCAGTTTTCAAGATGTCCACCAGTTACTTGTCAGCTTTATGTGGGCAAAAACACCACCAGTGATGTTTCATTTTCAAGGCCAGTGCATCCAATGGACAAGTATGGGTGTGCCAACTCAGTGAACCACGTCACCAGTCAAGTTTTCCTAATCTATATTACTCCGAGCCCTAATTTCAACAGACTGTTAGTGTAGGAAAAAGTATTGAAGTCAGGGTTTGGCTGATGGATACTTTCCATAGCTAAAGCTGTGCTGAGTGCTGTCTATCAGTTCTACCGCTTCTGTCAATGTCCCTGCTGCACTGCAGCTCCCTGCAACGCCTGTTTCCTCATTTCCTGTAGCATCATCCACAGTTACTGCTGTCCAGTTTTCTAGTTCCTACAGCTCCTTCCCTATGGACTGTACATTCAGCATCACTCATGTCTTTGAGTTAATGGAAGCTGCTTCTTGCTCCCCACAACCTCCCCCTAAAACTTACTGGCAAACCTCAGCTTTCACACACAGCAAAGCACACATCATTCAGCTGAGGGGTGTCCTCTTTATGTCTTATGATGTATCTTTGAGGTTGCTAGTCCCCTTGTGATCAGAAGTGGGTGCAGGGGGACATTAGGTGGTTTTCCAGTACTGTTGGAAAACCAATTCTATAGGTTTTGTTCTGTTATGTGCCTGCACATACATTTTAAAATGTAATACTTGCTGTCTAGTGCATTTGCCTTATTCTATTCACAAAACACCCTCCCTACCTAGCCAATCCACTCATAATCTCTGGGGCTCCAGAGTTCTTCGAAATAAGAAAACCTAGCTTCTAGAACCACCTTGATTCAGACCAGCTACAGGAATATAGAAAAATTCGCCAGGGCAGCTACATCAACTTGAACTGTGCTGCCCTCCAACCTCAGGACACTGTCCCCACTCTCAAACTTCCAAAAGCAATTTAAGGCTCACCTATTGAGACAATTCATAGACAAACCCCTTATAGATTATTTTTACTCAGATTATATACATGATATGGTACATTTGTCACAGTTGTTGTAATCCTTGACCCATCTTCATGTAATCCTCTCTTGTGGCCTCTATCATAATGCTATGATTACGTATGGTAATCCTCATTACTCTTAGTCTTACTCGTCCTCGACCCAGTCATTACTCATGAGGTATTCCATAGACAGGAAACAAAACAGGAAACGCTTTTAGGCTCCACCCCCCCTCCTGCCAGGTGCTATATCATGCCCAACCACCAGAAGCACATCCTGACACACCAAGCAACAAAGGCCTGGACAGGGATGGAGGGTGGGAAGTATGACTGGGTCGAGGACGAGGGACGTAGAGTTAATGCTATGATTACGTATGGTAATCCTCATTACTCTTAGTCCTACTCGTCCTCGACCCAGTCATACTTCCCACCTTCATTAATCATGAGGCATACCAAAGCAACGCCCAAACAGGCCTTTGGCACCCCAAACACAGCAAAACACAGACCAGACACAAAGGAGTGCAGCAAGTGAAATATTTTAATACACAAACAGAACTCAGAGCGGAGGGGGAACCCCCACAGCTTGCAATACCCCACGACCAAAATTGGTCCGGTCAGACAGGGCACAATTCAATCGACAGTGCCTCACAAACGTGGACTCAGAGGCCCAGGTCCCAGCACGACAAATCTCATCAAGAGACACACCATGGTAATCAGCCCAGGAGGCAGACACACCCCGAGTGGAACGCGCCTGAACACCCGCCGGACAACGTAGACCAGCACCACGATAGGCAAGAGTGATGACAGCCTTAATCCAGCGACCCAAGGTGAGCCTGGAAGCAGCTTTACCCTTACCAGCCAAACCAAAGGTGACAAAGAGAGAGTCAGAAGAGCGAAACACCCCTGAACGAGCCACATAAATGGACAAGGCACGCCTCAGGTCCAAAGAATAGAGCAACAGCTCAGAAGGGGAAGAAGCAGAAGGGCACAAAGAAGGAAGAACCAGCTCCTGAGAGGAATGGAAACGGGAGCGGACCTTGGGGACAAAACCAGGATCCAAAGAGAGCACAACAGCGTCATCCAGAAAACGCAAAAACTGGGGGGGGGGACAACGCAGGGCCGTAAGCTCCCCCAACCGCCTTGCAGAAATTATGGCCACCAGAAAGGCCACCTTGTAGGACAGAAATTTAAGGTCCACAGTCTCCAAAGGTTCAAAGGAGGAAGACTGCAAAACACCCAACACCAGCGAGAGATCCCAAGGGGGGACCAGAGAACGTACCGAAGGGGTAGAAAGAGAAAAACTACGAAACCGACGAGAAACCAAAGGGCCATCTGAAGAAAGAAAAGAATCCGGGTCCCGGAAGGCCCGGATAGCAGCCCACTGGCCTCTCAAGGTAGACACAGCAAAGCGCTTCTGAAAGCCATCCAGAAAAAACTGAAGGATAGAAGACACAGGGCAAGAGGTAGGAGACAAACCAGAAGAGGAACACCACCCCGAGAAGGAAGACCAGTGCTTTGAGTAAGAAGACAAAGTAGACGGCCTATGAGAGGCCTGCATCACAGAAATGATGTGGTCGGGCAGACCACGGACCCCAAGAGACAACCGTTCAACCTCCAGACCGCCAAGGAGAGGGAACCAGAAGAAGGCACGGGGACCTCAGAGGAGAGGGGTAGCTGGGCAGAAGCCAAGGAGGGCCCACCGCTAGGCCCAGCAGCAGAGGAAACCAGGACCTCCTTGGCCAGTGCGGAAGAACAGCCACCACCTGAGCCCCCTCCCACTGAACCTTCAGCAAGAAGGCAGGAATCAGAGGAAAGGGAGGAAAGGCATAAAGAAGCCAAGGAGGCCACCGGAGAGACAAGGCATCCACTCCACAGGCACCCACCTCCGGAGATCTGGAGCAGAACAGGGGAACCAGGGCATTGGACCGGGAGGCGAACAAGTCCAGACAAGGAGTCCCGAACCTCAGGCAAAGCAAGCGAAAAGTCCGGGGAGCCAGCACAGGGACAGAGACGAAGTAAACCTCCGGCTCAAAGAATCCGCCACCATGTTGTCCACACCCCGAATATGCTGAGCAGACAGGGCCAGAAGATTCTCCTCCGCCCAGTCCAAAATGGAGCAGGCCACCAGGTTCAGGGAAGAACTGCGGGTCCCTCCCAGGTGATTGATGTAGGCCACAGACACCGTGTTGTCCGATCTCACCAGGACATGGCAACCCCTCAGATGAAGATGGAAAAAGCGGAGCGCCCTCTCCACCGCAGACAACTCCCTCCAGTTGGATGACCTGCGAGACCCCAACGGGAGCCAACGAGCCTGAACAGCCCAATGGTCCAGAGTCGCCCCCCAGCCGGAAGCGCTGGCATCTGTGGTCACAACCAGAGGAAGAGGCAGACGGAACAACATCCCCACTGAAAGGTGGAAAGGATCCAGCCACCACTGAAGAGCAGACACAATGTCCAGAGTCACAGGCACAGGAACCGCAAAATCCAGGACAGGAAAGGGGACCCACCGCTGCACATGCCACAGCAGAGGGCGAAGATGAACCCTGGCCCAGGGCACGGTGAAGACAGAAGCAGCCATGTGGCCCCGAACCTCCAGCCACTGAAGGAGGGGAGCCGAGGTCCGTGACAACTTCCTCAGCAAAGACTGAAGGCGACAAATCCGGGCCTCTGGCAGAAACACTTTGCCCAACACAGAATCGAAAACAGCACCGATGAAGGTCCTCCGAGTGGCAGGCTCCAGGTGGCACTTCGGCAAGTTGATTAAGAACCCGTGATCCCTGAGCGTAGACATGGTCAAGAGAAGGTGGCGAGACATGATCTCCAGGAACGGAGCCTGAACCATCCAATCGTCTAGGTACGGGAACACCGACACCCCCAGGAGATGGAGATGGGCCACCAAGGGAGCCACCACCTTGGTGAACACCCTGGGGGCGGACCGAAGACCAAAGGGAAGGACGCAGAACTGCCAGTGCTGGCCCTCCAGGCAGAAGCGCAGGAAACGCTGATCCCTCACCGCCACCAGGACCTGGAGGTACGCATCCTGGAGGTCCAGAGTGGAGAACACCCATCCCACTTGGATCAGCGGGAAAACCTTCTGGAGAGCCTCCATCTTGAACGGGATCTTCCTCACGAACAAGTTCAGACCCCGAAGGTTGATGACCACCCGGAAGCCTCCCGTTATCTTCGGCACCACAAAGATGATGGAGCAGACGCCCAATCCCCTCTATGCCAGCGGAACAGGGACAACTGCAAGCTTGCTGACCAAAGAACGAACCCCGTCCCACAAGGCCAGACGGTGGGATGCATCCCGAGGAGAAGGGGTCAGCACCACCCCGGAGGGGGGAGGGGGGGACAGGAACTCAATCCGGTAGCCCCTTGACAGGACATCCAGCACCCATCTGTCGGAGGTCATCAGGCGCCAAGCAGGAAGGAACTTTCGGAGCCTCCCACCAACCAGGGGCGGACCACCAGCGAGAATGTCCCCTAGGCTGGCATAGTCAGGAACGCTGCGGACCAGATACGCCACCCCTCTGGGACTTCTTCTGAAACTTCCGTGGAAAAGACCGGCCAGCGCCACGCTGACTCTGAAACGACGACTGTCTTAATCTGGAAGGCTGGCGGAAAGACCTGGCACCAGAGAAGGAGGAACCCCTTCGGGGCAGAAGATCACGAAAGGATAAAGAATGCTTGCGCTCCTTGAAGACCTTATGCAGTTTCTCCTCCAGCGAGTCATCAAACAGACGAGCACCAGTGAAAGGCAGCCGCAAAGCCATGGAACGCTGGGCCGCATCCGTCTTCCAATCCCTCAGCAACAGGTTACGACGGGCAGCCACAGAGGAACCACAGGACATAGCAGAAGTCCTCACAGAATCAAAGGCGATGTCCGACAAGAATTCCGCCTGGCGCTCCATAGACTCCAGTAATTCCGGACAACTGGCACCCTCCTGCATAGACGAAAACAGGGACTTGAAATCAGTCAGCAGAGACTGGGTAACATACGCCCCATAAACGCCAGAACGAATAGCCAGGTGCGAGGCAGCATAAGATTTCTTCAGGGTAGAATCCACCTTCTTGTCCGCGCCATCCTTCAGAATGTTATCATCCGCCATTGAAGGACGCCCCACATGACTGGCCATCAGGAAACCCCATGTTAACTCTCACATGGGAAAGGACGTCAGGCAAGAGATCCCTGGAAATGTATTTGCCTTGAAGATCAACAGCAGCCGAAGAAGACTCATCAGATTCAGAAGAAGACGAAATATCAGAATAAAGCGCAGCAGAACCAGAAAGACCAGCAACACCTTTCTTGGACGCCTTGATATCAGAAAGAGTCTCCAGGATAAGGCGTTTAATCCTATCATCACCAACCCCCTTGGCACGCTCACAGGAGGAGGAGATGAGGACCCACTGGAATCCGAGGAAGATGGAGGCACAGGAGAGGAATGCTTCCTCTTGCGAAGATGCTTGCCCATGACTAACCAAAGCACAAAGCAGGACTGAAGGAAAAAACCACAAGAGCATACACACAGCACCCCCCAGAGGCACATATATATATATAAATAAAAGGGCACAGCCCAATTAAACCCCTACAGGGAGGACCGGGATAGGCCAAAAAAAAAAACGAAAGACAGCCCCAGAAAACAAACAGGGAGGCAAGGTCCCACCCCCCCACCAACCAACAGGCCAGGCCAGAGAAGAGGGAGGGACAGGAAACATAAAAGTGCAGAACAGCCGCGCACCGTAACCATGCACTACTGACCGAATTGCAAAGTGGAAGGCCCACGCCCGAAGCGGGAAGCAGGGGCGCCGAAAACGCCCAGGGCCCGTGGCGGTGCACCAAAAATCACCCCAACCACCGGAGCGCCCGGAACTCACCCGGGCGTCCGTCCATTGCGAGGTCAGGCAGGAAATGTTCCACCGCGCATGCGCTAAACAACGCATCGCGAGAGGAGGCCGGGCAGCCACAGAACGGGGAAGCCCGGCCCCAGGAAACCGGGAGGACAGAGCAGGGACACAGCGAGCACCAAACGCCCCCCGCCCCCACAGCACAGAGGATGGGAACGGGGGGGGGGGGGCAGAAACGGAGACGAGTGCGCACAGAAAACAGCGATCCCAAAGCAAGCACCCCACAGAGAAAAACACCCCCGGGCCCCCACAACCACAGAGAGGCCCGGAGGGAGGGGGGAAAGGAACACCCCGGGGAGGAGCACGCAGAAGCAGACCAGCGCTCCCCACCCCTACCTGGCAGCAGTGCAAGGAGCCAGAAGACATCAGGAGCAGGAAAACCAGGAACGAAGCCGAAGAAGGAAGACCAGAGAAGCCCAGCAGCTCAGGTCAACCAATCCAAGGAGGAGACAGGGAAGTCCAGCAGCCCCACTCCAAAGAATCCCACGAAGGTCCATGAGAGCCTCCCAGAGCCCAGCAGAGGAGGAACCACAGGACAAAGAAGGAGGTAAGTGCCCGGCACCCACCCCAGCGTCTCCCATCAAGTAATCCACCGACAGGAAACAAAACAGGATGTGCTTCTGGTGGTTGGGCATGATATAGCACCTGGCAGGAGGGGGGGTGGAGCCTAAAAGCGTTTCCTGTTTTGTTTCCTGTCTATGGAATACCTCATGAGTAATGACTGGGTCGAGGACGAGGGACGTAGAGGTAATGCAAAGTGCCCTTCTACTGAAAGATCAAGTACCACTAAATAAATGGTTAAAATAAACACATTTACATTTGCACCGAAGTAGTTCATACCAGCAGCAGATGTAAGCCTAATGGAAGGAGGAGACTATGTCAGTTTTCAAGTTGTTAATGGAAGAAACCTCCATACCAGCAGTGAATATGTTAATTGATGCTTTACCTCCAACATGCTGCTGCTCCTGCCCTGAGGTGTTAATGCCTACATTCTCCCACTTAAGACACAATACCAAGCATGAAGTTATTGGCCCAATTTAAATAGGAGCTTTTATTTCCCAACTCATTAGAACTTTGTATCAGCTGTGGAAAGAATAAGGAATGACTGTTCCTTGATAAATTTGAACTCAAGATGGTGAGGAAACTCCTTCCAGCTCTGACTTTTACTACTGATCCCTGCCTTCAATCACCAGAAATAACAGGGAGCCCCACACATGCACACCCTACGCGTTGTTACCGCTGGAGGATCTCAAAGATCTGCTCCATGCATATGTTGTGGAATCAGTTAGATCTGCTCCTCTTCGCCTCACCTTAGGAAAAGCTGAACACAGAAACCATATTAGAATGCCTCTTAGGCAAAGTGTCCACCTCCAACAGATGTTTTTGATTTTTTTTATATAGTTTTATATAGCGCAACGTTTTATATAGCGCGACCTAGACCCGAGACATCGGGTATCAGAGCGCATTACATGAGCACCAGTTTAGTTACAAGAGTACACATTCATTTTTGATAGGCACAGGGAGATTAAGTGATTTGCCCAGAATCACAGGATGTTGAGCATTGTTTCTGAGACTCGAACCCGGGTAAGAATAATAGACAGATAAGAAAAATAGAAGCAGAACTTAACCCTATCACTCAAGTCACTTTTTTTTAAGTTCTCCTTTGGACCTCATCTGAATCATCATTTCATAAGTTTGAACCAATCACTCTTCAGCAATTTAAACTTCCTCGAATTAGTTGCAAATCAGGTTCTCCATTGGATCCCTGCCCTACTAGTGTGTTGGCTAAAGTGATCGATGTCCGTGATAAATAAAACAGTCAACACCTCATTAGAATCAGTCTCTATTCCAGCTATTCCGAAACCAGCAAAGGTAATGCTCCTCATGAAATAGCCCTCTACCAATCCCAGAAATTCTGTCAAATTATTGTCTCTTTTCTTTACTTTCCGCTCTAGCAGCGACCTTAGAAAAATTGGTTAATGTCTGATTACCTGGATTGAGCAGATCTTCTGCAGGCTTCACCATCGTGCTTTAGTATGCTTCTTCGTCCAAAATCAGCTTTGCTAGAAGTTTTTGATTACATAAAATTCCCTATTGATAAAGGGGAGAGAGCAGCCCTCATTCTTCTTGATTTGTCAGCAGCTTTCGACACCGTATCTCCTCCCATACTTCTTCAACACCTGTCTGAGTTAGGGATTTGAGGCCCATCGCTTCCATGGTTTCATTTTTTTTCTCGGGCAGACAAAAATCGGTCAGTTTAGCCTATTACTTCTTAGGCAATAAACAACACAATTGTGGCATCCCCAGGGTTCTTCACTTAGTCGTACCCTGTTTAATGAACATATGCCCCCCCTCCCCCCACTGGTGGCCCTGATCGAATCTTTTGGTGTTAAGGTAGTCTCATATGCTGATGATACCTACCTGATTTTCTCAATGGACAGCTCTACTAACACATCTTACTGTCATCTTTTAAAATGTGTCTAAAAACAATCGTAAAGTAGATGCATAATTGCTTGCTCAAGTCCAACTATAAAAAAAAGATAGCTATCTTTTTGGCTATGGAGAGATTTTCCCAACTTTTCAGTCTCGATTGGTGGCTTGAAGGCCTTCCTACTCCACCTGCTCCTGTATACACTGCAAGAAATGTGAGTTTCATTTTAGACATTGCGCTGTCCTTTCACCTGTGCTGGCAATTACTGGATCATGTTTTCTAATTTGAAAATCCTAAAAAACTTTGTGGACATTCTTCCTTTGCAGGTGAGTAAATCCGAAGTGCCAAGCCAGGTCCTCCCTGAACCGTAACACAAGCGCCCTCTGACCGGTTTCACCCTAGTTTTGGCTCTGCGGCCAACCTACATTTGCCTCAAATTGTGGAAGGATTAGTGTTAATATAACCTTATAGCCCGCCGTAGAGGGCTATACCGGCTATTAAAGGCCCTCTCCAGCGTTAAAGGCGTCGAGCCGAAGGCGAGGGCCTTTAACAAGGGAGAGGGACTTTAATAGCGGTATCGCCCATCTACGAAGGGCTATAAGGGTAAACATCCTTTACAACGCAACTTTTACCACGCAGTGCCTTTACGACGCAACTGTTACAACGCATGTCATTACAACGCATAGCGTTGGGGGACGCTCTAGGATAGGGAATAGATTTAATTTACTATCCAACACCTTCCCTACTATCCACGGGGAATGGAGTTGGAATAGTAAATTAAACTATTCACTATGCAGCACCCCTTACCGCTATGCGTTGTAACAGCATGCGTTGTAAAAACTGTGATGTAAAGGCATGCGTGGTAAAACCATGCGTTGTAATGTCGTACAACCGCTATAAGGCTATTAGAACATTCTGTCACTAGAGGACAGAATGTTCTAACAAAAAAAATAAAGCCTTTTGGGAGCGTGAGGGGATTGGAATCCCCTCAGGTTCCTTGAAGCCTTTGTTCACAGCCAGAGCTGTGAACAAAGAAACATTGGAATGTTGGAGCTCCAGGCTTATACCAGCCGCCATTATAAGCCCGGAGCACTCCATTGTTTTCAATGCAGCTCCCAACATTCCAATGTTCTAATAAAGAGTATACCACTAATATAAGCATTGCAACTGATATATTGCGCTGTTGTTATATCATTCGGCCATTTTTTAATAAGTCTAAATAGCCACATTAAACTGCAGCTGTGCCCAACTACAGAATCAACACTACCTTTCACTTTACACTTGGACCCAGATTTACAAAGGAGTCATGCAATGTAGCGCAGCACCCAAAGTTACTGTGCTGCGTTGCGTGACAGGGAGAGATCAGGATAGCGCCATATCTAGAGAGATATGGCATTCTACTCTGCTCTCACGACTGGGTGCAGAATTTTGCTGCCGAACGGCGAGCACATGCCTTTGCGCCATAGTGCAAGGGTGTGTGCGTGAGTCTAGCTTAGGTTTTGTACTTTGAAGGGTGCCCTTCAACTACAAAACATTATGACTAGACACGTTTTAAAACATTTTGTATGTTGTGCAGTACAGTGCAGCATACATTCAAAGTCGGAAAAGAAAGGAGAAATGAAAGCATTTCTCCTCTTAACGCCTGGTTTGCAGTAGTGGGATTTTTTGGCACAAACCCTGTCTACAAATGTCAGTGGAAAGGGTTTCGAGTCAAAATGCATGTGGTTAGTTGGGAGCGCCCGTGTACCACCAATGTAACGCACCCTTGACGCTGAGTGATGCAATGGAACGCTTTATGCTACTTTTCTTTACAAACAAACGCACACACCAATTTGTGGTGGTTTGTAAATCTCCAAAAAGTGTTTGCGTTGGGTTTGCATTATAAAAGTAACGCAAACCTGGGGCAAAAGCTTCGTAAATCTGGGCCCTCGTTGGCTTCTCTTCCAGGGCTCCTCGAAGCAGCACCGACTCCATCCCAACTACATGCAGATTTTATTGACTGTGCCCCCCCCCCCGTGACACAGACCACAGGCGCTCCCATCTTTTAAAGAATGAGTAATCCAATGGCTGCCCTAAGGTTGTCTGCCTACCAGAGGAGGGCAGAAATCAGACCAGGCAACTGGGCAGTGCAGCAAATGTAACTCATGGTGTGTAGGTTGGCACACTACCAAGGGGCCTTGGGCATCATTCAGGGGGTAGGGAAAGTACCACCTATCTAGTAGGCCCCTTAGGGCAGGCCAATGCATGTTAAAATGTCAGGGCAGTACCAGTGGGGTACAGTGGAACATTGCACGTGGGGGTGGTCACTGCACCCCCACGTGAGCCCAGTATTATTCAATTACAGCCTACAAACATGTTTCATCCAGTGCTGTGACAGTTGTGGAACACACAAGTCTCAATTGTCATTTCAGGGTGAATCTTTGGTGCATGGGGGAGGGAAGAAAATGCCAGCCCACAGTAATGGCTGAGCTGAAGGGCTGGGAGCGGGGGTGCATCCAGAACAGAAGGGGATGTGGTAAGAGGTTAAAGAGGCGCACGTGCGGCTTTGCAGCTTTCGAGCCGACACTGTGCAAGATTCGAGAAGAGATGAGATTCAGCTATAACAACAGTCTCATGAGGGTCGGGGAAGCAGCACAGTGCTTTTCAGACAGCAAGTTCATGACCCCGCACAAAGGTCAGATGCACTTTACTGGGACCAGATCAGTAGAATGACGAGTCCATTACATGTCAATGTTGCTATGTAGATTTGCAAATTGCCTTATTTTAAATGACCAAGGCCTCTGAATATATAGAATTTGTGAAAAGTTCAGATTCATCGTGCCTCGTAAATGAAAGCAATCAATTATTTTGGCAATATGAATCATTTCTTTTGCTTGCTTCATTGTGTTACTTTATTGCCTTTTGATAGATGTCCCTTATGTGGGTTTCAATAGGTGTATCTCTGAGTTTTCCCAATCTTTCCAAGTTTTCCTTATGGATTCTCGAGTGTGTGTGCTTCTAAGAGCGGAGACGCAACGCCCCACTGAAATGTCTCCAGATAGAAAAACAAAATGGTAATGAAGTTAATTCAGTAACATTTTATTTTTCTTCGCGACTCCCAAACGGAGCGTCAGGACGGGGGCGGGGCTGCTGCTGACTGACAGCAGCACAGAGAGCAGAGCACTTTCAGTTTAAAGTGTGCCTGTCTTTTTGACTGGCAGTCTTGCGACGGCCAGCCACACACGCGTACTTTAAACCTCTATAGCCCAGTTGTCTTAAGACAGCTAGGTTACAGAAAGCCAAAGCCTCCAGAGCACTGTGGCGCACCTAGTGAATTCTATGTCAGTCCACGGAGGCTCAGATTATGCTTCTCTTTGCTTTACTGACAAATACAGCAGCCAATAAAAACTTTAAACTGGCATGACCCCGGAAGGACAACCCCCTCCAACAGTCTGCACCAATCACTATCAAGTCCATGATATAATTGTCCATGTTAACCATACGACCTCCTCTTTCTTTGCTGCTGCAGCAGCGAGTTAAGTGCCCTTTACGTTACTTCTTTATTGTGGGTAATTGTTATAAGGGCGGTGGTTATTAACGGCGCGCGCGTGCCAGTGATCTTGTTGTTGCTGAGCGTGTCCTCGCTCTTATTGTTGCTGTGTTTTGTGACTTTCGTTGTTCAATTATCGAGGTATTTGCCCCGTTTTGTGGTGTATGCCCGCGCGTTTGTTTTTCCCTTGATTTCAATCGGAGCGCGAGCCGGAGCATGCGGTGTGCTCGGTAGGGGGCGGTGGAGCAGGAGGAGACAGACGCGAGACGCTCACGCTCAGGAGGCAGTCGAGCCCGGCCCCACACGCGACGCGCATGCGCGAGGAGCCGACTTTCGTTTTCTTGCATTACCGGCTCCTCGCACAGCGCGCGTCTTTGGCTGCATAAATCCTGGTCTCATTTAACGCTTAACGGAGCGTATCCGGATTGGAGCTAGGCTCTAGGGGAGTCTTATGTGTGCATAAAGGGGTCTCCTTCCACCTTAAAATCGGCCTCATTGAAAGTTGAGCTTTGAGTTTACAGTGTTTGTGTGTGTGTTAGAGGCACCCCTGGGCTACTCCCCCCCTAGAAGTTCCTCCACACCTCCCTGCTTTAGAGCTATGGCGTACTACGCCGAGGAGGATAACCAATGGGCAGAATATAACGAGTATGAAGAGTATGAGCCTCAAGAAGAGCATTTGGAGGAAAATTTGGTGGAGGCCCTGGATACCCATGTCCAAGGGTCAGTGAATAGTGCGCTAATCAAGGCCCTCAAGCCTTTTGCTAAGCCCCTTCAGAATTATGGCAAGAGAAAGTTCAAATCAGCCCGAAAGGGCGGTACCTCTTCTCACTCCTCGGCCCAGGTATTGGCTCGGATGGCCAGGAATGTCATGAAGGATCATGGCTCAATGGCGAACGACACGTCTGGGGATTCTTCCCCGACTCCGCCTGATTCCTCTGATTCTGAGGTGGAATCGGTGGCTCCCAAAAAGAGATCTAGGAAGGTGAAACACACCCATAAGGCGGACGATGGTCAGGTGCCCAAGAACCTTCTTTTTAATCCTAACAATATTGTGCACCCTAGGTCCACTGGATGTATGACGTTACAACGCATACTTTTACAACGCATACCGTTACAACGAATTTTTTACAACGCAAAAACTTTTACAACGCATACCATTACAACGCATGTTTTTACAACGCAAGTACTTTTACAACGCATGCCATTACAACGTAAGTATTGGTAAGTATATAATATTTTTTTTTAAATTAATTGTAATTAATATAATTTAATTTAATTTAATTAATTTAATTTTTTTTTACCCTGTACCCCTGTACCCCAAAAACCCAAATTAACCCAGAACCCTAAAAATACCCCTGTACCCCAAAAACCCAAAACTGTCCCTGAACCCTAAAAATACCCCTGTACCCCAAAAACTGAAAACTGTCCCTGAACCCTAAAAATACCCCTGTACCCCAAAAACTGAAAACTGACCCTGAACCCTAAAAATACCCCTGTACCCAAAAACTGAAAACTGACCCTGAACCCTAAAAATACCCCTTTACCCAAAAACTGAAAACTGACCCTGAACCCTAAAAATACCCCTTTACCCAAAAACTGAAAACTGACCCTAAACCCTAAAAATACCCCTTTACCCAAAAACTGAAAACTGACCCTGAACCCTAAAAATACCCCTTTACCCAAAAACTGAAAACTGACCCTAAACCCTAAAAATACCCCTTTACCCAAAAACTGAAAACGTAAAAAAAAAAAACCATATAAAATATTAAATATAATTATATACTTACCAATACTTACGTTGTAATGGCATGCGTTGTAAAAGTACTTGCGTTGTAAAAACATGCGTTGTAATGGTATGCGTTGTAAAGGTTTTTGCGTTGTTAAAGTTTCGTTGTAATGGTAGTGCGTTGTAAAAGTTGCTTCCCGGTCCACTGAATGGGTACCGTGTCCGGAGGTGGCGCATTATGTGGGTAACAACCTGCGACAGGGTTTCGACAACGGGGTGAGAGCCACATTGCGATCTGAATGCCCCATGCCATCCTTGACAGGGAAGGTGGCGGATACACCGGATTTGGATCCCACAATGGCGGCGTTTATGAGGAAGTTTGCGAAGGATCCAAAGAAGGGGCTGGATAGAGCGTGGCGGGGTGTTCAGGACAAAATGTTAGATGTCACCGGACCCCTCACGAAGATTCTAGACGCAGCAGTTATGGCGAAGGATAAAAATGTGCCACTGGATGTATCGGAGGTTCTGGAATGGGCACAACGTGCCATGTGCTTCTTGGGGAATGCGAATGTGGCCCTATCTACAGAGCGGAGGCGCTCTTTTCTTATGAGACTAGATTCCCAACTGGCGGAGATGGCCCCTTCCGAACCAGGTTCCCTAGCTAATGGTATGCTATTCGGAGACAAATTTGTCAAGGAAATGGGCAAGTAAGTTGCCACCTTCTCCGCGCTGGACAAGGCGCAGTCCAACATCAAGAGAGTACTCCACAGTGGTGTTTTTGATAGGGCCGGACGCCCACGAGGTCGAGGGTCCGGCCGAGGTTATGCACAGACCTCGCGTGGAGCAGAGCAGAGAGGCAGAGGCAACCGACGCTCCAATTTCTACCCCTCCCGCGATAGAGGAGGTCGAGGCAAGGGGCAGAGAGGAACCTATGGTGGACAGCAGAATAATTCGGGAGACTACTCCTATTCAGGTACGACTTCTATGCCCGTCTGAACATATGGTGGGAGGCAGACTGTCTCTTTTTCTCCACAGGTGGCGCCAACTCACGAACGACCCTTGGGTGTTACAAACAGTACAGGGTTTTCACATAGAGTTCTATGCCTCCCCAGTACAGCGGCAGAGGCCAGAACCACTTTATTTTTCCCAAACAGAGCAGAGTTTCATCGACGCAGAGATATGCTCCTTGCTCCAGAAGGGAGCGATAGTGGAATCCACCCCACACGATCTAGGCTTCGTCAGCACCGTCTTTGTGGTCCCGAAAAAGGACCAAGGGTATCGACTGGTGTTGAACCTCAAAGAGTTCAATGGCTGGGTTGTGTATCGACACTTCAAAATGGAAGGGATACACCTCCTGCGCGACATCCTATTGGCGCAGGATTGGATGGTGCGTCTGGACTTAAAAGACGCCTACCTGACAGTGGCCATTTATTCTCCGCACAGGCGGTTCCTACAATTTCAGTGGCGCAACCGGTGGTTCGAGTTTTCCGCCATGCCCTTTGGACTGTCATCCGCCCCATGGTGTTTCACCAAGCTGATGAAACCCATCGTGCAGAGGTTGAGGGAAATGGGCGTTCGCCTCATTATTTACCTCGACGACATCTTGATTTTAGGACAGTCACCGGAGGTGGTGTCACTCCATCTGTCGTGGACGATCCACCTCCTTCAGGACTTGGGCTTCCTCCTGAATATACAGAAGTCAATCTTGCAACCTTCTCAGGTGATGGAGTTCCTGGGTTTCCAGGTCGACTCGGTGAAAGCTCAGTTACTCTTGCCCCTCAAGAAGAGAGTGGCGGTCAGGAAGGAGTTGAGGAGAGCGCTTGCCTCTCCGACAATCTCATTGAGGACTTTGGCACGCCTGGTAGGGCTACTGGCTTCTTCGATCCAAGCGATCTTTCCGGGCCCCTTACATTACAGGGCCCTGCAGCGTTTGAAAGCCTTGCATTTGCGCAAGGGCCTGACTTATGCCCAACAAGTTTCCCTTTCTGCGGAGGCTCGTACGGAGATAAACTGGTGGTTAGCGCATATGGATGCGTGGAACGGCAGAGCCATTTTCGCGGCCACCCCGGAGGTGGTGATAGAGTCGGATGCCAGCCGTTGGGGCTGGGGAGCCCGTTGCGGCTCAATGGAGACGGGGGGTCGATGGTCCTGCGAAGAGCTGAGTCTCCACATCAATTGCCTAGAACTCCTGGTGGGTTCTTTTGCGATTCGCACTCTGTCCCCTCAGAAAGTTTCGTGCTGCATTCTCCTTCGCATGGACAATGTGTCCGCGGTGCGCTATATAAATCGCCTAGGAGGCACCAGGTCTCGTCTCCTGGCGGAGATAGCCAAGGACTTTTGGCATTATTGCCTGGCCCATCAAATTTCGGTGACGGCGGAGTATATACCGGGGTCCGCCAATGTGACGGCGGATTGGAACTCTCTGTATTTGAGGGATGCCAGCGATTGGAGGTTGCATCCCAGGATCTTCAGGGCATTGGACCGCAAATGGGGTCCGTGTGTGGTGGATCTGTTTGCCTCGCGGCTCAACAGACAAGTGCCCCAGTTTTACAGTTGGCGTCCGGATCCTTTGGCGATCAGCTCGGACGCCTTTCTTCAGTCATGGACGACGGGCATTCTATATGCGTTTCCTCCGTTTATCATGATCCCGAGGGTTCTGGCTCAGGTTCGGAGGCAGAAGGCGGAGGTGGTCTTGATCTCCCCGTGTTGGAAAGCACAAGCGTGGTTCCCGGTGGCGATGAGTCTTGCCTGTGCATCGCCGGTGCGGATCTCATCGTTTCCGGACCTTCTTACGGACCCGGTGGGTCTTCGCCATCCGTTGGTCCTTCAAGAGCAGTTGTCTCTTATGGCGTGGAGACTTTCCGGCGCCGTTGGCAAGTGCCGGGAGTTTCGCAAGACGCTCTCTTTTTCTTGTCACAGGCATGGGCACCTTCCACACACAAGCGTTATGAGTCAGCTTGGAGACGATGGGTTGGTTGGTGTAACGAACGGCAGGGAGATCCGATGGGATCCGATATCACTGTGATAGTGAATTTTCTATCTGAATTGGCGCGATCAGGAATGGCTTATAGATCGGTGAATAACTTCCGGTCAGCTATTTCGGCGGGACATCCGCATGTTGAGGGCAAACCTGTCGGGGAGCACCCCCTGGTGTGTAAAGTAGTTAGGGGGATCCGTTTGGTGAATCCCCCTCAACCCAAGTACACTGAGCTTTGGGACGTTTCAGTGGTCCTGCGTTTTTTGACGGCCTGGCCGGCTAATGAGGGACTATCTCGCAAACAGCTCTCGGCGAAGCTTACGATTTTGCTCTGTTTGATCTCGTGCAAGCGAGTGTCGGATATTCGGGCCTTGGATTTGGCAGGTAGAGTATTCACTCCCACGGGAGTTTCTTTTACGATTTCTAAACGTACGAAGACACATGCAAAATTTATTACTTACCCTGCATTTCCTCATCATAGTAAATTGTGTGTAGTTAAATGTCTTAAGGTATATGAGGATTGTACTAGAGAATTTAAGACTGGCTTTGGTCAATTGTTGATTTCATTGCAGAGACCTTTCCGCCCAGTCGCCTGTGCGACTCTGGCCAGGTGGGTTACCTGGTTGTTGGACCTTGCTGGTATTGATACCTCTAAATTTGGGGCTCATTCTGTGAGGGGGGCTATGGCCTCTAAATCCTTTGGTGCCGGTTCTCGGCTTCAGGATATTATGACTGCGGCAGATTGGTCTTCTGAATCCACTTTTAAGATGTTTTATCATAAGCCTATTGTGGATGTGGCCTCAGTGGTGGTGGAGAAACTTTAAACTAGCATAATCTGAGCCTCCGTGGACTGACATAGAATGAAAAATTGTCTAGCAGACGCGACAAAGAATTTTCAATTCTATTAAGGACACGGAGGCGAGGATTATCCCACCCGGGCTTGCAGAACTGGGATTTCGTGCATTATTGGATGATTATGTGCTGTATTGTACCCACCCGAATGTTTATGATGGCTTGACTGTATTTCCAGTTTGGGGAATAGCCATTACGACATATATTCTTGTTTCAGGTGATCAGCAGAAGCAGACTTGAGACGACCAGCCTGTGATCTGGGACTGTTTGCAGTTGTGCAGGAGGTGACTTCCTCGACGTTGGATGCGATAGTTGCCACGTTGGCCTCCGGTCTTGTTGGACGGATGATGTACTCGCAAAGAAAGAGGAGGTCGTATGGTTAACATGGACAATTATATCATGGACTTGATAGTGATTGGTGCAGACTGTTGGAGGGGGTTGTCCTTCCGGGGTCATGCCAGTTTAAAGTTTTTATTGGCTGCTGTTAATGTTAATTTTCACAAGTCAGCCCTCAGGAACGGTGCTGGTAGTATCTGCTCTAAAGTATTAATCGTTTTTTACCAATATTACAGGTACTTATCAATAATTAAAATAAAATGTGTAGGGCTTGGTGCAAACTCAAGTTTCTATAGAAATGCATATCTTGTGTGTGTTGGCAATACACCTTCAACAATGTCCCTTTGCACAATGTGACTAATTTTAACTATTCATTACAAAGCTCCATGTTTTAAATTACCAGTGGCATGAGCCCACCCACAATATATACCATATACATAGCTCTTAACTACGGCGTTCTGCCTATATGAATATAATGTAGCATTGCTTACCTTACAATTTGAAGTTGTGGCGCAGTAGGATAGCTGAATGTTGTTTGGATTTCACCTATACAAAAATAGCAAACCAGGCTCGTTCGGTGTAGGACACCGCATTTTCCACGCAGTTTTTTCCAAGACTTTACCAGGATGGCTTTTCAACGAGCATACCTTTATAGTGCACGCCTATACCATGTATAGGTTAAAGTAGGTAAGTAATGTGTTTTATGTGCACACACACACGCACTCACATACATCAATTTACAGATTAGTGAAATAGTTGTAAGGGGTATAGGTAGTAAGGTGCTCTAGTAATAAGTTTACCACGAGTATGGGAATGATTAAAAAATGAAATGTAAGAAAAAAACAATCATCTGTAATTCCATTAAAACTTTAATGTACTGGTGGGGGATGCTAGGGTTTTAGGGGGCAAGGGTGGAAAAGTGTATGAATACACATGTTAACTTCAATACCCAAGTATTAAATAAAAAAATAAAATAGTTAATTGAAATTATTATAAAATTAAATTAATATGTATTGCCCTTTGTTAGATTTGTGAGTCTCTAGTTGGCGGAGGTAGGTACCTTTAACCAAATAGGGGCCCTTGCGTCTAGTCAAGATAAGGGGGTACACTTCTAAAATAACCCCTGCTCACCCCCTTGGTAGCTTGGCACGAGCAGGCAGACTTATCTCAGAGGCAGTGTGTAAAGCATTTGTGAACACATACAGTAATATAGTGACAACATTACAAAGGGACACCACACAGGTTGTAGTATAAAAAGAAGTATTATTTATATAGACTTATCACAAGACCGCAAACGACAAAATGCCACAATACTGTACCCAAAATTGGTAGAAATAGCTTAGTTCTCTTTAAATGGTAAATGCGACACTTATGTTCAAAGTACCTTTGATGCGTATCGCTATACAAACAAAAGAGTTGCAGGGAAGGTGATGCGTCTGTTCCTTACACGCAAGAACGGGGATGCGTCGGTTCCTTACTCCAGGGGAGGTGCTGCGTCGGTTACGTACTGCTGCGTAGCGGACGGTGATGTGTCGGTTCCTTACCAGAGGGGAGACGATGCGTCCGTTCTTCTCCGCATGGGGAGGTGATGCGTTGGTTTCTTACCGCGCTTCTGTGGCGATGCGACTAGCAACACCGGGATGCAATGAAGATCCGGTGCAATGAAACAAAATGGCGTCTTCTTAATGTTGCAACAACGAAGGGGTGATGTGTGCAGGCCAGACGGCCGTGCGGCGACTCAGTGAATCTTCTTGAGCCGCAACAGGCCCTGCAACACGCTTCTCTGGTGATGCGACGGCATCTCATGTGATGGTGACACTCTTCTCCAATGATGCGGGGCACCTTGGTGATGGGATGTGACAGCGGCGGCACGCTTCCTCAGCGATGCAACGCCAGCTGCTGCGGGAGCGACATGCCTCTCCGGTGATGCAACGGCATCTGCTGCGACGGCGACACTCTTCTGCAGTGATGCAAGGCGCTTCGGCAATGCGATGGCGACAGCCGCGGCATTCTTTCTCGGCGATGCGACGACAACTGCTCTGGCGGTGACATGCTTCTTCATCTTGAGTCGCGCTTCCAGCTCCCAGCAACACAAAGTCTCTCAGAAGGCCCAGCTCAACAGCTGGCTCGTCAATTCCCAGCAAGTGAATGCAGTGGAGCTAGTTGGTGAAGTCTGTTGTCCCTGAGATTTCAGCAGGAGGCAAGCTCAACCTTCAAGCCCTTGGAGATCCATTAGTTGATGAAAGTAGCACAAAGTTCCTTTCTCCTTTCTTTGGTAGTCAGACAACCACTGCAGGCCAATCCCCCAAACAGCACACAGCACAGGGTTAGTCTCCTCCTCGAGTCTCTCTCTCTAGTTCCTCTCCTCAGCAAAGATTCTTCTTGTTTCCCAAAGTTCTGGGGTTTGGGTCCCCCCATTTATACTCGTGCGAGCAAGCGTATTATTACTCTAGGATTATTGTAATAACTGTATATTAATTCAAATAAATTCATTGAAATTATGAAACAATTACATTAATATGTAGTGCTCTTGAAACATTAATCAACTAGGCCAAGGTGCAAGGGACATAGGGGCAAAGAGTGAGGCAGTATCTTAATGCTTGGGTATTCATTTTATTACTCAAGTATTCATTTTTAAAACTGATTTACCTTAAAAATAATAAAGTATGTATTGCCCTGGAATCAATAACCAACTGAAAGAGGATGCAAGGGATATGGAGGCTAATACTCAAGTATTAGTTGTAATACTCAAATAATAACTAAAACAATTCCTTGAAATTATTTCAAAATTAAATGGATAAGTATTGCCCTTTAAACATTAATCCACTGGGGCGCGATGTGAGGGATATAGCGGCAATGGGTTGATAATGTCCAGGATCACGGGAACATGCCACATTGTGAACATACATACGTTTACCACCTAATTGGTGTTCCTTAACTGCCTCTCTCTGGAGATATAAAAGGAGAGTTAGGTGTATCAGCCTACGGTTGTATGTAATTTTCTTACATATTCATTGAGCACCATTACGTGAACAAACGTGCAAGTAAGATAAAACACATATAACACAGGTGAGTACTTCTAGCGCTGGGTCGCCTCTTTGCCGAGGCAGCCATGCGCTATACAAATATTCTAATCTAATCTAATCTAGTGTAATTCTACTGAATTTGATACCTCAACCATTGGTCATTTGATGTAGGATATGTCGCTGTGACACAGACTCAATGTACTAGTAGGGACACACATGTTGTAAGGCAAATACATAAACAAAGAAAGAATCCACATACATATTAGATGCATTAATCTCGCATCATGGTTCCTCCAGGGAGAAGGTGGCCTGTTGTCATACTCTGTAGGAGACAAAGAGATCGGTTTTCAGATTGTAAGAACTGATATGTGCTCGTCGATCCGTTTGGATTAACAGAGAGGCAGTTAAAAAACACCAATTAAGTGGTAAACATATGTATGTTCACAATGTGGAATGGCATGCAAGTATCGTGTTTCCAGTGAAGAACATACAGGAGTGGTACCAAGGGACTAGCGGCCACATGCGTCATTGTTGCCGTTTGCGATTCCTAAATTGCGAAAATTAAGGAATCATAATTTAGAAATCGCAAACGGCAATGCATGAAAAAATCGCATTTTTTTTGCGATTCCTTATTTTTCCTTAATTGCAATTCACAATTTGCGAATCGCAATTAAGGAAACCCTTCCCATTGATTTCTATGGGCTAAAAGGCCCATAGGAATGAATGGGAAGGCATTCACATTTTGCGAATTTCATTTTGCGAATCGCAAAATGTGAATGCAATTTCAAGGGTGCAGGGGGGGTTCCAAAGAACCCCTCCCTGCACCCCTGAAATTTAACTTTAAGTGCAATTTACACACACACATGCCCTAAGGACATGTGTGTGTGTAAATTAAAACTTTCAAAAAAGTAATTCGTGCATATTTTAAAGTTTTTGGTAAATTAGCATGAAGTTCAACTTCATGTTAATTTACCCCTTCCAAATTGCGAATTCGCAATTTCAAAATGATCACGCATTGCATTTAAGAAATCTGAAATTGTGATTTCTTAAATGCAATCGCAATTTTAGAAATCGCAACATGGTTGCGATTCCTAAAATTGCGAAAAGCATGATGCATCCCAAACTTGAGAATTGCATTCGCAAACGGCCAAAAATTGCGATTCGCACTGTTTGCGAATGCAATTCTCAATGATGCATGTGGGCATAGGTTCGCATGGTCCTGAAGAAGAGCCAATAGGGACACGGCTCGAAACATTTTGGTCGAGAGGATCGTTGACACATTATAACCTCGAACAAGCCATACAGGAGCTTAATAAACAAGCTGGCAAACCATAATTCACTAGGACATCAACTCACTAAAATATGGCAAGGCACGAGGCCTGTATGGGTTGCCATTGAGTTATTCTAAAAGTTACGAGACACAACAATTTAAGCAACTATTCACATATTATGCTAGATTTAGAACAATTGATAGTATAGCAATGGAGGCTACCATTGTGTTGATCTAAAAGTAAGACGATGACCCCTTAGAAACTAAGGATTATAGGTCTCTAACATAGACTGTAAAATAGATGCTAAAATCCTCACAACAATGCTTGAGATGGTGCTGACAGTGTAAGTACTTCCTGAAAACCTTTGGTTTGCAGAAACAGGAAAGAAGCACTTTCAGTTTCCAGACGGGCGGTTGGATGGACTGTGGGTGGTGTTCACAAGGCAGTCACAAAAATATAAAACCTGACCTGGCAAGGAGCAAAGAAACAGACAAGGAGAAGCTTGGCGGGCTTCAGAAATCTACAAACTGACCTAGCAGGTAAGAAGCATTGGAAAACAAGACACATTACTGGAAAAACAAATGAGCATGTTGGGGTTCGCGGCTGCCCAATTACTTAAGTAGACTCCTTTAGCCTGAGAGGGCACTTTGGCTCTGCCCTGCAGTGTTTGCTCAGATGGTAGATTCTATTACTTTTCCAGTCTGCTCTGTTATTTTACTATGAATTAGTACATAGTGTACACGTGAGTCTTATGGTGCTATAGAAATGGATATGGCATGTTGTAGTACATAGGCGTAGGTAAATACTGTCAAGTGGCATCTCAACCAGCACTACAGCTTAACAGTGATAGGCAGGGAGGCTACAAGAGACAGAGAATTCAGTGTCACTCTGAAGAGGAGGAGATTGAGAGAGCGGAGACAGATGGATCAAAGGATGGATGGATGGGTGGGTGGTCAATAAAGTGGGAGAGGGAGAGGGGCATTGAAGCACTAACTTGTGGTCTGGTAGTGCAGAGAGAAAGGCGAGCTGTGGTGAGATTGCACTTGAAATGTCAAATTGACATATAAAAAGAGAGAGACAGAGAGAGAAAAGCGTGAGGGGAACAAGTATTGTAAATCAAGACAGCAAGGCATGGGAGGGTGAGACAGACCTCAAGGGGGAAAAGAGACAGGGCAACACCACAAAGCGACAGATAAGGAGCAGAAAAATGTGTGGGCAGAGAGAAAGCAAGAGAAGGGAGATAGAGAATGGGAAAGGTAGAGATTGAACGAGAGAGACTGGGGGAGAGGCAAAGAAGTAGAGAGAGACATAGAGACCAACGTTGAAATGGAGAGAGTGAAAAGCACAGGCAAGAGTTCGAAAGAGAGAGAATGAGAGCGAGGTCGGATCATTGCGTGGAGCCCCCTTCCAGAATACACATCGATTGCTTCACCTGTGTCTGCTTCCTTGATGTAGTGTGGGCTACTTTTCATTATTTCAAATTTAAATTAAATGCCATTAGATTTCCCTTATTTGGTGTAGTGGAATCCTCAGAAGTGTGCCTCACAATGTAGTGGCAACGCAGTGGATTCTTGGTAGTGGGTGCACCTGAACTACCTACTATGTCACCACATTGCTCTGTACAAGGCTTAATTTATCGAGGCCCCGGCAATCTTGTCTAATGTTTGCCCTTTTGCATTAGGCTAGTTATGCAAAATTAGTCCATGAGCTGTAACTTCAAGTCTGTTTGGTCAAAACTCTTTTGGTGGTTCTACTGGAACAACTCAAACAGAACGCAAGTGGCTGTTGTTTGCTCCACTTGTTTTTTTGTTTCATTTTCTTAACATAAAATGAATCTTAGTATCCAAAATGGAAGCAAGGGCACATTTTCATCTAAAATATAGAGCCGTGCCTGCCAGGTTTGCATCTCACGTAATTTACGCCTTGGATTTTCCAAAATCCTACATATTTGTGTGAAAGGAAATTACACTCGTTTTGCACACCTGTATATCCTCAGCTACATTGCTAGAGAACCATACATATTCCATCAGATACATTGGATTTTGGCGTTTGTTACACAGTTATGCAGAGATCGGTGTCTAGTGTGTGCAGCCTGTCATGGTTGTTTTTACTTTGGATATTGGTATTCACAGATATGCATTTGTAATGCAAAATAAGCTACAACTACCAGACGTCTGTTAAAGCAAATTGACTGGACAGATTACTTGCCTCCCATGGGTCTTCTTAGGTTGAGGTTCTAAATCTAAATCTGGCAGCATCAATGCCATATCAGGAGTCGATGGATCGTTTGTGGTAGGTCCACAAGAAGTGTTGCACTGATGCAAAAAACCTTTCCGCCATACGGGGTGGGGCATGTCATTCTGCGTACCCTCCCAGAAGTGCAGGTATCCAAGGAAAATTGATAGGTCCCACACACATAGATTATCATGGCATGCTTTATCATTGATGACTTATCTAAGGCAGGTGGATACCACCATGGTGGACTCAACTGTTAATCAGGACTTCTAAATAAATGGTCCTGGGTAGGAACAGGGAAATCCAAGAGTATACACCAGATATCCCTGTTAATAATTGGGTGCCCTATATATAATTAAAACATGTTATGTGTGGATGTTAGATGAAATACAAGGAATCATCCATTCTACTAATATAGCCAACATGTTTCAGCCATGCCAACTTGCCCAATACGGTCTGTGCCCTTCATCAGGACTGTCATAATCCTTGTCTGCTAAGCACTCAGTCCATGCATAATCATGAGGCATAAGCCTCTCATACCTTATAAACATTTTATAGGAAGACATCTGGATCTCTGCACTTTTCCAAGACCATTTACTAAGAACTCCAGATTAGCAGTTGAGTCTGCCAAGATGATATTTACCTACCTTGGTGTGCATAGGTCACCAGAAATGAAGCATTTTGTGATATTCTGTGGGTGAAGTGATCTATCTAATTTACTGGTGTGTGGTTTCCCTAACCAAAGCTGTGCAGAGTGCTGTCTCTGAGTTCTACAGCTTCTATCAGTGTTCCTTTGCACTTTAGTTCCCTGCAGCACCTGTTTCCTTTTTTCCTGCAGCATCCGCCACAGGTAATGTCACTTACCGCCTTAGAAAGAAGGGCTATGTTTGCCCAGTTAATAAAGACATGAAACAAATCAGAGTGTGCCAGAAGTAGTTGAAATAAAAGACCACGCTTTCTAATGCAACAGCTCCTCAAATGTACATATATAATGTTTTGATTGTTTTATGTTGTCTTCAGGTAACAGCAACAACTGATCCATTTAATGATGCCTTGGGTGATTTTCTGCGCCTGTGTCTCTGCGCTCATCTCCCCGGGAATCTCTCAGGTAAATATTGTGACTTCTGAACCTTTGTGAAACTTGACAATCTAGTTAGCCATTTTGGCATTCACACAATAAATATTGCTCTATCTTTAGAGTCACTGCTTTGCACAGAGAAAACGTGGGCACTTAGGCGGTTCTGGATTCAGTCTGCAAACACGGGCCTGGCTCTTCTTCTAGGGAACAAACCAATGAGATGTCTGATGAAGGTATTTGGGGTTTTAGCGTGTGTAAAACCTGGTTTGATTGGAAATGAAATACTCTGCTCTGCTTTAAGTTCATGGTTGGCCCAAATTTGTAGCAGAGACAGGGGCACGAAAGGACAAACATTTGTGTCTGAAAGGCTTGATAAATTAATTTATAAACTATTTTGTTGGATTTTCAATTTTGTGTGTGTGTTTTGTGCTATCTATGCATAATAGGCTTTTAGCAGAGCTGTCACTTAGTAACATTAGCAACGCGGAAAACAGATGCTGGTGCCAGAAAGGCTATTATACAGATACTGTTACGGTGGAAAGCCACTACGAACATAGAAGTGTGTGCAAAAAGCCTATATCCCTAGAATGGATCACGATTTTGGAAGATTTTATCACAAAAGAATTGTAAAGGAAAAATAGCAGGTACCTGGATGCTACTAGGTCCTACGATTATGCACAGAAGAATATGTATGGGGTGTCCAAGATGTGATATTGATACATATAAGGGATAATTGTTATGCAAGGAGGTTGCTGTTAGAGAAACTGTGCTTGAATACGTTGTGTTTTTTATACAAGCTATCTACAAGTCCACAAGGGTGCATGAGGAGGGAGGGGGGTTATTTCAGTTGTTGTGTTCCAAGTGTCAAGAACCCTGTGTGGATTATAGAATGTGTACAAAATGCCCAATGATAATTACGGATGTACAGCTAGAGATGTAATTGCAGGAACATTCATATGATGTGCTGTATATGTGTATCATGACACTTAAAATTAATAAAATATGTTTAAAAAATACTGATACTGTTAACAGCATGTTTGAAGTAGTGCACATCTTTTACAGCAGTGTTTACCTTGAAACAAGCTGAATAGCACTTTTAGTGTGTTGCGTTGACGGGGAATGCAGACATAGGGGGTTATACTTGCCTCACAGTTCGTAGCAAACTGGTAATCGATTCTGATGAATATATGCAGTCCTGAGTGAGCAATACAGGAGCTGGCCTTCAGAAATCCCAGGTATCAAAGACTTTTATCTGTGCTGATTTAGTGGCAGGCCATTCCAACAGTAGATACTTGAGGTTTAAAGTTTAGGGATCTTTATCAAACTCAGCATCCCAGTATACCATATATTAGAACATTGGAATGTTGGGAGCTCCATTGAAAACAATGGAGTGCTCCGGGCTTATAATGGCTGGTATAAGCCTGGAGCACCAACATTCCAATGTTTCTTTGTTCACAGCTCTGGCTGTGAACAAAGGCTTCAGGGAACCTGAGGGGATTCCAATCCCCTCACGCTCCCAAAAGGCTTTGTTTTTTTAGTTAGAACATTCTGTCCTCTAGTGACAGAATGTTCTAATAGCCTTATAGCCCTTCGTAGATGGGCGATACCGCTATTAAAGTCCCTCTCCCTTGTTAAAGGCCCTCGCCTTCGGCTCGGGCCTTTAACGCTGGAGAGGGCCTTTAATAGCCGGTATAGCCCTCTACGGCGGGCTAGAAGGCTATAATGTATTTCCCTTTCGTTGGCGAGGAATAAATGTAAAATGGGTTTCCCTTTTCTTCCAAGTTTTCTGCTATTGATGGAGCAACATGTCTAATTTTTTTTTATATGTCATGTAAAGGGGCCCGATTTAGAGGTTGCCATAGAGGGTATTACGTTGCAACAGCAGTGATGTACCCTCTCTGCCAGAACTCGTTTTGACTGCCCGATTTATAGTTGGGCAGATTGATGGTGACGGTATGTTGACGATAGAGCCTACACCGGCTCTGTCGCAGACATACTCCTCCAACAGCCCGACAGATTACAGGCTATCAAAGGAAAGCCATCTGACCGGCCACTCAATTTAAAGAAACGGTAGGATGGTTTGTTTTTGCCAAAGACAGTAAAAATAAATGAAATGACCCCACCCACACCATGGAGGAAAACACTCTCATGGTGTGGGGGGCCATTAGTTAAAAAAAATTCTAAAACAAGCTCCCGTTTTGGGAGTTTGTTTTTAAAAAAAATGTAAAACTTTTAAAGGTTTGGTGTGGGCGTCTGTCATCAAGGATGGATGCACACTCAACTTTTCAATGGCTTTGTATGAACCACCGTGACTCAGACCATTTATTAACAGAACAGGCAGATGAAAAACACTACCAAATCGTTTACCTCACCCACCATGTTTCACAGAGGTTTGTGAAGATTCAAGACAGTGTACTCCATGCAGGCATCAATTAAGACTTTATCTAGGCAGGTAGCTTTAGCCTTTTGACCTGTTCTGCTTCCTAATTATGTTTAACCCCTTCGGTGCGGTGGACAGCTCGTTGATGTCCTCTGCACTAACTATGCAATGTGAAGCACATCAATGGGTCATCCTCCTGGGGTGAGGATTTTGAATTGGCTGCTCTTGTGAATGGGGACCCAGTGTAGCTTCCAGAGAGCCAGTGTGATGTGAGTGAGGCGTGATGCAAGTGCCGTGTGGGAGGTCGAGTATGACTCTTGCTGCGGTGTTGTGGGTGGTCGAGAGTCAGAGCAAGAATTGTTTGTATATTCTGGCATAGAGAGTGTTGTTGTATTTCAGCTTGCTGGTGATAAGTGCGTGTGTGACTATTCATCTGGTGTTCTGAGGCAACCATTCCAAGATCTTTCGCAGCAAGCGTAGGATGTGGAAGGAGGTATACACTGTGTTGACTTGTGCTGTCATGTTGAGCTTGTCATCTAGGATGATCCCTAGATTTCTTGTGTGGTCTGTGGGTTTTGATCCAACTTCCCCAGCCACTAGGTGGAGTCCCGCGGGGAGGTCTTGTTGCCTAAGACAAGTACTTCCATCTTGTCAGAGTTGAGCTTCAGGCAGTTGGTTCTCATCCATTCTGCTGCCATGATCATGCAGTTGGTGAAGTTGGTTCTGGTGCTGGTTGTCTTGTCCATCAGGAAGAGGTTGAGTTGGGTGTCATTGACGTAGGAGATGACAATGATGTCTTGTCATCAAATAATGCTGGCGAACAGTGACATCTGCCTGTTGAAAAGGGTGGGACTGAGGGACGATCTCCGTGGGACACCTCCTATCAGTTTCTTGGTCTCTGATGTGAAATGTGGCAGCATGAGGAAGGAACAGATCCATTTTAGAGCAGATCCTTTTTGCTAAGCTTGTGGAGACTTCTGTTGACAGTGTTGAAGGCCGTGGAGAGGTTGAAAAGGATGAGGGGTGCTGTTTATCCTCAGTCTAGGATGATTAGAATGTCGTAGGTGGCCGCAATGAGTGCTGTTTCAGCGCTGTGGTTCTTTCTGAATCCTAATTAATTGAATGTTGTTTAGAGGATGGTGGGGTACGGGGTGGGTTGTGAGATGCTGGTTGTTGGCTTTCGCGATCACTTTAGCTGAATAGGGGAGCAGGAAGATGGGTCGGTCGTTGCTCAGTTGATTTGGGTTGGCTGTGGGCTTCTGGAGGAGGGCATTGATTTCTGCAAGTTTCTATTCATTCGGGAAAGTGACCGACCTGACGGAGGTGTTGATGATGTGAGTCAGGTTTGTGCTGATGGGTGATGTTCCCAGGTTGTAGACCTGAGGGCATGGATCCATTGGGGCCCCTTTGTGCCTGGTCTGCATGATTGCCCCTGTGTTGTTTCTGGTGAGGCTTGTCCATTCAGTTAGGTGGCTGTCATGGTTGGTGGTGGGTAGGTTGGCGATGAGTTCTCTGAGGTTGCGTTGGTGTGCAAAGTTGCTCTGTAAGAAGTTGGATAGGTTGTCGTAGAGTTGTTGAGGCAGCGATGTTGTTTCCAGTGGTTCAGGGTGAGGTGAAACCCTTGATGATCGAGATGATCTCCTTGAAGCTGTTGGAGCTTCCTTCGATGCGGTCTACTAGTGCTTTTTTCTTGGCATCTCTTATTTGCTAGTGATAGTGTCTGAGTGCAGCCTTGTAAGTAATTCTGTTATGTTGTCGTGGGTGGCTCTCCATTTCCTTTCTAGCTGTTTACAGTGTCATTTGGTGTCTTTGAGGTGTTCTGTGTCCCAGCTGACCTGCTTGTTTAATCTACTATGCTTGTTGGTGTTGAATGGGTGCGTGGGAATTCATGCAGTTCTTGATCCAGTTATTGAAGTTGTTGATGTTCTTGTCGAGGTTGTCTATTGTGCTAGGTTGATCCATGGTGAGGACACTGAGCCAGTCTGCTTCGATGATTGTGCCCCGCTGAAGCTTGGAATGCTGAACCTGGTAGGGATGTTGACTTATAAAGAAAGGGAATCCATTTCTTCCAGAAAGCAAATTCAGAACTGCTGTTCATTCCCTCATACTTTCACATCTGACTGGTGGCAATGACCTGCTTCATGACCTTCCAGACACCACTTTGGCACCCCATAAATGCATCTTAAACACTGCAGCACATTTCATCAAGGGGCTAAAGAAATATGATTACATCACCCCCATCCTGATGAACCTCCATCGGCTCTGCTTGCTGGCCCACACAATTTGTAAAAACAGCTGCATCATTAATGAATCCATCGCAGCCAGTACCCCTCCATATCTCGCAGTTAGGCTGTCCTTCTCTGGTGGTACCTGGCACACTTGCAGCCAGGACATCTTGAGACTAAGAAGTGTAAAAAAAGAAAAAGAAAAGCTGAGGCGGCAGACAGCATCCCCAGAGCCATCAGGACTGTGGCAGTGCTGCCTCATTTTAGGAAAGAGTTGGCCCTGTACAGTACTGCACTGCATTTTGGCTAGGTTCACGCTAAAGAAATCAATCATCAATCATCAATCAACCAATCAGTATTTGTATAGCTCAGCACTGTCACTCCAAGGGGTATGTGGGTGCTGTGGATGCAATGCCTCTGTCGAAGAGACAGGTCTTGAGTTTTCAATGTCAGGGGTGAGGGCGGGGAGCTGGGTGGTGGGAGGACAGAAACTGCAGGAGGAGGGAACCAATGGGAAGAGTCAAGAAATAAGCAGAAAAGGGCAAAAAAAAGGTGAAATGAGCAGTAAGAGGCAGACTAAAGGTTAGAAACGAGCTGAAAGAGGAAGAATAAATATCACAAACGAGCATGATAGAGGTCATAAACAAGCAGAAAGAGGCAAAATAGAAGTCAGAAAAAAGAAGAAAGAGGCAAAATGGAGGTTAGAAGTGAGCAGAAAAGAAGGCAGAAAAACAATCATAAACCAAGGGCAGGAGGCAGAAACCGAAAGTAGCAGAGAGGACCGGACTGTAGGCAAACTGGGCAGGTGAACTGTCGCAGGGGGAACTGGCACGAGGACCTGCTCAATAAAACGAGCAGAAAGAGGCAAAATAGATGTCATACACAAGCAGAAAGAAGAAAAATAGAGGTCCGAAACTAGCAGGAAGAAGCAAAATAAAGGTCAGAAGGAGCAGAAGGAGGCAAAAATAGAGTACAGATCAAGCTGAAAGAGTAAAAATAAAGGTAAAAATGAGCAGAATGAGGGAAAATAAATGTCAGAAGTGAGCAGAAAAAGGCTGAAAGTGAGCATAAGGAAGGCAGAAAAACTAGCACAGGAGGCACAAACTTCCAGTGGCAGCTGCCACCGAGTAGCACAGGTGGGCGTGTGCGTGGAGAGGGGGAATAGAATAATACATTCAAATGTGACTTACCTTGCAGCCGGACATCGGCCCTGTGCCCCCCTCTTCTGTTCCTGTTTAAAGCAGGAAGCACACCCATGGAATGGCGCTCAGATGGGGGCAGGGAGATTGTGCATGTTCCTCACCTGGCTGTACAGGCCGTTGGGGAACACACAACGTGCGCATGACAGTTTGGCTTGAATGCTCACCACTCCTCCCCTTGCTGGCTGTGACGACCGCCAAGCCCTGCTTCGCCCTGTAAACTTGCATTACAAAGGGAAAATAAAATGATAAAAACGTAGTGTTATTATAATTTTATTTTTCCTTTTTCCACTGCAAGAAATGCAGTGGGATGGTGCTCATCCGCCTTAGCGGAGGAGCTGCCACTGCAAACTTCCCCCATGACACATGCTTACATAGATGCATGTCTTTTTACTTAGCTATGCACCCCTGACCCGGAGCGGAAACAAAACTGACGGGATGTCATGCCTGGCTTCCATTGACGGATTTAGGAGGAGAAAGGTGAAGAGGGAGCCAAGCGGGGGAAGTTTTTTTAATTAAAGGTTGCTTGACTAGGCAAACAAGTACTGCTGGTGTGACACAATTACTCATAAAGGAAGGATTAGGAGAGGAGGAAATGGTTAATGGTGCAAATGACCCCAAAGTACAAAGGGTCACGAAATCCAATGGCAATGCAGTGAAAACTGGTTAGGGAACATCGTTTACAAAGCGAGGATTACATTGCGATGCCATTACATCGACTTGCGCTGGATGGCGCTGTGGGACAAGGAATAGTATCATTTACTATCCAACACCTTCCCTACTGTACGGAGACTGGAGTTGAAATAGTAAATTATACTACTCCTAAATCCAGCGCCATCCAATGCAAGTCGTTGTAATGACTTGCGTTGTAAAAACCGCAATGTAATGTAGCGGGATGTAAATGTATGCATTGTAACGTCATACATCCAACCGGTTAACATGCTGATACTTACAAAATACAAATGTTTTACTTACATCTGCCATATTTTAAATATATTGTGCTCTCGCAATTACCTTTTCATGGTCATTTTTCTATAATCTCTTTCCTGCAGGAAAGTGGAACCGTGCTCGACATGGCGCTCAATTCCTTTGATGATCAATACATAGGCTGTGCTGATAAAATGGAGCACACAATAACATCAGACAGACTGTTAGAAAAAGAACTGTCCATAAATAGCAAGCTAAAAAAGCAATGGGACAGTGCAAAACAAAAATGGGTGGAAAAGAAAAACAGCGGCTTGCTGCCCGATCTCCCCAAGGGATTCAAGGACGAGTATGGGGTTGCACTGCTGGCCTACACGGCTGAAGATGGTGGGATTTACAAGGACTTCAACACCGCTGTCCGGGAGGGCGGCCGGTCTACAGTGTATTACATGAACAATTTTCATTTCAAATCCTTGCATTTCTACCTGACCAGAGCTTTCCAGCTCTTACGAGAAGACTGCAAAATCCAGGCTAAGGAGGTCTACAGAGGAGTGGATCTACAGCATGAGCCAACCAAGGGATCAGAAATGACTATGAGGTTTGGTCAGATTACTTCATCATCATTGGACAAGGAACAGGAAGAGGGCTTAGAGGCAGATTCCTTTTTCACCATAAGAACCTGCTTTGGAGTTCTGCTGAAGAACCTTGACAATGATGCTAGTGAGTCCGTGGTACTGATTCCAGCGAACGAGGTGTTCAATGTGACCCAATACACAGACACAGAGCAAGGCCGCAGATTTTTACTAAACAGTACACAAAAGACCTGCAGTTACAATAACTGTGCATACTTTAATGGTAGGTATTGAGTGACACCATGTGCCTGTATGTGTGAAAAATATCCATGTCCAAATTTTTGTAAAGGACTGTATGCATGAACCATGTAGATCCTTTCCTAAGACCTATTTACGGAATCCTTGTAAAACCTAAAGTGGGGTAACATAAGGCTTTGCCAGAAACACACAAAACATGACGCTCCCATATGTATATATTTATAGATGTATGTGGTACCTCTATGTGGCCCCACCTACCTGTTCACATTACCAGAAAGTCTCTGATCCGTGGATTCACGTAGAGACTTTGTCTTGCAAAACCTTGTTTTTAATTCATACTAAATGCTGATATTAAACCTGTTTCTAAGACACAAGAAGGTCTGAACAAGTGACTTACCCAACTTTAGGACATTTTGTCTAAACCGGGATACCATGATTACTGTCTAAGTACACAAGAGCCGAAAACTTAACACTAACCCGCACCTCCTTACTTCAGCCTTTTGCTTTTTGGAAGACAAGTGCCTCACCTCCAGATACCTACAAAAGGCATGCAAAGGCAAGATAGTATTATTTGTAGTTTCTTATAGTGAGAACCTGGCCCAAGGGCATTAGAGCCCTTTCCAAGAGAACCTGACCACATTATAAATTTAGAGCATATGAAGTTCGTGGGGGGGAGGTGGTAACGTAACCCACTGCATTCCTCAAACCACAGGTTAGAGCAGCAGATGAGGGCTGTCCCTCAACTGACTGCCTTTGAATTATCCAGAACGAAATCCTGACTGCTGGGCAAAACAGACAGGTGCTAAAATTATCTTCTGAGGTGGTCCCTTTAATGAGTGGTCTGATTCATCCAGATAGCCGGCAGCGGATGGTCACATTTATGCATGAGCATCAGGACCCAATGTCCTTCCTGGGAGGAGTTATTGCGATTTATCGATTTCCTCTATTTGAGGTGGACCTCTTAGCTTTGTGCTTACAAGGAAATACAAAATTGCCTAGTTTCCTTGACAGATAATTTCTGATAATGTTGGTGATGTTTTAACCTTCTGAATCTTTTTCTCAAATATTTTTTTCATTTATGTTTCCTGATGAAAAAGCAACAGGCCTTTTTTTAGTACATCTTCATCTACCTAAGTTAGGGGATGATTTAGAATTTGGCAGAGATAATACTAGTTTTTAATGGCGATGGACTACCCTCTCCGCCTAACTGAACACGGCTCATTTACAGTTAGATGACCCTAAGTATGTAAGAAACTCAGACTCTGTCACTGACATACTCCTCCAACAGCCTGACCAAGTAAGGGCCGTCAGAGATTTGGCCATTTGACTGCCCACCTGATTTAGAGTGCAATATAAAATGACCAGTTTGTACTATCCTTACTACCCTGGAAAACCTGGAAGTAAGGGACAGTGAAAGCATTTAAACGACCGTCACCCACAGGGAGAATCGCATTGAATGGGGCGGGGGTCATTCGTTTTTTTAAAAACTAAATTCTAATTTGCAATTTTGTTCTTGAAGAAACAAAAACAAGTCAAATGTTTGCTAAGCAGTTATCATGTTTGACGGAGCCATCCATTCAACTTTTAACTCATTGACAGTAACCACAGGGACTGCGGTTCCTTCCAATGACTAGAGATGTCCGCTCTGCCATTGGATGGAGCCAAACCCCAACGTTTACCCATAAACCCAATGCAGGTCACATGGATTTCGCCTGGTCACTGACCTCAAGGCACATCATGAAGAAAACCACCATTTCCTAATACCAACTCTCTCTACTAATTCAATCAAAACCATTTCTCCAAGAAAGTGACTTCTGAGCTGCTGCCTAAACCATCATACTCAGGATGGTTGCAAAATGCTCCCAAATTCCGCACTGGCCCAATCAAGGGATTCCTACTCACCACAACATACCTCATCAGTGGCCTACGGAAATATAACCACAAACCATCTGATCCAAAAGGATCGCCACTGATTTCCCTCGTGAGCCCACACTATCATCACTCATAACTACATCATCTACAAAGCCATCGTGACCAGCACCTCCAGCCACTTGGCTGACAAGCTCACCATCAAGAGTGGCTTTTGGCACATCAGCATCCAGGAAACCATTAGAGTGGTGAACAATAAGTGAAAATACACACAGCAACAAGCCTTCTCCATCTATAAAGTACCCAATACTGCCTGAACTCTGATCTAATTTAGGAAAGAGCTGAAGACGCACCTCTTAAAGGAACACTACATCACACAGTTATTGTCCACTGCACTTTTCAGAACCCAGCTATCCCCCAATCACTCAGAGAATGAATCTTTATCACTCTGTACTGTACTCTGCTGTCTTTATACAACATTTACACTATACAAATTCCTCATCCATACATACATGAATATGTTTAGATATAAATTGATTCTATTTTTGTATATTAAAATAATGTATATAACTGTATAGATTGTAGTGATGTGGGAGGAAAAAGCAAACAATGATGAAATAGTTCCAAAATATTAGGTTAGCGGTCTGTGTGTACAGGAAATAATCTGAATCCCAAACAAGGTGCTAAAGATTTTAAGGTCACTCCACTGTTTTATTGAGTGCGAGAAGATTGGGGTGCCCCTTATTTGTGAAAGCACTTTACACAGAGGCATCAATGTATTATTTAACTCTGCAAGAGTGAATTTGAAAAACTGCTCCTTTTGGAAAAGTAAGCCATTATTTGCATTGAAATCCATATCATGTGTCTAATTTGAGGTCTTAAAGAAGCATCACATTTTGAAACTTGCATTATTTTCATTTCAGGAAAAGATGCCAAATCATCGGTGCCAAATTGCATTTACAATTCTGGTAAGAAATCACTTCAAATGTTCAAATGAGGAGAGTTTTAGAGATCTTGGGCTTGGGAAACACAGAGTAAAATGGAAGGTACAAGCACAAAGGATCCCTCTGTTTCTGATGTGTTTAGACTACACATCAAGACCATCACCGCATTAATAAATCGAATTAATGAGGGGTCAAAAAACTGAATTCCATGTCCTCTCAGAACTAATCCTGGTTAAAACCAGGATTCGAAGTCTGTGAAGGTTTAGATCTTCCACTAAATTTAGAGGAGAAAATTAAACAGCAGGAGAGAGTAAAGGCAGTAAGCATTGCTGTCAATTACTAGATATTCCCACTATATTAAGAGTCTCCAGGAAGCAGATGCATCTCTGAGATGAGATACAAACCCACTTGAAACGCAGACTTCTGTCTATGATTATGATGCCGAGGGTAGCCAGCCTTTCCACGGCGGTGGATCCGCCATGGAAGGCATGCGGAGAATGTCTTTGGGGGCCCATTGCGAGCCCACAATGTGTTTGGGGGGGTTGTAGGTGCTCTGGGGGGTGCCCATGGTACGCATGTCCCTGTACCAGGTGGCATTCACTGTGCAGTGCCTGTCACGCAGTGCAGGGATATGCTGAACTTGCTTTTTTGGACAACACGGCGTGCTGCTTGCAGCAACCGCCGCAATGTTAAATGCCGCGATCGTACTGCCACGGTCAGATTTAGACTGCGGAGCATACTAATTGGACCGGCGGTCATACCGCACTCCTAGCGGGCAGTGTTTTCCCGCTACCATGGCGGTCGGAGTGATTTTCCGACTGGCATCCTAATAGACCCCTAAGCGTGCTTTTGTGCAGAGGCCATGGCAATGACCCAAGGAGCTGCATAGAGACCAATTGGCAGAATCCAGAACTGGGTAGAATCAGTTTCTCACCATACAGCAGTGTTACTGTAAGAAATTTGCAGAGCACAGAACACAGCCAGTTTTTCTAGGTGGCTGCCCAGAGTTGATCACAGGCTAGCAACTTGAAGTTCTGCCACTAAGGAACCAGCTACGATTTTAGAAAGATAGAACATGGCGGAACTCTCCTACCTTTTTTCAATACTAGTAAAAAAGCTAGTTAGCAGAGGGACCAACAATGTTGCAATTAAGATGATGAGCTTTTTACCATCCTGTAAACATCCTCAGAATGCAAACTTAGACAGAGATGGCATAGCTGTGGGTGTTTTGGGAACTTAGTGGCAAAGCAGCCCTCTCCAATGAGAAGATCCAAGATTCAGTGGTGATCTGGGTCCAATGATGATAGTGTAGCAAAAGTCTTCTCACATTTAAGTGATGTGGTTCTCCAGTGGTGGCACACAAGAGAGTGGTAATTCGGCACAAAACCCATTGGGACCTCTTTGTCTCTTTCGAAATAGAAGAACATGTTTGTTTTACCCTCTGAAGTATCTCCTCTTTGATGTCAGTTTGGTACTTGAGAAATAGAAGGCTCCTTCTGTGGCATTCAAGCTAAATTATGCCTTATTCCTGAAAGATTTAAATACCTTCATGCTGAAAGCTTGGAGATGTCACTTGGATAGCACTGAGTGGTTTGGGAATGACTTTTCCCTGCAGTTCCTGTCTTGTTCTGTTTCAGTACCTTGTCATTTGAAAGATCAGGCAAGTTCTTCCACAAAATGGGAGGTCCATTGAATACGGTGCAAAGAATTAAGCAACGGATGTGCGTGATACTGGTAGACATATCAAGGCGGTCCCAGGACCATCCTCTTGGGCATAGTCTCAAACCAAGAAGATGTGCCATTTGAATTTGGGCATTTTACTGATTGCTAAACATTATGAGTGAAAGCACATGTCATTTGATTCCTGCCCAATGTAGGATAATAGGATATGGTTTTACTAACTTTAGTTATGTTATGATATTTTGGTTGGGTTATGATGTTTGTACAATGCTTTCATAATTGATATTGATGTATATTTTAGTATTACTAACATATTGAAATGTATGCATAATTTATTAACATTAATAACTGCTGCATTTCAGCAAGTATATGCATAGGCTTGCTATGAGCTTTTTCAGCTACCATATCCACATGGTATTTTTCTCGTTGCCTCATACCCTGTATTCATGCATGGGTTGGTAAAAAAACGGATTTATTGGATGACACTATCAAGGAATGACCCATATTCTAAAAAAGGGCGAAACACCATTCGATTCCAGAAGGCACAATGACATATTGATGAGCACCCACTTCTTGATTTTTAAGAATACACTGGCCTAATGAGAAGTATGCAGGGAATGTGCGTACATTTCTGTACCTCTGGTAGGAAAGCCAATGCAGGAACATGTTCACTGCTCTTTCCCGCCGCTGCCCACTGCTACCATGCCCCCTCGCCGCCCCACTCCCGCCTCCCAGCTGCTCCTTCCTCCCCGCCTTAAATGGTGGCTGCTGAGTGGCTGCGCCGCTGGCACGCCGAAGGTGCGCCAAAGGCAAGCCCGTCTGCGCCCGTCCGTGCCTGGACCGCGCCCAGCGCCAGACCCCCTGGAACCCGCGCACGCCACGATGCCAGACTCCGATATGACGCCAACATCATCCACGCCCTTAACACCGGCCGAGATGACCACTGCTTCCAGGCCGCCCCAAAACGCACCCACGGACCCCTTCTCCTGCTAAACCTGCAACTTCACATGCAACAGAACAACCACACCTCCAAGGACTGGACCCAACCACCTCCGCTGCATACTCCTCAACACCCGCTCCGCACGCAAACACGCCGTCGAGCTCTGGGACCTGCTCGACACCTCCGCTCCAGACGTCGCCTTCCTAACCGAAACCTGGTGGAACAACTCCTCGGCACCTGACATCGCCATAGCCATCCCGGACGGCTACAAGATCTCCCGCAGAGAACGCACCAACGGAATTGGAGGAGGAATAGCCATCGTACACAAGTCCACCCTCCAGGTCCATACCCTCGCAGACGACTCCCTCAACTCCGCCGAACACCTTCATTCCGGATCCACACCGATCCCAACACCACCCTCAGAGGAACACTCGTCTACAGACCTCCCGGACCCCGGGCCCTCATCAGCGACTCAATCGCTGACCTCGCCAGCACCCACGCACTCGCCTTGGACTACATCCTCCTCGGGGACCTGAACTTCCACCTCGAGAACAACAACGACACCAACTCCGCCACCCTGATCGCCAACCTCGGCCTCCGACAACTCGTCACCGAACCCACCCACGCTGCCCCGCCGGCCACACGCTCGGCCCCGTCTTCTCCACAAGCACCCACATCACCTTCAACCACACCACCGAACTCCAATGGACCAACCACCGCTGCATCTACTTCACCTTCAAGAAACCAACCACGAATCACCACACCCAACAGCTCCCTCGCCGCTGCAGGAGCAAGGTCACCGAAGACCAGCTGACCTCCACCCTTGCCCAGAACCCACCCACCGACCCCACCGACACAGACGCCGCCCCCTGGAACTTCAGACAGTGGATCGACAACTGCGCCAACACCCTCTCCCCGCCCAAGAAACCCTCCATCAACCACTCCAGCAAGAAAGCCACCTGGTTCACCAAAGAACTCCAGACCTCCAAATATACATGCCGGAAGCTGGAGAAGAAATGGCTCCACGACCGTACACCAGACAGCCACGCAGCCCCCAAGGACGCCATCCGCAGACATCACCACCTCATCAGAACAACCAAGAGATTTTCCTTCAAAACCCGCCTGGACAATGACGCACACAACAGCAAAGAGCTTTTCAGCATAATGAAGGAACTCTCCAACTCCAGCGCCAACACCAACGACATCCCGCCCTCGCAAGACCTGTGCGACTAAATGGCCACCTTCTTCCATCGCAAGATTGCTGACATCCACAATAGCTTCAACACCTCGACCACCCCGATTACGGCAGACCACAGCCCGAACGCCACCTGCACCAACCTGCTGACCTCCTGGTCCTACGTCAACGACGACGAGACACGCAAGATCATGAACTCCATCCACTCAGGATCACCGTCAGACCCATGCCCACACCACGTATTCAACAAAGCAGACACAACCATCGCACCCCAACCACGGAAGGTCATCAACATTTCCTTCGACACAGCGACATTCCCGGTTAGCTGGAAGCACGCCAAAGTCAACGCCCTCCTCAAGAAGCTCAAGGCGGATCCCAAAGACCTCAAGAACTTCCGGCCCATCTCCCTGCTCCTCTTTCCGGCGAAGGTCATCGAGAAAATCGCCAACATACAGCTGACCTGCCACCTCGAGGACAACAACATCTAGACCCATCCCAGTCCGGATTCAGATGAAACCACAGTACCGAGACAGCCCTCATCGCCGCCACAGACGACATCAGACATCAACTAGACAATGGCAAAACTTCTGCCCTCATTCTCCTGGACCTGGCAGCTGCCTTCGAGAAGGTCTGCCACTGCACACTAAGAACACGGCTCCGAGAAGCCGGAATCCAGAAGAAGGCACTGGACTGGACCACGTCCTTCCTCTCCAGCAGAACCCTGCTAGTCCGCCTCCAACCCTTCTGCTCCAAAGCCACTGACATCATCTGCAGCGTACCCCAAGGCTCATCCCTCAGCCCGACCCTGTTCAATGCCTACATGGTCCCCCTCGCACAAGTGGCCCGGTAGCACAACCTGAACATCATCTCCTATGCTGATGACATCAGCTCATCCTCTCCCTCACCAAGGACCCACACACCGCCAAAACCAACCTCCACGAGGGAATGAAGGCTGTCGCCGAGTGGATGAGGAACAGCCGGCCAGAAGCTGAACTTGGACAAGACGGACGTCCTCATCCTCGGCCCCACCTCCTATGCGTGGGACGACTCCTGGTGGCCGATCACACTGGGAACAGCTCCAACACCCATAGACCACGCACGCAACCTAGGATTCATCTTCGACTCTCCATGTCAAAGCAGGTCAACGCCGTCTCCTCCTCCTGCTACAACATCCTCTGCATGCTTCGCAGGATCTACAGGTGGATCCCGACCGAAACCAAAAGAACGGTGATTCAAGCCCTCGTCAGCAACGCAGGAATCCCGGCCAAACACCTGCGACGACTATAACGCATCCAAAACACCTCTGCCCGGCAGATCCTCAATGTCCCCCGCCGCAGCCACATCACGTCCCACCTGAGAGACCTGCACTGGCTCCCCGTCAACAAGAGGATCACCTTCAAGGTCCTCACCCACGCACACAAAGCGCTCCACAATGCCGGACCAGCCTACCTGAACAACAGACTCAACTTCCACACCCCCGCCCGCCAGCTCCCCTCCGCCAGCCTCTCCTTTGCCGCCGTCCCACACATCCAACGAACAACCTCTAGTGGCAGATCCTTCTCCTTCCTTGCCGCCAAGATCTGGAACACCCTCCCCACCCATCTGCGGCAGACCCAGGACCTGCTCACCTTCAGAAGGCTCCTCAAGACCTGGCTCTTCGAGCAGTAGCAGCACCCCCTACCGTCAGCACCTTGAGACCTTCACGGGTAAGTAGTGCGCTCTACAAGTTCTTTGATTGATTGATTGATTGATCTGATAAGGTGTTGTGTATCCTCTTTCTGTTTTCATTCCTAATACTCACCTGTGATAATGCTTTATTTTGTTGTCTCCAAAAGTGTCTTTCTTTTTGCATGCAGTAAGCCAGTCTGCAATAAAAACATGTAAGTACTTTACTGTGGAATGTTTTTACTCCTCAGAATGAATTGGTAGATCCCATGTACAGAAATTACCCTTCAAGAGTCTTGGGCAAGACTGAGGTGCTTTGTAAAATGGTCTGTCCCCTTGAACCATCCTAAATGACAGTTAATAATACCCTGCTTATATTTTCCACTCTGCTGACTTATGGGAGAGGGCAAAGTTCTTTGTCAAGCATTAGGTCCCCTGCTACAAGCATGATGGACTTGACTTACATGAGGGAGAGATTCCCAAATTGGTATGTTCTTATGCCATTGTCTCATTGCAGTTGACATCCTTGTCTATGTTAAAAAAATATGCCTTATCCTTCAGAGTCAACCCAGTCTTCCACCATAGACTGGGCTAAGGGTTTCCAGATACACTAACTGGGGTGTGCTTTTCAGCCTGATACTTCCCATAAAAATAATTTGAGATCACCAAACAAATAGGTCTTCCTCCAGATCTCCTGGGCCTAGTCCAGGACTTTTGCCTCAATTATTAGTGTCAACTTCAATAGAGTAGAGGGGCTATTGCGTTCACAATAGCATAATTCTCCTGGGAGAATGTTACTAGATGGTCCGATGTAGGTCTTTGTGGTCTGCAGTACTAATCTCTAGGTCGGTGCCAGGGTCACCATACAGGTCCACCAAGTGCATATTTTATGGTGATTAAAGCTTGGGGATGGATCAACTAGAGCAGGGGTTTCCAACCTTTTTTATAATGAGAGCTACTTCTGATCAGTGAAAATGGTGGGGAGCTACTGAAGGCCAAGTAATTTGCACATTGTTACCAGACACCCCCTCGCCCATCTTCATTGACTTTAAACCTAATGTCCATGAAGCCAAATACTATGATTTGAACAAAATACTGTGACTAGGGGTACTATGATAGGGCTGCCATGTGTGTCTGTGAGTGCATGGTCAGCAGGGATGTATGAACATGTGTGTGAATGAATGGGATATATGTGTATGGGTGACTGAGAGCCTGTGTTGTAGGTACTTGTGGCACAGGACATACTTTTTGCCATATGTAGCACCATTAGTACAACACAAACATACAACCATTTATTTTTTTTAATGGGAAAAATTTTAAATACAAAAAATATTCTGCAGAAAAATTCATACATGGAACATTCTTCTGCACTTGATGGAACATTTTTCTTCACTTTACATTTATCCCATTTAAATTGCTGTATTTTGCAGTTATAAATATGGTACTGTGTCTACCAGCCACTTGGAGCAAAATGCCTGCTGTGTGTAAATGCGGCACTTTGAAATGGGAGACAATTCAACTGATGCTGTGGAGAATAAGCAGTCTACTAGCCAACTTGGTTTAATTTGTAGAGTTTACCTGAACCCAATT